>NC_088377.1:186216818-186847500 GCF_037993035.2 Macaca fascicularis | reverse complement strand
AAAAAAAAAAAGAAAAAAAGAAAGAAGAAAGAAAAGAAAGAGAAAAAGAAAAAATAAGTATACTAGCATGTACTAACAATTACTGACATGTTCACGTTTATATACAGACATGTATAGAGGGTAAGATAAGGATAAATCTACTGCAATGTGTGTGATGTACAGATAGATCACTCCGAGATAAATTAATCTGCGCCATAACACTAATGGAAGATTTCATTGAAAACATGGAAACGAAACTGGTCTAGAGGAAAGGCTAGAAACTAAATAAGCGGAAATTACAAACAAAGTGGGCTAGCCTAAGAAAGAGCAGTAGTTAGGCTACTCCAAAGCAAAGCTATACAATCTGTGGTTTTCATTTTTATAATAGACCTCTTTGGATGAAGTAGAAATTTCTTAAAAGAGCCCTGGAGAAGACAGAATGCAAGGACAAGGACTGTGGACAGTTTTTTATGCTTGGACTTTATTTTGTACTTTAGGGAATAACAGATATTTCTTGAACACAGAAGTGTTATATTTTAGAGGGGCTCTCAGGGGTTTATAGGAGAACTTCCAGAAGTTCAAAGAAAAAAGCAGTCACTTAAATAGAATTCTTGCACATATCCTCCAAAAATTTATACAAAACAATGTTTTGCCAAAATAACAAGAACCTGAGTTTAAAAATGGGAGAAGGACAGAAAGGGACAGCCAGGACCTGGTGCTGCAGGGCTTTCAATTACTCCAGACTTCATTCAGAAACTGGCGACTTAATTGGTTACTTCTGGCAAATGAGCCACAACAGCACACATCAAATATAGTATGTGTTGCATCCATGAGGAATTATTAGCTGTTGGCTCTGAGTTCACACTAATTTCCAGGAACTCAAAATCTCACCCACTTTGGTTTACAAGAGTGAGGAATTTGGAGCTCAAACATATTTGAAGTCTTGCAAATAGTTTATCTTACAACGAGTCCAGTAGACCTGAGGGACCATTCTGAGATTTTATTTTTGGAAAAGCATATTATACAACTGTCAAAATCTCTAAACTCTGTGTGTGTGTGTGCATGCACGTGTGCGCACGTACTGCTAGAGTAGAACTGGCCAAGAGCAAATGCCCCTCCAAGAACCCAGAATAAAACAAAACTAACATGATATGCGTTTCTGGAGGAATTCCCAAGATTAAGGCCAAAAGTAAAGAACTGAAAGATGCAGGCATGTTAGTTCTTATCATATCCCTGCATAACTCAACTCTGGCTAATATAGGGGCTTAATGGATCCTGGAGGGTGACAGTAGATTATCATGATTATCATAAACTTAATTAGAGAGTGATGCCAATCATAGCTCCCATTGCAAATATGGAATCTTTACTGGTGCAAATTATCAGAGCCCTTGCACCTGATATCTATTTATGCACCTATTAAGCTATTGAGTGCTTTTTTTCCCAATATCAATTAATAAACACAATCAGAAGAAGATGACCAATGACCTTTATCTGACAGGAGCAATAGTACTCCCTCTCTCTCTTATCTCAAGGTTATGTATATTCTCTTCATCTGTTATAATATAGGATGCAGAGACTTCTCATATTCCAGAAAACATCATGCTAGGATTTTACATGATTGCATTTATGCTAATTAGACCTGGTGACAGAGTACTCTGCTAGTAAGACACACACATGTTGGCCGGTGATAGACAATTCCCATGAAAAGACGGGGCCTACCATATCAATAAAATTGCTAAAGTTCAGTGTTCTAAAACATGTCCAAATATCCTCTGTGAAAGACAAGTAGCCATAGGAATAGGGCCAGGTATGGTGGCTCATGCCTGTAATCCCAGCACTGTGGGAGGTCAAGGCAGATGGATTACTTGAGGTCAGGAGTTTGAGACGAGCCTGGCCAATATGGTGAAAACTCGTCTCTCCTAAAAATACAAAAAGTAGCCAGGTGTGGTAGTGCACGCCTGTAATCCCAGCTAGTAGGGAAGCTGAGGCAGGAGAATCACTTGAGCCTAGGAAGTGGAGGCTGCAGTGAGCTGAGATTGTGCCACTGCACTCCAGCTTGGGTGACAGAGTGAGACCTGGGCAGGAAGGAAGGAAGGAAGGAAGGAAGGAAGGAAGGAAGGAAGGAAGGAAGGAAGGAAGGAAGGAAGGAAGGAAGGGAGGGAGGGAGGGAGGGAGGGAGGGAGGGAGGGAGGGAGGGAGGGAGGGGGGATGTAGCAATAAAGTGTTTAGTGTTGCTGAACATGTTGAACGTAAAAGATTAATTCCAAAATTTCCATCTCACTAAACTTTTTAATATCTTCCTTTATGGCAGAGGTCGGTAAACTTTTTCCATAAAAGGTCAGATAGTAATTTTTTTTAAGGGAGAAAGGGTCTCACTCTCTCATCCATGCTAGAATGCAGTGGTACAATCATAACTCACTGTATCTTCCAACTCCTGGGCTCAAACCATCTTCCACCTCAGCATCCTGAGAATCTAGGACTACAGACATGCATCACCACACTCAGCTTTTTAAATGTTTTTTAGAGATGGGATCTTGCTGTGCTTCCCAGGCTAGTCTTGAACTCCTGAACTCAAGTGATCCTCCTGTCTCAACCTGTCAGAGTGTTGGAACTACAGGCACCACTCCGTGTCCCAGACAGTAAATATTTTATACTTGTGCACCATAGTCTCTCTTTTGCAAATATTCAACTATGCCACTGTAGCATGAAACAGCCATGGACAAGTAATGAATGGTGTGTCTCTATCCCACTGAAACTTTGAGAGGGAGTAGACCATATTTGACCTAAGAGTGATAGTTTGTTGAATCTGTCTTTATGGTGTGCCAGAAATTTTCAGTATCCAAGCTTGTTGATTGTAGAATCTGTGTTTAAATTAACTAGTTCCTCCCATTGGGAGAAACAGAAGCCAACCAAAAGAGAACTGTCTCCCTAGTCTCACCTAATGGGGAGCATTATAAAATGTAGAGACCACACTTAAATACTTAATAATGTGTAACTATGGAGTATTAAATCTGAAGATTCTTAATGTACAACATTCTTACAGAATAAGAGCATGCATCCACATAGAAAGAGACAATACTGTACTATTCAACACTGAGGAATACACTTCCAACACATTTGCTCAAAATTTCAGTGCTTTCTGCTTTACAGCAAGGTGGACCTTTTAAAAAGGAACTTTACTTCCTGAGATGACACTATAAAATATGCTATGACTTTGCAAAAGCAATAATAATTTCTCTTCAACTTCATGAATAAAAACAGGCAATTTCTATAATCCTTCACGCCCTCACTACCCTCCAAATAAAATTGCTCTCATATTCACTGTTAGTAACTTAACAATTACATTCAATGAGTATTTAGTTGATTGTGTTTCCTTTGTTATCTTGCTTATCAGTGTTGTCCATCTTAAACTACAAGTACAGATCATAGCTGAAACTTACACGTCTTTATATCACATTGACTACAACTGATATTTAGAATAATGCTCAGAAAGATTATCAACACAGATTAGGTGATCGGGATTTTCTGTGGCAGGGACCTCTCAACATGACAAAAGGGGAAGATAGGTCATTATTCAACCTCTAGACAGACCTTACAATACTTCAATCATTCCCAGACAGGTAAGAAATCCTTTTCCCCATTTCTGCTGGGGATATTGTGGCTTTCTTATTACTTCTTCTTTAAAGGCAGTAATTTTTCTTATGCACTCCGTGTCATCATTACTGTCTGAGTAGTGATTTCTTTAGCTAGTTTAATCACTCATTGGTTATATTTCTTTAGTCTAACAGAGAAATAACTCCAATCCAATGCAGAAATAAAAACTTGTTTACTCTTATTTGGGTTAAAACAATATATGTTTTTGTCTAATTCTGGTTGTTTGAAAGAAACAACTGGGAAAGAGGTCCTATGAGATTAGGGTTTGTGCTAAATAAGAGAATAATGAACAAGAATTCTACTTCCTGTTAATGTGTCACATTCAATTCTCTTTATACATATGAAACTAACAATGTGTTACTCATACTGATCTACTCCATGTAACGCTAAGGAACCCTTGCTATTATAAATTATTTTGTTTTTGATTTAATGATTTCTTTTCCAACCGCGTATTAAGAGTCAGGAATCTTTTGTCTCTGCTCCTTTTATTTATGATTTGGGTGACTTTAGGCAAATCACTCTCCCTGCCCAGGCCTTACCTTTCCACCTATAAAAGGAAGAGATTGTTGTAAATGTTAATGTTATGATACTTTCTAAATTCATGAAGTCCCTTCACTAATATTAAACTACTTGTTCTTTCTTGCAAAGTTTATCATGTCTGCATACAAAATGAGAAGAATTAAGTCGTGATTAACATAATCATTGTTTTGCCTTGTTTTTCTTACTCAAAGATATTTCATTTAGATCCTTTACTGCATTCTATTTTTTTAAAAATGTAAGGATTTACTCAACAATGCTGACTGTATCATCTCCTTGCACTTCTTTCATTTCCATTATATTACACTGTACCTCTAACTATCACTATTTTTTAAGTCTCTTCTTCTGGCTCCTAATCTACTCTTCCCCTAAGTACCTGTATTTTTCTGGGTTCTGGCCTAAATTTTACTTTCTATTCCTTGCATGCGATCCTCCTGGCAGGCCTTTCACGTGGTTTGGAGTGCCGTCTGCACACTGACATGCGCAAATCTGCATCTGTGGCCCTGATCTCTGCAGAGCCGCATCCCTCCCGTAGAGGTGCTTACTTAGTGTCTCACATCAGATGTGCTATAAGACACGTAAACTACTCCATATCTGATGCTGAACTCATCACATTTTACCAAATTTCTGCTGCTTCTCTATTGTCCCTACTCTTATTAAATGTCATATCATTCATCCAACTGCTTGAGCCAGAATCCTGGAAGTCATCTTTAAATCTTCCCACTCTCAAAACCTGCATCCAGTGAATTTCTCTGAAAAACGTGTCAGTGTGATAAGTTAAAAGTTAAACAGCTTTGCTTATTCTTTTCACAGGGTAACAGACTCCTGTGGACAAAACCCCATCCCAAAGAGAACATAAGGTTTGGCCCACGTGAGAACAAATTCATGAATCCATTTCATAAAGGTAGAATTTACATTTATATAGTATATTATCCTCTGAATTTGAAATTTACTTCCAGACTAAAACTAGTGAGGTGATCTGAGTGAATGCTTGTCCTGTTCTTTGGCTACATTTTCTTTAGTCAGTTTTACAGGGAAATCAATCCAATCCAATCCAGAAGTAAAAACTTATTCACTTTTATTTAGGTTAAACAGCATACGTTTTGGTGTAACTGGTTGTTTAGAAGAAACAATCCAGGAAGAGGTCCTATGAGATCAAGGTTTGTGCTAAATAAGAAAGTTATGAACAAAACTTCTGCTTCCTGTTAATGCATCACGTTCAATTCCCTTTGTACTTATAATGCTAATAATTTGTTACTCATACTGAGCTACTCTATGTCACGTGACTGCAAAAAATTAAAACAATTACAAATGAAGCTTTGGACTATGACACCATCTCCCTTTATCCTGTTTGAAGTTTTATTTTCCCTTCACTTTTCGTTAAGAGACCTCATCAGAAAAATATTTACAACAGTTCCTTCCCCCCATTTCAGAGTTTTGCTTACCTGCTCTCATCCAAGGTCCAGAATTATTAAATGAGGCCGGGCGCGGTGGCTCAAGCCTGTAATCCCAGCACTTTGGGAGGCCGAGACGGGCGGATCATGAGGTCAGGAGATTGAGACCACCCTGGCTAACATGGTGAAACCCCGTCTCTACTAAAAAATACAAAAAACTAGCCGGGCGTGGTGGCGGCGCCTGTAGTCCCAGCTACTTGGGAGGCTGAGGCAGGAAAATGGCGGGAACCCGGGAGGCGGAGCTTGCAGTGAGCTGAGATTGCGCCACTGCGCTCCAGCCTGGGCGACAGAGAGAGACTCCATCTCAAAAAAAAAAAAAAAAAAAATTATTAAATGAAAAATTCCAAAGATAAACAACTCATAAGTTTTTAATTTTCTGCCATTTTGAGTAACATGATAAAATCTCATGCCATCCTCCTCCACCTTTCATCCCTCCCATGATGTGAATCACCACTTTGCCCAGCGTGTCCACCCTGAACACCACCTGGTCATTAGGCATTTAGCAGCCATTGCAAATAGATCGACTGTTGTGGTTATCACAGTGCTTGTGTTCAAATAGCCCTATTGAACGTAATTGTTTATGAGTTTATTCACAATTATTGCTAATCTCTTACCGTGCCTACCTTACAAAATAAATTGAATCATAGGTGTGTGTATATAGAGATCAAAACATTGTCTATATAGGGTTCAGCACTATCCTAGGTTTTAAACATCCACTGGGGGTGTTGGAGCATATCCCCTGTACATAAGGGGTGACTACTGTACGTAGGAACATAAAATAAAAAATGCTTTCAAGTATACAAATTGCAGCCACAACGAAGAGAATTTTGGATTTATTTTTATTTTTATTTCTTATGAAGTCTTACTATGTGCCAATGCTAGGTACCCTTCTAAGTACTTTATAAGTATTAATTTATTTAATCCTAAAAATAAGCACAGAAAATAGATGCTTATAAAGTCTGTAAAATGGAATATTGCCCATTTTGGATATTAAGAAATCAACTATCAGAGAAGCAAATTGCCTAACATCACAGAAGCAAGAAGTAATTGGGCTGAGATTGAAACCCAGGTGGTCTGGCTGCAGAGTACATGTACTTTATCACAATGCCAGAATCACAGAACTGTGTAACCTGACTTCAATCAGATTCAAGGTCAAACAGCACATGCTATATTTTAGGGGAAATTTTCAGGAAAACCAATATATTTTATATGAATTTTTGGATGTATAGTGAAACAGTATAAAAATCTTCACAACCTGCATGCAAATCTCCTTTCTATTAGGCACAGGAGAAATGGTTTCCCTGCTATCCAAGTATCTGTCAGAAATTAGTTCCTGGAAGATCTACTTCTGTCTTAAATTTAACTTCAACAAGATCAAGGTGATATTCCAAGATGAGAAGATTATTTAGAAGTGGCTCAGGACATAATACAACTAGACATGAAATATAGAAGAGGTTTCTGAAAAGCCTTGCAAAAAAGAGGAATTCTGTCCTAAAAAATAAAAATGTTTAGAAACACAGAACACAGAAGACATGTATTAAAGATGTGCAAAGAAATCTGGTACTACATGATATGTTCATAGGCAGAACCTGGTCAGGTGGTTTTAAATGAATCTGAGGAATATTTTTATAATTATCAGTGTGTGTGTTTTAAATGAATCTGAGGAATATTTTTATAATTATCAGTGTGTGTGAAAGACATCCACATGAGAACATTATGTGAAGGCAATTGTTTTAACATATGTTCTTAATGTTAGCACATTCCTCAAATCAAAAAGAATCTTAGGGATAATATTCTAATTTTGAAAATTTGAAAATTATTTCTTACTCTTAAATAGTTCTTCTAGATTTCCCTATGCCACTATACAAGAGCTAGGATCATTTTCTAAAATTTAGGCAAAGCCATCATTTAAGTAATTTGGTTAATAATATGCTGAAGGAAGGAAATTGGTAGAATGCAATTACACATACATACTTAAAATAAACAAAACTAATTATTAAATATTAACTAAAATTACTGTGATATCATTATGGTTTAGCAGTAGGTTTGTACAAACTGGAAAGGTACAATTGCATGGCTTTTATTTACCTTATGTTTTTCTTTTAGCTAATATCTTTGCTAAATAAAGTTAGCTGAACTAGACACTTTAGATGTACTTCTTTTTGTTTGTTTTTTGTTTTGTTTTGTTTGTTTTTCTAAGACAGAGTCTCGATTTGTTGCCCAGGCTGGAATGCAGTGGCGCGATCTTGGCTCACTGCAACCTCAACCTCCCAGGTTCAAACAATTCTCTTGCCTCAGACTCCGAAGTAGTTAAGATTAGAGGCATGCACCACCACGCCTGGCTAATTTTTGTATTTTTAGTAGAGACGGGAATACCATGACACTTTAGATGTATTTCATCTCTATCAAATAAATTTTAAAGAGTCAAATTAAAATCATTCCTTACTGAGGATAGCTTGTAAAATCACCCAAACTCTCTTGCTATTTCTACTCAGAGACTCATTACCATCTCCTAAATGTCACTCTTGTAATTTCTGTAACTGCCACCAAATGGCTGGTGGCTCCTTGCTTTACACAGAAACACTTAGACAATTTATTTTTCTGTCTGTATGAGAGCTTAAGAATAGTGAGACAAGCTCACTATTGATTCAGCATTGCCTATCTTATGAAATATAATAGTACCAAGTTAATAAACTGCAAGGTTTGACTAAACTCAGGCATAAATTTAACTCAGAAATATCTCTGCGGAGAATTTTAAAATAGATACCTGATTTTAGTTAAATATTATTGACCATCAATAATTATTTAGATTATCATTAAATAAGGCTATACTCAGTAAGTTTGCTGGTAGTTTATTCATACTTCTTTTAAAGAACCAATCGCTTACACTGTGATCACTCTGAAAGCAACCTCTTAGATCACCTGATCTTACATTCTCTTAACAGTCCCTATGAGAACGCTTGGCATATAGATTTCTAATACATATATGTTTGTTCAACCCAACATTTATTAAGTGTATGGTACTGGCCTGACCCAGTTTCTAAGCATAGGACCACTGAAGTGGTTCTGTCTTCAAAAAGCTGTCTAATACAGCCTATCGATATAGTGTAATAGATCTATTTTCTGCAGGAATATGCATAAGATCCTGGGAGAGTACCTAGAAAGTACATCTACCTAAGGCAGAAGAACAGGCAGCATCTTCAAGTACTTCTGTTAGAGGGGCAACGGGATGAAGAAGTGAGCAGCATGAGCAAAGTTGCTGAAGTATGCCAGAAAATAATGCTCAAGGTCTTAAGCAATTTAATAACTAAAGGTTAGAGTACATGAGGGTGGTAGAAGGTCAGAACAGAGTTATAGAGGAGGCATAGTAAAATACTGGAGCAGCGGATCCAGAAAAATTTTGCACAATATCGAAGAGTTTGATTTTATCAGGAAGTCTAGGAGAATTAGCTATAAGGCATTAAGTAGTGAAGTAATAGGATTGATTGGGACTTTGGAAATAACTTCTCGACAACAATGTATAGATTGAATTGAAGGAGACTGGAGGATGCTACAGAGACTCTGGAAAAAGTGGCCTAAATTATAGCCATGGCAATAGGAAAGGAAAAAGAACATTCTAAGAGATACTGTGGAAATGAACTACATGAGATCTCAAACTGGTTATGAAAACAGTGAAGGAATGGAAGAGCTAGTTATATCTCCCAAGAGTCTGACCCAGCCAACTGCATGGATCCTGGTGCCGTTCACCAGAATAAAGGATATGAGAAAAGGAGTAAATTCAGTAGAGGGCCAGAGAAAAAAAGAAACCTTGATGATATCTCAGTGTGCTGAGTTCAGGTAGGCCTTGATAACTTCTGGAAAGAAGGGACAGCATAGAATAGTGGTTAAGAGAGCAGTGTTTCCATAAAACGGGATGATTATAATAGTTCCTGTCCCCTAGGAATATTGTGAGTAGTATATGTAGGAAAGGCTCACGAGACAGGGCCTGATGTGTAAATGTTCTCTAATCATATTATTCATTGTCATTGCCTGTATCCAATTAGAGACACCCAGTCAATTTAAAGTGCTTGCTAAAGCCCACTAGAGAAATATGGGCCAAAGAAAGAAATTTTGGAATAACCTTCAAGGTGGATAGTGTTTCTCAACCCTAGTTGTTCTTCAGAATCATTGGAGCATTAGAAAATGCTGTAACCTAAGCTCTTTTCCTGGTGATTCTGAATAGCCAGCAATGAGAACACAGTCCAGATGGAGGTGGAAGATGGAATCATTTACCATATGAGATCTCCCAGGAAGAGTGAGCAAAATAAGGGATCTTTACATTCAAGGTTTCTAACAAGACCATTTCTTTCTCCAGAATCCATGGTTTTATTTATCATAATAGGACTGTGTGTGGTCCAATGTGAACCACAACATCATGGAAAAATCTGGAGATCCTGGAGTCTATTGTTTTGCACTGCCTTTAATGACACATGGGGCCAGGGGAATGTTTGACAAAGCCAGTGACTATTCCTGCCGTCAATCATACTGAGGCAGATTTCAAGCAGGCCTTGGGAATGCTGGAGCTGGAAAAGATTCTTCGGGGTGTGGTTCTTTCATTGAGGGTGAGCTACCCTTGGATATGTGAAAACAGGCTAAAAATTCTAGCAGCACCATTAGGCTGGTGGCTACAGTGGGATAGAGGTCCTAATCTCAAAATGGTGTTTTGAACCCCTGGGCTCACAGGCAAATGGGGAGAATGATGAACATTTCTCAGGATATGAGAATAGCAGGGCACACTCCTAACATTTGAAGAGCATTGTTGGCTCCAGGTGATTAAGACAACTATCCTAACAGCCTCTTTTGACCTGGACCTCCAGGGACCCACAGGTAAATGACAAATCTATACTTCTTAAGAAGTGGTGCCAAGAAGAGCTATAGAATCAAGTCTACTGTGACATGGAGCCAGCAGAGCTGAGCATACTAGCAGAAAAGAGAGACTACCTCATCTGTTCCATTCCCAAATTACAGGTTATCTATAGCAGCATCTTCTTTGGAGGCCAGAGACCTTCCTGCTTTGCTATAGGAAGTGCACCATACTTGTGAATATCAACCGAAACACAGAGTGGAAAGTCATTAATTCACAAAGACCACTACTTCTTTATGTATCATTAGATAACCATGCCTTGATGTGTTGTACATAGAAGAAGCAAGGCTCAACTAAGGCACAACTAGACTAGAAATTGGTCTAAACCGAAAACCAGTATTTTTCCAATTATATTATAGGGTGTATTTGTAAACAACAAATATAGTAGCCCAGTTTGGCTGACTGAAGAATAAACATAAGAAATAAACTAAAAATAATGCTGGAAAAATTTGCTTAGAAGACGAATTTATGTCCTGAGTCTCAAGGAAGAGCGAAAACTAAATCCAGTAAACAATGGAGAGACTGATATTACATAATGCCAATGATTTTTTAGCAACTCAACTATGCCCTTCTACAGATATTACATAAGCCCCTACACTGCACAGATATTGCTGTGGGCTCTAGGAATGTAACAGTCACAAAAAAAGACAAAGTACTTGCCATTGTGAAGCTTAAATGCTAGAAAAAGGGTCAGACAGTAAACCAAGTTTGTAATAAACCTGGAAATGATAAATGCTACAAAGAGATAGAAAATGGAATACGGGGAAAAGGTGATATGGAGGTGGAGGCATCCTGGTTTTTCAGGTACTGTTTCTACAGATGACTTCTCTGGTGAGGGACATTTGAATAAGATCAGAAGGCAGAAAAGGAAGAAGCTATGTGGGCATCTGAAGAGGGTGTGAGAACAATAGCAAGTACAAAGGCCCCAGAACAGAAAGAAGCAACCAAACTCTGATTTCACAATGCTGACTGCCTTGCTATTTTTCTTACATGAAAGTCTATGTTATTTAATACAGGACTTGTTTCTGTGTTTTGTTTTGTTTTTGATAAGTATAATTGTCACAACATGGAGGTTGAGAAGAAGAAAAAAAATCTCTCCATCCTCTTTGTCCTCTAGAAAGATTAGAGCCAAAATAACTGTTTAACAAATCTACCACCACCGTTCCCGTCTCCAAAGCCCTACTATCATTTTTTAGTATACCAATTTTCTCTTTTATTGTCTGTCGACTGAGGATATATGGGGGCAGCCCTTTATTGTTATATGAAACATTCTCTGCAATTTGGAAAGGCTGAGTTTTCCTTTTGCACTTCTAATTATGAAAGGGAACTTGGACACAGGATGTTCGCAGATACAAAGCAGCTGCGAAAGAGCACTTCTCTGATGCTTTCGATTCATTAAAAAGCATATTTTGCTCCTTTCTGAGGAATGGCTCCTTAGAATTTCCGTAACACAATGATATTCTGACCAGTTTGGTAGTATCACACATGCAAAACTTTATTTTCTCAGCATTTTGAGTAGAGGCACAAAGTTACATGACTTTCTGGATGTTTTAGAGTATACAAAACACCTCAGAGAAAATTGTTTCTTAGTTATAGCTTCTTTGAAGCTAGCAAGTTTCAAGTTTACTAGTGTCTTTCAAATTGGGAATATTAGAAATTTGATTTTATTTTCTTTTTGCCTCATATCATTGTGGATCTTACTCTCTTTACTCTCTTGAAATTGCCTATATTAAAACTATCTTCTGTTCAACAGTAACACTTTATAATTTATACCTGTCTTAAAAACAGAGCGGGAAGGCAATCTAGACAGCAAGTACTGTCATGATAGATTCTTTCCTGGCTCTGATGGAGTCACTTTCTAGAGGGTGTGGAAATGGCATTATCAAAAACGAAAAACACTGTCTTGAATTCAACCTTGACCCAGTTACTGAACTTGAAATAGGGCAAGCTTTAAACCGTAACAATATTGGTAACGTAAGGCAATATTATATGACATAATGTACAGGACACCAGAAAGTGCTCTGCCTAAAATGCCAACCCCTTCACAGATGCTCCATTAGGAATGCATTCCTTTGAATTAAATGCTTCTTTATTCCCACAATTTTCTTAAAGCAGCATTTTTATGGAAGGGTACAGATGTGAAACATGCAATGGAATCTTTTGATGGAGTTTAGGACACAAGAATATAAAGCTAGTAGTAGGAAGGGATACTCAAAGTGCAGGAAAATGTTGGTAAACCACACTAAATCCATTCCTTTCATGTTTATCCTAGAGGCAGCCCTACATGAAACAGCAAATGCTTAATATTCTCATTAACCATTCAACAACCTTAGCGTAATCACAGAGTATGAGGGAAGGCAATCACCTGGGGAAAGGGCTCTTCTCCAGTAGAAATACAAACACAGAGCAAACATTCCCAGCCATTTTCATCAAATTGAATTTGAACAGAACACCCATCTGGAAGGTTTCAGTCTACAGTAATTTTAAGTTCATGTTTTATGTCTTCTCTGACACAAAAGAGCACTGTAATAAAAAAAAAAAAAAAAAAAAAGGTGACAATTTGCCACTTATAGGCAAGTAAAAGGTAGAAAATTGCTCCAACCTGGCACAATCATGTTTGTTTGGTTTTTTTGGAAAATAATATTAGGATAGCTGCCTTTAAGGAAGCAACAATTTGAGGGTCTAGGTTTCATAGAATAAAAGGTAGTCTGTACAAAGTAAAGGTTGTACAATGCTTGCACATCACCATAAAAGTCTGTACAGCATAAAAATATATTTCTGTGGCCTTTTTTCTTTGCTTATGCCATGAATCAGCAAAAGACAGATTATTATCATCATTATTTCTGTAGCCTTCTTCATTATCCAAATGCTTTATAGACATTGATTAGCTAACTCTTCTACGAACCCTGCCAGAAAGGTCAATATGATTAATCCGAAGGCAGAGCAAGAGAGCCGCCCTGAGGTTAAGTGATTCATCCTTCCCTCCAAGGAGATCAGTGGAGGACAAGATGTAAACTCCAGAGTTCTTCTATCTGAAGCTGTTCCTATCCTTGCTGACATAGGTAACAATGAAAGTGCTTTTTCTTCCCTGGTACAGTTGATGCAGAGAAGACTCAAGTTTGTACACTCTTATAGGTAAAGAATAAACTGTTATCCTTTGTGAGATTCTTCATTTGATTAAAATACATGCACTTTGGTAAAATTTTCAATCTGTGGCCAGAGAAGGTGTTTCAGGTTAGAGCTCTTACATCTTGATGCAACAGTTTGTTCTTTCTATAAATATTTATCAAGGTTTTACCATACCCCCAGACGCACAGTCTAGGTTTCAGAAATACCAAAGTGAATTTGAGAGCCAATGTCCTGCTTTCATGGTGCTTACTCTCTAGTGGAGAGAGACAAACAATAGAAACATTAAAGAAACAAGAATAATAACAGTGATAAAAGGCCAGGAAGAGAGTTAACATAGGATGATGTAGAAACTGGTAAGCAGGTGTTTCTTTAGGTTGGGTAGTCAGGGAAAGCCTCTCTGAGAAGCTGGCATTGAAAGTGTGTGACAAGAGGAAGCCAGCCATGTGAAGAGGAGAGCCAACAGCATTCCAGGCAGAAATAAGAGCTGAACTAAAAAGTAAGCTACTAAAAGCCTGAGGTAGAAATGAGCTTGGTGTGTCGAGGGACTGGAGAGCAAGTTAGTGTGGCTGGAGGATAGTCAACAACTGGGAGAGTGGAATAATTTAAGGTCAGAAAAGTAGGCAGGACCAGAATGGGTAGGTCAGAGAAAGCAGCTTGGAGCTTATTCTAAGTGCCTTGGTAAACCACAGGGAAATCTTAAGTGGTGATGAGACAAAATCTTACTCCTATTTACCAAACATTACTCTGTCATTTTAGGAGAAAAGAGCTCCAGGAGAGAAGCCAGTTAACAGGCTATGGCAGTGGTTCAGGTGAGAGATGATGGTGACCTGAACTGGGCTGAAGTAGTGCAGATGGAGGTGGAGATAACTGGATAAATTTAAGATAGGAATTGACAGAAGAGTTGGCAAGAATTGCTGATAGATGTGGGAAATATGAGCAATGAAACCAAAGGCACCTATTTATTCAGATGAAGAAAGGGAAATGAATTATTAGGAAGTGTTTGAAACCTTAAGCCTTTCCTAATGCATTCATGGAGCTCGAGGATCCTTACCTTATCTTAATCAAGCAGCAGATAAGAAACATTTCAAGTATAATGACAAGGGTGATGTAATCTGGTTTCTAGTTCTTCACAATAGTAGGTGCTGGAAGAAAGTAAACTAGGAAACTAGATCATTCCACAACTGTTTAAGAAAATCTTAAAACTAAGACTTATTTGGGCCCAGTTAAAAATTATTAAATATGGAATGAATTCAAGTAAATTTTGTAATGATGCATTTATTAAAATTTTTTTATATTTCAAAGCATAGAGCTATTTTAAGACAATATAGAAGCAACCCAGTCTTCATGAAGCATATTCTAGTGAGGGGAAACTGGCAACAAATAATTATCATAATTAATTAATTATAATTGTTATAAGGGAAACAAGGGAGAAATATGAGCCATTCTAGGAGGTCATTAAGGACTTCTTTAGAAAGTGACATGTAAACTAAGGTCTGAAGGACTTAGCCATGAAGATGCTGTGACCATCACTTGGATATAAAGTCATAACTTATACACTCACACTCAACAATTTACTGACTACAGCCATAATGTCACCATCTTCAAATCCTGAAGAGAGAGCATCTCGTCAATTGATTGCCTGGTGTCAGGGCAGGTGCACATTCCTGACCCATTTGGTTGTGACTTGGGAATGAGAGTGTGCCAAAGGGAACAGGGGCCTGTATTTTCCAAGGACTAAAGGAGAAGCTGTTGAACTGGGAGAGATGTTGGGTATGACAGTTAGTTGAATTATGTTTCTAATATAATCCTTTGCTCACTTTTTCATTCCCAGAACTCAACAGAGTACCAGGCATATAGGAAGTGTTCAACGTTGAGTGATAGATTGATTGAATAAATGAACAAAGGCAATTAGATACACAGCAGAAGGCAATTTTTGTCTCCCGTTAAGTAGTAAGAAAGTCTATATACCAGATCAATTATGGTCCTCTCCCAATATACTTTTTGGAACTGTGCCTCACTTACAGACAGCCTAACAAAATTAAGTTAGAAATATTTTGATTATAATTGATACCTGATTTTTTTTCATCACTGAATCCAGTGCTTCTCGCTTCACAGACTTTAAAGATCATAAGAATCACTTGGCAGCATATGTGAAAATGCAAAATCCTAGGTCTCATCCATTTCAGAAGAGCCAAAGGAGAACCCAAGAATATCCTTTTTTCTTTTCTTTTCTTTTTTTTTTTTTTTTGAGACAGAGTCTCACTCGATCACCAGGCTGGAGTGCAATGGCACAATCTCACTGCAATCTCCATCTCCCAGGTTCAAGCAATTCTTCTCCCTCAGCCTCCCAAGTAGCTGGGACTTCAGTTCACACCAATACACCCAGCTAATTTTTGTATTTTTAGTACAGACAGGGTTTCACCATGTTGGCCAGGATGGTCTCAAACTCTTGACCTCATGATCCGCCCGCCTCAGCTTCCTAAGGTGCTGGGATTAAGAATATGAATTTTAACAAAGATCTCAAGTGATTAAGATGTAAATGACCAAATTTACTTTGAGAAATACTGACCTCCAGTCATTCTCTTCCCAAGTCCAGTCTACCACAGATCTAAATAGTCCTGTGGGTTTCTTTGCCTTCCATTGTCATTGTCACTGACAATTTAGATATTATTTATCAGTTATATTCCAGTAGCCACACATCTGTTCTTTCTTCAGTGTCTCTATGTCTCAATCCAACTTGTACTTTAATTTAATATATCTTCCCAAAACAATGATTTCTGGACTAAAACAAAAAGTTCAAATAAAAAGTAGCAGAATCTAGTATGTTTACATTTAAACTACAATTGAAATCTATCTTTTCTCCATTTTAGCCTCCTCAAACTTGTACACGACTACAAAGGCATCCTACTTATTTGCTCTTCCAAAGAGTTTCCTGGTTTATATGATGTAATACTCCCCAAAAGGAAACCTAAAAACAAGAATAATCAGGAAATCTGGTTTTAAAAAATCCAGTGTTTTTCAAGCTGCTGTGCAAATGTGAGTAATTTCCTTAGCTTCTCTGGGATCCATTTGTTCTATCAGTAAAGACACAGAACCAGCTTAAACTAGTGGCTTTCACACATTTTGGTGATCACCCACTGAAAGAAACAGGCCATGACAATGAGGTTTCGCAAAACATCCACAAAACACTTACTGCATGCGATGGACTCTGATATTTTATCTTCCAATCTACTTTATTCTGTCATATTACTTCTTGCATAAAAATGCTAGTTGCAGCTTTCTAAATTGATTTCATAACACTCTACTAGATCTGTTGGGGTGATCAGACCCAACACCAGGTCATGGGGGCGATGAAGTCCGGCGGAGTCAAAGGAATGAGAAAAGACAGTATGAGAGAGAAAGTGGGTCTGGGGGCCAATGCCAGTATGGAGGCCGTGAAGGCCATGAGCTCTGGAAGCCCAGACTATTTATTGCTGATCAAACAAAGAAACAGGTGGTGAGAATGTGGGGTTGAAAGGGAGCATTGCATTAAGCACATGATTTACAGCTGTGACAGTTTAGCATTTATATGGCCAATTCTAAGACACAGTCTATCTAGGAGCCTGGGAAGACTAGAAGCAAGAAGCCAGCAAGTCTAGACATATTCCAGAGTCATGAGGGGTTTTACACCCTGAGTCCTGGATTCTATCCAAGCCACGTGGGGTTTTATGCCCTGGGCTTAGATTATGGTGCATCAGGGCAGCCTTCCACCCTTTGGCACAGAGCTTTGTGTTCCAAAGGCCACGAGGGGTTTTAGACCCTGGACTCCAGACATGTTCCAAGACTCTTTTACATTATGTCAGACATGCAAGCCCTGCCTCAGCTTCTCCCAACACTCAGCTTTTCCCAACAAGGTCACAGCTGCAGTTTGAAAAACACATAGATGATCTTTATGGTCTGCTCTAGTTCTAATGCTCTATGACAATGAACAAACATGCCAGCTCTTTTGCATACTTGTGTGTCTTCCCAATTTATATATTTTTACTTTTATAAATAAACTCTAGGGGAAAAATAGATTTCCTAAGGTTATCTGACAACTCTGATAAAACAGTGTTGATACATGTTATAAATACATGAATGTAAAATTCAGAAAGTTTAATAATGATGTAAGCCAATGGAAAAAAAATGGATTTATTTTCTTATTTTCCCTCTGATCCAGGTACAGATTGCATCCCAAGAATTCTTACCATGATTGAGGAAGAGGTACCGCGATGGAAGTGATGTCCCTTCATATTTTGATTATATCACTGGTTATATCACTTGGCTCTCAGCCCTGACTTCACTGTAAAATCACCTGGGGAAGTAAAATAAGCAAAAAATGCCCCCATTCTAAAACTATTAATTCAGACTATAAGAGGGTGGAACTGAATCATCGATATTTTTCAATCTCTCCAAGTGAGGACTGAGAAGAACCAGACTAGCTGATATACCTCAAAAGCCACAGTGTTCCGGCTGCCCAGTTTAGCCCAATGACAGAAAACAAGGGTGATAGAAGCATTCTTGTTTAAATGTAACATTCCCATTTTATTCCCTTCCCTTACATTCTCCCCTAAGCTTCACACTAGTCTTCTCCTTCATCATCTTCATAATTCAAAATTGAGAACTGCTACCTACTGCAATTTCAGCAAAAGTGTCTTTAAATCCCAAATCTGCTCCACTGCTCACATACCTTAGGGTCCTTGAGAGCAAACACCATTTGAGAAGGGTCACTCTATAAACTACTGATCCTTTACCATCTGTTCTCCAACTCACTCTGTAGGGTACAGATGTAAACAGCTTATAGATGTGTCATTTTGAAGACCTGATAATAGGGGAGGAGGAACAAGCAGCTGTCATCCCACAGGTAAGCACTGGGAAAGGTGGGCTAAGAACAACTGGGGACTTGGGAAGACACAAGCAGACAAAAACAGCCACAGACAAAGAGACTCAAGGGACTAAATAAAAGGTGTTAAAAGTCACGATTTGGCTTCAATGCCACAAAGCCTAAATTTTGAGTGAATCACACATTTTAAAAATCCATTCAAGATAGAGAATAAAGATTAGGAGAAACATAGCAAAAACAAATGTTTGTTTTCGGGGGTTATAGTGCTTTTGGTTTTTGCTCTGTAGACTTAATTTTGTTATAGTGATAAGTTTTGTTTATTAAGGAAAACATAACTTACAGTGTTACATTTTCCTTTATAAACAAATGAATTGAATTTTGAGATACAAGGGCTTTGTTTTAAATTCATAAATTCTCATGTCAGATGAAAGCCACTGGGATTTATATGCTTCCTTATCGCCACCTGGTGTGCTTTAAAATACTGCAAGGGAAAGATAGCATAACGCAACTTAGTTATCAATGGAAAATCAAAGCTGGTGGCTAAGCAGTTTATTAACAGACAAATACCCTTGATGTAGCTCAATGAGCCACAGATGTAATATGGGAACATCTCATTCAATAATGTGGCTTTCCCTGGCCTGAAGTCACTGATGAAAGGGCTTTCTTCTGTTTTGAAATTGTGACACTTTGATAGTAATGTTATTTTAATATATAATAAAATTATGTTATAAATAAGTAGTATAAGTGATAAAAACAAATAATTTTAATTTTTAATAGTATTGGTGCAAAAAAGGTGGCAGTGTTTTATTTCATTATGTTTTGCTTTCGTTACTTGACATACATAGGACAAATTGGGGATAGGTAGTCAGCTTTCCTGAAGAAGGCTAAGAGACGTATCACAGAACTCAGGCACCGCCTCTGGCTTTCTCCCCTCTCCCCAGCATAACGATAGGACTTTACTTAGGTTGAGTTGGTTCAAAATCTGGACATGAGTGCAGGTGATATAGATGTCTCCTTAATGGAAACGTGTAGATGATCAATGCAACTACTTCTGGAATGTTGAAAGGAATGTCACGGAAGGCTTGTGGTGAGCAAGAGTTAAGCCTCTTCTCAACACTGGCAGGTTTCTACGAGCTTGGAAAAGATCACCAACAGCCACGTGCTCTCTACAGAAGCAAGGGGAAGGGAAAGTCACACTGAAATACTTTGCGTTCACTCATGCTCTGTGGGTCTCCCTCGTGCCTACTGATTTCTGTACTAGTGGTTATATGTATTGGGGCTGCATAGCAAGTGTGAGAGGAATGTGTGGGTGTGAGTGTGCATGAGTGGGGTTTCGTGTTTGACTGTGTATGGGTGTGCCTGTGATGTGAGTGTGTGTAAGTGTGGGTGAGTGTAGGTGGCTGTGTGTGTGCATCTGAGTGCACAGGGGGTGTGTTTGTGCGTGATTATGGCTGTGGCTGTGAGTGTGCATATGAATATCGGTGATGTGGGTGACTGTGGGTGGAAACATGAGTGTGAGTGTGTGGGTGTGGGGGTTGTGTTCCTGTGAATATCAGTGTGGATGAGTGTAGGTGACTGGGTGGGAGCAGGAGTTTGTGAGTGTGCGGGGGCTGTGAGTGTGGGTGGCTGTGGATGTGAGTGTGTGTTTGAGTGCATGTGTGTGGAGGTTCTCTTCTTATCAACCCAGCCCTGAACTGATAGCTCTATTTCACTCCTCTCTCTTCCCCCTTCACACTCCCATTTTGTGGTGGTTGTTGGATTTTTACTGGGCTATAAAATCTGCCAATCTGGGAACTATGGATAACAGTCGATGAAAATAACAGGCTGTGAAAGGAATGAGCCATTTTGGAGCCTTATTCCCTCTGGTTTCTTACCAACATGAGTGTACTCTATTAATTATGAAACATAGATGTCAGACCAGCAGATCCTGGGGAACAGGGTGGCTAGTGGGAGGGAGGGATTCATGAGAAATGGGAAGTGCACATTACTTGAACGTGGGAAGAGAAGCTGAATTGGGAGCTCAAGGCAAAGGCTGAAGTCACAGTGTTACTTAGAGAGCACTTGGACACAGGAAGTGGAACATCACACACCAGGGCCTGTCGTGGGGTAGGGAGAGGGGAAAGGGATAGCATTAGGAGATATACCTGATGTAAATGACGAGTTAATGGGTGCAGCACACCAACATGGCACATGTATACATATGTAACAAATCTGCACATTGTGCACATGTGCCCTAGAACTTAAAGTATAATAATAATTTAAAAAATTAAATCAAATGCAAAAGAAAAAAAAATAATCATCATCCCTGTGGTTGTACAACGATCTGTGAGCATGGGCTTACAGGCACATTTCCTCAGCAAGACACAATTTTGGAAAGAAAAACCTCAGATCACAGAAGCATAGGTCACTAAATATGGTTTCTACCCCTTAGCTTTTATATAATAATGCTCATTCTTACCTCTTAGGTTTTAAATAATTGTGGCATGGATTGCTAGGTTGTTTTGCCCCTTTCTTCTTTATATTTTTCTTTAATCAATATTATAGTAAAAAACTTAAGGAAAAAATTAAAAAGCATTTTATGCTTTGAAACTCTTCGAATATTTGCCTTATTATTAATATATATATTCATTTTCTTAGTTCTGTTCACTTATATATTTAATATTCTTTAAAGTGGTTCCTGATTATTCAAGAGATGCTTATTCTCTTTCTTTCAAACACTTCAAGTGTCTATTGTTGGCAGGATTCTGACAGCCTCCAAAGCTTTAGCAAAGCTCACCAAGTTGGTTTAATTCAGTAAAAGCCTCATTAACTTTACTGGATCAGGGAGAGTCTCTCTACCAAAAATTAACCTATTTAGCACAGAAACGGTCCCTCTCTAGCTGTAATTGTCATTTCTCCCAGATCACTGCAGTCCGATCATCACTTTCCTTTTACTCCACCCACAAAGACTGAGATCCTTGCAACTCACAGAATGATCTACTATTTTACAATATTGGGATCATTTAAAGGGCTATGTCTATATTTTCACAAATACAGTCTATGTTGTTCCAAATACAGATTTTTTTACTGTAATAGAGTGATAGCAATAACCTATCTTTTAAAATTTCATTTTTAGCACTAATGCTAAAGTGCTATCAGTGATATTTATTTCAGTTTCTTCCTTTAAACTAAATAGTTATTTCTATTTGCAGAAAATGAAGGAAGTTGCTAACATATTTCAAGGGAAATCTTTTTTGCCACTGATTTAAGCAGTAATTGGAAAGAGAAAAGTAGCATGCATGAAAAGCAGTAATAGTACTTTCTTATTCTGTAATCACTGAAGAGTGGGGAATTGTGTATTATTTGATTTTTTATTAATACTTGTAAAGGCAATATGTCAAATTTGAATACTTTTGTTCACTTTCATCAAATTAGGTTTTCATTGCTTTTTTAGCAGCTCTGGCTTACAAAGCTTAAGTTATATTTGTAAAATGAGCAGTTAAGTGTTTTATTGATGAGAAAAATTTACATTGGAATGAAGATATATTACTTAGAATCATGAAGTGATTGAGCTAGAAGGCAACTTAGAGATAATATACCCCAATGTTCACTCTGAGTTTTTATTTTATTATTTCACAGATGAGAAAACTGAGTCCCAACGAATTGCTTAATTCCACAGATCTACTCAGTAGGGGGAAGAATTTACTTCATTTTTCAAAGAAGTCAGTAATGTATATTGCCTCAGACTAAGCACCTCAAAAGCATAGCTTATTTTCAAACTCTATCAATAATGGTAATAGTCAGTATATGTCTGATGTTTAATGAATATTATTTGCTATGGTCATATAATTATTACATTCCTTGCAGGCTAAATAGATAACAAATGAAGTCACTGACATTACTGAGTTATTCAGAGATATCTATAATATACATAAAATCAATATTTTCAAATTTTTTATTAATCAAATTCCTTGGGTTTTTATGTTGCTGACAAGATTTTTAATAAGTGATTGACTTTTGAGATTAAATTATATTCTTAATCTAAACCTAATACAGGCAGAAATATAGAAGAACCTCCATGTCCAAGAGAAAAGTCCTTGAACCTTGAGTCCCTGGGGCAAGTCAAAGCCAGACCAAAGGTTACTACCTCTTTGAAAAGAGAAATGCCCTAACTCCCAGCTCGCACTTTGCAAAAGAAATGTTACCTCTATGTCAGTCATGAACAAACTGCTTCTTTAAGTAGCTTCAGGCTTTTAAAGTCCCTGAGACTGGCCCTTAAGAATTGTTACAACATTTATTATTTGACCTTTTTCCTAAAACTTTCAGATTCCCAACGCTTAACTTCATCGTGTAGTAGGACTTGGCGTTTGCTTGCAAATAAAGCAGACTTCACCAACTTGTATTAATGCAACAGGGTTGAGATTAATCCTGGCCTTTTGTTTTATAAACAAAACTTTCAAAGGACAAAGAAACTAAAAGTCACAGTAATATATCAAAAATATTCATTGGAATCTCTCCAATAAGTTAACAGCTTACACCAAAGGAAGCCCCTTTGGTCTTTTCCCCTTCTCTCACGCTGGAGTTGTTGCTAGTATATTGCAAACTTAGTTAGGTGCCTCCTAGCTCGCCCTCCAGCTGCCATGTGTACAAAATCTTTGTCTCAAGAGCAGGTAAGATGGTCCAAGATGCCTATAACCAGACATTTAGCTCAGGGAGACTAATTCATACCTTGCTTAAAATCAAGGTTCTATTAGGTGTGCTTTGCATAGATCTGCCAGGTCCAGGGCACCTTTCATGAAATCAGGTTGCAGAGTCAGCAACAGGAATTCATAGGACAAAACAGATTATACTTTTTCTCTTAAGCAAGAGAAACACTTGCTTAACAACTCAATCAAAACAAAGTCAAAACCAAATAAAATGCATTGGTTTCACCTATCAACCCATCATCTAGGTTTGAAGCCCCACATGCATTAGGTATTTTCCCTAATACTCTCCCTCCTCTTACCCGGCACAAACCACCATGGCACATGTATACCTATGTAACAAACCTGCACTTTCTGCGCATGTATCCCAGAACCCAAAGTAAAATAAAAATAAATAAATAAATAAACAACTAAACAATTTTAAAAAAGGATTGGTTTATCTGGAATTACCTGAGTTTTCTTATATGATAATGGTCAATCAGAAGATTGAGTCAAAGTCATTTGGTTAGTCAAATCAGCCTCTATCTGAAGTTATATCACTTTTGAGAAAGATGAATCCCAAGAAAAGCTTTTATAGAAGAGAATTTATTTGGAAAATATGTAATCGAGTTGAGATTGCCTTTGGAGAAAAAACATTTCCTAAGAATAACCCTCCTGGCCTCTTAGGATGTTTTTGTCCCCGAAAAGAAAAGGAAAAAATATCATTCAATTACCAAAGATTCAACTGAAATTAATAAGATTTTAAAACCTTCTTTCCTGTCTTTGAGTTTTTGAATCATTGAGTTGCCAAGCCTGCTGTTAAACTTTTAGCTCATAGTTGCACAATATTTAATACCTTTTCTAATAATAAAGTAAAAGGAAGAGGAAATCTGAAGTATTATACCACAAAGTGAGATATAATGAAACATTTTAGTTTCTTTTAGTTTCTTTTTTTATAAACATTCTCAAATATATTAGTATATTTAATCAATTGAAAGCTATTAATTTGTTCTGCAAATATTGTCTGAAAGCTCAGGCCTGTCAGTGTGCCAGGCTCTTGAGCTACAGTGGTGATCAAAATGGACAATGCCCTTTCCTTCCTAGACACTGTGAAATGGGAGAGTAAATATTAAATTAATAATCATCAAACAACTTAGTGATCAATACTGCTCCACTGGGGCCAGTAGCATTGGCTCATGCCTATAATCCCACCACTTTGGGAGCCCGAGAAGGGTGGATCACTTGAAGCCAGGAGTTTGAGACCAGCCTGGCCAACATGGCAAAACCCTGTGTCTACAAAAAATGTAAAAAATGTTAGCTGGGCATGGTGACTCACACCTATAGTCCTAGCTACTTGGAGAACTGAGGTACGAGAATTGCTTGAACCCAGAAGACAGAGGTTGCAGTGAGCTGAGATTGTGCCACTATACCTCAGCCTAGGCAGCAGAGTGAGAATCCATCTAAAAGTAAAAAATTTTTTAAAAAATTCCACCATTTGAATTACAGTTCTGGGGTTATGGAAAGGGGCTTATGAAAAGAGTGGCAGGGAAGAGTCCCCCGAAGAAGTAGCACTTCAACTGAAGCCTGAAGCATGGACAGAAGACCAAAGACTAGTCGGAGGAGAATGTTCCAGACGGAGGAGGCTCTGAGGGGGAAAAGGTAAAGTTTGTTCAGAAACTGAAAGTGCATATTTCATAAAATTGTGATTTTGAGGCAGAAAAGTATAAAATGGGGTTGAAGGGTTTAAAAAGCCTTCTCTGACATGGAAGGATTTGGGTCTTTATTCTAAATACAACAGGAAGTGATAAGAGAGTAATCCACTTTGTTTCACACAGGCCTGCGCTGTGACTTCCATAAGTCTTACGCATCTTTGTCGGTCCCTTCCTCTATAAGATAGATAGAAGATAGAGCAGTAATAGACACATATATGATAGATAGACACATACATAAATTGTATTATAGTATTGGCAAAACGATTAATATAATCCAGACCAAACTATATTCATTTTTCTTCTGATAGTAAAAGAAATTAAAACATTTTTGTGGTGCCCTAAAATTGTCATGATCTCATGGCCCTGTGGCTACTGTGTCCAATGTCTAAGCCAGTCTTGGTCTTATCAGGAGAGCACAGATTTTAGTCAAGATAAAGCAGTAAGCTATTACGTGGCTGCAGGCAAGAGAAGGTGGTAGACATAGGCAAGAAAAAAATCAATAAAATAGTATTAATTTCGTTTTTAAATAGAAAATTTAAAAAAAACATCTACTCAGACACTAAAGTATAGATGAAGAAACGTAAGCCAAATAAAAAGAAAAAAAAGAACACATTATGGTCCATTTAAAAAATGACAGAAGAGAATAGGAGAGAGATAAGGGGGGCAAAGTCAGAAAGCTCAGTGGTGAAAAAGAAGAACTAGAAGCCAAGAGGGAGGTGGGAGGTAAAATTATAGAGAGAGAAAAGAGGGAAAGAGAGATACAGGGAAGCAGAATAACAAGAAAGGAATAGGGAAAATCAGGAGGGACTGGATGTGAAAGCTCTTTGAAGGCAAATCTGCTGTACAAATGTAGGAGAGTGTGATAGGAACCCAGGGAAAATTTTTCTTGGGAACCTGGAGCCAATGCATTAAAAAATCTTCTAATGATCACCCATAGTCCTTCAGAGGAAATCAATAGAATGTGGCTGTTATCAAAATAGTTGTATGGGAAGGACAGAGCTCTGAAAAGGAGCATGTGTAGGGCTTGGTAAACCAAACATTTCTGCAGAGAGCTGCGTTAGTAGAAAAAGCTGGCAGGCATTTGTAACTAGAATCATGTGTATGCTTGCTAGAAAAATCACATGTGGGGATTTTTGCTGTTTACCTTCTTCTTTTGATAAATCCCTCAGCAATATTGTTATGTGAAAAAATTCCAAGATGGTTTATAAGTCAATGTATGATAATAACCACTCCCTCTCTTCCTCCCAATAGAGTTTGATAACATTTGAGCCCCTGTCAGAGTGCCTTTTTATGCTCTTCTGTACAGGGAACAAGAGGGGCACCCTTTAAGCCCAGCAGGAGGCCTGGCTGGCTGGGATGAGAGCCCTTTCTTTGCTTGACACTTCTACCCTCTGCTCTGCATTTGTGATGGTTACTTTTATGTGTCAGCTTGGCCAGGATACAGTACCCAAGTAATCAGTCAAACTCTAATCTAGGTGTTGCTATGAAGGTATTTCATGAATGTGGCTAATACTGACAATCAGTTGATTTTAAGTTCCATAATGTGCGTGGGCCTCACCTAATCATTTAGAATGCCTTAAAAGCAAAAAAGTTATGTTTCACGGAGAAAGAACAAATTCTGCCTCAAGATTAAGATGTTATATTAGTCTGTTTTCATGCTGCTGATAAAGACAAACCTGAGACTGGGCAATTTACAAAAGAAAGAGGTTTAATGGCCTTACAGTTCCACGTGGCTGGGGTGGTCTCACAAACATGGTAGAAGCAAGGAGGAGCAAGTCACGTCTTACATGGATGGCAGCATGCAAAGAGGGAGATAGAGAGCTTGTCCACGGAAACTCCTGTTTTTAAAACCATCAGATCTCATGATATTTATTCATTATCCTGAGAACAGTATGGCAGAGACCAGCCCCATGGTTCAATTGTCTCCCACTGGGTGCCTCCCACAACACATAGGAATTATTAGAGCATAATTCAAGATGAAATTTGGGTGGGGACACAGAGCCAAACCATATCAGAATCAGATTTCAATTCCTGCCCAAAAGTTTCCAACCTGCTGGTCTGCCCTACAATGTTCAGACTTGCCATCTCCTACAATTGCATGAGCCAATTCCTCGAAATAAGTGATATACATATGTTTCATAAATAATATAAATGTATACATTTACTACATAGACTCTCACAGATATGGTTCTGTTTCTCTGAAGAATCCTGACTGAGACATATTCTGGTACCAGGAGCAGTTCTAGAGGAATGGAGTCTTAAGGGTGAGCTTTCTAAATTGGCTCTGGGGATTCTGGAAATGCTTCTGTAAGCCAACAAAACTTAAAGACACTAATGACTATTTCCAGTGGTTAAGAGGGCACTGATACTCCATACTATGTGTTTTTATCCGCTTAGGCTGTCGTATCAGTAAACCACAGACTAGGTGGCTTAAACAAAAATGCCTTTTCTCACTATTCTGGAGGCTAGAAGCCCAATATCAAATTTCTGCCTCATTTAGTTCCTAGCGAGGACTGTCATCCTTGTAGATGATCACCTTCTCACTATGTCCTTACATGGCCTTTCCTTGGTGCATGCCACAGAAGGAGAGAAAGCAAGCTCTCTGATGTCTCTTCTTTAAGGACACTCATCCTACTGAACCAGGGCCCCATCCTTATGCCCTTATTTAATCTCAATTGCTTTCTGCCTTCAAATAACAGCCACACTAGCGGTTAGGGCTTTAACATATGATTTGGTGAGGGGATCACAAATATTCAGTCCATAACATCTGGCAATAAAGATATACAAAATACTATCTTTGGGTATCCCCAATCAAATACTTATAAATGTGAAGCTCTAGTGACTGCAGTATTTGATACCTTAGAATATTTTTGTCAATCTAGGAAGTATAATCATTAAAGTTGTTTATTGCTCCTAATGGTACTAGAGGAAGGGAGGAAAAAGAAAAGTTAACTCAGGACTTCAGATTCCCAATTCAAATGCAGCATAAATTACCTGAAAGCTCCCACATCTTTCCTGAAAGGTGGTGGTAGCTGAGATTTCTAAAAACCAAAGTCAGAGACTCATCCTATGAGTGGCTAAATTATAATACAAATTGAATTCTCAACCTCGCAGTGTGTGGCTGAACTACTTTTTATTGGAGAGAATAGGCCTGTGTGTAACTGATCCAATCAACCATCTCAACAGAAGCCAGAAACAGAAGTAGCGTTATCCAGGAAAGATTTGTAAAGGAACTGCTTGTCTGATGGCTTAGACCCCCGTGAATTACATGGGCAACTGACAAGGTTTTTGAAGAGCTGAAACACTTCTGGCCTGGGTTGAAATGGGCCAAGACATACTAGACACACATGTGACAAAACAGTCAGAGACTGGAGTGATGCAGCTACAAGCTAATGAACACCAAGGACCACTGGGAACCACCACCCCTGGATGGAGCAAGGAAAGATTCTCCCTTAGATTTCTTAGAGGGAACATGGCCCTGCTGGCACCTTGATGTAGACTTCTAGACCTCAGGACTGTGAGAAATACATTTCTGTTGTATCAATCCACCCAGTTTGTTGTAATTTGTTACAGCGGTCCAAGGAAACTGATATCGCAACCACACTGGCCATTAAGTGATCCACACAGCTCTCCCTATTGTAGAAGAAAATATCAAGAGACACAGAGAAATAGCGCATTTTCTTCCTTTTTGTAATATTTGGTAATTCAGGGGAAACATGGCTTTAAGAAAATTTTTTAAGCTTTACTTATTTTTTTTCAACTTTTCCTACATCCATAATAAACCCTGGTGTATCAAAGGATTGATCTAGGTAAGGATGATCTGAAAAGAAATACATCAGATTTTCCTTCTCTAGATGCAGACAGTATTATTATTATTCATTATCAGTAAGGGAATAAACAGAGCAAGTAGAGAGAAGGTTGAGGAGAGATTAAAGGGAAGGCAAGAGAGCAAGCTCATTTTAAATGAATGCCTTTGAAATGGCATCAGAGGTCCGAGGAGCAGTGGCAAAGATCTAATGAGAGCTTTCATGCTCCAACTTCATAACATAAACTGTGTGGGTTGGAAGAAATCTCAGATATCATCTCATCTAAAGACACGATATTTATCTAGAGGTACAACGTTGGCAAACATTTCAGCATATCTAGGGGGTGACATATGTAGATCAGGCCTCTGAGGACCAGACACCACCAGGATACAGGCACAACTCTGATACCTGCACCCAATAATTTGGAGGGCAGCCAGCAGAAGCAACAGCACGGTTCTCAATCAGTGTGCTACGGCATCCTGGTGTGGCTCTCTATAAGGCGGGCCCATCGCATATAAGACACTGTGTAAGACTTATCGGCCATAATCATAGGTCATAATCGTACCACTTCAGAGATCTCTTTCATATGGAAGGCTGAGCTGAGTGGGTCCTGTTCCATAAATACGAACTTTATAAAACCATATGTTTCAAAGAAAGGTCTTATGTTTACCAGAATATGAAAAAGTATAAGCAAGTAGGGTGAGGGAAATAAATGTTTCTAAGGAAAACAACACAGTGGCAATGTGGTTAAATGAGTCTAAGGGAACAAAGACACTTGTGGGTGTTTTGTAAGATGTTACACTGAAGTATTATTTGTGTTATAGTTAAACCTAGTCTTTAAAACTGTTTGGGGAAACTTTTGATCACTTCCCATATGCTGCTAAAAATTGTATGATTTCAAAAATGTTGAAGACTACTGCAATAAGGGCTTTCATTATACTTCATAGACTTATGTTTTATGCAAGGAACCACCAACCTTGGCGAGCTGTGCTGTCAAATCATAATAGACTGAAAACAGCCAATTAGACTTGAGGGGGGTTAGAAGAGGAAGGCAACTGCCAGGTAATAAGGAGCTCAGTATCTAACCACTGGTTAGCTACCCAGGAAAAAGCCAATTTGTCACGAAAAGAGTGTCTCTCAGATACTGTCCTAGTACCTTGAGCTTAAGCTGTGTTGCCACTGAGACTCAGCCATGTGAGGGCACATTAGGAGGGCTGGTGAGGTACACACAGATTATCTATTTTAAGAAAGAATCTTGAAGCCTCCAAGAAAAAAAAAAAATTATTTGAGGCACCCCATAGTGTCTGTTCATGTTGTCCTTCAGCCAAGTCCCCAGGAACTTGTCTATTCTTAAGGAATGATTTGGCTGGAAGTAAGAAAAGAGAGACTTGTTTCCACACAACATTTCTGTGAGACCTCGAAAGCATAGTAAGTCAAAGGAGAGGAAAAATGTTCTCCCCACTTCTAAAGAGTAACTTCAGAGATATGACCCTACCACAATAGGAGCTTGCAGACATCACAAGAAGTGGTTCCGGAGTTAGTGAGTCCTCCAGGGGCGATGAGTTTCACAGCCTTAACTTAGTCACAGTGGCAGAAGCAGGGGCCAGCCATGAAGCCTCCAAGGGCAACAGTCACCTTAGTGACATCTTGCCTCCACAGCAGCAGGGACAGCTTGAGAGTTGCAGAGGACAACGACTCGGGGAACCAATAGAAACACCTGTGATTGCAAAACCAGCAACAGTGGCGGATTTGAGGAGCCTTCGTTTTTATTCCCTGCCCCATTTTTGGTCCTATTTGTTAGTTCTGGGGAAATATTGGCTACATTAAGAAAAAGCATTAATTATTTGACATATGCTATTTAAGAGAGCAGGTGTTGCATAATACATTTTAGTAGTGTTTTCATCAAAATGGTTCATTTTTCTAAAGTTTTTGCACTTGAGGGTGTATGTTTCAGTTATCAGTGAAATCACTTATGTGGAACAACCAATTCCCTGTCAGAGTCAGATAAATAAGCTGTTGCTATAACAGAGTGTTAAGCACTGAACAAATTTGATTAAAGATAGATTTAAGAACAATTTGTATTAAGACAATTCTTTGTCTAATTAGGAACAAAGGGACTGCTATTTTCAATAATTATCTATTAAAGTTGGGCCAGATTTTGTGAAGGTTGATTGTATTGTCCAATTCCTTTTTTAAAATTATTATTCTTCCTTTTCCTCCCTATGATAACCTAGCTGCTAAAAATGTAAATTTATGGCTGATTTCCTCTGTAGCATAAATATTCAAGTTCTAAAGTCAGTGTAGTTGCCTTGGAAAGATTTCTTTTACCATTCACAAGGGAAGGCAGGCATTTAACTGCTTCACAGCTAGCTGTCTTCTCCTGCTTGTGGGCTGCCTCTGCTGTTCTTTGATGCTACAGTAGACTATGAAATTAACAACTATTATGATACTCTGCAGGGCATCATGCATCTGGCCCATGGACGCATGTTGGGCAGTGTGACATGGATGAGCAACTGCAAATAGAGATCAGATTCCTAAATTAGATCGGCTTTTTTTCTTTTTTTTTTTTTTTTTTTGCAACAGTGGCTTTCATATCTAATTTACATACTGTACATTATCAACCCAAATGCTAATAAAATGAGCCCTGAGCACATTGTTGCTTTGAATAGCAAAATGAAGTCTGTGAGAAAAAGGTGAAAGTAGTAGTGAGGAGAATTTCAATGTACATGCCTTATGTAATAATTTTTTGGCATGCTTTTCCATTAAAATATTGGGTTTTCTTTGTCTGGAATTGTTTTTAACTGAGAAAGATTTATGCTTGTATCTTGACTTCAGACTGGCTATCTCGCATCTGAGGCCACAGCAAAAGGTAGAAAATGTACAAACTGTGAACCTCACAAACAGGGTTCAGAAGCCTTGAACAAGATCACTGATGAGTCATTCCTGAAAAGTTGCTTCATAAAGAAATATATCATCCTAAATTTCAGGACAAGCAATCTCAGATTTCAAGACCAGACAAAAAATTTCAAGACAATTTCAAGACAATTAGCATATCATTTCCAAAAAATGATATGAACTTGACAAGCCAGGTTTGAGGATAAAATGAAATATATGTTCATATACATATGAAAATGTAATGCTTAACATGGTACACATTCAGGGTAGACACTGCCAATTCACTTTTTGCTTTTTTAAAAAATAGGGAAGAACAAGAAACAGTACACAGAAGTCCTCAGAAGATGTCATGTTTTTAGACAAAAGGATTTGGGTGCCATTTTTGTTCTTTGGCAGATCAGAAGAGGCTTTCTGCAGGTATCTGTTTTTTCCCCCAGGAAATGTATTGTCATTTTAGTCCAAGCAGATATCCTAAAGTGGATTTTTAAAAATCCATATTTTAGGCTCAGATCCAGCTATTTTATGGAAACATAGAGCTTAAGCAACAAGGATGGATCTTTTAAATAGTTCTCTATTCTGACTTCTAGAGGTAACAAATGGAGAATGTTTGGAAGGGGATATGCAAACAAAATAAAGGAAGTTCCAAAACAGGCATATTCACTCTCGCCGTCATCTACGACTGGCACAGTGCCAAGACCTGCATTTGCTCTTTTTCTGAGCCCCTTCTACAAACCGAAGGGTCCTATAAAGTCTGCTGAAGGACTGATAATTTCTCTACAATTTTTCCAGAGACCTAAGGGAGTGAATAGGACAAAAAAAGACGATGACAGAATTTTTTCTGCTTGATGACATGAGTACCAACTACTATATGGAATGGGTAAGTGACTCAAAAATTACTAATTCCAGTGTATGCATTATCCAACTATCATATTTTATACATTAAAAACATAACTTGTTTTCAGCCAGGTACGGTGGTATGTGCCTGTAGTCTCAGCTACTCAGGAGGTTCAAGTGAGAGGATCACTTGAGCCCAGGAGTTAAAGGCTGCAATGAACCGTGATCGCACCACTGCACTCCAGCGTGGGCCACAGAGCGAGACCCTGGCTAAAAATAAAATTTTTTAAAAAGACTTTTTCAAATATAGAATACAGATATATCAAATATATATTTAACTCATTAATGACATAACCCACAGAATGGTAAAACTGGTTCAAAGCAAAATTTGAAAGACTGAGAATATACAGGTACTGAAAGAAAGAATGCCGGATAAATATGTGAGGTCATGTGTCCTGCTGGGCTATAAAGCTGCAACCTTCAGAGTCATCGTTTTGATGAACAAAAATTTCTTTCATCTCTACAGGATAAAATGTAGATATTAACAATATATAATTGTACATGGGTTTGATCCCAATAGACAGTAAATAGATGTTCAAAACAAAGGTACATTCCCAAAAAATTGAAATAAGGCAATATTCTGTTGCAACATTGAGAAAACGAGCATTCTTCCTTTTGCCTTCTTTTCAAGTTCTAGGTAACTTTTCTTAACAGCATGTGAGTTTTCTGGATGACTTGGATTGCCTCTCAAGAGATGTTTCTCTGCTTTTGTTAAAAGGTGATTTAAGAAAGTTGTAGTGATTTCACCATCTGAAATACGCCTTCCATCATTGAAAACCCAGCTCAGAATCCTCCAAACCCTCTACATTAGAATTAATTGCAATCTCCTTTGTGCTGTCTGTACTGTTTTTTGTTTGTTTTGTTGTGTTGTTTTGTTTTTCTGAGATAGGGTCTTGCTCTGTTATCCAGGTTGGAGTGCAGTGGCATGACCCCGGCTCACTGCAACCTCTGCTTCCGGGTTCAAGTGATTCTGCTGCCTCAGCCTCCTGAGTAGCTGGGATTACAGGCGCCTGCTACCGTGCCCAGCTATTTTTCGTATTTTTAGTAGAGATGGAATTTCACCATGTTGGTCAGGCTCCTCTTGAACTCCTGACCTCAAGTGGTCTACCCGCCTCCACCTACCAAAGTACGAGGATTACAGGCATGAGCCACTGTGCCCAGCCATGTACTTTTTAAATTATAACAGCAGTTGTCATAATTCATTTCAGTGTCTATCTCCTCCCACCACAAGATTGTGAGTTTACTATACAAAAATTGCATCTTCATCTTAGTATCCCAAAAGCCCCCCTCACTACTTTCCTTGACTGTGAACAGGGACCAGATTTACATCCAATGTTATATAATATCTCTTTATTGAGGGCTTTATTAACCTGTCTGAAAGATGACTAGTTAGCAGCAAGTTTTCCAGTAGAGTGGGATAATCAGCAAAAAATTACCAAGAATGAATGAAATATCGTTCTAACACATGTTAAAATGCAAAATCCACAGTCACCTCATTTCATTTACAATATTCATAATTACATATACAGTATCTTAATTGGTTTAGATTTATTCTTCATTTTGTACAAAGGACTGTTGTCAGCTACAACTGTATGTGGCAAATATGCATTCATCCGGATTTACAAGGCACTCCTGCCTTAATTAACAGACCTTATATCCAATGAGTAGTAAACTCATTTAAATTTCAATAAAATTAAATGTCCATGTTTATGCAGTCCTTTATCTAAATGCTGCCATTTGAATAGCAACATTTATTTCATTTTTCCCTTGGTTTCCCTTGATTAAACTTATAGTAGATTGTACTGAGCCTGAATTATCTGAAAAAGAATTCTAAAGAAAAGTTCTTGGCATTTATTCAGATTAGCAGGATGGAAGTACTAAAGTTTTAGTGGTAACATCCGAGTTTCTGTAATGCTGCAGATTCTCTCAAAAGCTGAAAAATAAAATCAGTTAGACTCAACTCTAGTAAAGCAAGATCACATCCAACTAAAAATGTTTGTGGTATTAAAAAACAAGTATGTTAAGACTTTACTGTTGAAAAACACTCCAATGTGCTTTTTCATGTATATTTAGAAAATTATTTAGTAGCCGTAAGTGAATATTAGTATGTAAGAGAAGATGCCACCTCCATTCAGTGAAGAAAATGTAATGAAGCAAGCAGCTGACTTTGGTTCCAGTCTAGGTTCTGCCACTAAACAATCGGACACATGGAGAAGCAGCACTCCCTTTACTAATCTGAGATATATCATTTTCTTTGTAATTAAAGAGAAATTTGTACCAGATATTCCCTTATACCTTTTTCAGTTTTAGTACTCATCACCATTTAAATAGGACCAGGGAAGGATGATTTGGAGGCATTCTTTCTTTTTGTACATTTCTCCCTAATCTCCATCACATGACCAACTATTTAGAATTTTTCTTTCTAGATGTTTTTCCCTAGTCCATTCACTTCTCTCCAACCTACAGCCTCCTTATTGGTTCAAGTTAGCGTCTATTGCTGCCTGGATTTTAGTAACAGATCTCTGATTGGACTCATATATCCACTCTTTACTACCCTCCCCTACTACATACACACACACACACACACACACACACACACACACACACACACACACATTGACCCAATAGAGTCAAATTATATTTTTGTAGGAAAATAATAGTTCATTAAAATGTACATTAACCAGTGTCATTCTTTACTTATGTAGCCATTTCCCTTTGGATAAAGCCAAAAATCCTGAATGTGGCTCTCCAGCCATATCGCAAAGCCTTTCTTTTTCTAATCCAGCAATCCCTGACATCTCTTAAACTCCCCCGAATCTTCAGCATGGGGTGCTATTTCCAAATCTCTTTAGCAAACTAATCCAATGGCTTCAGTTTTCAAGAACTTTCCCTGATTCATGCACCAGGTTAGATTCTACTATTACCTGCTTCCACCACAACCCATATTTTTCTTCCTTGCTGTTTAGTCCAATTATGATTATTATACTCTTTAATATAATATCTATAGAACTTATGTACCTGGTATGGTTACAAATATTTTACATGTATTCACTAACTTATCTGCACAGTGCCTTTTGTACCTGACGTGTAGTAACCTACATAGATAAGCTCTTGAAGAAGTTCTGTAATTCTCCTTTATATCTGTTGCAGACTGACCTGAGCCAATTTGTTCCTCCAACAACTGACATGTTGTTTTGTGAAACAGGAGTGACCTCCAGTAATTATAAGGAGAGAGGAGCTATGTACCTCCTCATATATATGCTCAAAATGCACATGATCGAATGGTATGAGACAAAATAAGTCCCCAGTAAACTATTCTACACCGTGTACATTTGTTAACGAGAAGGCACAAAGACTTCCCTACAGCCTGCACCTTTCAAGTGAAATCCCACTTTCTACACTGGGACACCCTGACAAGCACTCTGCTGGAAAGGTTCCCACCCATGCACATGTAACGACATTAGCTCTGCATTCTCAGCCTGCGTTTCCATCAGATCTGGGGTTAGCCTTCTGTTAACCGGAGAAAGAAGGAGCAGAGTTTCCAATGCATAGGTATTAGACTGCTGGGCTTGCTGGCGTTTTATACTTTCCTTCCCAAGGCTACACTAGTTTAGTTTAAATTTACCTAGTTTCCAAAGCTTCCCTCCTCCATGCCAGGGGGCTGGGTTTGCAGGGGCTTCTGCCCTCAAGACAGGCTAGGTCTGAATGTTGAGACCCAGGTAACCAGTGTAGAAGGCTGCACTCTGCCTTTACCGTGAGCTCCCTCTTGAGGGACTCCTCTACTTTCCCCGGCATCATCATGAGCCTTAGGCTGGAAACATCTGTTCATCAGTGGCTAAATGCAGGGAAACTCAAAAAAGACAGACTGGAGGGCTCGATTTTCTTCCGTTTAGGAGCAAATTGGTTTACTTTCTCCCAAAGGAGAAGCTTTAAATACATAGAGCAATTGGAAGAGGCAGTAAGAGTCAGGTCAAAACAAAGAAAAAGGTAATATTCTATCATTCCTTCAAAGCAATGTTGTTTCTTTCTTACACTTATATAACTAACACGGTCCACTCAAGGGATGCTTCCCCAAGCAAAGAAATTCTGCTCCAAAATGACTTCTGCCTTCTAAGAGGAGAAACAACCGCAGCAGTAACAATAACGAAAATGCCTCTAAATGCCATCAAACCCACTGTACATACCTATAATCCTTCCCAATCATTTTATCAGGGCTTGGACGATGAAGCAGAAGATCTGAAGGCTAAAGCTGTCTTTGAGTTTTCCTTTCATTCTGTATTTACAGTTACTCTTTAAAAGCCTCTTACTTGTTTATTATTCATTTCTTCAACAAATATTATGCATTTACTACATTGCAGGCACCGTGCTAGGCCCTGGTCCAAGGACCAAAAGTGATAATCCACGTGAAAGTGTTTTGTCATGTATCATACAAATATAGAAAAAAGTCTTACTACTGCTCATCACGACCCTGAGAGTGTACATCTTTTTTGCAGGACAGTTCACATCATTAAGGAAACAGAAGATTAGGGATGCTTTGTTGTATAATGGTATCACAAAGACCTCAGCCTCTCGAGTTGAATAGTTACTAGAAACTACCCACAGTAACAGCCTAAAACTCAAGTCAACTTCCCACGCTGCAGGCTGCCAGACGCCGAAGTGTGGAAGTTGGAAGGACACAGCAGCTGTGTCACGGCTGGAAGCGAAGCTGATGCAGCAGGCAGTGCTCCTCACAGCGAGCCAACACGTTCAGGCGACTGCGGGGGAGGCTTTCCAATAAACCTTGTGCTGCTGTTGTGATAGAATTTCAAACGTGCATTTGGATTTCGCCTAGGTGTGCAATGCTACAAGTAGGGAATCGGGATTTGCTGCAAGAATGATTTAGTTTGGAGTATGAAATTCTCCTGGATGTTGATCTGTACTTAGTTCAGCAGTGGAAGGTCTGCTGTGGCCCATTCCAAACAACCCTGTCGACAGTGTGATGAGAGCTGTTTACTTTGTATGAAGGGAAGACAGAGAGAAAGGTAAAATTACCTGTGGATTCCCTCACCTCTACCTCCCATTGCAAATATCCTAATCTCCTCCAGAAGAGGATCCTCTCCGACTTAATCAAATGACTACATTCAATAAAACCACATGAGCTAAGAGGAAAAAAGACACAGAGAGCTTGTCAGAGCCAGGGAGAGAAATGCAAAAAACACATTTTTTCCAGCTCATTCATTCATCCTGTAAATACTGACTGAGTGTCCACCATGTGCGAGGCACTGATCTAGGCACTTAGGCTAAAGCAATAAACGAAAGAAAGAAAAATGCTCATCATAATGGTACTTATATACTAACTGAGACAATAAAAATAAACATAATAAATATGTTGTAGAATTGTTTTAATATAGCTACTCATATAACCATAAAGGTTTACTTTCCCTCAGCACAGTCTGTTATATGCTGGGTTCCTGCATCCGTCTTGTGAATGTATCATCTGAAAAAGTGACATCTGAAGTCACTGTGCTGAGAGGCAAAAGGAGATAAAAATAGAGGTGGCAAAAACTCCCTCCGCTAAGAAATAACACATCTTATTTCTGATTACATTTGATTGGCCAAATGTGGCTCCATGCTCCTATGCTAATGCAGTAAGAGCTTGAAAATCTATAGTAGCACCTAGTTAATGAGCACTGAGGGTCTTTGTCATAGTATGTTAGGAGGTTTTTTTAATGAAAAAAGGTTTTTTAAATAAAAAAAGGTTTTTTGTAATGAAAAAGTAAATACTAGTGGAAGGGGTATTAGGAGCAGAGAGGCACTGAGTGGTGAGCAGGTTGCAATTCTACGTAGGATGGTCGGTGCAGGCTGCAATTTTCAAGTGACTTAGGAAAAAAGATTTGAAATTGAGGAAGTTATCCATGCATATATTTGAGAAAAGATATTTTTAGGCACAAGAAACAGCCAAACAAAAGTCATAAGGCAAGAGGGTGTTTGGTTTGTTTGAGGAGCTTCCAAGGAGGCCATGTGGCTAGGACCAAAGGCATGAGGGGAGGTGAGGAGGAGTCAAGTTCAGAGACACCAGAGTTCAGGTCAGAGAAGGGATTATTGTCCACTCTAAAACTTTCACTTTTTGTTGTTGTTGTTGTTGTTTGTTTGTTTGTTTTGATACGGAGTCTCGCTCTGTCGCCCAGGCTGGAGTGCAGTGGCGCAATCTCAGCTCACTGCAACCTCTGCCTCCCAGGTTCAAGCAATTCTCTGCCTCAGCCTCCTGAGTAGCCGGGAATACAGGTGCCCAACACCATGCCTAATTTTTGTATTTTTAGTAGAGACAGGGGTGTCACCATCTTGGCCAGGCTGGTCTTGAACTCCTGACCTCGTAATCCACCTGTCTCGTCCTCCCAAAGTGCTGGGATTACAGGTGCGGGCCACCATGCCTGGCCCAAGAATTTCACTTTTAACTCTCAAATAGGGGACTTTGCAGAATATTGAGCACGGGAGTAACATGATTTAAATTTTAAATAATCACTCTGGTGGTGTACCTGAGAACAGGCTATCATAGGAAAAAAAAAAAAGGGAAATAAGAGTATAAGTCAAAAGACTTTTGCAGTAATCCCAGATAAGATGACTGAGAAGTGACTGACTCTATGTTTACGCTGGAGGTAAAGCCAACAGGGTTTCCTAGCAGATAGAACGTTGTATGTCAGAGAAGAAAAGAATCATGGGCAGATGCCAAGGTTCTGGCCTGAGCATATGGCAGGATGGAGTTGTCATCCCATGGGCTGTGGATGGAGCAGGTTTGGGATTTCACCTAATGGAGACATTAAGCTTAGAAATTCAACTTTGGATACCTAAGTGTTGAGCTAATTGTAGTGGTCCAGTTTTAAAATATAACTTAGGGAATCACTGTGATGTAGATGGCTTAAGAGATGAGATTGGATGAAATCACCAAAGGAGTAAGTATAGACAGGAGAAGAAGATTAGAAGTTGAGCCCATTATTAAAAGGTCAGCAAGAAAGGGAAGATCCAATTTATAAAAAAAAAAAAAAAAAAAAAAAAGCCTGAAAAGGACCAATCAGTGAATTGGAGGGAAAACTGATCATTTGACAATTGAATTTGGTGAGAATAAAGTCACTGAAGATATTAGAAAGATATTTTCCCGTGAAAAGAAAGAGAATTTTCAGTGAAGAAGTGGAGACAATGTCTGATTTGGGTTGAGAGAAAATGAAGGAGAGGGAAATTGGAGATACGGAGAACATAGAGCCCTCTGAAAATGTTTTACTGAAACAAAGGAGTAAGGCACTGGCAGGAGAAACTGGGGTTAAGAGAAGGATTTTTAAAGATCAGAAGTTAACCTCATGTTTTTATGTTGATTTGAATTGTCCAGTAAACACAAAAACTAATGATGTAAGAAAGAGAGGAGAGAATAGAAAGTGTCATGTCCATGAGTAAGCAAGGAAGGATGGGATCTGGACTACTAGGGCAGATACTAACCTTAGACAGGAAACTGAATCAGGGAAAAAAGAATCTAAAATGACTCTAGGGAAGGATAATTTTAAAAAGGTGTAGGAAGCACTAACATAAGGTAGCAGACAGCATAACAGAGCAAATAAGATAATAGAGTTAGAAGATGGCTTTTTTTTTTTTTTTTGAGACAGAGTCTCGATCTGTCACCTAGGATGGAGTGCAATCGTGCGATCTCAGCTCACTGCAACCTCCATCTCCTGGGTTCAAGCAATTCTCCTGCCTCAGCCTCCTGAGTAGCCAGGAGTACAGGCGCATGCTACCACATCCACATCCGGTTAATTTTTGTATTTTTAGTAGACACGGGGTTTCACCACATTGGCCAGGCTGGTCTCAAACTCTTGACCTCAGGTGGTTCACCCGCCTCGGCCTCCCAAAGTGCTGGGATTGTAAGCGTGAGCCACTGCGCCTGGCCGCTTTTTTTTTTTTTTTTTTTTTTAAAGGATTTTACAAATAATCTGAGCTGCCGTTTAATATATCCAGGCTGGTATGGGCAAAACAATTTGTAAACTTCCTTGCATGATTGATTAACCCTAAGGCTGAAGTTAGAAATAAGAGGAACATTTGGAAACAAAAGACAAGCTCGTCAAATGTGGTTCTTGAAAAGTAAGGGAAAGGAGGGAAACTCAAGAGGGGAGACAGAGAATGAAAGGCACATAGGGTCTCATTTTCTCTTTGTTTTACTTCCTCCAGCCTTGAGAGAAAGGGATGACTTTAGAAACATTCAGATATTTGAGAGGACCTGCAAAGGCAAAAAGCTTTTTCCTTGGTCCATTTTGGTTGCTCCAAACACACATGCATTGAGGGCCATTGCTCTCCAACCTACTCTGGTACCACCCATCAAAGAATGCTGCTGAAAACTTTTATTTAACCAAAGGAAACCCAAGTTGTCTTTTGTTACCATAATATGTGAATAAGATCAGAAATCTGTGCAAGTGTGGCTGAGGACCTTGACAGAGCAGCTCTACCTGGCCAAAGAAGAAACAGACCTTGGAGAGGGTCCTCAGTATCAAGGTTGAGGCAATGCTGAATTGCTGAATCAGCAGAACACCACTGATTCCTGAATAATCCAAGAAAAATTATCCCAACTCAAAGACACCAGCTGAAAACCCAGAAAATTCATTTTTATCAAGAACCAGCATGGGGTCCATGGTGCCCATTTACTCTGACATCACATAATATAAGCTTCTAGATTCCCAACCTTCTCCATACAACCGAAATACAAAATGCCATCATGGAAAGCAGAAGGATGGCGATAGAAATCTGACACGTATGTTTATTGCAGCACTATTCACAATAGCAAAGACTTGGAATCAACCCAAATGTCCATCAGTGACAGATTGGATTAAGAAAATGTGGCACATATACACCATGGAATACTATGCAGCCATAAAAAAGGATGAGTTTGAGTCCTTTGTAGGGACTTGGATGCAGCTGGAATCCATCATTCTGAGCAAACTATCACAAGGACAGAAGACCAAACACCGCATGTTCTCACTCATAGGTGGGAACTGAACAATGAGATCACTCGGACTCAGGAAGGGGAACATCACACACCGGGGCCTATCATGGGGAGGGGGGAGGGGGGAGGGATTGCATTGGGAGTTATACCTGATGTAAATGACGAGTTGATGGGTGCAGCACAGCAACATGGCACAAGTAAACATATGTAACAAACCTGCACGTTATGCACATGTACCCTACAACTTAAAGTATAATAATAATAAATAAATTAAAAAAAAAATAAAAATAAAAAAATAAATATGTCCTTCGGTTGTAATAAAAAAAAAAAAAAAAGAAAGAAATCTGAGAACCTAAACGCTTTTGCGTAAAGACTGAACACCATCTAAAGACAGGAGGGGTGTTCAGTTGTGCCTTCCCTAACTCTTTGCAGCTACATGGCTGTTGAGGACGGGCATCTCTTCTGTTGGTTCAGGGAGACCCTCTGATTAGTTCAGGTCAGTGCAAAAATAATCATTAAATATTTTGAATCTCCATCCTAAAAGTACTTTCTAAATTGTTGCATTAAGATAGGTTCTTGTATTAGTCCATTCTCACATTGCTATAAATACCTGAGACTGGGTAATTTACAAAGAGGTTTAATTGACACATAGTTTCACAGGCTATACAGTAAGCATGGTGGCATCTGCATGGTTTCTGGAGAGACCTCAGGAAACTTAGTCATGGTGGGAAATAAAGGAGAAGCCAGCACTTCACATAGTTAGAAGCAGGAGGGGGCGGTGAACGGTGTCACACACTTTTAAACAACCAGATCTCATGAGAACTCATTCACCCTGTAGTACCAAGGGGGAATGGTGCTAAACCATTCATAAGAACTCCGCCCCCATTATCCAGTCACCTTCTACCAGGTCCTACCTCCAATACTGGGGATCACAATTCGACATGAGATTTGGGCATGAAAACAGACTCAATCATATCAGTTTTAAGCCTAACTTATCTAAAAATTAATTTTCTCTCATTCTTAGAGGGCAAATAATTATGAAGAAGACCAGAAAAGTTGGATACAAAGTAAATAAGCTCCATTTCCCCTACATTAGACCATATCAAGATAGTGGTTTAAGGAAGCATGGCACCTCCCTGCAGGTCAGGCTAGCCCAGAAGAGTGTGGGTGCTGAGAGAGTTAGGGTAACAAGGAATCAGAAGCAGCATTTACTCCTTTGTTCATTTAACACATATCTAATGGGTATCTTCTTTGTATGCATGAGGCGTGGCTGACAGATAAAACTGTTAATCAGTGTCCTCTAGAGAAACAGAACCAACAGAAAATATATATGAGGAGATTTATTATGGGAATTTGTTCACATGATTATGAAGGCCAAGAAGTCCCACAATATGCCATCTGCAAGCTGGAGGAAAAACCAAGAAAGCTGGTGGTGTAATTCAGTCTGAGACTGAAAGCCTGAGAATCAGGGAGCTGAGGATGATGTAACTTCCAGTCTGAAGCTGGAGAAGGGTGAAACATGGGGGGCTGCAGGTGTCAGACCCAGAGGCCAAAGGCCCAAGAAGCAAGAGTTCGGATGTTTTAGGACAGGAGAAGATAGCTGTTCCAAATCAAGTAGAGAGAGAAAATACACTCTTCCTTCTGCTTTTTTGTTCTATCTGGGTTCTCAACAGAGTGAATAATGCCCACCACATCGGTGAGAGTAAATCTTCTGTATTCAGCCCGCTGATTCAAATGCTGATTTATAAAAACATGCTCACAGACACACCCAGAAATACTGTTTTTGCAGCTACTGGGCATTGCTTTACTCAGTCATGTTGATTACTCAGTCATAAAATTATCCACCACAATACTATACCAAAAGTTACCAGGATACCGTTCCAAAGGCCAAAAGTTTTCATCCTAAATGAGAATATATCTAGTTCTTAGTTTATATGTTTGTTGTTAGCACCCTAAAAACAGGAAACTTCGGTTAAAAAATGAATATAAGTTATTCTGTTTGGCAATATGAGATGAAACATTACCAAAGTATTCAAAGTAATTAACAGCAGGGATCCTTTCCTAGTCATTTTTATCCTCTCTGTGACTGTTTGATTTGAAGATTACAGTCCTTAACTAATGCATTCATTTCAGCTACTTTCTTTCCTTTAACATCAGATCTGTAAATTTTATATAATTGCATATTGGTCAATGATTTGGAGAAAACTGAAAATGTACTGCACATTTTTATATGACTTGGAAAACTCTTCACTTTACAAATAGAGATTTTTAATAAAAATAGTGAAATATGTGTATTTAATATGTATTATAAAATGATGCATTTCAAATAATGAAAATTAATACATTAAAGAAACAAGATGCAGTTTTCAGATTTTATTGGGAACCAGTTGATCTAATCATAAATGAAAGTAGCAACATAATGAAAGAATGAGCAATGAAATTCATTTTAGGAGACAAGAACAAATCTAGAATACCGTAACTGAATCAGACTTGAAAATGATCATCTGTACAAGATTTTATGCATATCTACAATGTGTTAAGTTCATGATCATAAGGGAAAAAATCATCTAAATTATTCATGTTCTTTTTGTAATACACTTTATCAAATAATATTTATATATGCTAAAAAGCATAAACCTAAAGAGTGCAGCTTGGTGAGTTTTGATGAATATATATATACTCATACAATCAACACACCAATCAAGAAACAGAACAGCTCCATTACTCAAAAATCTTTCTCTGATCCTTTTCTACTTGATCTCTCCTACTAGAGGAAACCACTGTTCTGATTTCTATTTCCATAAATGAATTTTACCTGCCCTAGACCTTCATATAAATTAAATCATATATTTGGAACTCCTTTGCTTTTAGTTTCTCTTACTCAGCATAATTGTGCTATTTCTTTACATTATTGCATGTGTCAGTAGTTTGTTCCTTTTTATTGCTAAGTTTTCCAAAGTAAGTACCGTTTCCCATTTCCACTGCTGATGCATGATTGTTTCAATGATGCCACAGCCTCAGCAACACTAGGTGCTTTCAGTAACTTTAGTCCCTCTTGTGGATGTTTTTTGACAACTTATTGAGCACTTTTCCATACGCTTGTTGATCATCTGTATTATTTTGTGAAGTGTGTTCAAGTCTTTGCTTATTTGTATTTGTTTTGTTGGTCCTCTTAACATTCACTGTAGGAGTTATTTTTTTTATTTTTTTTTTTAGTTTTTTATTTTTATTATACTTTGTGTTCCAGGATACATGTGCATAACATGCAGGTTTGTTACATATGTATACATGTGCCACGTTGGTGTGCTACACCCATTAACTCGTCATTTACGTTAGGTATATCTCCTAATGCTATCCCTCCCCGTTCCCCCTACCCCACAACAGGCCCCAATGTGTGATGTTCCCCTTCGTGTGTCCAAGTGTTCTCATTGTACAATTCCCACCTATGAGTGAGAACATGCGGTGTTTGGTTTTCTGTCCTTGTGATAGTTTGCTCAGAATGATGGTTTCCAGCTGTATCCATGTCCCCACAAAGGACATGAACTCATCCTTTTTCATGGCTGCATAGTATTCCATGGTGTATATGTGCCACATTTTCTTAATCCAGTCTGTCACTGATGGACATTTGGGTTGGTTCCAAGTCTTTGCTATTGTGAATAGTGCCACAATAAACATACGTGTGCATGTGTCTTGATAGCAGCATGATTTATAATCCTTTCAGTATATACCCAGTAATGGGATGGCTGGGTCAAATGGTATTTCTAGTTCTAGATCCTTGAGGAATCGCCACGCTGTCTTCCACAGTGGCTGAACTAGTTTACAGTCCCACCAACAGTGTAAAAGTGTTCCTATTTCTCCACATCCTCTCCAGCACCTGTTGTTTCCTGACTTTTGAATGATCGCCATTCTAACTGGTGTGAGATGGTATCTCATTTTTTTTAAAATTCTGGACATAAGTCCCTATCAGATATATGAACACTGAATATTTTTCTCTCAGTCTATAGCTCGTTTGCTCATTTTAAATGTATTTTCTCTTACTTTGTAGCTCATCTTATAATTTTTTTTTTTTTGATGGGAAGATTTTTTTAAATGTTCCATTACGTCTGGTTTACTACAGAAGCATACAGCAAGGTATATTACCTAATTCAGGTGGAAAATAAGAAAATGGATTTCTTTTGGAGGGAAACAAGAGTTAACTAAGCACTATGTACACATGACCTCATTTAATATTCAAATCATTAGGTTTGAATATTAAGGTTAGATTATTCCATAAGGTTAGATTATTCACTTCTAAGTAAACACTTGAGCTAAAAGAGGTTAAATAAATTGTCAAAAGGTGGGCCAAATATTTAACCAAAGTGTATCCAAATTTGAAGTTTACGGCCTTTCCATTATAAAACACAGATTCTGATTGAGAAAGGGAAATGATTCAATTTCACCTAGACTTTGACACAATTCTCCCTGACACTGCATTCTTTACTTCCCAACACCTGGTGCCATAAAAGCTGCGAGAGCAATCAGCAACCTCTATTGCAATATAAGATGAACTTTTCCCTAAAATTATCCCCCAGAAAAAAAGTCACCTTGTATTTGAGTTTTAAAAAGATGTATTACATTACAGAGGACACTGTCATTTACTTTATTTTGAACAGTAAATGCAGTTTGGAGAAAACATATTAGTCTAAAACAATGTTCCAGTTTTGAGCACTGAAAACTGATAGAATCTGGTTGGTTTGTTTTTTAGCTAATAAACAATACAATTCACATTTAGTAATAATTCCTGTAGACATACCGCCAAGTCTTCTGCTAGATTTGGTATTAGGGCAATGCTAGATTCTGGAACAAATATATTTCCAAATCCCCAAACATTCATTGTTTAAAACAACAAATGTTTATGTCTTGCTAAGTTAATAGCAAACTGCAGTCACTCCTAGATGTCCAGAGATGTTTCTCCAGCAGTGATTCAAGTACCCAGATTTTTTATTTAGTTCCATGCCAAACCTCTAGAGTAGGGTTCAGCAAAGTACCGCCCATAGAACATAGCCAAGCCCTTTTTTCTGTGTGTTGCCTGCATTTGCTTCCATGATGCAGTTGCAAAGTGGAGCAGTTGCGATGGAGACCACATAGCCAGCCATGCTTAAAACATTTACTATCTGGCTCTTTACATAAAACAGTTGCCAACCAGCCCACAAGTGGGGAAAGATAATGTAGTAAAGGCAGATCCTCTCTGAGTCCTATCCCAGAAGCGGCGCGCTTTGCTTCCGCTAATATTTCACTGGCAGAACTAGTCACCTAGGACCGACTAGTTGGAAGGGGCTTGGAAAATATAATTTGGCTAGGAAGCTACTTTCTAGTAACGATTCTAAACAGTGTAAGATAGCACAAAATTGTTTGTGGACACCTAGCTGTTTCTACTGCAGTTGTCATTTTAAACAAGCCTTTTAAAGATCTCTTGGAAGAGCAATGGAGATCACATAAATGCACACTCAGAATGAATTAAAAACCGAATGTCCTAAAGCTGGAGCTTGAGAAAATATTTCCAGCAACAGCTCCATATACAGATATTAAAATTGCAATAACTCACTCTAGACAGCTAGATAAAGTGGCATGGAAAGAACTGTGTTTGATGGTTCAAAATGCCATTGTCGTGATGGCAAAGGCACTGCTTTCAAAACTGCAATGGCAGAGTTTGACTACAACTGTTTCCCAAATATTAGTGTGAAGGACACTTCTGAATTATATTACCTTAAACATGCGTAACTGAATTTAAACATTAAATATCAGTAGACGTTTGACTATGTCATCTATATGCCTGAGACTACCTATTTGTCATGCAAGGTGTAAGGTGACCTACAGTACTAATGACACATAGTCTAGCAATGAGATCTATCGATGACAACATACAACAGAAGGAACGGCAAAGAGTGCAGGATCCCAAAACCCCATTGTCACTCCATGAGAGGTAGTCACGCCTTTGCGATCAAAATAGGGTATCTGTGAAGAGCCCTCCCATTATGGAAACCCTATCCCTGTTGAACTTCAGTTATTCATATATGGCATAATATAGTTATATTTATAGCCCAAGAGGGGGATCCTCTAGTCTTCTGTGAAACAATATAATGAAAGCTCCCCGAGTCAAGAAATAGCCTTGAATTGTTTCCTTAGACCACCACATTGCCAGCCAAGCCCAAATATTTACTACTAGCCCTTTGCATACCATTGTTGAAATGTCAGCCCAGGCTTTTATGTCAGTTCACAAAAAGGAGAATAGGTGGAAGTTCCCAGGGTCATATCTCAGAGACAAAAGACTTGTCTCTCTTCACTCCTCATGTTAGCCAAAAACTTTAGGGGGCAATATTGTCATTGGGAAGATTAGAGAATCACCATATATTTGAGACTGTAGAGTGTGTATGCAATGAAGTTTGTCTTTTCACTAATGAAAAAGATTAAAGAATATTTTTATGTAAATTGAGATCAAAATTTTGGTGAAAGGACTACAGAGGCATATGATACCAAAAGTTCCAACCTCTGTCTCCAGTTTATATTAACTTGCTTTCCTGACATTTCAGATACGGGTTAGATCTATTGCTAGTTTTTATTACCCTCCCTCTTTGATATTTTTGCTGTAATTCTGGGCCCATCTGACTTCTTTTTTAGGTGACGCTGGCTCCACTTTAAGAAATTCATAAGAAAGGAAGGCTGAGTAACAGTTTAGTAACTGAGGCATATGTTGTTCAGGTGCTAAAATCTAGGGCATGATGCTTAGATGCTTGTGTTTACATGAAATCAATTCATGTTCATTTCTCACTGGATTCTAAGTCTGGCAAAAACTCATTCAATTGTTGTGCTATTATAAAGCATCCTACACACAGATGCCAACACTTTTTTCATATTCAAGGATTGTCCTCTCTTCAATTGAGTCCCATCTTAGCAAAATAAAGGAAATGCAACTGCTAAAATTATCTGCAACATCTTACTTTTCTTCCATTATAAGAAATGTTTGTTTTTGGCTTTAAGAGACTATCACCAAGGCCCAAACTGCCAGAGTAATTTAAGAAACCTCACTGCTCTGCTGAGATCGCACCACTGCACTCCAGCCTGGGCGACAGAGCGAGACTCCGTCTCAAAAGAAAAAAAAAAAAAAAGAAACTTCACTGCTCTTAAGATAGAAGAATACATTGAAAGGAAACTAACACTCACTGAGCACATACTACTGTCATGCATTAAGCATTTATGTATATTGTATTTCATTTTCTCACAACAAAATTACAAGGGATAGCGTGTTATAACCATTTATAAATAGGAAAAATGAGACTCCAATTGGTAACGTATCCTTCTCAACATATGCTGGAGTTAGTATTTGAGCTCAGGACTGTCTGAACAGTACTTATCAAGACACCATGATAAAGGAGATGGCTTCTGTCCCAGTGTTGCTCAGGTCCAATCTCTACATTCCTAGGAAAGTAAATCTGGTTAACACCCTCAGTTAGAAGTCTACACTTGGATCGAAAACTGTGGTCAAGGGGACAAGTCTCATCAGACAACCACAGTTACTGGGGACATCTCTTATATATCTAGGGCAGTCCAAAAAAAGAGGTGGAGGTGGGGGGTGATCCATGATCCGTGCAGATGCTGAAAGAGGAGATGGCTACACAGGAGACTGCCTTATTATAATCCTTCAGATCTGATAGGAATACCCTGCAATATTTATCGGCCGGTTCCAAATCTTCTCCTTTCACCAATTCTCAGTAAATTGTCTTTCGTTTTCTAATTTGAGTCTGTTTCCCAAATCGGAATGAGTTCTCTTTTAGCTACAGTATTGTGTCTGAGTCCAGAATCCTACTGCTAAACTCTGTTACTCTCCTGGGGCTGGCAAAGGCCGTCTCCTCCGGACTTGGCTCGTACTGAATCCCAAGCTCTACTCTTTCTTAAACTATGGGCAGCCTTCCACTGGGCCACTTGTTAGCATTTTCATACGTGACTTCCTAAAACAAATTGGAATTTTGTCTCTCTTAAACAAGTCGGTAAGTTATACTTTGTGTAATCATTAAAAACTACCTTCTCTGGCCGGGCGCGTAATCCCAGCACTTTCAGAAGCCAAGGCGGTGGATCACTTGAGGCCAAGAGTTCAAGGCCAGCCTGGCCAACATGGGGAAACCCAATCTCTACTAAACTACAAAAACTAGCCGGGCGTGGTGTTGGGTGCCTGTAATCTCAGCCACTCTGGAGCCTAAGGCACCAGAAACGCTTGAACCGGGAGGCAGAGGTTGCAGTGACCCAAGATGGCGCCACTGCACTCCAGCCAGGATGACAGAGAGAGACTCCATCTCAAAACAAACAAGCAAACAAACAAAAAACTGCTTCCTCGAAATTTATCTATTTAACCATTATAAACAACCTATAGTATAAATCCACAGCACAAACCTGCCACACAAGAGTCATGATTAGAAGCCTGTTCACCTTATATTCTCTAAACATAAAGAGCTCTAACATAACATATATGACCCCAGTTTATACGATGTAATACAAGGTTGTATAAAACGGTCTAGTGCCTAGCACAGAGTCATTAAACTTAAGGCACTGAAGAAATATTTGTATATTTAATTAGAGCTCCCCTGAAGGATACAATGTATTACTGAAAACCATAGCATAAAAAAAAGTTGCTTAAGAATTTTATAACTTCTTTCCAATGTATTTTGTATTTGTGTGTACGTGTGTATATAAGTGTCTATACGTAATTGGCTTATTTGTATGCGTACACACATACATTATTATCATATATATTACAATTTAGATATTTTACAATATACATTTATTACATATTATATATAATTGGTATATACACAAAATATACACACACAAATATATGACATTCTTTGGGGTGCATATGTACATATATGTCTATATATACACATGTATCTTTCCTTTTCTAGTCTTATGTAAAACTAATCTATACATTTCACTTTTAACAAATTATTATGTATTCATATTCACATTAGTCATTTTATTTTATTTTATTTTTATTTTTATTTTTTTTTTTTTTTTTTTTTTTTTTTTTTTTTTTTTTTTTTTTTTTTTGAGACGGAGTCTCGCTCTGTCGCCCAGGCTGGAGTGCAGTGGCCCGGTCTCAGCTCACTGCAAGCTCCGCCTCCCGGGTTCACGGCATTCTCCTGCCTCAGCCTCCGGAGTAGCTGGGACTACAGGCGCCCGCCACCTCGCCCGGCTAGTTTTTTGTATTTTTAGTAGAGACGGGGTTTCACCATGTTAGCCAGGATGGTCTCGATCTCCTGACCATGTGATCCGCCCGTCTCGGCCTCCCAAAGTGCTGGGATTACAGGCTTGAGCCACCGCGCCCGGCCCACATTAGTCATTTTAATGCCTGAGAAGCGTTCTGATATTTCAAGTAGAAACGCTAAAACATGCTTTACTTCAAAATCATAAAGTACAGTGCATCTTTTTGAGCACAATTATCAATAATACAGATACACAAATTTCAAATTAGATAGAAATTTAAATAAATCTTCTCTTCCATTTAGCCAGTTTATGGAATCACAAAAGCAATATGGGAAGGCAGAGAAAGATATGGGAGGAATTTGCTCACTAACTTCAAAATACATCTTCCTAAACATATCCTCATTCAAAGTCTAAGACAGACAAAATCCTTGAACTTCTGAAAAGGAAACCCCTTTGGCAGACATGAGAAAGGTTCACAATGCGTGAGCACACACACATTGACATAGAACATTCTACTGTCCCTGCAATGATAACAATGCTATCGAATCAATCGGAGGTCCTGAAATGTCACACCTCCTGATTTAGGCCTTTGGGGAGAGCTTGACCTGTTTGTTACAAATTAGAAAAATAGCAAAACTGAGCCAAGCCTAATCATTTCACCTGAATAAGCATTTTCTGCATCTTTCTCTTAGCCAAAAACTCCTTTATAATATCATTGATTCCCAATCTTATTAAATTACCCTCTTCAAATTTGCCTTCTGTAACTTTCAGCTTTGTCTTGAAGGCCAAATAACATGAAGGACATGACAACACAAACAAAAGATTTAGGAAAACTGGCAAAGAAGTGAGGCAGTAGAATTGCTTCAGTATAAAAAGTGAAGTCCATTGAGAAGTGTGAAAAAGGAGAGTTTCTTCCATCATCCCTGGCTTTAATCAACCCTATACCCTCTCCTCCCTAACCCTTCCATACACTTTTTTTTGAGATGGAGTCTTGCTCTGTCGCCCAGGCTGGAATGCAGTGGCACAATCTCGGCTCACTGCAACCTCCACCTTCTGGGTTCAAGCAATTCTCCTGCCTCAGCATCCCGAGTAGCTGGGATTACAGGCACCTGCCACCACACCTGGCTAACTTTTGTATTTTTAGTAGAGACAGGGTTTCACCATGTTGGCCAGGCTGATCTTGAACTCCTGACCTTGTGATCTGCCCACTCAGCGTCCCAAAGTTCTGGGATTACAGTCATGAGCCACCACGCCCGGCCCATACATCTTTTATGTGTTCAATTTAGACATGGAAATTAGCAGGCTATCAACAAAAGGAGTTTCCTTTTCTTAACTTTAATATCCAAATTTGGAAGAAAACAAAAATACACCTAACTCTGGCAATGCCCTTCCCATGACACTGCAAACATGCATCTGATTTTTGCCAGCCCATGGGTAGCCTATCCTGGCTTTCATCAATCCCACTTAGACTTATTGTTTATAGAAATATAGACTTATTCTATATAGAAATCTATAGATTTCTAACTGTTCTCTCTCAAGTTTCTTCTTTGGTCAGTAACTTTTGTGCTTCTATTATCTTCCCCCAAACACCACTATTAGCATGTCATGGCCAGCTCATGAACCAATTACCTAATGGATAAAATCAAATTCCTTTTACTTTCATATAGTCTCTATTCTCATGAGCTTGTGCCATTTCTTTCCAACAGCAGAAATTCTTCTACCTAGTCAGGCAGGTCCTCTAATTTGCCACGATAAATTTGTTCTCAGTATGTGCACTGTAACATCTGCCTGGAATGCTCATTCCCTCCTCACTTTTCCTTTCTAAATCCTGTATGTTCTCTGAAGCTAAGACCAATTCCCATCCTCACTACAAAGTCTTATTCTAATTTAAATTAATTGATGTTTCCAAATTTTTAGACTACTTCAGACTCAGGCAAGAAAGATCCTCGCTTGGGGTTCTGAGCTTTGGAGGTCTCTTTCTCTCTCTGTCTCCTACACACACAGACACACACACACACACACACACACACTGCATTCACAATAGAACACATGCGTACCTCTGTAAATCAGAATCCACTGCTCAGTACCGACAGCTCGTAACCTAAATATTCCCGCCCATAACCTAGACATTCATTTTTGTGACTAATGCTGTTTAGTTCCTAGGGAAATTCTTCTCCATCTCTCTTTCCCTGTGGTGCATTTGACTAGGAGTGAGTACCATAAAAGACTTGAGCTCTGGCACTGTCAGTGTTTGATAGGAACACTGCTTTAGGACACAGGGATATTTGAACACAAAATGGGCTTTGGTAAAGGACAAGACAAATTAACTTGCCACGCCTTTATTCTCAGTTTGCATGCTTGCAGTGGAGTCTTGCTTAGCAAAGTATTGTTTCCCAGGACTGCCAAGTACCCCTTTTCTTGCTTCAATTACTGATCTAATTTGTAGTTGTGAAAGTAGTCATAATTTGGCATGGCATTTGCAACAACTACCAGCAGTGACTAGAAGTTTTGTGCAATGCTAAAATTTCATATTATTCTAAAATTTATTTATTTACAAAAACACATTTTACCAGACATAGCACACATGAAGTATGACACAAATTCTTCACAGGACAGCTGGATGAACATTTTACACTAAAATTTAAAATATTTAAAAATGTAATTGAATTTTTATAAAGAATTAAAATTTTAATTTTATTTAAGTGTTCCTTTTTTGACATTTCTTAATTATAATTTATATAACTTCTAATTATCCATTTATGGTGATAGATAATTTTGAGTAATTTTGAATATTTTAGGATAAAATAACTATTTGAAGAAATTGATTTATATTTTAAGAAATAGACCAGGCAGGGTGGCTCACGTCTGTAATCCCAGCACTTTGGGATGCCAAGGTGGGCGGATCACAAGCTCAGGAGATCGAGACCATCCTGGCAAACACGGTGAAATCCCATTTCTACTAAAAATACAAAAAATTAGCCGGGCGTGGTGGCGTGCGCCTGTAGTCCCAGCTACTCGGGAGGCTGAGGCAGGAGAATGGTGTGAACCTGGGAGGCAGGGGTTGCAGTGAGCCGAGATCACGCCACTGCACCCCAGCCTGGGTGACAGAGCCAGACTTTATCTCAAAAAAAAAAAAGAAATATATTTTTAATTCATTACTAATACAATTATATTAATGATTTTAGTGTCTTAAATCATTACTGTAACTAGAAAACAAAGTATGTGATGATTATAACTATGAATACTTAATTAGTAATTTTGATGAAATGAAAGAAATAAAAATAAATCTTACAGAATAGTATATAATACAGTATGAATTATTTGTATATTTATTGAGTTATCTAAACATTAACAAGATGATAGCTAAAGGAATATCAGGCATACTCAATAATAACTGAAATCAGTCATTTTTGGTATTTTATCAACGGTCAGTCAAATAAAAACCAAAGCTTTGCAAAAATGTTTTTATTTCATCATTATAAAATAATCTTTGTCAGTGAAGGAAGAAAAAAATATTTTATTTAACAATTTGCTGACTTTGTCTATAACATTTTAAAAATTCACATATTATAGGTGAACCTTCATTTGTACTTCCTGCCTCATAACTTGTAATTATCGGGCCTGGCCATAAAGAATATTCAACTACACTAAAATCTTTAAAAATCTACATTTTTATTATTGTTACCCCTTGGGGTATGTGTGTCAGCCCTGTCTCCCCATTAAATGGTGAATTATAGGGCCAAGATCGTACCTTTTACCACTTCTTAATCTCTCATGGCAACCTTCATTATTGTGAGCAATTTTTGGTCCTTAAGTAGCTATTAATTGTTTGGAAGAGAGAAGAGAAAAAGCAATTATGAAATGATAAATAACTAGTGTTTCTAAGATGAGTCCTGGATGCAGGTTGGTCGCGGTGGTGGCAAGGAATTGTGTCTAGCCTTGAAGATGGCAGCATCCCACGAGGGACATAAAAATAGCATTGGGAGCAAGGAAAGGCAGCTTAAGTGAAGCTTTATAGGGTTCCTGCCGGACAGAAAACTGGTGAGCAAGAGTCTCTTGACGGAAAAGCAGCGTTTTACAGCTGCACAGCAATGCTCAATGGTGTTCACTTTGAAAATGAGGGGAATAAGAAGTGGGTTCTTAGAAAGCAAATCTGCAGTCAATCTTTTTTGTTGCTCTACTTTATAACCATGTCAAACCCTTTCATTCCCAAATCTTCAATGAGTTTGCTCAGAATCGATTTTTGTGTGAGGAGAAACGAAAAGATGCCCCCCACCTATGTTCACTGAAGATAAAAAGCACGATATTTAAAGTTAAGTGACATTTAGTGACTGTCAGTTTGTTATTAAGTAATAGCTTTCTTTAAAGAAAAAAAATTAACCAAATTCCGAAAACGTTATTTTACGAAGACGTTTAGTCTTAGCTGCTTTTCAAAGTCATTGTTGAACAGCTGCAAAATAGTTCAGTTAAAGAGATTTCTTTTGCACAGAGAGCCTAACACTGAAAAATATGTGTTGCAAAATTTCTAAATAAAAACTGGCTTATTTCTCTCATTTTAGGTGTTTCAGTAAATATTTGTAAAATCATGCTCAAGGTAGTTTTTACTTGGGAAAGAAAATGCATAGTATCCGTCAACAATCAATCACGTGATTTTCTAGAGTTTACGTGTTCTCATTCCTCATGCTGAAATGCATACATGTTTATATATACATAAACAGTGGTTTGAAAAAGGAGTTATATGAAAATCAGTACCTCTGCAGAAAACAAGTTCTCATACTTAACTATTAATAGCTCTATTCCATATCACTTTTCTTATTTTCTTATAATTTGGGTCAATGAATATAAATGAAGCTTATTGAGATGTTAACATATGTATAGATATGCTCAAGTTAAATTATTGTTTGACAAAAGTTATAAAAGATTAAGCTTAAGGACTCAGATTGAATGCCAATTACCAGAAACTGTGAATTTCAGTAAAACATGATTAAGCACTGAACTACTCCTCTTCCACCTTCTCTTCTCTTTCCTCTCCTTCTCTTCTAGTACAAAAGCCATGTGATGGGGCCAAGCAAGGTCGATATTTGTGCAGGGGTGGAGGAGGCAATGCACAGGCAGTCATCATGACCAGAGGGAATGCCAGAAGGCAAGGGGAGTGAGAAGGGTATCCACAGAAGGGGCATCCTGGCATGGTGTATGGGAGCCCAGTGAGGGTAAAAAAGTATCCACACACAGAGGTCAGCCTGTTACAGAGTGTCAGAGCCCAGTCCAGGTGAGGAAGTATCCTGAATAGGGTGACAAAGGTATGCACGCAGGGTAGAGTGTGGTCTAGCACAGGGTGTAAGAGCCCAATAGGGTAGTGAGAGCACTCCCTATGGAGCAAGAGGCCGTGCAATGACAGAAAGTTAGCTATTGAGCCAAGGCACAGGGAGGGAAGATTTTGACCAAATAAATAAATATATTAAGTATAAAAGGAATCTGCTTCCTCACTTTTGGAAAGGGTAGTTGTATTAGTCTGCTCTCATGCTGATAATAAAGACATACCCAAGACTAGCTAATTTATAAAGGAAAGAGGTTTAAGGGACTCACAGTTCCACATGGTTGAGGAGGCCCCAAAATCACGGTGGAAGGCAAATGAGGAGCAAAGTCTTGTCTTACATGGTGGCAGGCAAGAGAGAAAAAGAGCCACCCAAAAGGGAAAACCCCTTATATCAGATCTCATGAGACTTATTCACTACCATGAGAATGGTACGGGGAGAATACTATGGGGTAACCACCCCCATGATTCAATTCTACCGGCTCCCTCCCACAACATGTGGGAATTATGGGAGCTACAATCCAAGATGAGATTTGCCTAGGGACACAGCCGAACCATATCAGCAGTATATACACAAATAAAAAGAGAAAAACTCAAATAAACCCTATGGTGTTGAGTTGAGATTGCAGGTATTGCTGTGAGCATATGTTTATATATTACACACACACACACACACACACACACACACACACACACATATACACATATATATACATATTTTTTATATATATATAAAAATGAATATAGCCAGGTGCAGTGGCTTACGCACGTAACCCCAGCACTTTGGGAGGCTGAGGCAGGTGGATCACTTGAGGTCAGAAGTTCAAGACCAGCCTGGCCAACATGGTGAAACCCCATCTCTACTAAAAATACAAAAAATTAGCTGGATGAGGTGGCGTACGCCTGTAATCCCAGCTACTCTGGAGACTGAGGTAGGAGAATCGCTTGAACCCAGGAGGCGGAGGTTGCAGTGAGCCAAGACTGCACCACTGAATTTCAGCTTGGGTGACAGAACGCAACTCTGTCTCAAAAAACATGGATGCAGATGTAAATATATGGTACATGTGCATACACGTTTTCATCCATATATTCCTTAGCTCTAAGCTACTGAGAGAGAGGGTTTGGGAGCAGCATGCCTCAACAGCAGTAAGCACATCTAGTGTCCAGATCTTGGTTTCTCAATACCACTCTCCACTAAGAGGAACCAGATCTTCTTGGAGAAAAGGTTAATTCTAGGGCTTGTGCAAGGAAAGTACCAGATGAGCCTTGAACATCTTGTTGGGCCAGAAAATAAGAAAGTATTCAGAGAAAGATATAGATGTGTCAAAAGATGACAGAAGGCTGTTTGAAGAGGCCATCAATTTGAATATGAAAATTGATAATAACAGATTATAATCTATTGACTAAAACAGGAAGCTGTGAATCCATACTGATAGAAATAAATTGAAATACTAATGAGGAATAGTCTGTTTACAGTCCTACAGTAATTTCTTACAAAACACTCATTTCCCCACCCCCACCAAAAATAGTATTTTTTTTTTTACAGAGAAGGTTGGCAGATGTCACCATGATCAACTGATCAAACTTATCACCAGTAATAGGACTAATCAAAATGGTATGCTAATTAATACGAAAAGAGCCCAACATCACTCCTGTGACATCCCTGCCAAAGATGCACGAGCTAAATCTAATCATGATTTAGGATCAGAGAAACCCAAACTGAGATAAACTCTATAAAGTAACTCTTGTAATTTTCAAAAGTATCTGGTTATGAAAATTAAGAACCACCTAAACAATGCTTCCAGGCTGATGGAAATGAAAGAAACATTATAGCAGATCCTGAATTGTTGTTATACATACTTTTGTTGCAAAGGACATTATTGGGACCATTGGCAAAATTTAAATGCGGTCTGAGGAGGACGTGATAGTCATGCATCCTAGTTAACTTCATCATATTGATGCTTGCTTTGCAGTTAGGCAGGAGAACTTCCTGCTTTATAGGAAAAATAAACTAAAATTTTCAGAGGTGATGGATCATCAGTCTAGCAACTTACTCTCACATGGTTTAAGACCAAACAAACAGACTTTTCTTGTACTGTCCTTGCAACTTTTCTGTTAGCCTGGGATTGTCCAATAAAATAAAATCTGAGCTTGAACATATAAAGAAATTCTTCTCTTAAAATATAATACAAAATAATCCGAGAGAAACCCTAAACTAATTTGGCAGAATTCGATTCTCCCAGAATTGTATTCCCATTTTTCATTTAGGTAATATGATCAGAGCACACCTTGTGAGCCTATACAGTAACTTATTACTAATATAATATGGAAATGCCAGGAAGATTCACTCGCAGCAAACTTCCATAATGCCCAAATTTCCATAATGGAAAGTCTTTCCCATGGGTTAAGAATCCTGTTTCAAAAGGACTGTTTTACAATATAATGCACTGGATGCCAGGTGAAGAACTACTGACAGGAGAAGATACATTTTTAAAAGTATATGTGCAAGTCAGCCTCCTCAAATCCTTTCCCTTTTCAAACTTGAGAATATGGGGGTGGGACAGGGTGGTGGGAAGCCGAGGGAATGTCACATCCCAGTGGAAAAACAGGTGTGGCTACGTGAGAGCCTGATGACAAGAATAGAACCATCAGCACAATCAGAGACCCATTAAGTCACCATGACCAGGGAGATGGTGGATCCAGGTAGATGACTGATCTCCAGATCAAGGTGGGCCCAAAAGAACCTGATTGTGATTGATTATGCCTAAGACATCAAATAAACCCAAAGGTGGGTGATCAGATTGAAGATCAGTCAGCCAAGCATGATTGACAAGCCAGAGAACCAGCGTTTTTAAAAACATTCCAAAGGCAAGTACAAAGATGAAGGGGAAGTCAGGTACATACTAACTTTCCACAAATAAATGTGTACTTGCTAAGAGAATTTAGTACGATGTTGTACAGCCACAGTTGTCCTTTCTTCCAATCCACTCCTAGATTCACTTTTAAGATTATCATTACAGATGCTGAAATCACCTGTAGATGAGGAAAGAGTGGACCTGTCTCTGCCTGCCTGGTCTTGGGTCTTGCAGATGTAAAAAAAAAAAAAAAAGAAGGAATGCATGGTAATGTGGAAAACAGGAGACGTCCACTCAGAATTCCATTCAAGGAGAGACTCTGCCTTACTGGGATGGGTGTGATCAACAATCTTTCATGTTGAGCTCCTTCAGGGTCCACCTAAGCTGGAGGGAAGCTGCCTCACTCAAAGTCATACCCTTCCCAGGACACCCACCTCAGGAAGCTAAGCAAGGTGAGAATAAAATGCCCCAGAACTTCCAACCTGACAGGAGACAACTCTGAAGAGGAACGTCTGCTCCAGACTCCGCAACACGGCACCCCCAGCCCCCCAGCAACAGGCTTCCGGAGGCTTTGTGGAGCTTCCATCACAGTTCAGCTTTGCAAACTGCTTGGCTCTGCTCTTTCCTTTCTTGTTCTTTACTGTGAATTCCTAACAAACATTTTCGACCATAAATTCAATCTCAGCATTTGCTTCCAGAAAACCCAACCTGTAACAGTTCGTGCCAAAAACAACCTGAGAAAGCGTCACGGAGTTTGGGAGAGGAATCCGTGCTGCCAGGCTGACAACAAGGTAAAAGGAGCCAGAGCGTCCCCAGTACAAGGCAGAAGTCTAGCTCCTAACACTCTCTCACTGGTGGTGAATTGGGACAGTGAACGAATGGAAGTGAATCCATTAGGAGGTGTGATGTGTCGAGCATTTGAAACCCATGGAGGAAGTAGTGTTAGACGGCTATTGCTGAGAGCCATTGATGTGCTACAGAATGACAAGCTGAGAATGAATAAAAACCAACTGAAGCGCAGGTGTGAACGCCAGCGGGTCATTTTGGTTGTAAACGCAGAACCTGGGACTAAGCTAAGACCATGTGAGACATTCAGTGCAAAATCTAAGAGAATACCATAAGCCTCAGTCATCAAAAGCCGCTTTCTCTCAGGCTTACAACGCCTTCCTTAAGCTGATCCCTTAGTGAAGTTAACGTTGACAGGAAAAAGAAAGCAAGCAGTCGCCTCCTTATAGAACTGCTTATGGATATTCTGTTGTCTTGTTTTAGTGTCTGTAAATACTATAACATACTTTTACTGCAACAACAGTGTGCTATATGTGTGGGTGTGCTAGTTTTGTCTATACTAGTGGTTCTCAACAGGGAGTTTTGCTGCCATGGGACATTTGGCAATGTCTGGAGACATTGTTTGTCGTCACAATGCAGGGGGGAGGGGTGCGGGGCGGTGTCACTGGCATCTAATGAATAGAGGCCAGAGACATTTCTAAACATCCTACAGTGCACAGGACAACTTCCCACTAATACACACACTTAACAAAGAATTATCCAGTTCAGAAGGTTAAGAAATCTTGGTCTCCACCCTAGGGCAGTTACCAACTGCAACACATTAATTATTATGTGGGTCAGGAATTTAGAGTCCAGAAGTGTCCTCGACAAACTTCAACCATCACTAACTAAGTAGCACTACTGGGTTCCATAAATAACATTTGAAATGAACGTTGTAAGAAAAGCAAACTGGTTACAAACTGTGAGTAGGTGCTTCTGTCTTTCGATACGCATGAGAATTAAAATCCAGTGATCCCAGCAGCCTCTTCAGCCCAGAGCGTCAATTTAGCACACATCAGTGGGGATTCTACCACACAATCCAACTACAAGTTTAACTTGACTCTTGTTATCTGTCTCCAGTGCTCTTTAACCACCTCTGGTCATGCCAAGTCCTTGAGCCCAGCAGCTCATGAGCCAACCAGCTAAAAGCAGAGGTCCTTCTCCTGTTCTGGAAAACACCTCCCATTAGTGGCCATCTTTAGTTTCCGATTCCCAAAAAGTAGAGAGCCTGAGGCAGAGGCAGGTGAAGTGTAGAAGCTTCCTTCTCCATAATATCACTGGTAGGCGTGTCTTATAATGAAGCGAAGTCTCGTGATGGCACTGCAAGTTACTGCTACAACTAACCTAGGCATGTTTGGATCTTCATAATCATTAGGTTGTTTTTGGCAGATACCAGTACCCATGTCTGGATAGTCTCTCTCAGTGAACACTAAAATCCCTACAAAGGTGATTCCTTCAGGCTACCTCATATCCTCCATCTAGCTCTGTCGTGGTAAAACCTACCAAACCTGTTTATCTTCCCTCAGTCATGGGAGACTTCAGAGAGCTGCCCCCTTAAATGAGGCTTTTTAAATAACTTTGTCATAATGAATTTAGACCTTCTGTTCCCAACAGTGTGCTATTCTGGCTGTAAACCTTGCCCAGTTCAGGCATAGAAAGAGATCTCATTTACTAACTTAGAACATTAAATAATACCACTACAGTAACGTGCCACATAATGGCATTGCAGTCAGTGAAGGACTGCCTATACAACAGTGGTCCCATATGATTTTAATGGAGCTGTCCTGTACAGGGGTACCAGTTTTATACCATATTTTTACTGTACTTTTCTATGGTTAGATATGTTTAGATACTGTACTTTTCTATGGTTAGATATGTTTAGATATGTTTAGATACACCATCGTATTGTAGTTGCCCACAGTATTTAGTATCGTCACATGCTGCGCAGGCTTGTAGCCCAGGAGCAACAGGCTATACTGTACAGCCTAAGTGTGGGGTAGGCTACACCATGCAGGTTTGGGCACGTGCACTCTACCCTATAATGTCCACACCACAACAAAATCACCTGACTACACGTTTCCCAGAATGGATCCCTGTCATGAAGCAACACATAACTGTATTTAAGGCTGCAAAATAAACCACATTCAACTAAGACATGCTTAACTATAAACTTTGAAACCCCTTTTTCTTAAGAGAATTATTTTATTTCCCTATGTCAACACACATTATGTAAAGTGTTTACAAAATGTATGTGCATTTTATGTGAGCAAAGCCCTTTGAGATTTTAGATTCTCACGTATGCAATAAAGGTCTCTGAAGCTGGCCTTGACTCTTGTCAAATAAACAAATCATTATACTTCCCTCTTCATTTCTTATAGTTTCCATTCATTAGATACTTAATAAAATACCATAGTATAGACCTGATGTCCCCTTAATGCCTATCACAAATATAATATTTTTACAAATAAAATAATCTTTTGTCTGAGAAAAGCAAATAAAAAGAATGATTTGAGGCTGTTAGCCATTATTCCCACGTAAGTTTCAAAAGATTCATGTAAAGCTCTCTCAGAAAGTTAAATTGCATGTTATATTTTACCATAATAGAACATGCATGTTTAACCTTTATGGATGTATGTTGTGACAAGAGCATTTGCTGCTTTGCGAAGTTTATGTAATGCTGTTTAATGTTTCCCCTAAAGAACAGCTGAGGTCCCTCACACCTTCCTCCAAAGAAGTAATGGAGTGATGCTTGGCCATCACCATGCCAATGTTTCTGTAATAAAAGAGGTCATAAACCTCCTCTCCTTGAGGAAGATGGCTGATAACGTCCAACCCTAAAACATGAAGACTCTAGTTCTGAACAGACATAGAAAAAAAAAAATAATTCATTGAAAAAGGAGAGGACTGAAACAGAAGAGCAGTGTCTGAATGTTCTGTAAAATTTATTTTAAGAGAAATAAAAGAGATTGCAGGTATCTAAATTTCCCAGTTTTGTGAATGTTCTTCCTCTTCTTTTATTTAAAAGAATCAAAAATTTTTTTGGATGGAAAAGAAGAAAGTAGCCCTTGATTTTAGAAAAATGTCTAATAGAGCATAATACCCATTCTGTCTACCAACTAATGATGCATTCAAGAACTGTGTAAGAAACAAAAGAATAAACATAGGGTAGTATGTATGATTGAGCTGAGAAGCTCCATGCAAATATGATTTTACCCATCACAGATTCAAAACACCCATTTCCTATATTCACAAACTCAAAGCTGTCTTGTCTCTTTACCACCATTATTTACTGATTAAAAAATAATAATAACAATAAAGGAAAATAGGAAGCATATTTTTTTACTCTGATGAAAATTGACCCAGTGCCCTAACGATGGATCAGTGGGAAAAAAGAGGAATAAATGTCACCCATAGTGTATTAAAATAATTGTGTGAATCTGAATATCAAAACTTGGATTTCTAGTAAACAAGTCTGAACTATTCATTTCTGACATTTCCAAGCACTACAGATAGAATATGTTCATTTCTTCTGTTATACTGAATATGAAATTAGAATTTATCATCCCCAGGTATATGGCAGTGTCTTGGTAACAGCCGCATAAGATACTATAGTTGAAGGTAAAATTATTTTTTCATGCATTTTCACTGAATTGTCTATTAAAATATGTACTTATTAAACAGTGCAATGCGCCGCCCAAGTCCTCTTTCAGGTATGAAGATATCACTCTCTAAGCTGCTGGGTGAGCTGACTGATGATGACAGTCTGTGGCTGTCAGCCTCTTCAGAGACAACCTCAACTGACAGAGCTGCCGCCATCTGGATCATGGACGCTTTCTGAGTATATCTCACACCGTGACTGATCAAGAGGTAAGTGTGGCGGTTTTCTATAAAGGCGCATTTCCCTAGCCTAAACTCTGAACAACCCTAAAGGGCCATCCCAATCCCAAACTCCCAAGACATCAGCTAAAGGTTCTGTTGAATTGTATCACACTCCAAATTCTACCTCTGCCCCATCTTTCTTTCTTTCCCTCCCTTTCTCAAGTATAGATCTCATGAGTACTCCTGTATTAGTCCATTTTCACACTGCTTTAAACACAAACCTGAGACTGGGTAATTTATAAAGGAAAGAGGTTTAAATGACTCTCAGTTCCACATGGCTGGGGAGGTCTCAGGAAACTTATAATCATAGTGAAAGAAGCAGCAAGGACTTTCTTCACATGGTGACAGGAGAGAGAAGTGTGTGTGAAGGAGAAACTGCCAAACACTTACAAAACCATCAGCTCTTACGCGAACTCACTCACTATCACGAGAACAACATGGGGGAAACCGTCCTCATGAACCAATCACCTCCCACCTGGTCCCACCCTCGACACCTGGGGATTATGGGAATTACAATTCGAGATGAGATTTGGGTGGGGACACAGAACAAAACCATATCAACTCCCTAATAAATACCCTGCATGTCAATCTCCATTTCAGAGTTGGCTTCCCAGAGAACTCAACCTCTAACAGTTTGTACCAGGAATGGTCCATAAAAGCAGATACTAAGATGAGACTTTGAAGCTCAATCACCCACCACCTGGATGGCAATAAGGAACCCATCGCTGGTGGTAGCTGTAGCACAGATGTCTCCAGGTACAAGAGAGCAGAATAACTGCTAAACTTTCACTGGTGGTAAACTGGGATGGCATACTGGTGCAAGGAAATGTATTGGTTGATATTATATCAGCATTTGAGAAATACAGAGAGAATAGTAACTCTAAAAACAATGGAATTAAGTGGCTGCTGCTAAGCATTATTGATGCTTTTGAAAAGAATACCAAGAAGCTGAATGTGTTGATCAGTAATTAAAAGGTAAGTGTGAAGACCAGAATGCCTCTTTAGTAGCTTATAAAGGAGCTTTCACCTTGATATGGTTTGGCTTGGTGTCCCTACCCCAATCTCATGTTGAATTGTAATTTCCAGCCTTCCCGGTGGGGAGGGGTTCTGCTGGGAGGTGACTGGGTCGTGGGGGCAAATTTCCCCCTTGCTATTCTCATGATAGAATGAGTTCTCATAAGATCTGATTTAAAGTGTGTAGCACTTCCCCCTTCATGCTCTCTCTCCTGCTCCAACTTGTGAAGACATACTTGCTTCCACCATGATTGTAAGTTTCCTGAGGCCTCCCCAGCCATGTCTCCTGTACAGCCTGCAGAACTGTGAGCCAATTAAAACTCCTTTCTTACTCAGTCGTCTCAGGTAGTTCTTTATAGCAGTGCAAGAATGGACTAATACACATCTCCTGCAGCAAAAGGACAGAGAAAGCAGAGGACCAGGCCAAAGGCTTAACTGTCAGGGTAACCAAGCTCCAAAGAATGTTAAACTCCCACCAAAGTAGGCCTGCTATGCCAATGTCAGAGCCATAGTTGGGGGGAAAAAAATGGGACTCGAGCAAATAAGATAGGCACATCATGGTTGATGGCTACAAAATCTTGAATCTTCAGATGTCCCTAAACCCTCTGGAATGCAAAAGCAGTCCACTCCTCCCTTTTAAAGGGGAAGCAAGCACTACCTCTTGCTTAAAGAAGATACCGAAGGCTCTCCTACCAAGGTGACATCTACTTTCCTCAGCATCTGTCCCCACTTTCCCTCCTGGACAAAAGGCCAATAACTAGGTCTAAATCATTACCTAACCAAGTCACAGGATATTATCTCATTTATCTTTGATATTATCAAGGAAAAGTCAGTAGAATGGAGAGGCATCAGACTGATAAGCTTGAGATTCCAGCTCACATCCTGGCTCTGCCAAGGCTCCTCTGTGTGACCTTGAACATGTGACTTACAGTGCTCAGTCTTTTTATGTACAAATAAGGTAAAACATCTGAGCTTGGTTCACAGATGCATCATCTAGACACGTGAGTGCACACCTTCTCAGGAGTGGTCTTGAAAGACACTGCTGTGGAAAATCCTCCAAACTGGGAGAGCGTCATGCACTCACCCATTAATTCTGGGTGGAAAGAGAAGTGGCCCACACACACAAGTGTGCGCGCACACACACACACACATATATATGTATGTAAATATGTATATAAGTCACTGGATAGGAGATATATAATCATATTACATATATGTAGATATATACCTATATCTATATATAAATATATGTAAATATATATTGCACATATGTATATTTTTATTGACATATATGTATATATGTAATATATACATATATATGTATGATCATATATATTATGACCAGTGACAAATGGAGCAAGGAGAAATATTGAAAACTTAGGGACAAAGAGGTCTAAGTTAAAGGTATGTGAATATACAAATGGTAGCGAGCTGGAAATACGAAGCCTTTGTATCATACATTATGGGCTAACAGAGCATTAATGATATGGTTGGAATGTCTGTCCCCTCAAAATCATGTTGAAATGTAATCTCCAATATTGAAGTTCAGTCCCCTGTTGGGAGGTAATTAGATCATGGGTGCAACTTGGTGATGAGTGAGTTCTTTCTTAGTTAGCTCATGCAAGATCTGGTTGTTTAAAAGTGGGTGGCACTGTCCCTCTCTCTCTTGCTCCCACTCTTACCATGTAATGTGCCTGCTCCCTCTTTATCTTATGCCATGATTTTAATTTCCTGAGGCCCTCACCAGAAGCAGATGCTGGCACCATACTTCCTGTATAGCCTGCAGAACTGTAAGCCGATTAAACCTCTTTTCTTTATAAATTACCTAGCCTCAGGTATTCCTTTATAGCAACACAAAAAGCAGTCTAACATAATTAACTAAAGAGAAAGATCTCAAAATGAGGTCGACCAAATGACTCAACCAGTTGCCATCAGTCAACTTCTATTATCAGATATCCAAGTCCTGGCCAAAAGGGCACAGGGAAATGGTAGCCTCCGTGGCACAGGGTAGCCACAGTGGCAGGCATCGAGGTTATGCATGGATTAACAGCATGAACTCCCACATATTAAGGCTGATCTGGCTACTACCATCGCCCAAGGTCAAAATTTTCAGCAATAGAGACCACCAGTTCAGTGTGGTCTCTGCTGCTGGTAACAGATGACTGGTACGACATCACCTTTCAAGACAATGAATGAACCAACCATGTGTGACAAGTTTACTAAACATTGGGACCCTTAGACCCTGAAAGGTATAATGACTCATTTTGACAGGAAGAGACAAATGTCTGTATATGCGTTTATGTTTTATGCCCACACAGCCTCAGCAGGACCATTGTCCAATGGCTCACATTATACAAAGAAGGTACAGAAAAAAGGTACAGAACGCCATGTGATAAAGAGATCCTATGGTTGTATCACTCAGAAGCTTCCATTGTGACAGAACAATGGAACAGTCTATTAAAGGCATAATTGAGGTGTCCATTTGAGATCCTGTTTTGCCACAATAAGGTACGTTTTTAAGATACAGACATAAATCAACAACTTTTAGGTGATGCTCTATGCTCAGTAGAAAGGATATATAGAACAGGTGTGTAGTAGGCAGAATTATAAGTTGCCCCCATAATTTTCTGTACCCCGCCATGTATATACCCTGAGTACTCCTCAAGACTGTGAATATGATGCATTTTCTCTCTGGAATTAGGTTATGTTAAATGGCACAGTTGACTATAAGATGAGGAGGTTATTCTGCATGACCTGTCCTAGTCACATGAACACCATAAATGCACAGAATTTCCTCCAGCTGGTGACAGAAGAGGAAATCAGAGGTTTAAAGCACAAGAAGAATTTGAAGTACAGTTGCTGACTTGAGGGCAGAAGAAGCTACATGGCAAGGAATACAGGTGGCCTCTTGGAGTTGAGACCTGTCCCCAGCTGACAGGCAGCAAGATAACTAGCATCTCAGTCCTACAACTGTAAGAATTAAATTCTGTCAACAAGAATGAGCCTGAAAATGTACTTTTCCCCAGATCCGCCAGGCAAGAACTCAGCCTGGCTGACACTGATATCAACCCTCTGATACTCTATCTAGCCATGCCAGACTTTTGACCTATAGAATTGTGAGCCAATGATGTTGTTTTAAGCCTCCAAGTTTATGTTAAATTCTTATGCAGCAACAGAAAACTAATAACGGGCAAAACTAGAAATGATCCTACTTACCATCTTTCCCATGAACCCACCTGGGAAATTTGCATTCTAATCTCTGCAAAATTGAGAATGCTCAGCCACAGTAAGAGTTTCATTGTATTCTAAAGTCACTGTACTGTGAGCTCTTGTTTCAAGAGACCAGCAGACACACAGTGTCGATGCAATCTTGATAGGGGAAGTAGACCTGACCATCAGGAGGAGGTAGAGTGTTACACAATATTGGTATGCAATATGGTCAGAGAAGAATGTACTTGGCACCATAGTGATCCACTTAACTATTGCTTGCTACTCTCTGATACAAACTGACAGAAAAAAGACAAATGCTGTTATTCCAAATAACACCCAAATGTCAAGGATAAAGCAAGGATCCTAAAAGCAGCAAGAGAAAAGAAACAAATAACAGGTAATGGAGCTCATATGCACCTGGCATCACTTTTCAGTGGAAACCTCACAGGCCAGAAGAAAATGGCATGACATATTTGAAGTGATGAAAGAAAAAAGTTTACACTAGAATAGTATATTCAGTGAAAACATCTTCAAACATGAAAGAGAAATAAAGACTTTCCCAGACAGACAAAAGCTGAGGAATTGCATCAACACCAGACCTGTTCTATAAGAAATGCTAGAGAGAGTACTTCAATGGGAAAGAAAAAAGAAAAAACAATGTTGATGAGCAATAAGAAATTATCTTAAGGTACAAAACTCACTGGTAGTAGTCAGTACACACACCAAGAAACACAGAATATAACACTGTAATATTATAAAACTGTGGTAAGTAGAAAGACTATACAATGAACCAATCAAATTGATTACAAAAACTTTTCAAGACATAGGCACTACAATAAGATACAAGTATAAATAACAAAAACTTAAAGGCAGGGACATGAAGTTAAGGAGTAGAGTCTTCATTCATTTTATTTTTGCTTGTTTGTTTTGTTTGTTTATGCAAACAGTGTTCAGTTGTTACCAGTTTAAAATCATGGGTTATAAGATAGCATTTGCAAGCCTCATGATAACCTCAAACCAAAAAGCCTACAATGAATACACAAAAAATAAAAAGAAACTAAATTATATCAAAGTAGAACACCACTTTCGCTAAAAAAAAAAAGATAGGACGAAAAGAAAGTGATGACCACAAAACAACCCAAAAAACCAATTAACAAAATGGCAGGAATAGCTCTACTTATCAGTTATAACATTGATTATAAATGGATTAAACTCTCCAATCAAAATACATAGAGTGGCTGAATGGATTAAAAAAAAAAAAAAAAAAAAAAAAAAAAAGAACCAATGATCTGTTGCCTACCAGAAACACGAAACACTTCGTCTATAAAGATACACATATATACTGAAAATAAAGGTATGGAAAAATGATAATCCATGCAAATTGAAACCAAAAAGGAGCAGGAATAGCTACTTTACATCATACAAAACAGATTTCAAGACAAAAACTATAAAAAGAGATAAAGCAAGTCATACTATAATGATAAAGGGGTCAATTCATCAAGAGGATGTGACAATTATAAATATATATGCACCCAACACTGGAACACCCAAATATATAAAGCAAATATTATTAGAGCTAAAGAGAGAGATAGGCCCCAAACATAGCTAGAGACCAACATCCACTTCTAGCATTGGACAGATCATCCAAACAGAAAAATCAACAAAGAAACATTGGACTTAATCTCCACTATACACCAAATGGACCTAGTAGATATTTACAGAACATTTCATCCAATGGCTACAGAATACACATTCTTTTCCTCAGCACATGGATTATTCTCAGGGGTAGACCATATGTTAGGTCACAAAACAAGTCTTAAAACATTCAAAAAATTGAAATAATGTCAAGCATCTTCTCTGACCACAATGGAATAAAACTAAAAATCAATAACAAGAGGAATTTTGGAAAGTACACAAATACATGAAAATTAAACAATATGCTTCAGAATAACCAGTGGGTCAATGAAAAAATTAAGAAGGAAATTGAAATTTTTCTTGAAACAAATAATAATGGAAACACAACACATCAAAACCTAGGGGATACAACAAAAGCAGTACTGAGGGAAGTTTACAGCTATAAGTGCCTACATCAGAAAGAGAAAAAACTTCAAATAAACAACCTAACTGTGCATGCTAAAGAAATAGAAAAACTAGTGAAACAAATTCCAAATTAGAAGAAAAGAAATAATAAAGATCAGAGCAGAGATAAATAAGATTGAAGTGAAAAAAAAATTAATGAAACAAAAAGTTTTTGAAAAGTTAAACAAAATCAACAATGTTCTAGCCAGACTAAGAAAAAAGAGAGAGAAGACCCAAACTTAAAAATCAGACATGAAAAAGAAGACATTTTAACTGATATTGGAGAAATTCAAATGATTAGTGGCAACTATGAGTAACTATATGCCAATAAGTTGAAAAATCTAGAAGAAATGAAGAAATTTCTAGACACATACAACCTACCACAATTAAACAAGAAAGAAATTCAAAACCTAAAGAGACAAATAACAAGTAATGAGATTGAAGCCATAATAAAAAGTCTCCCTGTAAAGAAAAGCCTGGGACTCAATGGTTTCACAGCTGAATTCTACCTAACATTTACAGAAGAACTAATAACAACTCTACTCAAATTATTTCAAAAACTAGAGGAGGAGGGAATATTTCCAAACTCATTCTATGAGGCCAGTATTAACCTCATATCAAAACCAGACAAAAACATATCGAGAGAGAGAGAGAATATTACAGGCCAATATCCTGATTAATATTGATGCAAAAATTTTCAACAAAATATTAGTAAACCAAATTCAATAATAGATTTAAAAGATCCTTCAACATGGTCGAGTGGGATTTACCCCTGAAATGCAATGATGGTTCAACATACACAAATTAATCAATGTGATATACCATATCAATGCAATGAAAGACAAAAACCATATGATCATTTCAACTGATGCTGAAAAAGCATTTGATAAAATTCAACATTCCTTCATGTAAAAAAACAACTCAAAAAAATGAGTAATAGAAGGAACATACCTTAACACAATAAAAAGCCATATATGACAGGCGCACAGTTAGTATCACACTGAATGGGCAAAATGTGAAAGCCCTCCCTCTAAGATCTGGAACACAACAGGGATGCCCACTGTCACCACTATTATTCAACATAGTACTGGAAGTCCTAGCTATAGCAATAAGACAAAAGAGAAATAAAGGGCATCCAAATTGGAATGGAAGAAATCACATTATCCTGGATTGCAGATTATATGATCTTATTTCTGTAGAAACTGAAAGACTCCACCAAAAAACAATTAGAACTGATAATCAAATTCAGTAAAGTTTCAGGATACCAAAGCAAAATGCAAAAATCAGCAGCATTTCTATATGCCAAGAGTGAACAATCTGAGAAGAAATCAAGAAAATAATCCTATTTACAATAACTACAAATACAATTATACAATTAAATACCTAGAAACTGAATTCACCAAAGAAGTGAAAGTTCCTTATAATGAAAACTATAAAACATTGCTGAAAGCAATTGAAGAGGACACCAAAAAATGGAAAGATAATCCATGTTCACAGATAGGAAGAATCAATATTACTAAAATGTCCATACTACTAAAAGCAATCTACTGACTCAGTGCAATCTGTATCAAAATACTAATTACATTCTTCACAGAAATAGAAAAAAAAATCCTAAAATTTATATGGAACCAAAAAAGACCCAGATTAGCCAAAGCTATCCTAAGCAAAAACAGCAAAACTAGAGGAATCATATTGCCTGACTTCAAATTATACTACAGAGCTATAGTAAACAAAACAGCATGATACTGGCATAAAAACAGACACATAGGCCAATGGAACAGAATAGAGAACCTACCAACAAATCCACACACCTACAGTGAACTTATTTTCAGCAAGGGTGCCAAGAACATACACTGGGGAAAATACAGTCTCTTCAATAAACAGTGCTGGGAAAACTGGGAATCCATATGTAAACAAATGAAACTAGACTCTTATGTCTCACCATATACAAAAATCAAATCAAAGTGGATTAAAGACTCAACTCATTTCCCATTTGCCCCAATAATACACTTGTCTCTAATCCTAATGTAACATCATATATATTAGGATTAGAGACAAGTTCTGTTTAGAAATAACACCAAGAACAATTTTTATATTTTATTTTCACATTAGAAAATGAAATATTTTCATATTACTTTTACATTGGAAAATTAATCAGATTTGCTTCAGCCTCAAAGAGTTTGTTTATATAAAATTAAGTGAGTTCTGGCTGTGAGCTGCAATTTTTTTTTTTCTAAACAGGAAACAGGTTAAATCTAAGACCTCAAATTATGCAACTACTACAAGAAAACATTGGGATAAGTCTCCAGGACATGAGTCTGGGCAAAAATTTCTTGAGTAATACCCCACAAGCACAGGCAACCAAAGAAAAAGTGAACAAATGGGATCACATCAAGTTAAAAGCTTCTATGCAGCAAAGGCAACAATCAACAAACTAAAGAGATAATGCACAGTATGAAAGAAAACATTTGCAAACTACCCATCTGACAAGGGATTAATAACCAGAATATAAAAGGAGCTTAAACAACTCTATATGAAGAAATTTAATTATTCGATTAAAAATGCACAAAATATTTAAGTAGACATTTCTCAAAATAAGACATACAAATGGCAAACAGGTACATGAAAAGGTGCTCACATCACTGATCATCAGAGAAATGCAAATTAAAACAACAATGAAATTTCATATCACCCCAGTTAAAATGAATTTTATCCAAAAGGCAGGCAATAAAAAATGCTCGGTAGGATGTGGAAAAAAGGAAACTCTCATACTGTTGGTGGGAATGTAAATTAGTACAACTACTATGGAGAACAGTTTGGAGGTTCCTCAAAAAACTAAAAATAAATATCCAGCAATCCCACTGCTGGGCATATATCCAAAAGAAAGAAATTCAGTACATTGATGAGATATCTGCATGTTTGTTGCAGCACTTTTCACAATAGCCAAGATTTGGAAGCAACCCAAGTGTCCATCAATAGATGAATAAGGAAAATGTGGTATATATACACAAGGGAGTACTATTCAGCCATAAAAAAGAATGGGATCCTGCTATTTGCAACAACATGGATGGTCCTGGAGGTCATTATGTTAAGTGAAATAGGCTAGGCACAGAAAGACAAACTTCACAAGTTCTCACTTATTTGTGGGATCTAAAAATCAAAACAACTGAATTAATGGAGAGAGTAAAAGGATGGTGTTACCACAGGGAACCAGCTGGGATGGTTACCAGCTGGAAAGGGTAGTGGGGAGGTAGAAGGGGATGATTAATAGGTACAAAACAAACTGAATAAGATCTAGTACTTGATAGCACAACAGTATGACTATAGTTAATAATAATTTAATTGTATATTTGTTTGAAACACAAAGGATAAATGTTTGAAGGCATGGACATCCCATTTTCCATGATGTGATTATTATGCTTTGCATGCCTGTATCAAAATATCTCTTGTACCCTATAAACATGTCCACCTATGTACCCACAAAAATTAAAATTTAAAAAGTACATATTTACTATGCACCTGGTAAAAGAAAAAGGAAATAACATTTAGCAAATGTGTTCCATATTAAGATAAAGTCAATCGGTTGAATTTTCTTTTTTAATGCATTCCCTTAAGACACTCAAATAGATTCTATGAGGACATATTGGCTGAAGTATTTCATTGTCCCTTTCCAACTTTTGCAATTGGAAACTATTAAATGTATGTAGAAAGATACAAATGCTAATATACAGCCCTCTGATATAGTTGTGGCAACCACAAAACAATTTTTCCTGAAAATCCCTGCATAAGCGAGAATGAGTCACATCACAAGAGTGGACTTCCTGGTGTACTAGAAATATATCTCTGACAAAATTTTTAAGCTCCAGGGACTGCCAGAGAAAAATCTTTTGGGTTATTAGTTGCTCATATTCTGACAGTAAAAAATGCTCTCTTGAGACTCACGAAAGTCAATGCGATTCTGACATCACAGTGTTGAATTTTTCCCTTAACAGACCAGTCCTCTATGAGAAGTTAGTCTTTACAATTCAGGGAGGGAATCATGAAGGGTTCTAATTACATATACCACTGTATTTTATCTACAATAACACAACTGGTTTTTTAAATAATTTTTTTGGTACTTTAAAAAATTTATAAAAATTGGCCAGGCGCGGTGGCTCACGCCTGTAATCCCAGCACTTTGGGAGGCCGAGGCGGGCGGATCACAAGGTCAGGAGATCGAGACCACGGTGAAACCCCGTCTCTACTAAAAAATACAAAAAAAAATTAGCCGGGCGCGGTTGTGGGCGCCTGTAGTCCCAGCTACTCAGGAGGCTGAGGCAGGAGAATGGCGTGAACCCGGGAGGCGGAGCTTGCAGTGAGCCGAGATCGCGCCACTGCACTCCAGCCTGGGCGACAGAGCGAGACTCCGTCTCAAAAAAAAAAAAAAAAAAAAAAAAAAAATTTTATAAATAATCATGTAATTGTAGCTTTATGACACAGCTTTAAAAGGGTGTTGTGATTTCCAATTTTGCCCTTTTACAACGAGTTGTTTAATTTTTTAAATTATAATCCAATTATACAAATGTGAGATGCTATGTACATTTAAAACAAGGACAAAAATTCACCAACCCAAAGGTAAGTGTAATACTTAATTTTAGCTGATCCACTGTGGTGTTATAAAATTAAATATTCTGTGTGTCTTACCTTAGCTCCTCACTTCTAACACCATCAAGTGAAACATATTCAATCTGCACATCTGAAAAATAAAAGTTTGTGTTAGATAGAGTTCAGTAGGAAGGGGCACCTTGCCTTAGTTATAATGGTGAGCTGACAGGTCTTAGAGAAAGAACAGCAAATGCTTTGGAGGCCCAAGGTCCTGGCACATGTCGAGGGAGAGAGGTTCAGAATTATAGGCCCATGGAAAGGCCATAATGACTGTCTCAGGGAATGGTAACTAGCACATGAGGAACAACCTGCTTTCTAAGAGTATCATAACACATGCTCTGGGAAGCAGGGTAAGTTAACATTTATTTCTTCTGGCAAGAGAAATTTTCATCTTTTGTTTCCCAAAGTAAGTGCATGGATTTGCACCTACACAAAAGGTCCCCTTCACACCAAAAGGAGCAAGTGGTGGGGGGTGCAAGGGGCATGCATCCCTGGCTCTGCTCATGAAGCTCTGTACCCGGTACACATTTACACTGAGATACCACATGGAATAGCAGAGGCCTGTTCTGTCCTCTCCTCCTTCGGATACTTTCCCCTTTCTCTTTCTTCTGTCTTCCCTTCCTCCCCGACCCCACTGTCTCCTTCAACCCTTTTCTTCCCTCTCCTCCATCTGAATGCTAAAACAAATATTATGTGAATATTCCAAGAAGATAAATTAGACCTCATTAATAAATGAAAGCAAAAGAATAAGAAAAATGAGGCTTTTGAGGAAGGGAATAAGGAGGGAAAAGATAATGGGGTATATTGAAATCCAGATCTAGAGATCTGGAATGGGACGGAGTATTTTGAATAAACTAACATCATGAGGGAAACAATGATGGAAAAAGAAATTTTCTGGCAAATATCTAAAGCAAACCCAAGCAAGATGAGTCTAAAGAGACTCACTTTGACTTCCCATAAATAAATGAATGATAAGAAAATATTTGTGAGGAAGGAAAGAATAATCAAATACACTGGACCAAATAGTCTTGAACCAGCCAAGACTATATGGCTTCAGCCAGAGAATACTATGCTCAGCAAAATCAATTGAGGATCAATGGGATGTGCTTATAACAAAAATCTAATGAAATCAGTTTTGTAACTTTGTAAATATTCTGTTACTAAAATTTAGTTAATGTGGAACAACTCTCCACATGAACACTTTAAAATATAGGGGGAAAAAAGCCCAAGAAAAGCAGAATACTGAGTAGATGTGTCTCTATATTTAGGAATAGAACATTTCTACTGAATGTAGCATGTGTATGATCTAGAAAGAATAATTAATCTCTTTCTGATTACAAAAACCCCAAGCAACACTGACAGATTAATAAGGTAAAGAAGAAATTCAGTACAGGACTTTCAATTATGATGTCTTTCTAAAACAGCAATTCAAATTGTAGAAGTGAAGTGAAAATATCAGGACTTGTAGGTAAAGATATATCCCTATAAAATTTAAAAATTATAGAATTCTAATACTCAGTTTTGGCAGTCTATCTCTAACATTTTGTACATATTCTTTAATTTTATTATTTTCCCTTATAATTGAGCACTCAATTAGCTGAGTATTGAACTGGAGCCAAAAATTCATCATTTTTGCATAGCCAATTATTTCAATCTTTGTTGCAATTTCTGAAGCTTATGGAACCAACACTTACTACTTTTTCTATTAATCCATCCATTTTTTTCTAAATGAATAAGGACAAATGCAGTAAAATATTCAGATAATGAAGTGCAAAACCATGAACAATGACAAACAGAACGGTTGGCTGTCAGTCAGTGCCAACATAGCTCAAAATTCTTGTTTTTCAGATAATATGTGAGGTTTAAGTATAGAGTGCCACTAGAAAGAGCTTATGGATATCAATACATAATAATGTAAAATAAGAAAATACTTTATAAAAATAAAACTGTAAAATTTAGGATCCGCCTATAATTTTTAAAACCACCCTTCCAATGAAGCATATAGTCTGTCTCCTTAAAGGTGACAAGATTAGTTCACAGAACAACCTAGAAAATAAAGAGATTAGAAACATAGTCTTCTAAATATAGAAACTGTGGTTATTTTGAATTATTAATGCTAAAAATATATCCATGTATATATATGGCCTTCCTGAACTAACCGCAAAAATGGGGAAGATGCTCTGCTCATCTGGAGTTCATCTTAAACATGAAGAAATTGGTTCATGATAGGATCTTACGGAGTAGTTACTGCACCATCTTGGAGACTCTTACAGGAGATGAAAAGCACACGAGTAATTTTCAGATATCTAGAATAGGCTTTAAAAATGCAAAGATCCAATGATTCAATAAAAGACATCCAAGAAAGGAGTTTTCAGATTTTGAGTTTTACAAAGTTAGGTCAGAGAACCATGACCCATTTTTATATGAGAACCATTTAATATAGCACAGCTACATAAACAAACTTTATTTCCCCTTCTATTTTTTGAACTGTATCTTACCTAATTACCAAGTTCTCCTGAATTTGTTGTGTGTAAAGCCTGCAGGTACATGAATTCTGTAACAAAATGCCTGGCTCCCTTCTTTTTACCTTCTCCCAGTTCTAAATTGATTAAGACCATGACATTGGCTGGAATATATAAAAATAACTTCACTTAAACTACCTAAATGTTTCTTATATTGCTGCTACCATCCCTAATATATCTGGCTTTCTTGCCAATTTATCACAGTCTGTATCAGTAATCCATGTGGCTAAAGGCAAAGTGGATGGAGAGAAACAGATTAGTACAAACATTATCTAAGATAGATACAAGTATTAGGTAATAGACTGACTTTTGGTATGAGAGAAAGAAGATTAGATATAAAAGAATATAAGCTAAAGTAATAGTATTGTTTAAGGCCATAATAAATACTTTTTACTCATCTACATTTGGTTATATAGAATTGGATGTCCTAACATCATATTAAGGTCAATGTACCCATATAATTACAGACTTCTCCTCTAATCATTTCACACTTGTCTTAGTTTGTTTTGTGCTACTCTAACAGACTATCTGAAACTGAATAATTTATAAGAAACAGAAATGTATTTGCTCACAGTTCTGAAGGCTGGGAAGTCCAAGAACTACAAGCTGACCTCCGGTAAGGACCTTAGTGCTGTGTCATTCCATGGTGCAAGGCAGAAGGGCAAAGAAAGGGCAAGTGAAAGTAAAAAGGGGGCTACTCTTGTCCCTTTAAAAGCAACTCGCTCCCACCATGAATCCCTGAGCAGATCAGTAATGAGCTCTGAAATTGAAGTAGTAATAAATAGCCCACCAACCAAAGAAAGCCCTAGACAAGATGGATTCACAGTTAAATTCTACCAGATGTACAAGGAAGAGCTGGTACCCCTCCTACTGAAACTATTCAAAAAAAAACTGATGAGGAGGGACTCCTCCCAAACTCATTCTATGAGACAAGCACCATCCTGAAACCAAAACTTGGCAGAGACACAACAAATAAAGAAAACTTCAGACCAACATCCTTGATGAACATCAGTGGAAATATTCTCAACAAAATACTAGAAAACCAAATCCAGCAGCACATCAAAAAGCTAATCCACCATGATCAAGTAGGCTTTATCCCTGGGATACAAGTTGGTCCCACATATGCAAATTGATAAATGTAATTCATCACATAAAACTAAAGACAAAAAAACACATGATTAGCTCAATAGATGCAGAAAAGGTTTTCAATAAAATTCAACATCTCTTGGTGTTAAAAAGTCTCAACAAGCTACATACTGAAAAAACATACCTCAAAATAATAAGGCACTTATGACAAACCCTCAGTCAACATCATACTGAATGGGCAAAAGTTGGAAGCATTCCCCTTGAAAATCAGCACAAAAGGATACCCTCTCTCACCATTCCTATTTAACATGGTGTTAGAAATCCTGGCCAGAAGATAAGGCAAGAGAAATAAATAAAGGGCATCCAAATAGGAAAAGAGGAAGTCAAACTATCCCTGTGGTAGATGAGATTATTCTATATCTAGAAAATTCCACAGTCTCAGCCCAAAAGCTCCTTAAGGTGATAAAAAGAAAACTTCAACAAATTTTCAGGATACAAAATTAACATTTGAAAAATACTAGCATTCCTACACACCAACAACAGTCAAGCCAAGAGCCAATTCAGGAACATAAACCCATTCATAATTGCCACAAATAAAATGCCTAGAATACACTTAACCAGGGAGGTGAAAGATGTCTACAATAAGAATTAAAAAACACAAATAAATGGAAAAACATTCTGTGCTCATGTATAGGAAGAATCAATATTATTAAAATCACTATACTGCTCAAATCAATTTGCAGATTCAATGCTATTCCTATCCAACTACCAATGACATTCTTCATAGAACTAGGAAAAAGGCATTTTAAAATTTAAATCCTAAGCAAACACAACAAAGCTGGAAATATCACACTACCTGAATTCAAATTATACTACAGGGCTACAGTAACCAAAACAGCATGGTACTGGTACAAAAACAGAAACATAGACCAATGGAACAGAATAAAGAGCCCAGAAATAAGGCCACACAACTACAACCATCTGATCTTCAACAAAGCTGACCAAAAAAAGCAATGGAGAAAGGACTCTCCTACTCAAAAAAGGGTGCTGGGATAACTGGCTAGCTGTATGCAGAACACTAAAACTGGACCCTTCCCTTATGCCAAAGACAAAAATCAACTCAAGATGGATTAAAGACCTATATCTAAAACCCAAAACTTAAAAAGTCCTGGAAAACAACCTAGGCAATATCATACTGGACACAGGACCTGGCAAAGATTTCATGACAAAGATGCCAAAAGCAATTGCAACAAAAGCAAAAATTGACAAATTGAATCTAATTAAACTAAAGAGTTTCTGCACAGCAAAAGAAACAATCAACAGAGTAAACAGACACCCTCAGAATGGGAGAAAATATTTGCAAATTATGCTTCTGACAAAGTTCTAATATCCAGCATCTATAAGGAGCTTAAACAAATTTACAAGAAATAAATGAAAAACCCCATTAAAAAGTGGAGAAAAGACATGAACAGACACTTTTCAAAAGAAGACATACATGTGGCCAATAAGCATATGGAAAAAAGTTCAATATCACTGATCATTAGAGAAATGTAAATCAAAATCACAATTTGATACCATCTCATAGTAGTCAGAAGGGCTACTATGAAAAAGTCAAAAAATAACAGATGCTGGCAAGGTTGCAGAGAAAAGGAAATGCTAATACACTGCTGGTGGAAATGCAAGTTAGTTCAACCATTGTGGAAAGCAGTGTAGTGATTCTTCAAAGAGCTAAAAACAGAACTACCATTCAATCCAGCAATCTCCTTTCTAGTTATAACCCAAAGGAATATATATCATTCTATCGTGAAGACACATTCACACATATGTTCATTGTAGCACTATTCATAATAGCAAAGACATGGATTTGACATAAATGTCCATCAATGGAAGACTGGATAAATAAAATATGGTACATATACACCATGGAATACTATGCAGCCATAAAAAAGAATGAGATCATGTCCTTTGCAGGAACATGGATGGAGCTGGAGGTCATTATCCTTAGCAAACTAACACAGGAACAGAAAACCAAATATCACATGTTCTGAATTCTAAGTGGGAGCTAAATGATGACAACACATGACTACAAAAAAGCAAATGGAAACAACAGACAATGGGGTCTGCTTGAGGGAGGAGGATGGAAGAAGGCAGAAGATCAGAAAAAAATAACTACTGGGCACTCGGGTTAGTACTTGCATGACAAAATAATCTGTACATCAAACCTCCATGACACAAGTTTACCTATATAACAAACCTGCACATGCACCCTCAACCTAAAAAAAGTTTAAAAATTAATTAATTCATCAATTAACTATATCTAAGGAGTTTTATACTTTCTGTACAGTTCTTCTCTTCTGGGACCTCACCTAAAATCCCACTGATGGGATTCTAGGCTTTCTTGCCCACACTTCCAAACTCTTCCAGCTTCTGCTCATTACCCAGTTCCAAAGCTGCTTCCACATTTTCAGGTATTTGTTAGTAACAACACCTCACTTTTCTTATAATTCATTTTGTGCTACTCTAACAGAACCTCCCAAGACTGGGCAATTTATAGTAAACAGAAATTTATTTTTCACAGTTCTGGAGGCTAGAAAGCCAAGGATCAGGGGGCTGGCATCTGGAGAGGGCATTCTTGCTTCTTGCTACATCATTCCATGATGGAAGGCAAAAGGGCAAAGATAGAACAAGAGAGAGAGGAAGACAAAATCTATTCTTTTATGAGGAATCCAATCCCAGTATAACAAACCCACTCCCTTGATAATGGCATTAATCTATTTATGAGGGCAGAGCCTTCATGGCCTAGTCCGTTCTCATTAGGCCCCACCCCCAACACTGTTGTAGGGCAGATCACATTTCCAACACATGCTTTTTGGGGGACATATTCAAACCATAGCAATACCTTAACTAATCTATTGATGGTTCTTAAGACTCAACCAGTTTAGAAAGGATGAACTCTCTGACATTTCTTTTCCCTTTTTCCTGGATATTCATTAGTTTTTCCAGGTCACTGTGAACTTGCACTTGGATTAATAGTGTAATTTTCTAATTTGTCTTTCTGGTCCAGTTTAGCTGGAAGCAAATCTGAAAATGATATATCTCTAATAAGGACCCTCTCCCTCACATTCCTAGAGACTTTATAGATGATTTTCTTGAAGCCCAGAAAAGTTCAGTGAATTATCTAACAACATATAGCTAGTAAGTTGTAAAATGAAAATTATAACCAAGGAAATCTCTTTGACAACACATACTTTTTCTATCACACCCAATCTATATATTATTCTGCCTTTAGATTTATCTTCTTCGGATGCTAATTTCAGCTCCTCAAAGCTGTCAGTGGCTCTCCTTTGTCTGAAAATACAATCCAAATTTTCTGCCACTCAAAGTTCTCAATTATCTGGCCTTGCCCTACCTACCATTATTTTCTACAATATCTCAACACAAATCTCCACACCCCTCACTCTGGTATCATTATCCCCTGCATACACCATGGTTGCTAAGGCCTGTAAGCATTTGCTTATGTTGCTCACTACACTTAAATTATAGTTTCTTATCCTCACCCCTCAATCCATTCATTTCTCTAAAGCCAATTGAAGCTCATTTCATCTTCTCCAAAACAACATTCTTTTGCTTTTCCAATAGTAATTTACCTGTAATTGAATTATTGTTTATAGTCTACTTTTTGACACAATAGTTTCTACCCTGCTAAATAATTATTTAGGATAAATAAATTGTCTCTTCCAAATTATTTTCAAAATACTTGAGACAGGTAGTAGCCAGATCTCGAATTTTGTTACTATTCCTTTTAGCAAACAGCGCAGTGCTAACCATATGTTAATCATTCCTCGAATACCTGTTAAATGAATGAAACTCATTTTTAATGGTCTTACCAAAGAGAAATTCATTTTCACAGCAAACCTCGGTTTCTTGGCCTTTATTTGGAACATGAGTGCCCTCCTCTCTGCCACCATCTAAAACAGCCAATTTGCCTTTCTAAAAGAGAAAACTATTTTTTCATTTAAAAATTTTAAAGCAAATTCCTATGTCAACTAAGTTTTTTTTTTTCCCCAATCCAAAACAAACTAATATCTCAAACCGCCATTTAAACCCAGAAAGCTCTGAATCCTAGAATTCAGACTTGGCCCCCTCGAGAAATTGTTTGCTAACACAGAGAAACACCCTTGTAAAAAACGTTTACATAATTTAAATTAAATTTGGGGAATTGGTTACTACTTTGCCCAGTTTAATTTTAGAATTCGTAGACATTTATAATATACAGGTTCATTATTTGAGGTTACCTAAAATAACCTCAAATAACCACTAAAGTGTCTGTAGTTTTCTATCAAAATGTGTCAGGGGTTTATTTAACACCGCATCCGCCAGGCATGGTGGCTCACATGGTGGCTGTAATCCCAGCACTTTGGGAGGCCGAGGCAGGCAGATTACCTGAGCTCAGGAGTTCGAGACCAGCCTGGCCAACCTGGTGAAAAGTCATCTCTACCAAAAATACAAAAAATTAGCTGGGACTGGTGGCAGGCGCCTGTAATCTCAGCTACTCAGGAGGCTGAGGCAAGAGAATCGCTTGAACTCAGGAGGCGGAGGTTGCAGTAAGCCAAGATTGTGCCATTGCACTCCTGCATGAGTGACAAGAGTGAAACTCTGTCTCAAAAAAAAAACAAAAACAAAAACAAAAAAAACTGGATTATAACTTTGTTTTGATTTGAAAAGGATAATCAATTGATATGGTTTCACTTTGCTTGCTGTTTCTATACTTATAATCTACCACAATTCCATCAACAATTTTAGAGAGTATCAAAGCTCATTATGCCTAAATGCAATATAAGCGATCAAATAGTTCCAAACATGATTTTACAGACAAGATAATACAGATAAAATGAGTCCATCTCTCTCAAAAACCTCACAATTAGAGATGAGTTATATAGGGTAATGCACTCAAATATATTGCCTTAACATCATTTTTCTCACTACCTTCTGAATGGTTAAATAGGACCAAGTTATTAATACATTTGTGAGATACCTTCTACCTTTTTAATCACTTCGGGACCCTGCCTCAAGGTATCCCAAAAGCTGACAGTGCTGCCAGGAATTCTGAATATTGTCTGAGAATGAAATATTGTTTTTAAAAAAGCCACAGAAAATGCATAAGAGCAAACAGATCAAAGGCAGAAAGTCAGTGAGCTGAAATTCCCTGGGAATTTGAATAACCCCACCCACACAATCAAAGAAATGTACATGAAAACATTCTTTTTTCCATTTTTTTTCTTTTTACATTTCTAAGATCCTCACCTTATTAGTTAGCTAGACTCATTTGCTCTCAGCCACATTTTCACCCATTTCTTCGTTTCTACTACTTTAAATTGCTTTTCCCTTTTTTATCCAAAATAATTTTTTTTTTTTTTTTTGAGATGGAGTCTCACTCTGTTGCCCAGGCTGGAGTGCCGTGACACAATCTCGGCTCACTGCAACCTCCGCCTTCCAGATTCAAGTAATTCTCCTGCCTCAGCCTCCAGAATAGCTGGGACTACAGGCATGTGCCACCATGCCCAGCTAATTTTTTGTATTTTTAGTAGAGATGGGGTTTCACCGTGTTAGCCAGGATGGTCTCGATCTCCTGACTTCGTGATCCACCTGCCTTGGCCTCCCAAAGTGCTGGGATTACAGGCTTGAGCCACTGTGCCCGGCCCATCCAAAGTAAATTTTAAATCTACAACATATCCCCTGGTTGCTCTGAGATTTAAATGTGCTAATAACTAATAGATGAGAAACTGTTTAGGAAAGTCAAAAGCTCATTAGAACTGTAAGATATTATCATTATCACTCCTCTCTCAAACAGTAATCACCTGTTGTAATTGGGAAAAAAACTTTCTGTGTGATACAAACAAGAGATTATTCTAGGAATATAGGGAATTGTGGAAGAAAGAACTATACTAGAATATCCACTCAACTGCAGCAAATATAGCAGGGAGATGAATTGGAAGAAACCACAGGTCAGAAAAAAATGTTGGTATTCAAGTCAGTAAGTCGGGGCAGCTCAGCAGGCTGTCTGGCTTGATGGCTCCCATCCAAGGGCCAGCCCTTCTTGTTTTTCTTCTTCTCAGTTCCATCTGAACTGCCCTACCTCCCCTGGCTACTCCAGAAGCATTCTCTTTCGGGCTCCAGTTTCTTCAGAACTAAAAATCTCTCTTCTCCCAGTAACCTCTTCCCTCCAACCTATATTTCTGTGTTTATCTTGGATAAATAGATGTCTCCACTCAGAGTCATTTGATCTCCCCCATGGGAAGAAGGCATCACCTGCTTACCTACTGCCTACTGCAATGAGTGAATAGCATTAAAAAAAAAAAAAAAAAAAAAAAAACCTTATTGTGGTTATATGAAAGACACCACTCATCAACATAGCAAAGCAAAGATTCATCATCTACGTGCATACATGTGTAAGAGTGTGTGTAAGAATATAACGTGTGTAAGCATACATGTGTAATGTATATGTGTGTAAGAGTGTATGTAAGAATATAACAAAGTACAAGTTATACAGAATAAACTAGAACAAATCATCATCTGTTTCAAAATATTTGCCAGATTAAAGTCATAGATTAATGTTTACAGGAGGAAATATAACCTGCTTAATGATTCCCACTGTCTGAAGCCAACTCTTTAGTGGGATGTGTGCCCTGGAGCAGTGTTCTCGAGAGAAGGTATTTATCCATCCTATAGGAGTCTGTGTTAAGGCTACTGCTCAGTGATGACTTCCTATGGTTATTCTCATCCATTCTAAGAAAGAAGATGATGAAATAAGCACTTTGATGTGCAGATGTAAATATAAATTTATAGGCTTTAAAGATTTGAATTGACAAAATTGTAAGAGAGTGGATGTCACAAAGCTATGAAAAAGTTCAAATTTGTTCTTATTTAGAGCTACTAGACACTGAGCAAAGAAAGAAAAATTAATACAGCATTTAGATTTTTTAAAGGCAAACATAGCCAGAAATCCCCAAAACCTTGCAACTTAAGAATTGAGCTTAATTTGGATGCAAAAATAAAAAATGAATATTAGAATCAGATATTTGTGACATCTTATTTATTTCATAATTTTAATAACTGAACATCCTGCAGTGATCCTGGAAAATTTCCCCAAATATGAATAATTTGAATATTACAGGTTTATTTTATAAAAGAAATATAATCCACTGAAACCCAACATTTTCTTCGTATTGAACATCGAATTGCTATATTTGTGGTTATCTCAGTTTTGAATTCTATGTCATTCACTGTGACTTTATAAATTTGTTTTAACAGATAAGGCCTAGAGATGCTGATTATTTCTTGCTAGCTCCGTGAGGGCAATTTCAACAACTATCAAGAGGTAGTAGTGACTGCTAATAACTCAGGCAATCGAATCAAGAAAAATTATCTCCACACAGAAAGAATCAAGATACCAATTATAACATATGATTCAGACAACATAACCGCCATTAAAAAAGAAAGACATTAAAATAATGGCAACAAATTTCCCTATTCACTATATGTGCACAGCATAAATAGAAATTATATGAAATAAGATAGAAAACATGGGCTTTCTGCCTTTTTCTTCTAACCTCAATTGTTGTCTCTGAACTAAGTTAAATTTATCCTTTTTGTCTGAAGGATAAATACTTGGCTTTGTCCCGTATGCTGAGCATAGGAAACTGCTTTTATTCTGTAGCTGAAATAAATGCCACTTTGTAACTCTAATAATAATTAAAATAATTATCTGCTACTCCACAAAACCTAAAGTCCAAGTACGTTCCTGTAGCTTATTTCCGAACTTCTCCGTTTCAGCTGTGAAATTGAAAATTATTGCTTATCGGCATATTTTCAAGAAGATACACAAAATTATCAAAATTCTCTCACCCTCACAGACATTTTTAAAATTATGTTTTTAAACTTTAAATTCCAAGACATAAATAGAATTTTTCCCATAATTATATAATTCCTTCCTTCAACAAATTATCATGCTCAGCAATAACATTCTAGGCCACTAATTTAGAATGCAAGAACTTGAGGAAATGCAAAATCCATCTTAAAGCACGCAGGAATATTCGGATCCTAGGTGAGAAATGTTGCATTGGGATAAAGCTCTTACTTTAAATGATTCCTTGAGGACAATGTGGTCACAGATATATTCACAGCAATGAATAGTGCAACTGACTTCCGTGACAGTAAGGACACAAAGTCGGTTATGGCATGATCTGACTATATCTTGATCGTAAGGATTATCAAGAACATGCTTTCAACTCTTTAAATCGTCATCTAAATACAATCACAGAATTAAATATATAGAACGAGATGCATGTAAAGAAATAGAGAACTTGAGAGTCTGAGAATGTGGGAACAGTCTATCAGGAGTCCCATGACTTCAAATTAAGAATCTTGTACCAGATTAAAACCTTTGTTTCCCTTTCGTTAACATGCAAGCTTCTACCTCACACAAAGTGCCTCTAGTTGTCATATACTGCCTGGTTTGTTCCTCCCACCTCCTGCTCTGTCTCCAGTCTAGGAATGAATTTTTAAGCAACTGATTAAATATTGAATATTTGTTATACCCTCCACATCTTTACTTAATTTTTTGAATGTATGAAATCATTTATAACAACAGTTTTAATTCTAACATTTGCGTCAGTTTCAATTTATTTTTCTGCTTATGATAGATCATGTTTTCTTGCCTCTTACATGACTGGTAATCTTTGATTGGATGCCACATATTGTGACTATTTCCTTGTTAGGCGCTGGGTATTTTTGTATTTCCATAAATATTCCTGAGCTTCATCTGGGACACAGTTACATTACTCGGAAACAGTTTGATCTTTTCAGATCTTGGTTTTAAGATTTGTTAGGTAGTGGGAGGCAGAGGTTGCAGTGAGCCAAGATTATGCCACTGCACTCCAGCCTGGGAGACAGAGCGAGACTCTGTCTGAAAAAAAAAAAAAAGATTTGTTAGGTAAGACAAGAGCAGTGTCTAGTCAAGGGACAAAATACCCAATTACTGAGGTACTTTTGAGTACTCAGAGTACACTTTTGAGTACTCTGTTCGGCACCGTGTGAATCACAAGGTTTTCTATGTTGACTAGTTGGACAGGGACTACAATCCGCTTCTCTCTGGGGGTATGGCACTGCCTTTAATCCTTTTAAGGGATCTGTTTGGTTTTGTTTTTTCCTGACCTTGGGTGTCATTTATATGCACTGATCAGCACTCAGCTACAATATGCAAGGGAGACCCTCTTTAAATCTGAGGCTCTCTGTCTCTGTCTGATCTCTCTCTTCAACTTAGAGACCCCACCAGGCTCTGCCTGGGTTTCTTTCTTTTTTTTTTTTGAAATGTAGAATAACATTCTCTTTATTGATAGTTTTTTTTTTGTTTGTTTGTTTTTATTATGTTCTAGGGTACATATGCACAACATGCAGGTTTGTTACATATGTATACATGTGCCACGTTGGTGTGCTGCAAATGTCCATCAATGACAGACTGGATTAAGAAAATATGGCGGCCGGGCGCGGTGGCTCAAGCCTGTAATCCCAGCACTTTGGGAGGCCGAGGGGGGTGGATCACGAGGTCAGGAAATCGAGACCATCCTGGCTAACCTGGTGAAACCCCGTCTCTACTAAAAATACAAAAATTAGCCAGGCCTGGTGGCGGCTGCCTGTAGTCCCAGCTACTCGGGAGGCTGAGGCAGGAGAATGGCGGGAACCCGGGAGGCGGAGCTTGCAGTGAGCTGAGATCGCACCACTGCACTCCAGCCTGGGCAACAGAGCGAGACTCTGTCTCAAAAAAAAAAGAAAAGAAAAGAAAAGAAAATATGGCACATATATACCATGGAATACTACACAGCCATAAAAAAGGATGAGTTCATGTCCTTTGTAGGGACATGGGTGCAGCTGGAAACCAGCATTCTCTGCCTGGGTTTCTTTCTTAGCATTGGGACCTGAAAATTCCCTCAAACAGAAAGCTGGGATCATCACAGGGCTCATCTCATTTGTTTCCCATCTCTGAGGGATCACTGTTCTTCACTGCTGATGTGCCTTGTCTTACAAACCATGGTTTTGTGTACTGTATATAATATTCTTAATTGTTTCAGAAGGGAGGGTAAATCTAGCCCCTGTCATTACATCTTGGCTGAAAGTGAAAGTCTTCTATCTAAACATTGAATTGAATTGCACTGAAATGAATTAAAGACTAAAAAAGATAGATAACACAATTAAAATTCTAAATAAATAGTATTCACACAGTGAATCAGCTAGAGCACAAGCTAGGATGCTATAACAAAAGAGTAGAAAAAGTAAAGCGTTCCAAGAGGTCATTTGGGGAATATTCAGGGATCTGTTTCCTTCCATCCTGTGGCTGCCATCTGCTTAGCCGTTATCTTTAGGCAGTCAGACACATTTCCAGCTAAAACTTGGAGTTTCTATTATTTTGTTGTTGTTGTTGTTGTTGTTGCTGTTGTTGTTGTTGTTGCTTTGAGATAGAGTCTCACTGTGTCACCCAGGCTGGAGTGCAATGGTGCAATCTCTGCTCACTGCAACCTCCACCTCCTGGCTTCAAGCAATTCTCATGCCTCAGCCTCACAAGTAGTTGGGACTACAGGCATGAGCCACCGCACCCAGCCTACGGTTTCTATTATTAAAACAAATATAGGAAAATTTGATACTGTGTACAATAAAGAATTTGGGGCCAGGAGCAGTGGCTCATGACTATAATCCCAGCACTTCAGGAGGCCAAGGCATGCAGATCACTTGAGGTCAGGAGTTCGAAAGCAGCCTGGCCAACATGGTGAAACCCTGTCTCTACTAAAAACACAAAATTAGCCAGGTGTGGTGGCGGACACTGGTAATCCCAGCTGCTCAGGAGGCTGAGGCAGGAGAATCGCTTGAACCCGGGAAGTGGAGGTTACAGTGAGCTAGGATCAGGCCACTACACTCCAGCCTGGGCGACAGACAAAGCGAGACTTCATCTCAAAAAAAAAAGGAGAATTTGGGCCTCAAACACTAAGAAAGTGAATTCAAATGTCTTACATTATCTACATACTTCATCTTTTCCAAAAAATAGCTGAATCTGAGCTGAGGAGTAATAAAAAAAATCACTCAGGAATATGATAAATACATACAGTACTCAAAGATTTTTCTGCTAATCTGTATGTATTCCTCACCTCAGTCTAACAGTAAGCTACTTGGTGATTCACCTAAAATTCTGTAAACAGTCATTTTGAAATTGAAAGTCAATGCTTTAGGATAAATTTTCTATCTCTTAATCTGTTGTGATGAAAAGTGAATGTTTAGGGATTTGCAAGCTTCTGTTATCTTTCCATGCACTACTGTACATTATCCATTTGCTGAATTTTGTAGGCTTGGGAACCTAGCAATTAGCTTCACCCAGTTTCACCAGGTCCTAGGCAAAATGAATCGGACGACAAAACTTACGCAAGGCTGATTTGGGGCCCAGGTGCTCCCAATCAATTTGATGAATTATATAAATATTTCCAATGCTAAGAAGACTTATGTAAGATCGTCCGTCTACATAAGAAAATAATTTAAAAGATACCCCATGAGTATGTGGACAGGGGAGTACTATGGACAGTGCCGAAGCCAGACAGAATTTGTATTGTGGGCTTCTCATTACACACTGGGGCAGAGCTCCCTTTGCAATATCTCTGAAAATAGAAGATTTGGCATCTGTCTTTCTCTGCCAAATATACCTTTCCAGTACCCAAGGAGCCTCTTGGTTCCATCACACCATAGATTCAAGAAATAGTTGGTCCTTCTTATTTCATAGAAAGCCTCCAGAGGCTTGGAACCTCTTTTTAATATCTTGGGAGGATTGGTTAATTCATAGCAACATATTGGCATATTTTAGTCTTCTAATAACAAAAGAAACCAGGGAAGCAGTTCTTTTTTTGAGACGGAGTCTGGCTCTGTCGCCAGGCTGGAGTACAGTGGCGGGATCTCGGCTCACTGCAAGCTCCGCCTCCCGGGTTCACGCCATTCTCCTGCCTCAGCCTCCTGAGTAGCTGGGACTATAGGCGCCCGCCACCTCACCCGGCTAGTTTTTTGTATTTTTTTTTTTTAGTAGAGATGGGGTTTTACCGTGTTAGCCAGGATGGTCTCGATCTCCTGACCTCGTGATCCACCCGTCTCGGCCTCCCAAAGTGCTGGGATTACAGGCTTGAGCCACCGTGCCCCGCTGGAAGCAGTTCCTTTATAAGCTTAGAACAAAAAGATACATTTATATTTTTTATTCTCCCTCAAATGTATGTAGTCAGAATATAACCATGGCAAGATGCCTAATATACCCCCTTTAAGAAACTCACATGGATTCTGAACGTTAAATGGGGATGCATGTTTTAAAAGTTTTCAGGTCCAGGATCAATCTGAATCTAAGTCAAAAGCACACAACTATTAGATATTTTTCCCAGAGTGTTTTTGTGTTTCATAAAACAACGAGAAGGCACAAGACTTGAAAGGGAGTGACGGTCTCTCTGGAGTGCAGAATGGATAAGTGGACAGGGGATGTTAACTCTGGGGCTATTAGGAATTTGAATTCTCACACGGAAGAGTGCTAAGAAAATGAAAGGTGAATACAAAACCAGCGACCTCAATCACTGGACTAACATTTTATACTTAGTTTGATACCCTTCAGGTCTGGCGGGTGGGGAACAGTGGAGGATTTTGAAAATTTTGGCTGAGAAAATATTTTTGTTTTGCAGATAGTTTTAAGCTTTTCAGAGCTGAGATCTAGAATGATTAATAAAGTCACCATATTGATTTAGAGAACTTTAGCAACAGCAAGGACAGATTCCCTTGACACAGGCTGAATAAACCCATTTCTTACTGAATTCAGGCCATTATCATTAGCTAAATACTGTCACGATACGATGCCTTATGTCCTGTGAGAATGAGCTTAAACCATTGCGTGAGAGAAAACTGTGTGTCAGCTGCATGTTTGCAATCAACTTTTGGATCTCTGTATTGCAAACCACTAAGAGCCTCCACTCCCCGATTTTACATGCTTTTTACATAGAACCAGAATTACGTTTACCTATCAGCGTAGGAAGGCAAAAGGGCATAATGATCTAAGCCTGGGTTTTCAAGTTAGTTATCCTGGCTTCAGCATTTACAAATCATATGCCTCTGTCACCTCTCAGATCCTCCATCTCCACATCTATAAAGCAGAGGTGATGGTGGTCATTCTATGAGTAAATACATATTAATTGAGCACCGGTCTGTGTCAGACCCTAGAGATATGACAGGCTACAAAACAGATACACCTCCTACTGTTAGAACATTATAATTTAGCCAGTTATACTCATCAAATTGTATTTCTCCAAGAGTTTTCTCAAATGACACAATTGGCTGAAAATTCTTAACAGAGTGCCTGGCACATAATAATTGCTAAAAAGCACGCTACTTTAATGCTGTGTCTTACTGTTTGATTTTTGTTTGCTGTTGATGTGAACGTTGTCATTATCATTTTCTTCCCGTTGCTAAAAAATGTTAGCTACATACACAGTGTGGTTTCAGAAGTCTCAGGAAGGCCCAGATACAAATAAAATATTCACTCCTACCTAATTAATGATATTAGATCTTAACCAAGTGCCCAGATCCAAGGTTACCTGTGAGTTTGGACAATAGCTTGTCCTGGTAAATAAGTGAGCTACATACATGACAGAAGGTACATTGAACATAAGAGTTTGGACGAACCTGAAATTAATACAAAAGTCAAATGCTATTGGAGCTAGGAAATGTGTGTTAAGACATGAAAAAAGTTTTATGTTATGATTTGAATTTGAAACTGCCAAAATTATTTCAAGCTTATTCTCAACAGCTATGACTAGGAGATAGGATACAAGGTTGCTTCCAAATATGGGAAATCTTACTGATGTTTTTATAAGTATTCAAAATAAAGACTTTGGCTTTGGGATGGGGTAAAGATTAAAAGACACTAAGTTCACTTAAGTTGATTCCGTCTGTGTTTTTTAACCGTAAGTGAAAATAATTATAAACCATCCCTATTTCCTGCCATGGTCATATTCTAAGACTTGCCTCAGTTCTCCAAAATGGAATTCATAAACTTGCAACATAAACACCAAGTTTTATATTTAAGAGGTTACATTTCTGCTGAGTAAAATGACAATAGGTGTGTCCCTGTTTCAACAATAAAGTGGGTTTACATTGCTTATTCTCTTACTTGCAACCCACACTTTTTAAAATTTATTTATTTTTATTATTTTTATTTTTTTATTAACAAATTGTATTTTTAGAGACAAGGACTCAATCTGTCATCCAAGCAGAAGTGCAGTGGCACAATCCTAGCTTACTACATCTTTGAACTCCTGGGTTCAAGCCAGCCTCCTGCCTCAGCCTCCCTAGAAGCTGGGACTACAGGCATGCGTCACCACGACGAGCTAACTTTTTAATTGTTTGTAGACACAGAATCTTGTTATGTTGTAATTGTTTGTAGATACAGAATCTTGTTATGTTACCCAGGCTGGTCTCGAACTCCTGGGCTCAAGCAATCCTCCTGCCTCAACTTCTCGAAGTTCTGGGATCACAGGCGTGAGCCACCACAGCTGGCTAGGTGTATACTTTTCTCTTCACACTGACTGGCAGGAAAACACCACAGAAAAATCATCACCATCCTCAGAGTTAAGTAGAAGCTTTTGTCTGAGAAACTGATTTCAAATATGATTAGTCAGCCAACCAAAGCTTTCGTGTTCAGTTTACTACATCAAGATTCCAGCTTCCCTGTAAACACACAGAAGGGATTTCTAAGAGAGAAATTGAACACAGAAGTATTTTCCCCCAGGGAATTGCTGTGCCTCCCTTTAATTAAAGCTGATTCTTTTTTACAGGAAGAATCATACTTCTGATTTTGCATTTTTCTGCATCAAAGAAGGGACTTAAAATATTTGGATTCCTCAGAGGAAGCAGAACAGAGAAGTAAACACAGGGGAAGTTTTACACCTCAGCCCCTGGGAGGAATTTAGTAATGGCTGTGAATGAGTAGATTTCAAGACTGAAACTGCCCAGGAATTATATTACCTGTAAGCAAGCTACCTGGCTAATGTTTGAGAAAGGTACCATTTGTTATTATCTGTTGATTTATCGTAATGCAACTAAGACTTGTCCAGTATTCAGACATTTCAAAGAACAAAATATTTTAACAGATTTTTACAAAAATTATTTAGCTCTAACCTACCCAAAGGAAGTACATTCGTATAGAACAGTGACTAACCGTATGTGGATTCTCCATGGTGGGATTCCTGCCTTCCAGGGAGAATCGCCTCTGAAATTTAGGAGAGAGGAGATGAAGATAGAGCTTTGAAATGCACTTCAAAACCTTAGAGATTACTGAAATGGGAGGAATATGCCACACTCTCAATATTCCCATGAAATCAGCCCAGAGACTTCTACTCTATTAGCAATACAGTATAATTAACTATTAATCACCATACTCTACATTAGGTCTCCAGAACTGATTCATCTGATAACTGTGGGATATTGTCCTTTGACCAACGTATGGTTTCATATGGTAAGAAATGTGGCATATGATCCAGCAATCCTACTTCAGGGTATGTATCCAAAGGAAATAAAATCAATATCTCAAAGAGATAAGTATACCTCCAGGTTCCTTACAGCATTATTCATACTAGCCAAGATACTGGCTATTCCCTATTGGTTCCTAGGTTGGAAACAACCTAAGAACCTAAGTCGGTTGACAGATGAATGGATAAAGAAAATGGGTGTCTGTGTGTATAAATTGTGTGTGTGTGTGTCTAAATACATGCATTGGAATATCACTCAGCCTTCAAAAGGTCAGAGATCTTTGCCATTTGCAACATGGATGAACCTGGAAGACACTCTACTAAGTGAAACAAGACAAGTACTGCCTGATCTCTCTTACATGTAGGATCTTTTAGAAGACGTCAAACTCGTAGGAACGGAGAGTAGAATAGTGGTACCAGCGGCTGGGGGATAGGGAGAAAAGGAAGATGTTGGTCAAAGGACAACATCCTGCAGTTATAAGATGAATCAGTTCTGGAGTACAGTATGGTGATTAATAGTTCATTATACTGTATTGCTAGTAGAGTAGATCTCAAGTGTTCTCAACACACACACACACACACACACACACACACACAGTAACTATGTGAGGTAATGGATATGTTAATTAGATTGTAGTAATCATTTCACAATATACACGTATATCAAAACATCACATTGTATACCCTGAATATATACAATTTTTACTTGTCAATCATACCTACCTAAAGCTAGAAAAAGATTACTAATACTGTCCAAGAATTGAGGTACAGATTCCCTGAGAGAAATGTGTCAATTCTTAGTCTTTAACACTGAGATACGAAACTATTATATTATATAATTCTCCATAAGCACATTATGAAGGAGGAGTGCAAAAAACCATGAGGACCTTAGGTACCCATCCATGCCCAGAGTCCTAGAAAGAGGCTGGATGGAGGAACATATGCCTGCTTCCAAACAGGGCTGGTCTAGCACAGTGGGATCAAGAGAGAAACTGCCACTACGGTGATGGAAGGCTTGGGTTCCGGGGTTAGACCCACAATATCCTCTACTGACTCCTCTCATGACTGTTGATAAACTGCCTAATCCCTGTAAACCTCAATTTCCTTGTCTCTACAATGTACACGTTAAACCTACTTCACAGAGCCTGATCGAAAGAAATGACCTCTCCTAAAGCAGGGAGCACATAGGCAGACACATTATAAGCTGTTAATTCAAGTTAATTATGACCGTTTTTGTTACTGTTATTTTTAGGGATGAAAAAGAAGCACTCACCAGCCATGTCTTACCTAGCTCTAGCAAAAGGGGACGCTCCTTTGCAGTATCTCTGAAGCCCCTCCCATCTTCTCTCCCAGGTCATCAGAAGACTCACCTTCAATGAGGCAATGCCTGCGCTCCAGGCTCAGGGCAAGAAGCATGGCTGAGCAGGCTCTTAAATCCTCTGGTCCTGTTTGCCCTTATGAGAAGCCCATCCAAGTCTATCATCTAGAAAAGAAATCTATTAGATATCACACAAGCAAACAAAGTTTTGAACTCTTTTTTTTTCAATTTACAAAATGTGTTTAGCGCTTATTTAATGGCATAGCTGAACGACACTGCAAATTGGCCCAGTAATTGAGAACTATGAATGTACCATGTAATTTTCTTACAGATTTAAATGTTTCTTTTCTCTACTCCTACTTGAAAAGAAAATGAGAGCAAAAAAAATTACTGAAATGGGCAAAATTTAAGCATCCAACATTCAAAAATTTATAGTAGTGCAGCAGTAATCTTGCAATATATACTCTAGTCATATTAAATATAATTTCCAAAATAAAGATAATTTTGTATCAATATAGACAGTGAGAATTTTACATTTTCTACCTATGGTATATTAAAAATGTTAGCTGTGAAGGTAAATTTAAAACTACAGATTTTCATGCTGTTTGACCTCATGTATCCAAAATGAAAAACCAAAACAATTGACTGTAAAGCATTCCTTTGTTCTAACATTTGTTTTTCACATTTTCCCTGTCCATGCATTTAACAGTATTTTTTCTCCTAAATAATGTCATTAACTTGCAAAAACAGTATCAAAAAAATGATTGAAAGTTCTCTCCCAAATACTGTGTTATAAGGATCCCAGAACCTTCATCCAACTTTTGAGGCTATAAAGTAGTTAAGAAAATGGTATGTGGAAAAGAAATCCAAAGTGACCAGAACAGAATTTAAGATTTTGAAAGAACTTCAGCTTATTTAAGTATAAAATGTAAACCAAGTCTGTGTATAATAAAATGGCGGAAACAAAAAGGCTTTTCTCCCTGAAATTGCAGAATTGTTTATTGCTGTTAAAATCAAACATTTTTTATTGTACTAATGGAATTAGTATCAAGTGGGCAGTGATATGGTGTAGATAACAAAATATGATCAGATTTTAAATGATTGATTTATACAGTTAAAGAGAACTATTTTTAATTAAAATAGAGATTTGACAAACATTTATGAGACTAAAATAATATCAAATCTTTGAGTAGTTAGAAAATTGATACAAGTGGCCGAGCACAGTGGCTCACACCTGTAATCCCAACACTCTGGGAGGCTGAGGTAGGTGGATTACCTGAGCTCAAGAGTTCAACACCAGCCTGGGCCACATGGTGAAACCCTATCTCTAATTTAAAAAAAAAGAAATAAAATTGATACAATAAAATATTGAATAAAGGTGATAATTCCTGACCTACCCTGATGCAATGAAGATTCAACTATATAAAGTAAGATACAAGATATTTTAAAAACTGTTTATAAAAGAGAGGTGAGATTCTGAACTGCTTAATGATAAAGTTCCAGATCTGTTGTCTTTATGTCACCTAACATCTAAGACACTAACATATGCACGGGATCTCAATATATTTTTGTTGTAACAAACCAAATTTCTGATTGATAAAAACCATTAATTGAGTTATTTGAGAGTTTGTTCCAGCATAGTCCTAATGAGGCATGGGATAAATTAAATATTGTAAGTTGAGGTCAGGCAATATCAGAACTTCTATATTATGTCTGGAGGAGAGAGTTGATTAGATGCTCACAGACTTTTTTTATTAACTTTTTTTTTTGAGATGGGGTCTCGCTCTATTGCCCAGGCTGGAGTGCAGTGGTGCATTCTCAGCACACTGCAACCTTCACCTCCCAGGTTCAAAAAACTGTCCTGCCTCAGTCTCCCAAACAGCTGAGACCACAGACATCCACCACCATGCCTGGCTAATTTTTTGTATTTTTAGTAGAGATGGGTTTTCACCATGTTGGCCAGGCTGGTCTCAAACTCCTGGCCTCAGGTGATTCACCTGTCTCTGCCTCCCAAATTGCTGGGATTACAGGTGTGAGCCACTGCGCCCAGCCTCTTCATTTATCTATTCACCTTCTTTAAAAAAATTACCTAATTCATCCGTTGTTCCAGAAAATATCCCCAGTTCTGGATATTTAACAGTGTGTAACAGGTTAGTTGTTGCCCTGAAGGGTCTTTTAAGGTTAAAATGTCACCCAGGCTCTAACCACCTAGGCAGACGGATGTGCTAAGAGAGTAGAGGTGTTAATATTTCTAACATCTTCACTGTCATATCATTTCTTTACTTAAAATCCTTCAAGATTTTCCCCTTGCTTTTAGGATAAAGTTCAAACTTCTTACCATTGTTCACAAAGTCTTCCTTGACTAGCCTGCCACATGCATCTCTGACCTCAGCTACACGTCAGTCCTCTGACACTCTTTGAAAAAGCTTGACCCTTGGTTGCTCTTCTTCGGAAGCTTCTGTCCATGCTGATCCCATTGTCTAGAATGCCTTTCCTTTCCCTGTATTGCCCACCGGATTAAACTAAGTTGAATCAATATTTCAATTCTTGTTTACAGCATCTCTTCCCTCTGCAAGAATGCCTGTGTGCACACATACACACACACACACACACACACACAGACACACATACAAACCACACCCAAGGCTAACTCAATTGCCTCTTTTTAGTGCTGAATCTTTGTACTCCTATAATCTTTGGAATATCTCCATAGTACTTATCACTTAGGTTTGTCAACACCTGATTGTTTCACCTTCACTGACCTGCAAGAGAAAACCTGTCTTACTGAATGTTGTATAGAAAGTGCTTGCCATTTCGTTTGACCATTAATAGATTCTCAGCAAAACATCCTTTTATTATAACAGATGACAAAAAAAAAAAAATCACTGTGAAGATAAAGAAGTCCCAGAGCTTTAAATAAGACCTTTGTGTTTCAGACTATACATATTCCAGTTAGATTTTTACTATCTTTGTGCCTTTTTCATTTTTGAGTTAAATATTTCTATAAGTCATATTTTTATTTTTCCACATAATCTGACTCAAATTTAGGAGGATGCAAGATATGTGCCCAAAAATATAGATTAAGAAAAGTAGAGAGATTTGATGCTCAGTTAATCCTAAATGCAGTTCTCTTCTCTCCTTGATGATCAGGGAGGGCTCTAAGTGAACTGTACAATCTGTTAGTCACTCTGAAAACACAAACAGTTTCTAGTAACATGATTAAGTTGCTTCCTTGCATAGGCCTGAATAAAAAATGACAAGTCGGAAAGCCTACAGATACGGCATGCCAAAAAAAAATAATAAAAAAATTACAAAGGCATTGTTAAGTCATAGAGATTGATTTACTTTAGATGAACCATTCTTAATATTTCCTTTGTGTTACATAAATTCACAAGAATGCTATTAATTGAAAGGAGTTGATAGTTTCTAGAAAATTTTTCAGCAGTAATAAATGCAGCCCAGAGCTATATTAAGACATCCTTTCACCACTTTGAGCATCGCATTTTTTCCGAACAGCTGGTTTCTGTTAATAGGCATATCCTTCTTGCCAGAGCAAGCAAATTTGTAATCCCCATCATGCTCGCTGTGTAACTGCCCCAGAGCACGTAATCACAGAGTACGCTCCTGTTGCTTTACAAGAAATTTTTTTTCTTTCAAAGTTGTACTTTTGGGAGACACACCATCTATTTTGTACTCCAGTCTCACGTCTTTCTTTAATTAGAGCATCTGATATTTACAGTGAGGGGAAGAAGATAAAGTGAAAGGTGTACAACTGCCTATTTAAAATATGTGAACTCACAATGCCTCAGAATATAAAAAGTTTTCTGAGATGCCAAAAAAAAATTATTTCAAATTACAGAAGCATCTCCTACTGTAAAACATTTTTTAAAATGGATGATGGCCATAATATATTCAGGATCTGATAAATTCTGAAATGCACTGAGTGGGAGGGAAATGACTGCCTATTGTCACTTTATGATTTCACTGGATGTTCACCAAAAGTCTTCAGTAATTCATTAGAATTTGGTTTGTTGAGTTTTAGCTGGTTTTGTTTTCCATATTAGATAATAATTCTATTCACAATTTGGTTGTAGAAAAGCAATCACTGAGCTCAATACTTAATTCTCCTAGTAGATATGGTTCCTTTTAATTTCAGATTGCAGTTTCGTCCACAGTTTTGGTCTGAGTTAATTCCTCTGGGATAGAGGAAGTTCATATTGAAATACATGAATTAAAAATGTGTGATTATTTGGAAAAAGGATGGGTAGAAGTTTGCCTCTTCCATACATGAAGGGAAAACTCATTTAAATAAAAGTTGAAGGTGAATATTTAATCAAGAGGCAAGAAAAATGTTTTAAATCACATAGAAAAATAATACACGATATGGATTTTTTAAGAATACAGGAAATGTTTCTTTTCAAAATACCTTCGAAAGTCAGAAAGAGAACCAATAACAGTTTGATCAACAAGTGTTGGTAATATCAGGGAAGAATAAACAGAGGAAAGAATAAACAGAGGAAAACATGCACAATGGTAGGATTGAGCAGATGATCTGATCGGAAGATTGGTTTACTCCCTGCCTATCCCTGGGTAAACTAATCCCGGACTGAAGGCATCCTGGAGGTAAGGAAGAGAAGAGAACTGGAAAGAGTAAGATTTGAGCGAATAGATATAGGAATAGTGTAGAAGCCAACTCGGAACCTTCACAAAGGAGTGAGTATCTCTAAAACTTACCTTCTTATCTCCTTTCTACACTATTCCTAGAAAGTAATTTGTCTGTTTGTGTACATATTTATTTTAGAAGGAAATCAAAGTGTGTTCTTGACCATACTAGTCCTACAGGATCTGCCTGCCTTCCACCCTGGTACCCCAGACAAAATCTTATTAAGGGGCTCAGATTATATTATTTCCTTTAAAATTTTAACTTTCATGTAGATACAGTGGGTATTTATATCAGTTTGTTGCCTGGGTGTACTGCATCCAGGTAGTAAGCATAATACGCAGGAGGTAGTCTTTCAACCCACATTCCCCTCCTTCCCTACTGCATCTAATGGTCCACAGTATCTTTTTTCCCCATGTTTCTGTCCATGTGTGCTCAATATTTAGCTCCCACTTAAAAGTGAGAACATGTGGTACTTTGTTTTCTCTCCCTGTGTTATTCACTTAGGATTACAGCCTCCAGCTCCACCCATGTTGCTGCAAAGAACATAATTTAATTATTTTTTATGCTGTGTACTGTTCCATGGTGTATATGTGCCACATTTAATCAGCAATAAAGCCACACACCTATAATCATCTGATCTTCGACAAGGCCGACAAAAACAAGCAATGAGGAAAGGACTCACCATTCAACAAATGGTGGTGGGATAAGTGACTAGCCATATGCAGAAGAATGAAACTACCCCCTTGCCTTTTACCATATACAAAAATTAACAAGACAGATTAAAGATTGGAATGTAAGACCTCAAACTATAAAAATCTTAGAAGAAAACCTAGGAAATACCCTTCTTGACACTGGCTTTGGCAAAGCATTTTTGGCTAAGTCCCCAAAAGCAATTGCAACAGAAACAAAAATTTACAACAGAACCTACTTAAACGAAAGTGTTTCTGTACAGTACAATATACTATCAAAATAGTAAACAGACAACCTACAGAATGAGAGAAAATCATAAACTATGCATCCAACCGAAGTCTGATATCAAATTATTTTATGTTAAAACAAATTAAGCCTATTAAAGCATTGGTACATTCCCTATATTATTTTCTACCAAATAATCATTCAACTTATAAATATGACTATTATATTTAAGATAACCTAAATTTCCTCACAAAAAGATTTTTAAGATTTTGAAGCATTTTATTCTGTACTTAAAAAACTTAGCCTCATAACTTATCTCCATGGAATCTCTTTTATATCAATGAATTGGGAAATAGAATAACAGAAGCACTCATTCGATGAAGACTTTATGATACTTAGATACCAGAACTGCATAGTAATAAAAAAGATAACAGTACATTTCCAAGATAAAAATGGCTTGGCAACATGACAACATGAATGATGTTTTCTCTATCATAAATTTTGGCATCAGGTTAAATACCTTCTCTTTAGCATCACTGAATAAAATGAAGTTCAATCATGGAATTGTACATTTAGCTTGGTCATTGTGGAAAATATTTGTTCTATCTATAACCAAAGCAGTGTTTCATAGTAAAACTGCTTTTATCCAGGATACAGAATTTCAAACAGACATCATAGGAAAAGTTTTTTAAAAATAATGAAAAAAATCTCCAATTCATTGCATTGTAATTTAAAGAAAACATCTTTGCCACACACAAAGCAAAAAAATGCAAGACAGGAGAGTACTAATATTTCAGAGAAACGCGATAATGAGCTAACAAATATTCAACATTTCAATTTAAATGTTAAAGATATTTGTAATATAGCTAGAAATGTTTTTGAATCAGAGATAAATAAAATCTATGCTTGCTGAGACACCAGTGAACTAATAGCTCCAGCATGTATAGAGTATATAAATTCTCCTGCAGCTTCACTGAGAGAAAAAATTTAGTGTTGAGAATATTCAACAAAATAAGGCTCCAATAGAAGTATACACATCTTTGATTATTTTCCTCTTTAGTTTAGAGAGTTGCTTCTTAAATAAAACTCCAGGCCTGAATGGCTTTGCTGGAGAATTCTCCCAAGCATTTCAGGAAGAAATAATTCCAATTCTATATAAAACTTTTCCCAGAAAAATTGAAGTGGAACTCTTCCTTTGAGGCCAGCATTGTTCTGATACTAAATCAAAGACACTATAAGAAAGCTACATACTCATGTTCCTCATGAATATAGATGCATCAATTCTCAAAATATTGGTAAGATATGGGCAAATTAAATTCAACAACATATCAAAATATAATACACCCTGACCAAGTGGCATTTACTTCAGGAATGCAAAGATTGTCTCACAGTTGAAAATCAATGTAGTTCATATTAAAAGATTAAAAAAGAAAATTATATAATAATCTCAATAGATGTAGAAAATTCATTTGACAAAAACGTCCAACATCTATTACTGATAAAAACTTAGCCAACTAATAACGGGCAGGAATTTCCTTAATCTGATAAAGGGCATCTATTATCTAAAAAATCAGCCAACAGCATACTAAATGGTAAAAGACTAGATGCTTTCCCCCTAAGATGAAGAACCAGACAAGAATGTTACTCCTTAGCTCATCTATTCAACATTAAAATGGAAGATCTGAACAGCGCATTAAGGCAAGTAAAAGAAATCAAAGTTATCCAGATTGGAAAGAAGGGAGTAAAACTGTCTTTATTCACATGATTCTTAAAATATAAACAATAAATTAACAGAATTAAGAATAAAGTTATTAAGTAATCATTGGGAAACTTTTAGTGAAACCAAATTTCAATAAGAATATAGAAGATTTGAATAATGTTATTTTAGAAATTTAAATCATATATAGTAATCTGTCTGTGAGAGTTGCCAAAAACACATTCTTTTCAAATATTCATGGAATATTTAGCATAATTAAGAAACACTAAGATATTAACAAAGGATTTAAAGCAAGTATATTTTCGGATTGTAGGAAATATGTTAGAAATAAAAAAATAAAAAGATATCTGGAATCTATATATATTTAGAAAGAAGTATACTTCTAAATAACCAATGAGTGATAAAAAATAGCAATAGAACTTAGAAAGTATTTTTATTGAATGCTTATAAAATACAGCATATTAAACCTAGATAATGCAGAAAAAGCTGTGCTTATAAGTAAATGTATATCTTTATTTAAATAGTTAGAAAATTTAATAAACAACATTTGGTAGCTAGGCTCCAGAGGTGACCTCAGAATGAAACAGCCTCTTGTTATTCACATTCTTGTGTGGTCTCCTTTCTTGAATTTGGGCTGGCCTTCTCACTCACTTTTTACCAGCATAATGCAGCAGACATGAATTCCCATAGTTTCTGAGCCAGGTTATAGAAAGTCTTATAGCTTCCACTTTGCTGTCAATCATACCTAAGTAAAGTGATTTAAAAAAAAAAAGAAAGCTCCTCCATGCTCTCTTAGAACAATACTTCCATCTAACTCTCTCAGAGTGCTCACTCTGGCACAAGCCAGCCAGATGTAAAAAATTCAACTGTCTTGAGATCACCATGCTGTGAGTAAGCCATCCACAGTGAAGAAATAGTGTGGAGATAAGATAAAGCTCAGTCAGCCCCCGACTATTCCAGCCATCCCACTATGAGGCATCAGACATGTGAGTAAAGAAGCTACGTTAGGTGGCCTTCCTCTCAAGGCTTCAGATGACTCCAGCCCCAAATGGCATTCATCTATAACAGCACAAGAGACCCCAGCTAAGCCCTATCAATTCAGAGAGCCATAAAAAATAAACAGTTTCACTGAGTTTTGGAATAATTCATTGCACAGCAATAGATGACCAAATAATAAACATCTATCTCAAGAAACTTTAAAATGTTCAATAAATTACTTCTACCTACCAAAAAAAAGAAAGAAGAAAATAACGAATAATCAATGGACCCATAAACAAATATTACCTTTGAGTCTATCAACAAAAGCAACAGTTGATACTTTGAAAAGACTTTAGAAATTTATAAATTTCTAGCAAAACTTCAAAGAATAAACATGACAAAACTTTCAGATGTAGACATTACCAGGGTTTATAGCCATTAAAAAGATAATGAAATATTATATCAATTGTATACAAAGAAATTTGAAAATTTAGATGAAAAGGGAATATTCTAAGAAAACACAATGTACAAATACTACCACAAAAATGAATAGAAAATCTGAAGAATTTATTGAAGTTTTTTGCAATCATAGATTCGATATCCATAACTATAAAACTTCCACCAAAAAAACTCTAGATCAAAATGCTTTCACCAGTAGATTCTACTCTAATTTTCTAGCAAATTCTACTAATATTCAGGAAGAAGCAAATTCAACACCTGTAAAAACTCTTTCAAGAAGAAAAAAGGGAGGAATACTTTCTAACTTATTTAAAGAATTCAGTGTAATCTTGACACCAAAACTGGCATGAACATAGATAGAAATATTAAGCAAAATACTGGCAAACCAAAATCCAGCAATAGAGAAATATTACATATGACTAATGTTGGGTTACTCCAGGAATACAATGGTGTTTTAATATTACAGAAACTCAACATACTCTGTCACATAATGAAAAAAGAAAAATATGATCATCTCAATAAATGCAGAAAAATGTTTGATACATTTCAATATGTATTCACACTAAAAAGGAAAACAAAAGAAAATTTTATCAAACTATAAGAGAAGGCAGTTTCCATACACATATCAATTTCAGATCACTTTTATTACTCTAATTACAAAAGGTAAGATAATAAAACTTCTAGAATCTAGCATTTAGATAATAACATAAAATATCATCAGGTCAAAAGGATAGGACAAGTTATTAAAATCAAAGAACATTAACTGTAGAGAAAAGGTTTGATAAACTAAATTGTACTAATAACTTATACTAATGAAAAATCATCAGATAGAGAACATAATAACTATAGCATAGGAGAAGATATTTACAAGCCATATAACCAACAAAAGCTCTTATCCAAGTATATATAAAGCAAGCAAAAAGACAACTTAATAAAAAATGGACTAACCACTTAAACTGGAAATTAACAAAAGGTGATATCTAAATGTCCAAAAAACTATGAAAACAGTCCAGTCATCTAGGAAATACAAATTACAATTTTCTTATGATACCAACGTACACTCAACAAAATAACTTTAAAAATTTCTGATTGAATCACTAAGTGTTGGTAAACATGAAGCCTAAGGAACTCTTTTACTGCGGGCCATAGCGTAAATTCATGTAAAACTTAGGATAGCTGCTTGGCATTATCTACGAATACGAGAAATGCATCCTCTTATGACCCAGCATTTTCACATTTATTTGTTGCCAATTCTTAATAGAAGTACATTCACATATACACCCAGAAAACATTATGACAATGTTCATGGCAGCATAATTTATAATAAGCAAAAACTTAAAACAACCCAAATGCCCATCAGCCGTTAAATGGATGAATATAATGTGGTATATTCATACAATGGAATCTACAGCAATGAAAACTAACGAATGCAGCTACATATAACTGTAAGGAGGAAAACGGGCAATCTCTGTCCTTCTCATTACAAGGGTCATGACCCACACCCCTATAACAAAAGTTAACAAGATAAAAGCATAAAAATGAATTTGACCATGGTGTTTCATAACACGGCAGCTTTCAGACTAGAGACCCCAAAATACAGGAGAAGCTCTCTGATTTTATGATTAAATTTGACAAAGCAAAAATAGGCATGTAGAAATGTGAACATCACACACCGGGGCCTATCATGGGGAGGGGGAGAGGGATTGCATTGGGAGTTATACCTGATGTAAATGACGAGTTGATGGGTGCTGAGGAGTTGATGGGTGCAGCACACCAACATGGCACAAGTATACATATGTAACAAACCTGCACATTATGCACATATACCCTAGAACTTAAAGTATAATAATAATAAATAAATTTTAAAAAAATAAATAAAATTAAAAACTAGCAAATTAAAAATCTTATAAATCTATAAAATCTGTTTCTGTCTATATGTCTGCAAGTCTATGTGTTTATACATGTCATGTGTTTGTGGTGTTTCACTGCCAAAATATATAAAAAGCTCTAATTAATAGGCTTAAAGACAAAAGTAAGTGCTCAAATATTTCATCAGAAAAATAAAAACTTTAATTTGAAAAAAAAAAAAAAAGAAATGTGATTGGCCAAAAAAGGGGTATGAGTTAATGGTACTAGACAGGGGAAACCTAGCAGGGCCCATCTGTTCAGAGTCTTCTTGGCTTTTCTACTGCAGCTTTTCTTTCTTCCAGGTTTAGGGTAGGACCCCTCTGGAATGAGGGTCTTAGTTTTCTTATGACCAGTTCTTACACAGAAAAGTGCATAAAGGTTACAGTAATATTTTAGGCTTTATGGCTGGCTTTGGGGAAAAAGGGTTCTAATTTCCATGACTTGCCTTGGGGAAGAGGAACTCTAGTTTCTGTAACTTGCCTTGGGGGAGAGTAAGAGGCGAGCAACAGGAGGGCAGGAGATCAGAGAGAAACTTTGGTTATCTCGAAAAGCCTTCATTTTGATGTATCATTTTCTGAGCCCCTATATAACAAAATGATTAATTCTTATAAACAATATTTTTGAAAATCAGACACAATATAATCTATACAGCGTGATTACATTCAAAATCAGGCAACATTAATCGGTGGTGTTAGAAATCAATATTCTAGAGATCTTTAGGTAGAGGAGAAGGTTGTGGTGGTCAGGAGCTGGTAATGTTCAACTTGTTGGCCTAGGTGATATCACATGGTTAAGTTGATTTTCTGATTTTTCATGTGGTGGTACACTAATGTGCACTTTACTACAAGTCCATAAGATAGTCATGCACCATATAACGTTTCAGTCAACAATGGACCATGTATACAACAGTGGTTCTGTAAGATTATAATATCATATTCATATTTTTACTGTAGCTTTTCAATGCTTTGATATGCAAATACTTTTATGTTACAATTGCCTATGGCATTCAGGACAGTAACACGCTGTGCAGTTTGTGGTTTAGGAGCAATCAGCCATACCATACAGCCTAGATGTGTACTAGGGTATACCAACTAGGTTTGTATAAATTGTATAAGTGCCTTTTTTTGGAGATGGAGTCTCACTCCATTGCCCAGGCTGGAGTGGAGTGGCATGATCTTGGCTCACTGCAACCTCCACCTCCTGGGTTCAAGTGATTCTCGTCCTTAGCCTCCCAAGTAGCTGGGATTACAGGCACACACCACCATGTCCGGCTAATTTTTTATTTTTAGTAGAGAAGGGGTTTCACCATGTTGGCCAGGCTGGTCTTGAACTCCTGACCTCAAGAGATCCACCCACCCTGGCCTTGCAAAGTGCTGGAATTACAGGCATGAGCCACTGAACCCAGGCGTAAGTGCCCTTTATGATACTTGCACAATGATGACATGGCTGAATGGTGCATTTCTCAGAACATATCCCTGTTGTTAAGTGATGCATGATTGTATATATACTTCAATAAGAAGTTTTTAAAAAGTTTTAGAGATTTTTTTCAGTAGCATGTTGGAATACTTATTTTGAAAAGACCCTTCCAAAACAAAATTGCTAAAAATGTTAGAAATAAATATTACAAACCTTATAAATACATTCCAAGAAAGTAAGGGGCATCTCCAAAGACTAAAAATGAAAAGAAAAATAAACTCTAGAATTGTGAGGCATTGGCAATTTGCTACCATGATATATTTGATCATTTCATTATTGGAAGGACCTGGATTTCAGCAGACATAGGACAGGAGATTGGGCCTTGCCCCTTGCATAAGTAAGGCATTTGAACCTAACACTTCCACAAAAAGTAGGGAGCCTCAAAAGTCCAAACAAAACAACAAGGAAACTTGTACTCTAGGAAAAAAAAAAAATCCTAAAATATATGAAATACATAAATGGATAGCTTCAAAAAGTTTTAAAATTTTAATTTATTTTATAAGTGCAGTATATTGCTAAGCTAAGGAGTCTACAGTCTGTGAAAGACACACCAAAGAATTTCAGGCAGACAGTTTCACAGTTAATATACAACCCTACATTCCACCTTCTTTGCTTTAAACGGTTTCCTATCTACCAGGTGAAGAATGTCTTTTAGAACTAACCACAAATTCCAATCCATACTCAGGAAGATCAATGCAGCGGACACCCGGGAGTTACCCCACTATCACCAAACCCCTCCCACCCCAACCTCCTTGACCTGTCATCAGGATCATCTGCACTGTCCTCTAATGTTACATTGTCCTAAGTGGTCAGACTGGATTGTGCCCATCCTTCTGTGATTGTAGAAACAGTCCTAGGGCCCCAGTATTTTTTTCAATATAGCAAGGTTTGGTTACACAATCAACATAATCATATTTGACTTCTCCACATTAAAAGTCAAGCTTGACCCATCTACCACATAGCCTTCTAAGAGGGGGTTTTCCTGAGAAGACCCAGGAGTGGTTCTTTCAGTTTCTTTGAAATTATCTTCCTCACTGAGCTGGGAGGAGAGTAGAGTTACATGGGCCATGTCCTTTTAGCCACCCCTCTGACTCCCGTTGAACTGAGATATAGAGCATTCCTGCATCTTATACTGTCCTGGGTTGACCCCTCCAGTCAGAGAGGAGTATCAGAGTTGTCCCATTTTTTTGGCCCATTTGGATAAAGTTACGTGATAATCTCAAAATAAAGAGCATATTTTTAGAAATCATCTGTGAGAATTTTCAAATTACAACTTCATCAGGAGTTCAGCTCTGTCTGGAGTGGCTCCTGCCCTCTCCTAGGCAACTCTCTTCAAAGCTATCAATAAAAAGCAAGGAACTCCATTCTGGGTGAGCTTCTCCCCCAAAGTCTCCTGTTTCTCAGGACACTGTAGCTGTCCTAGCCTTTGAAGCTGACTGACTCCTGCCCCAAGTGGCCTTCTCTTAGGTCTTTTCCAGAAAGTAGGTTCCAGGACTGACACTGATCTCTCTGCACCATTTGAAGAGCAAAGGAGCATACACTTTTGAGGCCTTCAGTCACGGCATTTATGAGACAGAGAAGGGAGGTTGGAGCCGATGATTCCAAGAGCAGCAGCAGATGATGAGTAGGTTGTTTTTTGTCAAAACCCAGTTCTCTACATTAGTGACCAGATGACAGCTTTCCATCATTGCACCAGTGTGAATCTTCTCTTCCTTTGAAGCATCACATTACTTGTTCATAACTCTCATCATATGTAGCACTTTCTACTTGTACTTACAGTTACAATATAGTACAATGCTAAAGGCAGAATTGATAATATCAGTTAGTCCCCAAAGCTAGCACTATGTCATAGACTTACAGGACTAAAGAAGACTTTGGAGGCCATTTAGTCCATTGTGCAGCTGATAAAACTAAAGCCAAGAAAGGTGAAGCTAAGAAACCTGAAGAGCCATAAGTGCCTATTCCATCATTTCTTTAATTCATTCTGTAAGTAAAAGGGGGAGAAAAGGGCCTATTATTTAGTTCTAGCCTTTCCTGTCTACAAGATGCTACTTTATCGCACTTTGGGAGGCCGAGGCGGGCAGATCACAAGGTCAGGAGATCGAGACCACAGTGAAACCCCGTCTCTACTAAAAATACGAAAATATTAGCTAGACATGGTGGCGGGCACCTGTAGTCCCAGCTACTCAGGAGGCTGAGGCAGGAGAATGGCGTGAACCCGGGAGGCAGAGCTTGCAGTGAGCCGAGATCGCGCCACTGCACTCCAGCCTGGGCGACAGAGCGAGACTCTGTCTCAAAAAAAAGATGCTACTTAATCATTTCTTTCTGGCTGGGTGTGGTGGCTTACGCCTGTTCGAGACCAGCCTGGCCAACAGGGTGAAACCCTGTCTCTACTAAAAATCCAAAAATTATCCAGGCGTAGTGGTGGGTGCCTGCAATCCCAGCTACTCAGAAGGCTGAGGCACGAGAATCACTTGAACCCGGAAGGCGGAGGTTGTAGTGAGCTGAGATTGGGCCACTGCACTACAGCCTGGGCGACAAGAGTGAGATTTGGTCTCAAAAAAAAAAAAAAAAAAAAAATCTTTCTTCGCTAATGTATCATCAGTGTATTCCTTTGCACCGGCAGCTTTTGCTCAATCCGTATGTCACAGCATTAATCAGGAATGTTGAAGCTACAAGCAAGGAAAACCTGACCGATACTTGCTTTAAGAGACAGGTGAGCCTCGAACAACACAAGGATTAGGGGCATTGATCCCCCCTCTCGCCAACCCTGCACTTGAAAAATCCACCAATAACTTTCAACTCCCCCAAACCTTAACTACTAATAGCCTGCTGTTGACCAAAGCCTTATTAATAACATAAACTGTTGACTAACATATATTTTGTACGTTATAGGTACTATATACTGTATTCTTACAATAAAATGAGCTAGAGAAAAGAAAATGTTGTTAAGAAAATCATAAGAAAGAGAACATATATTTACTAATTATTAAGTGGAAGTAGATCACCCTAAATGTCTTCATCATTGTGGTCTTCACATTGAGTAGACTGAGGAGGAGAAGGGGTTGGTCTTGCTGTCTCAGGGTGGCAGAGGAGGAAGAAAATCTGTATATAAGTGGACCTGTGCAGCTCAAACCCATGGTGTTCAAGATCAACAGTATACGGTTTCTTTTTCTCACATTATCTGAAGTTTGAGGGGCTCTCACATAGCTTCAGCCACTCAAGGATGTTAAGACTGGCTTCTCTGCAATTGTTCAGCCTTTTCCTTATAGTCAAAAGTGGATGGTCTTAGCTCAGGCATCACAGGTATTCAAGGCAGGAGAAAAGGGGTAAAGGCACAATAACAGTCATAGTTGCACCTTTTACCAGAAAGCAAAATATTCCTGCAAGCTCCAAACATCTTCCTTCCACTTAAATATTATTGGATGGAAACATAGCATGGTTCTCCTGGATGCAAGGAAGAGTGGAGGCTACAGTGGGTTTTGCTTGTTGTTCATTTTTAAAAAACATTGCTGCCATCAAAAATACCAGGGGTTTGTCAGTGAGGAAGAAAAGAGACCATATAATGGCTTGGCAACCAGTAATAGCCTCTGGCATTCTAGTGCCCTTAGCATAAAATCTACCCTCCTCATCCTGACCTACAGGGTGGGAGATCCTGAACAAACCAACTCAGCCCACCCCACCAATCACATTTGGTGCCACTCTGACCTTTAGTGATTGAATTCCAGCCAAGCACCCTTCTTTCAGTTCTGTGAACAGGCCAAGCTTTTCTTCTTCGGGTTCTGAACATACTACTGCTTCCATCTAGAACTCTCTCTTCTCCACTTGTCTCATAGCTGGTTCACTCTCATATTCATCCTTCTGAGACCTTCAGGCCTCAGCTGAAACAGCACCAGCTTTGCAGAAAGAAGCCTTCCCTGACCATACCACCTAAAGAACCTCCCCCTCCATTATTCTCTGCCAGCCATTAGTGGTTACTTTTTCTTCATAAGAATTATCACAATTTGAAAATCATCTCATATCTTTAGTGAATGTTTATTTTTGCTTCTCTCCTCTCTTAGATTGTTGGCATTACTCATTTACATCATTTGCCCATTCAACAGGTATTTGTTGAGTAATAGTTCTGTGCCAAGCACTATCCTATGTGCCAGGGATGGCAACGAACAAGACAAAAAGACCCTGACCTCATAAGGTCCACATTCTAGTCGGGAAAACTAATAATAATGAAAATAATTAACAGGTATCTTGTTTTCCATTGTGTCTCCAGCCTCTATCGTAGTGCCTACTGTTCAATAAATATTTATTGAGTGAATTAATAAATTGATATTACTTGCTAGACACCTGATATGTGCACTGAGGTTACAGCCCTTATTCTTTAGGAGTTACAATCAATTCATGACCACATTTGTAAGTAGCTAGAATGGCTTTTGGCTTACAGGTAGAATAACAGCCTACCAAAATCACTTATGCCTGGAACTACAATGGAAAATCAGTTTCTTCAGAAATTGCTCACGAAGTCCAAGTTGAATACTTTAGTTAGGAACAATCTCAAAGTAATTGTAGCAACTTATAAACTACTTGTTTAAAATATTTAGACAAGAGTTTTAATGAGAGGTTAGAATTAATATCCTCTACATATCTAAGTTTCTCTGATATCTTTTTCCATTGAACCGAAGAGACAATGAAAGATGAAGACACTAAGATGAAAGAGAACTTCGATGATACAAAAAAAATCAAGAGACAACATCAGAGCAGATTTTGGACTCTAACAACTATTACTTTAACCAATCCAGGGAAGGCAACTATGGGTTTTATATCTTTCAGAAAAACATTTTTATCATTAGATCCATTAAGAAAACCAAAAATGAAATTATGCTTATTAGTGACATTTGTGACCTGCAGAATAATGAGGATATATGTATGATGTTTTAAGATAGATGATGATAATAAGAAGACATTACCCTAATAAACTGGGATTGTCCAAAAGGAAAAGGCATTGGTTATGAATTACACATCATAATGTAGGGCCTTACATAAGGTTTCTCAACACTCCTTCTTAGTATTCTGCAGGTGTCTGTAGTAGGAAACAAACAGACTAGGCCTCAGACTCATTTCAATGCCAACTCTGTTTCTTCATCTGTTAATTTAAGGTAACAATATTTAGATGACAAAAAGTTTGTAATTAACCATGAGAAAGTGCTTTGCATACTATAACTGCTACCAAAAATTTGCTGAGATATGTGTATATATACATTTATATATGTATACATCTCCCATATGTATACCTATGTGTATGTGTGTGTGTGCATGTGTGTGTGTGTGTAAAATACATATGTATATGGGGGTGTTGAAATGTATATACACATTCACAGGATAGGAATACACAAAACTCTAACACATTGAAATTTCTCGATATTCTGACCTAAATTCACAAAAAGTTTTTGACTAATTTGTGTCCTGATTTTTCATTATTAATTTTTTTCTGATTAAGCCAAATAAGTTTACTCCTGCAAAGTAGAATGTAATTCTGTTTGTTTTTTATGCATTAGACGCTCTGTCCCACATTCACCTAAACAATTCAATGTATTAACTAAATACTTTAAAAAATTAGATAGTAATACCAGTTTATTTAGATCAATGGAACTGAAAGCACCCTTTGGGCAAAACAACATCTTATGTTTCTTTTTGTTCACCATAGTCAGTGCTAAATAAATGCTATTAGTTCATACAAATTATGTCTTTCTTCAACTCACAGAAAAATATTTTCATTCGGCCCATATATGTTGCCTATCAGGTATATTTTTACACAATTTATATGCTTTCATTTTTATATATACCCTTAGCCTTAATGAAAATAATTATTTTCCTTTAAGAATATTTTTGTTTAACTTTATGTTGAGCACCTGCTGTGTGCTTAGGTCTATGTTGAGATAGCAAAACCAATGCAGTTTCTTCATCACTTGGACCACTGCAAAGTTATCAGTGACAACTTGTGAGTTTTCTATAAATAAAAACAATATTTTTATACAATCAAGCCTTTTAAAGATATTCCCAGTCTTGGTCACAGAAATTCTCACTTGTGGAAGTTTGGTCTCTAGCCATATGATGTGGCCTTATAGAAGATGTGTCCATGTGGAATTGAACAATGAGATCACTTGGACACATTAAGGGAAACATCACACACTGGGTCCTATTGTGGGGAGGGATAGCATTAGGAGATATACCTAATGTAAATGACGAGTTAATGGGTGCAGCACACCACCATGGCACATGTATACATATGTAACAAATCTGCACGTTGTGCACATGTACCCTAGAACTTAAAGTATAATAATAATAAAAAAAGAAGAAGAAGATGTGTTCATGATAGAGAAAGTTTGTTCGGAAGATATGATTTCAACAAGTCTCTTCTCTGTTAGGAAAAAAAAAAAAAAAAAAAGATGGGTAGGGGAGGGAGAGAAAAGGAGGTGGGTAAAATGACCAGAAATAGCATGTGCCTATTCCATTAAAATAATTTGCAGAACATTTTAATAATCATTAAACCTATAATTCTTACCATATACACTAATTTTTAAGTGGAAGTTAGATTTATTTTCTCTGGTATAAATGTATGAAGGATAAGGCAATGGTTTGTGAGATATGCCTTACCCTGAAAACATATTCACATGTTTCATTCAAGTTAGAGACAAATGCACACATCTGGGCCCTTTCATTGTCATCAAGAGAAAAGCAAAAAGAAAAAGGAAAAGAAAAAAAGAGTCTTTCCTGTCTCCTAATTATATGCAGATATTGTTATGGGAGTTATTAAGAAATAATTTTAGGCAGAGAGGAAAAGAGGTCCTTGGAAAGTTGTTTCCTTTAAAGCAGCTCCAGAAACATTTCCTGTCTAGCAGGAAAGCCCCATCTCTTAGAGCCCAGCAGGCAACCTTTGACAGGCAAATGCAGTCCATTAGAAACTGGGTCCACCCAAACATGGTGATTCCTGCCCTCTTCTTCCTGCCCATGCCCCCACATGTGCCTGGCAACATACCCGCCCCATGTGTGTAGAGCATCATGGTGCCCTGCATTTGCATATTAAAAGGCTAGAGTGGGAGAGCCAGATTTTTTGCCGGCTACCTGGATGACATGCCTGGTCAAGCCAATGCCCTGAGCCTTATGCCAATCAGACACTGCCTCACCCAGCCTCCTCATATAACTGACTGGTATCAGCCAGACTCAGGGTCTCCTCTCTCGGCTTTGGGGCCCCCCTCCCTTTGTCTCTGCATGGGGGAGCTTCTTCCTTCTTTCCTCTCCCTTCTTTCCTGCCTATTAAACTCTCTACTCATTAAAACCACTCCACGTGTGTCCGTGTCATTTTATCTAATTCAGCATGAGACAAGAGCCCTTATGTTTCTCCACTAATCGGAGCCATATCAATATTGATGAAGGTAGACAGACATACATATAAATATATACATTTATATACTTCAGCACTTCCTGATAATTCTCTATGTATTGTTTCATTCTGTAGTACCATAAGCTTTCCATCTTTAGGTACTACTTGTTTACTAAGTAACACTCTTGCTGACTGTACAAATGTTCATTGATATTCTGTCCCCCAGTGCCAGTGATAACCTGTTCATTTAAACCAACCTAAAGTTGGCAGGGATCTCAAATTACTGGGGACAGAGCAACCACATGAAGCTGAGGAGACTTAGCAGAGCATCATTGAGAATAAACATTTCAAGCTCTTGGTACAAAGCTTAGAACTTCTGTTCTCCCAGACATTTGGTTTCACCATGCTCTTTGAACAGAAGTGGGCAGAGAAGCAGTATCAGAACATTCTCTGTCTTCTCATTTCTGCCTCTCCATATGTAGTCAAGACTTAGTCATTGTCCACAATATTAAGAACACATGGACCTCTTCTTCAGTATGACTGTGAGGAAGAGTTTTTTCTTCTAATATGAAAAGGACTGTAGACACAAGCTCCACAAACTTATTGTCCTTGTATATGAGAGGTAAATCAGTCTAAAAGGTCTACCTGGATGTCTTCTTCCTTCCAGAAACATTTGCCCTTTCTCAACCTAATTTGTGGATGTATATATGTTAATATGAGAGTAGAAGGATTGAAACCATTGAATCTTTCTTCTCAAGACATTAAAACTAGAGTCACATATTAAATGATATTCTCTCTACTACCAGGCAATACTGAATAAAATCAATACCAAAAGGTAGTTTTTTTTACCATATGTTTGTTTAAAACAAAAGTTGTTTGGTATTTAACACAGTATGTGTTAAGCACTATGATGTTTAGCTTGCATGCTTTTTAATGCTTTCTCTGTCCTAAGGGAACCAAGGAAAGATATCTTAATAATTTATTCATATATTTTAATTTCCTTTATTCAAATTCCTTATGACAGCCCCCATCACCACAAATGCACACACACACATAATCATTTAGTTTCTAAATTTAAGCAGGTTTTTTTTTCATATTGAGGCTATTCTATAAGCCTGTAATAATAATTGCTATCACTTCTTTGCTTTTTCCTTTAATTTCTCAAGTTAGTAATTAATGCTGAAAGGGTGGCAGAATGCTTTAATTTCACCAGTTGGAAAATTATACTCCCTCATTAAAAGTAATTCAAAAGGAAGAAACTGCATAGTGTCATAGAAAGAATACTGAGCTTGGAGAAACATTCTATAATTTTAGGGTTAACTGCAGGAACTAGAGCAAATCTCCTTACTTCCCTGAATGTGTATCCACATTAGTAAAATGTGACAGTATTAAAAATGTCTTTTACAGAAAAAAAAAAAAAAGGCAGATAGGAAGCAGGGCTAACTTGCAGCTCCTACTCAGATGGACAGAACAGCATGTGGAGACTCACACAGTGAACTTTTGCTCCAAGAACGACCATAGGAAAAAACAAAAGAATTCACAGACACTTTCAAAGAAGCAGCTTGCCACAGGAAACTCCATGAGACAGCCAAAAAACTGAATACACAAAGTGTAAGGGGGGAAAGTCAGCCTCTAAACAAACATCCTCACTGGGGAACCTGAAAATCCAGATAATGAGAGGAGGGAACCTAAAAATCCAGATTATACCTTACCTAGAGTTGAAACAAATTTAGATAGCTGAGTGAAATACAAAAGTAGAAGCAATGAGAAGAGCCCTGTATGCACTCCCGGTCCCCAGGGAAGCCCAGGGAAGCCATTTCTGACTTTCTCACACAGGAGTGCTTGGGGAGGGCTGCAAGTAGAATTGGGGAAGGACCCCAGGAAGAAGGAAACCCCCAGCTGAACTTGGTAATAATTTCAACCCAGGCCAAATTTTCCTGGGCAGAATCAGGGGAGTAGGATGGGGGCATGAACAGGAAGTGCAGATATGCACAAAAGCTGATGCAAGCAGAGAGGTGGGGACCTGAAAGCCTTGCTTGCTTTCTCTGTGGGGAAGCTTGTAGCCTAGGGCAAGATCTCAGCCCTGTTCATGGGGTTGGCTGGATGTAAACTCAGTGCTATTGGTGGGGCACATGAGAGTGAGACTGGCCATGCTGACTGTGTGGGAGCTGGATGACGTCTATCACTGCCAGCTTTCTCCCACTTCCCTGGAGACCTGTATGATGCAGCAGAAGGCAACCAAAATCCCCCTGGGAACATAACTTCATTAGCCTGAGAACAACACACCCATCCCCACCAGCAGCTGCAGCAAGCCCCGCCTAAGGAGAGTCTGCGCTCAGCCATGCCTAACCCTGCCTCTACCTGATAGTCCTTCTCTACCCACCCTGTTAGCCAAAGACAAAAGACATAATCACCTGGGAGTTCTATGTCCCCACCCATCACCTGAGAAACCCAAATACTTATCCAGGCAAACTTAGGGCAAGCTTGTCTTCCCCCTATACTACCACAGCTGATGCTCTCTGGAAAGTGCCACCTTCTGGCTGGAGGCCAACCAACTCAAGCTAGTACAGCAACTCATAAAAGAACAGCCCAGCTCCAAGAAAGAAGAAAACAACAGCTAATTTCACCACCTGTAACATCCTGGCTAACCAGAGGTCCAGACTCTGTCCACATGACAACTATACTGCTAACGCAACCAGAATTCAAGAAAACCGGTGCAGTAAACAAAACTACAACCAAGAATCTTAACAGGTCCACTTAATTCCCCTGCTACTTCCACCAAAACGGGTGCTGGTATTCATGGCTGAGAGACCTGAAGATGGATCACATCACAGGACTCTTTAGACACTCCCACCATCAGACCGGAGCTTGGAGCCTGGTTGCTCCCCTGGGTGCCTAGACCCAGAAGAGCAGTAACAATCAGTGCAGTCTGGCTCTCAGGAAGCCCCATTCCTAGGGAAAGGGGAAGATCACTACATCAAAGGATTAGCCCATGGGACAAAACAATCTGAAAAGTAGCCCTCGAGCCCCAGATCTTTCCTCTGACATAGTCTACCCAAATGAGAAAGAACCAGAAAAACAATTGTAATAATATGACAAAGCAAGGTTATCTAACACCACCAAAAGACCACACTAGCTCACCAGCAATAGATCCAAACCAAGAAGAAATCTCTAAATTGCCAGAAAAATTAATTCAAAAGGTTGATTATTAATCTACTTGAGGAGGCACCAGAGAAAGGAGCTAACCAGAGGAAACCAACTTAAAAAAATTTAGCCAGGCACGGTGGCTCACACCTGTAATTCCAGTACTTTGGGAGGCTGAGGTGGGCAGGTCACCTGAGGTCAGGAGTTTGAGACCAGCCTGGCCAACATAGCAAAACCCCATCTCTACTAAAAATACCAAAATTAGCCAGGCATGGGGCCCACACCTATAATTCCAGCTACTCAGGAGGCTGAGGCAGGAGAATTGCTTGAACCTGGGAGGCAGAGGTTGCAGTGGGCTGAGATTATGCCATTGCACTCCAGCATGGAGGGCAGCGGGAGAAACCATCTCGAAAAATTTTAAGAATACAGAATTGACAAAAACTCCAGAGAAATAGAAAGCATCCATAAAAAACAATCACAACTACTGCAAATCAAAGGCACACTTAGAGAAATGTAAAATACACTGGGAAGTTACAAAAATAGAATCAAACAAGTAGAAGAAACAACTTCAGAGCTCAAAGACAAGGCTTCCGAATTAACCCCATCTGACAAAAACAAAGAAAAAAGAATAATAATAAAAAAATGAACAAAGCCTCCAAAAAGTTTGGGATTCTGTTAAATGACCAGACCTAAGAATAATTGGTGTTCCCAAGGAAGAAGAGAAATCTGAAATTGTAGAAAACTTATTTGAGGGGATAACTGAGGAAATCTTCCCTGGCCTTGCTGGAGATTTAGACATCCAAATGCAAGAAGCTCAAAGACCACCCAGGAAATTAATCGCCAAAAGATCCTCACCTAGGCACATTGTCAGCAGGTTATCTAAATTCAAGATGAAGAAAGAATCTTAAGAGCTATGAGGCAAAAGCACCAAGTAACCTATAAAGGAAAACTTATCAGATTAACAGCAAATGTCTCAGCAGAAAACCTACAAGCTAAAAGGGATTAAAGTCCTATCTTTAGCCTCCTTAAACAAAACAATTATCATCCAATAATTTTGTAGTTAGCAAAACTAAGGTTCATAAATGAAGGAAAGATAAAATCTTTCTCAGGCAAACACTGACAGAATTTGCCACTACACAGCCAGCACTACAAGAACTGCTAAGAGGTATTCTAAATCTTGAAACAAAACCTTGAAATATACCAAAATAGAACCACCTTAAAGCATAAATCTCACAGGGTCTGTACAACAATAACACAAAACAAAACAAGGTATTCAGGCAACAACTAGTAGGCTGAATAGAATACTACTGTGCATCTCAATACTGACATTGAATGTAAATGGCCTAAATGTACCACTTAAAATACAGAATCACAGAATGGATAAGAATTCACCAACCAAGTATCTACTGTCTTCAAGTCAATAAATGTGATACACCACATAAACAGATATGTTACTCACCGAACACATAAGGACTTACATAAACCTAAAAGGTGGAAAAAGATATTCTATGCAAATGGACACCAAAAGCAAGCAGGAATAGCTATTCTTACAGCAGACAAAACAGACTTTAAAGCATCAATAGTTAAAAAAGACAAAGAGGGACTTTATAAAGGATAAAAGGACTAATCCAACAGGAAAATAATACAATCCTAAATATATATGCACCTAACACCGGAGCTCCCAAATTTATAAAGCAATTAGTACTAGACCTAAGAAATAAGATAGAAAGCAACACAATAATGGAGAGGGACTTCAATACTCCACTGACAGCACTAGACAGGTCAATCAAGACAAAACATCACCAAAGAAACAATGAACTTTATACCCTAGAACACATGGACTTAATAGATATTTACAGAATATTCTACCCAACGACTGCAGAATATACATTCTATTCATCAGCACATGGAGTATTCTCCAAGATAGACCATATGATAGGCCACAAAACAAGTCTCAATAAATCTAAGAAGGTCAAAATTTTATCAAGTTCTCTCTTAGACCACAGTGGAATAAAACTGGAAATCAACTCCAGAAGGAACTCTTAAAACCATGCAAACACATGGAAATTAAATAACCTGCTCCTGAATGATCACTGGGCTGACAATAAAATCAAGATGAAAATTTAATTCTTTGAACTGAATATTAACAGTGACACAACCTATCAAAACCTCTGGAATACAGCAAAAGTGGTACTAAGAGGACCACTAATTTCATTTCATCACATTAACTACATTAAAAAGTCTGAAAGAGCACAAATAGACAATCTACATTCATACTGTTAAGAACTAGAGAAACAAGAACAAACCAAACCCAAAATCAACAGAAGAAAATAAATAACAAAGATCAGAACAGAACTAAATGAAACTGAAACAAAAGAAACACAAAAGATAAATGAAACAAAAATCTGGTTCCTTGAAAAGATAAACAAAATTGAAAAGATAAACAATCTCACCATTAGTGAGATTAACCAAGAAAAGAAGAGAGAAGATCCAAATAAGTTCAATTAGAAATGAAATGGAAGACATTACCAACAATATCACAGAAATACAAGATTATTGAAGGCTACTATGAACACCTTTACATGCATAAAATAGAAAACCTAGAGGAAATGAATAAATTCTTGGAAATATACAACCCTCCTAGATTAAACCAGGAAGAAGTAGAAACTCTGAACAGACCAATAACAAGCAGTGATATTGAAATGGCAATAAAAAAATTGCCAACAAAAAAAAGTCCAGGACCAGATAAATTCACAGCTGAAATCTACCAGACATTCTAAGAAGAATTAATTGGTACCAATCCTATTGAAACTATTCCAAAACATAGTGAAAAATGGAATCCTCCCTAAAGCATCCTACGAAGCCAGTATCATTCTAATACCAAAACCAGACAAAGACATAACAAGAAGAGAAAACTACAGACCAATATTCCTGATGAACATAGATGCAAAATCCTCAACAGAATACTAGCAAACAAAATCCAAAAGCATATCGAAAAGATAATTCACCATGGTCAAGTGGATTTTATACCAGGGATGCAGGGATGGTTTCACATACACAAGTCAATAAATGTGATACACCACAAAAACAGAATTAAAAACAAAAATCACATGATCATCTCAATAGATGCAGAAAATGCATTTGACAAAATTCATTATTTCTTTATGATTAAAACCCTCAGCAAAATCAGCATAGAAGGAGTATACCTTAAGGTAATAAAAGCATCTATGACAAACCCACAACAAACATTATATTGAATGGGGAAAAGCTGAAAGTATTCCCCTGAGAACTGGAATAAGACAAAGATGCCCACTTTTACTACTTCTATTCCACGTAGCACTGGAAGTCCTAGTCAGAGCAATCAGACAAGAGAAATAAATAAAGGGCATCCAAATTGGTAAAGAGGAAGTCAGACTGTCGCTGTTCACCATTGATATGATTGTATACCTAGAAAACTCCAAAGGTTCATCCAAAAGACCCCTAGATCTAATAAATGAATTCAGTACAATTTCATGATAGAAAATCAATATACACAAATCAGTAGCACTGCTATACACCAACAGCAACCAAGGGCTGAGAACCAACTCAAGAACTCGACCCCTTTTACAAATAGATGCAAAAATAAGATAAAATACTTACGAATATACCTAACCAAGGTGGTGAAAGACCTCTAGAAGGAAAACTACAAAACACAGCTGAAAGAAATTATAGACAACTCAAACAAATGGAAACACATCCTGTGATCGGAATAGATAGAATCAATATTATGGAAATGACCACACTGCCAAAAGCAATCTACAAATTCAATGCAATTCCCATCAAATTCTTCACAGAACTAGAAAAAAAATCCTAAAATTCATTTGGAACCAAAAAAGAGCCCACATAGCCAAAGCAAGACTAAGCAAAAAGAACAAATTTGGAGGCATCAGATTACCCAACTTCAAACTCTACCATAAGGCTATAGTCACCAAAATAGCATGGTACTGGTATAAAAATAGGCACATAGACCAATGAAACAGAATAGAGAACACAGAAATAAAGCCAAGTACTTACAGCTAACTGATCTTTGACAAAGCAAACCAAAACATAAAGTGGGGAAAGGACACCCAATTCAACAAATGATGCTGGGATAAATGGCAAGCCACATCTATAAGAACGAAACTGGATCCTTATCTCTCACCTTATATAAAAATCAACTCAAAATGAATCAAAGACTTAAATCTAAGAACTGAAACCATAAAAATTTTAGAAGATAACATAAAAAAAACCCTTCTAGACATTGGCTTAGGCAAAGACTTCATGACCAAGAACCCAAAAGCAAATGCAACAAAAACAAAGATAAATTGATGGGACTTAATTAAACTAAAAAGCTTCTGCACATCAAAGGAAATAATCAGCAAAGTAAACATAAAACTCACAGAATGGGAGAAAATCTTCACAGTCTATACATCCAACAAAGGACTAATACTCAGAATCTACAAGGAACTCAAACAAATCAGCAGGAAAAAAAATATAATCTCATCAAAAATGAGCTAAGGACATGAACAGAAAATTCTCAAAAGAAGATATACAAATGGCCAAGAAGCATATGAAAAAATGCTCAGCATCACTAATTATCAGAGAAATGCAAATCAAAACCACAATGCAATACCACCTTACTCCTGCAAGAATGCCCATTATCAAAAATTCAAAAAATAATAGATGTTGCCGTGGTTGTGGTCAAAAGGGAGCACTTTTACACTGCTGGTGGGAACGTAAACTAGTACATCCACTATGGAAAACAGTATGGAAATTCCTTAAAGAACTAAAAGTAGAGCTACCATTTGATCCAGCAATCCCACTACAGGGTATCTACCCAGAGGAAAAGAAGTAAACGATACTTGCACACGCATGTTTATAGCAGCACAATTCACAATTACAAAATACAAAAATATGGAACTAGCCTAAACGCCCATCAATCAACGAGTGGATAAAGAAAATGTTTTTTATATACACACACACACACACACACACACACCCCATGATGGAATACTCCTCAATCATAAAAATGAATGGCATTCACAGCAACCTGGATGGAACTGGAGATCATTATTCTAAGTGAGGTAACTCCAGAATGAAAAAACATTGTATGTTCTCACTTATAAGTGGGATCTAAGCTATGAGGTTGCAAAACCATAAGAATAATACAGTGGACTTTTTGAGGGGGGAAGAAAGGGAGGAGGTGAGGAATAAAAGACTACACATTGGGTACAGTGTACACTGCTTGGGTGATGAGTGCATCAAAAATCCAGAAATCACCACTGAAGAAATTATCCATGTAATCAAATACCACCTGTTCCCCCAAAACCTACTGACATTTTTTTAAAGAGATAAAAAAAAATAAAATTTTAAAAAAGGAAAAGTGTTTTAAAAATTTGAAGAACTGTTTAGTATCCATGTAGTACCTATATATACCTAAAAATACCCAAAGTGCTATCAAAATAAAAGCAAAATGATACTATGGCATTTGCCTTCCATGTTCTTAGATCTTAACTGGTAACAGCAGTTGGCACACATTCAAAATGGATAAACATTAAATTAAATATTTAAAAATTAAAAGAAAAATGCTATGAGATCAATAGACATTAATTAGCATTACTTGGTAAAATATGGAAAACATCGTTCCTACAGTATATAGAAAACTTTGCAAGTAACAATCATTGCAGGTTGGTGTATTAATCTGTTTTCATGCTGCTGATAAAGACATACCTGAGACTGAGAAGAAAAATATGTTTAATTGGACTTACAGTTCCACATGGCTTGGGAGGCCTCAGAATCATGGTGGGAGGCAAAAGGCACTTCTTACATAGCAGCAGCAAAAGAAAAATGAGGAAGAAGCAAAAGCAGAAATTCCTGATAAACCCATTGGATATCATGAGACTTACTGTCACAAGAACAGCACAGGAAAGACCAGCCCCCATGATTCAATTACCTCCCCCTGGGTCCCTTCCACAACTCGTGGGAATTCTGGGAGATACAATTCAAGGGGAAATTTGGGTGGGGACACAGCCAAACCATATCAGACGGCAAAGGAAATTATTACGAATGTTCAGAGATTGGTGTAAGAATTGCAGGTATATGAGGAGAAGGAAGATGGGTCGACAGAGGCAAGGATCCCTTTCATTGTGCATGTTGGAGCCCCCCATTTGAGATTAACACACTCCACTGCATATTTCTCTTCTCTAAACTGTCACCCCATTTATTCTATGAATAAGACACACCTCATTTTTTGTCACATACTGTACTTTAGTAGGTACGTATCATTTAAAAACATTTTCATTTTTCTTTCCTTTAATTTCTCCCCAGTTGTTATAATCATTCTTGGTGTCCTAAATATGCCTTCTGGTGACCTCTCCACTTTCCTTTCTCTTCATTTATTACCTATATCACCTCCAATAATGTTTTTTTCCAACCCATCTGTTCTTCAACCCACAAACTGCAATTGCAGTAACTCCACTGTCTCTGAAACTTCAGTGTAAACATCAGACTCTTTGATCGATACGTCCTGTATTCCTATTCATTTTCTCCCTCTCATCTCTGCAGCCATCCTCCTGCACACTGCAACACTCCCCTCCTAACATAGCCTAGATCCATGTCCCAGCAGTCCATCCACATCCTCATATGTCTTGCAAACACTATCAAATTTTGTCTATATTTCTCTTCTTTTTTTGTTATTTGTTTAAAAACAGAATGAACATCATTATATTTTTCTTTGGACTTCTAAATAGAAATCTGAAAATTGAGAAATTAAAGCATTTAATCCCCATTTTTCACTTTAAATTGATAACCATCAAGAACAGCTAAGTATTTCATTACCTGAATATCCTACATTATCTAAGTTTTCCTTCACTTGTATCAAATTTATAATAATTTACCACACATTTGATCATAAAGCAAATTTCAGAGAAGGAAGTTTCTTTAGTCCATGGCAATTCAACTAGAAATAATAATGAAAAGATAAAGTATCTAAGACCTGTATTTGAAATTTTCAAAACATACTTCTAAATAACTTATGCAACAAAAAATTAATACAAATGTAAAAGTACAACTAAATAATATTTTTGATGCTGCATTTTATATTTCATAGGGTATAATAAAAACAATACTTAAGGAGAACTTTAGAAGTTTAAATGCTTGTGTTTTAATATAAAGAAGTTGAAATTAATTAGCTAAAGTCCTCATTTTAGAAAATTTTTAAATGAAAAGAAACACTTAAATATGGTAGAAGGAAATAATAATTAATATAAAATGGGAAATTAGAGAAACAGAAAACAAAGATTCAGTTGAGAAATAAATTAGGTCAAACTTGGTTTTTTAAAGCAACTACTAAGATACCAAATATCTTGCAAGTTTCATTAAAAAAAACAGAAATAAGTAAAATATCTAGTCACAAAGGAGACAAAATTATAGGTATGGCAGAAGTTAGAGACAAAACTAAACAAATTCTGCTTTTGCTACAGTGATAGACACCTCCTATGGCCCATTCCTTCCTCTGATTTTAACTAAAAATTCTAGAAAATATCCAAAATAAACTACAGTCTCTGAAAAGTAAACAAAAGCATGAATATTGTTCAAGGGAATCTAAATATGGGGAAGCAAACTGCATGAGGATAAGTTTTCTCACAATTTTTCCTTACAAGACTTTCCTGGAAGGTTTTGTCACAATCATAGATAAGTGCTACCCAAACAGCTAATACAAATACAAAAATCCCACTATAATTATTGCTAGTGGAAGCAGGGAACGCTCTTGTGAACAGGAGAAATGATGGGAAACATCTTAGGAGACAGAGCCTGAAATGTTTAGGCTTTGTATCCCCACTCAAATCTCATCTTGAATTATAATCCCCAGGTGTTGAAGGAGGAACCTGGTAGGAAGTGATTAGATTAGGGGGACAGTTTCCCCACGCTGTTCTCGGGCTAGCGAGTGAAGTCTCATGAGATCTGATGGTTTTATAAATGGTAGATTTTTCTGTGCTCTCAAGCATGCTCTCTCACCTGCTGGCATGTAAGTTGTGCCTGCTTCCCCTTCTGCCATGATTATAAGTTCCCTGAGGCCTCCCCAGTCATGCATAACTGTGAGTCAATTAAACCTTTTTTCCTTTATAAATTACCCAGTCACAGGTATGTCTTTATAGTAGTGTGAAAATGGACTAATATCCCCTAATGTTATATATAAACTCACACAAATATCCACCCAACTTCTAAACTGTGCATTCCTATGGTAGACTTAAACCAGAATAATATTAAACCTTAACTGAGGTTTGAACACAAAACACAGAATGAAAGACATACCTCAATGCAGAAACCTAACTGTATTGATTGCCTACTAAAATGAGAATATCAACATTATCCGAAAGATCATAACTTAATATGTATTCTATACAGCAAAATACTAAAAATATGCAACATAAAATCCAAAACTACTCAACATACAAATAAGCATATTCCCAAGAAAAAAAAAATCTACACAAGCCAATTCCAAGATATTCCAAATGTTAGAATTAACAGGTAAAACCTTTAAAGCAGCTATTACAAATGTGTACTACGGGATAGAGGAAGAAACCTTACTGAAGAAAAAGAAAACAAAGATTCAATTGAGTGAGAGTAAATAAGTCCAAACTTGGTTTTTAGAAACAACTAATAAAATAGCAAACACCATGCTATTTTGATGGAAAAAAAATAGATAAGACATAGTAGAAAAATAGAAAATATAAAGAACTAAATGGAAATTTTAGGACATAAAAATAAAATCTGAAATTAAAAACTTACTGCATGTATGTCCATACTGCTCAAAACAATCACAGATTCAATACAATCCCTATCAAAATTCCAGTGGTATTTGATATGGTTTGGCTCTGTGTCCCTACCCAAATCTCACCTTGAATTGTAATAATCCCCACATGTCTGATGGTTTTATAAATGGGAGTTCCCTGCACAAGCTCTCTTGCCTACTGCTATGTAAGTCGTGATTTTGCTCTTCATTTGCCTTCAGCTGTGATTGTGAGGCCTCCCTAGGCATGTGGAACTGTGAGTCAATTAAAGCTCTTTCCTTTATAAATTATCCAATTTCAGGTTTGTCCACATTAGCAGTGAGCATAGACTAATACATCATTTTTCACAGAAATAGAAAAAACAATTCTAAAATTTATATAGAATTTAAAAAGGTCACAAATAGCCAAAGCAATCTTAAGAAAAAAGAACAAAGCTTAAAGCATCATATTTTCTGATTTCAAATTATATTACAAAGTTAGTTATGTAGATTTTGTTATAATGCAATAAAAATTAGTCACAAAATCTAATATAAGCATTAGCACGGAATTCAAACACTGTTTAATACAAAAGAAAGCAAGAACATAGAAACAAAATATACAGAGGACAAATAAACAAACAAAAGTAAAATGGCATACCTAAATCCAACCATATCAAAAGTTACATTAAATGTTATTGGTTTCAACAATTCACCAAAAGGCAGAGATTTATACCAAGACTTGATGAGAAAAAAAAAAAAAAAGCAGAGATTGACAGAAAGGATAGAAAAAAACACAAATCTTAATTATATGCTGCTCACAAGAGACATATTTTAATATAAGAATAGAAAAAGGTTAATAAAAGAATAGAAAAAGAGAGTAGATACTTAAAAAAAAGATGTTAACAGTGCACAACTGTTAACATAAGGCTGTATACTCCTCCCTCAAGAGTAGCTGTACTAATATTAAATGAAATAGAACTCAATACAAAGAGTAACACCAGAGACAAAGAGACACACTTACTAATCATAAAGGGTATAATTCATGAGGAAAGTCTAACAATTATAAATATGTATACCTAATTTTAAAAGTCACAAAGTATAAGACAAAAATGAAAGTATTAAAGATATAAATAAATAATTCCACAACTATAGAAAGAGAGTATTAACACCACTCTCCCAGCAATTTATAGGAAAAGTAGATGAAACATCAGTAAAGCTCAGGTCTGAACAACATCATCAACCAGCTCGATCTAACTGACATTTATTGAACACTGCATTCAGTAACAGTAGAACATTCATTTTTTTCAAGCACTCATAGCACATTCACCAAGACAGATCAGAAAGAAAACTCTCAAAAATAAAACTTCAGGCCCATATTCTTCTGGTGGTTAATTCTATCAAACATTCAAGGAATGTTTAATATAAACTTTTCCAGATAAGTTTAAAAAAGGAGAAAGTAACATAACCTTAATATCATTTGTCTCCAAAAAAAACGGAGACAAATATTCCTCATAAATATAGATTCCAAAATGCTTTTAAAATGATACTAATTTAATTCAATATAGTAGATAGCAAATTATGACCAGGTTGAATTTATTAGAGAATGCAAAGTTGGTGAGGCATTCAAAAAGTTATCAATATAAGTCACCATATTAACATAAAGGGTTTGTCAGAAAAAGCATTGAACAAGATTTCACGTTCATTTATGATAAGAAAAAAAATCCCTTAGCAAATTAGGAATAGTAGGAATATACCTCAAACTGATACACCTACAGCTAATATCATATGTAATGGTAATAAATTGTTTCCCTCTAAAAATGGGGAAAAGTCAAAGATTTACCCTTTTACAACTTCTAGTTAACATAGTACCTGTATTAGTTCATTCTCATACTGCTATAAAAACAAATACTACCTGAGACGAAGTAATTATAAAGGAAAGAGGTTTAATTGACTCACAGTTCTTCAGGCTTAACCAGAAGCATTGCTAGGAGGCCTCAGGAAACTTACAATCGTGGCAGAAGGGGAAGGGGAAGCAGGCGCTTTCTTCACAAGGTGGCAGGAGGGAGTGAGCATGTGAAGGAGGAACTGTCAAACACTTATACAACCATCAGATCTTATGAGAACTCACTATCATGAGAACAGCATGGGGGAAACTGCCCCCCTGGTCCAATCACCTCCCACTGGGTTCCTTCTTCGACACGTGGGGATTATGGGGCTTACGATTCAAGATAGGATTTGGGTGGGGACACAGACAAACCATATCAGTACCAAAGGTCCTAGCCAATGTTATAAGGCAATAAAAAAAATGACAAAACATAAAAACAAAGTAAACTATTGCTATTAGCACATTATATAGTCGTATAAAAAGAAGATGCCAGAGAATCTACAAAACTATTAGCATTAAAAAGTAAATTTAGCAAAAATCAATTGTTTTCTTACATCCTAGTAGCGAACAATTTGAAAATAAAATTTAAAAAGTAATTCCATTACAATGACACCACAAAACATTAAATATTTAAGAACGTGAGACAGAAAAGATTTGATACCTTTCTTTCTCATCATAAGGGTCACAGCTGACACTCCTATAACAAAACATAGGTTAACAAGAGGAAAGCATAACAAATGTATTTAATCAACTTCTGTATCACATGGCAACCTTCAGAAATAAAAATCCAAAGACTTAGGGAAAATTGTCTGTTTTTATGCTTAGGTTTGATGAAGAATGGACAGCCATGTAGAAATGTAATTGAACAAAAGAGAATGATCTAATCATAATAGACTGAGTGGGATAATACAGGAAGGCCTGTTTAGATTACTCTTGGCCTTTCTGTGCATCATTTCCTCCTCCGAGGTATAGGGCAGGACCCCTTCTGAAATGAGAGTCTTATGATCTACTACTGGATAAGGGAGGTCAGAGAATTTCTTCATGGCCAGCTCCTACACAGCAAGGTGGGGGAAGGTTAAAAGAATATATCTAGGTTTTATGGCTGACTTTAGGGAAGAGCGGTTCTGGTTTCTATAACCCACCTTGGAGAAGAGGAATTCTAGTTTTTATGACCTGCCTTGGGGTTGGGGGAAGGGAAGCAGAAGAAAGAAAAACAGGAGAAGGCCAGAAACGGACTTTGCTTCTCAGGCCCTTCCAGTGTCCTTCAGTTCAAAGTACTCAGCATACCAAAGCGCCATAATTTTGTGTATGATTTTCTGAGCCCCAGTAGAAATAAATCTGATGAAATATTTTCAAGACTTTTATAATGAAAACTATTAAAAATTGCAGGAAAAAAAGACCTAGATAAATGGCAACCTATATCATATTCATGAACTGGAAAACTCAATTTTGTTAAGATGGTAATTCTCCCCAAATATAAATTTAATGCAAGGTCAATCAAAATTTCAATAGGCTTCATTTTTTTTGGGGGGGGGGAAATTGATGAGATGATCATCTGGGGGCACAATGAAGCTTTAAGGAGCAAGGGAAAGGTGTATTACCTTGATTGTGATGATTGTTTCATAGGTGTATACATATGTCAAAATTCATCAACTGTACACTTGAAATATGTGAAGTGTAGTGAAAGCCAATTATATCTCAATACATTATAAAAGCAAAAAATATAAAGACACGAGGAAATTTTTATCACCTTAATGCCTATACATCTAAAAACTTAGAAAAAAATGGGCAAATTCCTAGAAAACTGCAAAATATAAAGACTGATTATGAGAAAATATAAAATCTTGATAATTTATGGTTAATAAATTAATTTGTTTTAAAAAATCTTGTCCAAAATCTTGACCAAAGGTCAGATGGTGTTGCAGGTGAATTTGATCAACCCTTAAAGAAAAAGATCAAAGTTTTCCTCAAACTCTTTAAAAGACTAGTAAAACAGGAACCACTCCCCAACTCAATCTATGAGGCTCATAAAACCAAAACAGAAAGCCAGACACAGACAATAGGAAACAGGAAAATTCAAAGCCAATCTCAATATTGAATATGGTGCAAAGTTCCTAAACAAAATATTACCAAAATATATTCACAATATGAAAAGAAAATGTATAATGCCAAAATAAAATTTATTCTAAGAATGCCAGGATTGTTTAAAATCCAAAAATATAACTGAGAAAAAGATTCTTTTAACATCTATAGAAAATATATACTATTATATATACTAGTATATATTAATATGTGTTATGTATATACATATATATTAATACGTTATCTATGTTATATATGTTAGTGTTTATATATGTGTATATTAATATATAATATATAGTATATATAATTATATTACATATTACTAACATATTATATATTTATTATGTTATATATTATATAATATAAATATATTATATAATTTATAATATATATTATAATTATGATATATTATAATTAGTATTACCATATATATCATATATACTAGTCTGTATATAATAGTATATACTATATTATATAGTATATACTGTTATATTACATATTATATATAGTATATACTATATTATATATATTTTATATATAGTATAGTATACTAGTGTATATATTCGTATATGATTATTATATAAAGACACAAGGAAATTTTTACCACCTTAATACCTATATCCCTAAAAACTTAGACAAAATGAGCAAATTCCTAGAAAACCATAAAATATAGACTGATTATTAGAAAATATAAAATATTGATAATTTGTAGTTAACAAATTACAGTTAATACAGTTGTCATTGTATATTATGTAATCACATATTTATACTATACTATTGCATATTATAATACATATCATATATACATTGCATATAATAGTATATATACACTATCATACAGTATATTTTGTACTATTATATAGTATATTCACTATATATAGTTATAATAGTAATTAATATGCTATTATATAATATGCTATGACAATTTACTGTATTAACTGTAATTTATTCCATATTATACTATTCTATAGTACTATATTAATAGTAATATACTATTTATGCTGTAGGATAACAGTATAAGTAATATTCATATTTATAGGGGATACAGGATTCAAATTGTAGAAAATCAGAAATGAGATTCTCACGTGACAATGTTCTGAACATAAGAGGGGTTTTCAGAAGAAACTGAGTGACAAAAGGCAAAACAAATGTCCATTAGAGTAGAGAAGCTATTAGATATTTCCCACCTAGTTGTTAGTTCTGTGAAATTTATTTCATATTTGTCACATTACTCATATAGTTTGAAATTAGTCCATTATTGTATACTATTTTAATAGATATTATTGTAAATATCTATTTCTTTGCTCATCTTTACCATTAATTCAGTCAGTCAAAAAACACTTACGGGACACCTGCTATGTGCCAGGCACTGTTTGATTGAGACATTGGGATACACAGTGAATAAAATAGACAAATATTTGCCCTCATGGAGCTTCTATTCCAATGAGAAATGTAGCCGTTGGGGTGTACTCTGTTATTTAGAAATCACACTGAGTTTGAGTAATAATGCCAAACAGGAAATAAAAAATCAAGCATAAGCATATATGTCAAGCGATTCTAAATAGGGTATTGATAAAAATATGGATAATTACCGTAGCCCATTAGTAAAGAGTTTGGGTGTGCAGAATTCTGCTGACAACATATGCCTAGTTAAGAAAAAAAATGACCTCCACAGTGAGGATAAAAGCTGTTATATTTACTGAGCTACATCCTGAATATAATATACTGTTACCTAAGGATAATGTTGCAGTGCTGGATAAAGCAATCCCCAAATATGTCTAGTGGCAATTTAAAATGGGTTCATTCTACCCTTAAAAATCCTTCATAGTAAAAGGCAGCATACAAATATAAGTCCTTTGCTGGGCTAGTAATTTATATTCATGAAGAGGATGCATCTAGCAATGATCATTTAACTAACAAATATAGAGTATTCTAAAGAGAAATGATCCTTCCCTTATGCCAAATATGTCATCCAATATCAGTGTCACTGCTGAGGTATCAGGAATGTCAGATAAATCTTCAGATGCCTTATGCCCTGTGCAGTGGAAGTAATTTCACTTGGGGATAAAACAGCCATTTGGCTCAATTACCTTCATACAGTCTAATTCTAGAAGGCGGGCAGGTTTCTTTTTCAACACTCTTTTAAGCTTTGAAAGGTTTCATCGCTAGAGTGATTTCCCTGGACATAGAATATGTTTCATTTCAGCATTAAATGCAGTTTAAAACCAAACAATCTTTGGGAAAGATTTTAGCAGACAGTTTAGCAGATCTCCCTGTTAGTGGGTGTTTTTAAACTACGCATAGCAATGAGGAAACGTAGTCATCGCCCTGTGTCACCATTCAGTTTTTAACAACAGCCTACAGAGGAAGGATATTTTATCAACATATTGTGTAATAAGTCATTTATGTAAGGTCAACAAAGGTTTATACTGAGCATAAGACGGATATTCAAAATCCTGTCGTACTTGCTTATGTTGACTGTTTATTTTCCTATGAATTTGGAGTGTTCTTTAAAACTTCTACATATCAGATATTTCCCTTTTTACAAAGCACCTTATAATAAGAGAATAATTTAACTTCACATTCAAGTTGTCTTTCAGCTTATAGGCAAACGACATGTTGTTGTTGTTTTTTAATTTTTTTTTCTTTTTTTTTTGAGACGGAGTCTCGCTCTATCGCCCAGGCTGGAGTGCAGTGGCGCGATCTCGACTCACTGCAAGCTCCGCCTCCCGGGTTCATGCCATTCTCCTGCCTCAGCCTCCTGAGGAGCTGGGACTACAGGCACCTGCCACCATGCCCAGCTAATTTTTGTATTTTTAGTAGAGACGGGGTTTCACTATGTTGGCCAGGATGGTCTCGAACTACTGACCTCGTGAACCGCCCACCTCAGCCTCCCAAAGTGCTGGGATTACAGGAGTGAGCCACCGCGCCTGGCCTTTTTTTTTTTTTTTTTTTTTTTAAGAAAAAAGAAAAACATAAAAATGCTATTACCCCATACACAGAAAAGTAAATTCCATTTTTTAAAGAATGTTAAGTAATCTTTTCAATGAAACGGTTGAATTTCAATGGGTCCAAAAATGTATTCTACTCTAGAGAACTCGAAAAAATCAGGTTACTTAACCAATATCTACTAATTTTATTTTTAAAATGGTTTTATCCAAATATCCAAATATTATATTTTAATTTTAGGAAAAAAAATGGAGATGTTTTCTCTCAAATGCAACTGTTTTTGCTTTGAAATTTTACCTGTTATTATTTTGCTCAATTAAACAATGTATACTATCAAAGGAGTGAAAAAAGTAAAAAGCATAAATGAAAATTTAATTATATCTATGTGTTTTGATTTTGAATTTCTAACTGCATACTTCAAGTTTCTGTATTTTAAATGTCCTTCATAGTAGACTTAAGTGTGGTCACCTTTAAGAACATTTTTTCATTTTTCAAGATATGCTCAATTTCAAAATGTATTCAACCTTTATTTGCAGAATTAGCAATATATGTTATATTATAACCTGCTCCAAGTTATAACTATCTTTTGCATTGAATAGTCAGTCATAAGAAAGTTCTTAAATATTATGTGATGATAAACTTTTATCTATTTCAAGGGAGAAATAGATCTTTATTTTGTATTAACCATCCTCTCATGAATCTTTTCTAACAATGTATGCATTGCCTCCCAAGCATTTTGCAATAGTAAACCCAGAGCAACGTTCTCATCCCATGTTTAATCCAGAAGAATGGGGAAGCGAGGAGAAAAAACATAATTAGCTAAAAGACACTTCACTTCAGCTACTTAATTCAGGAAAATAAAAGATTGTCTGCCAAGCTTCCGTTGGACCCCAAATAGAAAATAAATAAAACACAAGATTTCACTTCGATGAACTAACCAAATATATATATGAATAAAGTTAACATTTTCACCTATTTTTATCAAATACATTTTAATTAAATTGTATTTTTTTTATTATTATTATACTTTAAGTTCTAGGGTACATGTGCACAATGTGCAGGTTTGTTACATATGTATACATGTGCCATATTGGTGTACTGCACCCATTAACTCGTCATTTACATTAGGTATATCTCCTAATGATATCCCTCCCCACTCCCCCCACCCCACGACAGGCCCTGGTGTGTGAAGTCCCCTTCCTGTGTTCTAGTGTTCTCATTGTTCAATTCCCACCTATGAGTGAGAACATGTGGTGTTTGGTTTTTTGTCCTTGTGATAGTTTGCTGACAATGATGGTTTCCAGCTGCATACATATCCCTAGAAAGGACATGAATTCATTGTTTTTTATGGCTGCATAGTATTCCATGGTGTATATGTGCCCCATTTTCTTAATCCAGTCTATCATTGATGGACATTTGGGTTGGTTCCAAGTCTTTGCTATTGTGAATAGTGCTGCAATAAACATACATGTGCATGTGTCTTGATAGCAGCATGATTTATAATCCTTTTGGTATATACCCAGTAATGGAATGGCTGGGTCAAATGGTATCTCTATAGTTCTAGATCCTTGAGGACTCACCACACTGTCTTCCACAATGGTTGAACTAGTTTACAGTCCCACCAACAGTGTAAAAGTGTTCCTATTTCTCCACATCCTCTCCAGCACCTGTTGTTTCCTGACTTTTTAATGATCACCATTCTAACTGGTGTGAGATGGTATCTCATTGTGGTTTTGATTTGCATTTCTCTGATGGCCAGTGATGATGAGCATATTTTCATGTGTCTGTTGGCTGCATAAATGTCTTCTTTTGAGAAGTGTCTGTTCCTATCTTTCGCCTACTTTTTGATGGGGTTGATTTTTTCTTGTAAATTTGTTTAAGTTCTTTGTAGATTCTGGATATTAGCCCTTTGTCAGATGGGTAGATTGCAAAAATTTTCTCCCATTCTGTAGGTTGCTTGTTCACTCTGGTGGTAGTTTCTTTTGCTGTGCAGAATCTCTTCAATTTTGGCTTTTGTTGCCATTGCCTTTGGTGTTTTAGACATGAAGTCCTTGCCCATGCCTATTTCCTGAATGGTATTGCCTAGGTTTTCTTCTAGGGTTTTTATGGTTTTAGGTCTGACATTTAAGTCTTTAATCCACCTTGAATTAATTTTTGTATAAGGTGTAAGGAAGGGATCCAGTTACAGCTTTCTACATATGGCTAACCAGTTTTCCCAGCACCATTTATTAAATAGGGAATCCTTTCTCCATTGCTTGTTTTTGTCAGGTTTGTCAAAGATCAGATGGTTGTAGATGTGTGGTATTATTTCTGAGGGCTCTGTTCTGTTCCGTTGGTCTATATCTCTGTTTTGGTACCAGTACCATGCTGTTTTGGTTACTGTAGCCTTGTAGTATAGTTTGAAGTCAGGTAGTGTGATGCCTCCAGCTTTGCTCTTTTGGCTTAGGATTGCCTTGGCAATGTGGACTCTTTTTGGTTCCATATGAACTTTAAAGTATTTTTTTCCAATTCTGTGAAGAAAGTCATTGGTAGCTTGATCAGGATGGCATTGAATCTATAAATTACCTTGGGCAATATGGCCATTTTCACGATATTGATTCTTCCTATCCATGAGCACGGAATGTTCTTCCATTTGTTTGTGTCCTCGTTTATTTCGTTGAGCAGTGGTTTGTAGTTGTCCTTGAAGAGGTCCTTCTCATCGCTTGTAAGTTGGATTCCTAGGTATTTTATTCTCTTTGAAGCAATTGTGAATGGGAGTTCTCTCACGATTTGGTTCTCTGTCTGTTACTGGTGTATAAGAATGTTTGTGATTTTTGCACATTAATTTTATATCCTGAGACTGCTGAAGTTGCTTATCAGCTTAAGGAGATGTTGAGCTGAGATGGCGGGGTTTTCTAAATACACAATCATGTCATCTGCAAACAGGGACAATTTGACTTCCTCTTTTCCTAACTGAATACCCTTTATTTCTTTCTCCTGCCTGATTGCCCTGGCCAGAACTTCCAACACTATGTTGACTAGGAGTGGTGAGAGAGGGCATCTCTGTCTTGTGCCAGTTTTCAAAGGGAATGCTTCCAGTTTGTGCCCATTCAGTATGATATTGGCTGTGGGTTTGTCATAAATAGCTCTTATTATTTGCATTTTATTTCAATTATTTTTTAATATATAAACAATGTTGATTATGTGCTACTGCTAAATTTCATTTTGCAAAGTTTATTCTGGTATACAATAATAAAAATAAGTCGACCACTCGTAAATTTGCATTGTTTCAAGCCCTTATAAATTATGAACAATAACCCTTATAATTTTATATGCTAACCTTTATTGTTCATAAATTGTGACATCTCTAGCATCTCCCATTTGTACTTATTAAAATTATATTTACCATTCAACCCTCAGCTAAAATACATTGTTCTCCATGAAGAATATGCACATCTCCCGGCTCCTTCATTATGTCTCCTTTGAATTTGTTTTTATCACTTCTGAGAGAAAATAAAACTTCCCTAAATTCATCAGTACTCCTGCAAAAGCTATGACCTCCTGAGACTCTTTACATACCATGAGAATTAGGTTTGTATCCATTGTTTACTTAATTGTTCTGAGATCTTTCAATACAGGGATACAGGAAAGGAGAAGGAAACTTTTCTTACAGCCTGGGGTAAATCCCTAGGTTAAGCTACAAGTGTCAAGTATCCCGGCCCGCGGGATAGTCAGAGCAGGCCCTGGAGGAGGGGGTGGGAATTTGGGGAACAAGAGACACGAGAAATGGAGACAAGACAGTGCTCTGATCAAGTCTCGTTTAATGGCGGTAATGCACTACCTCATATACACTTGGAAGGGAAGGGGTTGGGCTAAGGCGGAAATGATCTCATTGCCGAGGGCGTGGCCAGGTTAGTTTCGGTTTCTCCGGTCAGAGGTCATGTTGCGCTTGTGCTATTAAGTAACAATTTTCCCCGGCGCGGCGCGGGAAAAGTGAGTGAAGAAGAAGCAGGAAGAGCGCCATCTTTAATGAGGTATTAGTACAGGGGAAAAAAGGCAAAGATAGGGAGAAGGTGTGGGGTGGAAATGAATATAGCTCAGGCGTTTAATCCTCAATTATTATTCGCTATGGCCGGAGCGTGCAGCTCCGGACAGTCAAGAAGACCCGGGTTCTACCTTACTAGCTATTTATATTTCAAAAGGTAGGAAACCCAGACCTTGAAGACATCTTTAGGTCACGAAAGCCAGAGAAGCCTGGCACAGTGGCTCACGTGTGTAATCTCAGCACTATGGGAGGTGGAGGCAGGCAGATTATGAGGTCAGGAGTTCGAGGCCAGCCTGACCAACATGGTGAAACCCCATCTCTACTAAAAATATAAAAATTAGCCCGGTGTAGTGGCATGCGCCTGTAATCCCAGCTACTCAGGAGGCTGAGGCAGGAGAATCGCTGGAACACGAGAGGCGGAGGTTGCAGTGAGCCAAGTTCGCGCCACTGCACTCCAGCCTGGGCGACGGAGTGAGACTCCATCTGAAAAAAAAAAAAAAAGGCCAGAGATACCCAGGGTTTATCAGGTCATTGGAAAGACATACTAATATTACAAAAGGTGAGAACCCTGGATTCTTTTCACCTTTTCTCAAAGGAGTAAAAGTTTTCTTGAGGAGAGAAGGGAGATGGCTATCTAATAGTCCATTGTTAATTCATTGTTCTTTGTTCCTCACCCTTGGAATATCAGTCTGATATTCCTCATGGCTAAAGAATTCTCATTGGTTCTAATTGCATGGCCAAAGGGTAAACCTTGAACATGGGGACACATTACTTATTATGAGGTAATCATTAGGAAATCTGATTCAGAACACCTCGTGAGCAAATTCAGGATAAAAGAAAAACAAATACTAAATATTAAGACAACTTTTTCACATTTTTTGGTAATTTTTGCCTATTGTCTGACCTGGTGATTATTTGTAGACATCATTTATTTGTTTCCTCATCGTTTTATCTCTTCACAGTACATAGTGCATTGGACATACTTTCACAAAATGTCTGTCCCAGGCAGAACACTATTAGTCAGTAAAGATTTGTTCAGTGAGTAAGGAAAAACAGGAAATGAGCCACTATTAAATATTATTAAATATTAAATATTATTATCCCAAGTTGGGATGTGGTTGAAGAGCTCAAAAGTATGTTAAGGCTAGACCTTGAACCTTGTGAAATGTTGTATGACCTTGGATAATGTAATGTTGCACATAGTGTAATGTTATGCTGCATGTAATGGACTCTGTGTAAGGTAATGTATGTAAGTAATGTAACAAAATAAGGTTGTAATGAGTGTAATGTAATGCTGCATGTACTGTAATATAATTTTGTGTGACCCTGTTCTTCCAGATAAACTTATAAGTGGAACATCACTGAGAAGGCTGTGTGAAACAGAAGCCACTCCATTGGACTTGAGTGTAGATTTGGTATTATTCAGAGTAGGGTACAGTGCTACAGAAAAGACCCTCAACATTCTCCTATAAGCAGCTCTCTTTTCTTATCTTACAATAAGCATCTTATATAGAAAAATGCATATCTTTAATTGAAGTAACATCTGTTCCCTGTACTCGTTATTTATTCCTAAGTCAGGAATTTAAATTTTTTAAAGGCACTTCAATTTTTATTTAGTCTTTTAATGCATTATTAATTTTTTTTGTCTTGTATAATGCATTAATGGTTAAAAGGGTTTTGTTGTATTCTTTTCTGTTTTATCTTTCTTTGGTACCATAACTGTCAAACAAAATAAGAAGCAAAAATTATATCAGATAGAGAGGAGGAGCATGAACAAAGGGAAGAGGAACGGCACATACAGCTGCAAAGGTCAGCCAGAGCCTATCCCACCAGAGCTAGTGGGCCATGCTAAGGCCTATGTTGGGAGAATAAGGGGGAAGTCAATGCTTTTTAAAACACTTTTTATTTGGAAATAATTTCAACTTAAAAGCTGCAAGAATGGCACAAGGAATATCCATATACCCTTTATTCAGATTTCAGCAATTACTAACATTTTGACATTTATTTTTTTTCCCCTCAACCATTTGAGTCAATTGCCTAAGTCATTCTCATTACCCCCGAATACCTCAGGATATTTTCTAAGAATTAGAGAATTTTCTTGCATAACCACAATACAGCTATGAAATTTTGTGAATAGTAAAGGGTACAATACCATTACCCATGTTTCAACTTAGTCAATTATCCCCATGTGGGATAGACTCTTTTTCTATTGCGGCCGTAACAAGTTACCACAAACTTAGTGGCTTAAAACTATACAAATGTATTCTTAAAGTCTTATAGGTTGAAAATCTGGTACAAATCTCACAGAACTTCAATCAAGCTGACTGAATTCCTCTGTAAGGGCTCAAGGAGAAAATCTGTAGCTGCTCATTCAGGTGGCTGGCAAAATTCAGATATTTGATGTTGTAGGACCACAGACCCTGTAGTTGGCTGTAAAATGACAGTATTTACCAAATTCTAGAGACCAATGCCTCTCTTGACTTTAGTCGCCTTCTCCATTTCAAGATCAACAATGGTGGATTGAGAACTTCCCATAATCATCTCTCTCTCATTTGTCCATGTTTTTATCTCTCTGACTATGGCCAGGAAAGACTGTTCCCTTTTAAGAAATATGTGATTAGGTTAAGTCCACCCTTATATAATCGAGAATCCTCTCCCCACTCAAGATCTGTAACCTTCATCATATCCAAAAGATTTTTTAGCCATGTAAGGGAATATATTCACAGGCTCCAGGGTTAAGGAGCAGATTTCATCTGAAAGGGTGGGTATTATTCTGCCTGCAACATAAGACAATAGGTTCTACCACGTGGCACGCTAACAACCTTGCGTGTCTCCACATTGTCCATGTAGGCAAGGCTTGGCCACACTTTGACCTGAGTCCTGGTAAAATGCCCTGTGATTCGATTCTTCCTAGACCCAGGGGAGGTACTCAGCCTTGGTAGGAACTGCCACGAAGCTGTTTCTCATCCATTTCCCTAGTTTATAGCAGAGCACAGGACTTCCCAATGGTACTCCTACCCACTTTCAGGATGTAGCTGCAGGGTTCTGAGTAAATCTATACAACTCATTGGTTGTATTCTAGAGTTGTCGCCTCACTGCCCAAGTAACCCACCAGCCATGCTAGCTGCCATCTGGCCCCTGAAGTTGGTGTCACTTTGTTACATGAGGAACATGAGGAGTTGACACCATGCTGATCTAGCTTATGCTGTGTCAGTCATAACTGCCTAAAATCAATTGGGCTTTTTGCCTCCTTCCTGGCCAAATCCATAGGCATGTGGCAAGTCACCTCAGCGGCTGCAACAGTGGTCCTTTTGGTCTTGGTAGTCACCGAGCTACTGACCACGTGACGTCCAGTCATGTCCTATGTAGCATCTTCTTTCTTGTCCAGGATCCAATCCAACTTCATACCTTGTACTTATTTGTCGTATCTCTTTAACCTCATTTAATCGGAAATAATTCCTTCACCTTTCTTCTCCTTTCATATCTTGACATTTTTAAAGGATAGTCCTTCAATTTGAGTTCATCTCAGGTTTCCTTATGATTATAGTCAGGTAGTTACTTGGGGCTGGAATACTGAATAAATAATGTGTTCTTCTCATCAAATCACATTAGGGCACATGTGGTATCAACGTAACCAATATTAGAAACGTTAACTTTGATCTTTAGGTTAACATAGTACCTACTAGGTCTCTCCACCGTGATGCTACTATTTTTCCTTTTATAATAAATAAATAAATATCATTATGTGGCAATAACTGAATTTCATCCAAGTATCTTCTTCAAAATACCACCCACTGGTTTTAACATCTGTTAAAAATTCTTTCCTGAATAATATCTACAGTGGTTGCAAAACTGCATTTTCTAACTTCATCATTCAATATATATTCACGATTTTTCACTCTACTGAAAGGAAGAGCTATTCCTTCCTAGTTGATTATTTAGTTAGTTACATTTAGTTAGAGTAGAAATCATGAAATGTTTGGTTTAAGGCTATTCAATTCAGTTTAGAGTATTGCATTACAGTTTTCTTCTACTTTGTGGTTCTTTTGGTGGGGAATTCTCAATTCAGCTGAAGTGTTTGATTTTCATTTTTTCTTTGCTTCTTACAGTAACTGTGTATGGATTTTTCTTGTTCCAATTCATTTCCTCAACAAAACTGCTTGTTCAAAAGTATGGTTATTTATTTGTAGAGGAAAGTGCAGCTTCCTTCTTGGATAATATGGTTACAGGTAGGAATGAGCTGTTTTTTCCTGTGATTCTCTATTGTTTCTGCCACATCCTTGATTTTCTCCAGGTACTTCTTTCTCTCCTTCCACTACACGTTTATAAAGGATGCCTCCCCCTTTCTATTTACCTTCTTCTCTAGAAGCACTGCTTTGTTGAGAGAGCCACTCAAGTCCACAAACTTTCAAAACCCCTTCCTGTCCCTGTTGCTGAGCCCAGTATTTTAATACATGATGTTGGGCTTTCTCCAGGGCTGATTTTGACTGTGCTTAGTCTGTGTCCTCTGCACCCCAATCCGCTATTCCATTTGCAGTTGTTCAGCTTATTCTCCTGAGCTCTCTGTGTGTACAAGCTAACAGTACCATCAGTCGCTCTGGTGATATTTCCGTTGTTTGTTTATGCAGTGTGCCCCTTGTTAATCTAAGTGTTTTTTAGGAGAATGTGCAAAGAAATATGGATACAGAAGGCCAATTAACCTAGGACTGACCAGAAATTCACATAAGAACTTCAAGTAGAGAGTTGACATGATTCAATTTGCATTTTAAAAAGATCCTTACTTCACTGAAGAGAATAGATTGTAGGAGTCAAGAGTGGATTGAGGAAATGGTTTCAGAGCTAAGAGTCCACACAAAAGATTGTTGTGCTTTGATCAGAGATTTTGAGCGTAAAATGGAGAAATACACAGAATCAAGAAATGTTTAGAAGCTTCATAGAAAATATTTAGTGACTAATTAGACATAATACTCCCAGGTTTCTGGCACTAGCACCATGTACATGCTCTTAACTGGAAGCTTTGTTTTCTTTCTTCTTTACTTCCTTTTTTAAAACACAACCCCCACTTCACAAATCAAAGCTTTTAGATGCGTTTTCTCCTACACGGAGTGCATATATAACCGTGTGCGGTAGGCAGAATAATGGCCACCCAAAAATGTCCATGTTCTTATCCCCAAAACCTGTGAATATTTTACCTAACATGGCAAAGAACTTTGCAGATGTAACTAAGGTAATAATCTTTTGTTGTTGTTGTTGTTGTTGTTTTGTTTTGTTTGAGACAGAGTCTCTGTCGCCCAGGCTGGCATGCAGTGATGTGATCTCCGATCACTGCAACATCCACCTCCTGGATTCAAGCAATTCTCATGCCTCAGCCTCCTGAGTAACTGGGATTACAGACATGCGCCACCACACCCAGCTAATTTTTGCATTTTTTGTAGAGACGTGGTTTCACCATGTTGACCAGGCCGGTCTCGAACTACTGGACTCAAGTGATCCACCCACTTGGCCTCCCAACGTGGTGGGATTACAGGTGTGAGCCACCACGCTGGCCTAAGTGAAGAATCTTGAAATGAGGAGATGTTCATAGATCATTCCGTTGGGCTCGATATAATCACCAGGGTTCTTATGAGAGAGAGGCAGAGAAGCAGATGTGACAACAGAAGCAGAGGGAGACGAAGAAAGGGAGAGAGACAGGAGGATGGCTCTTTCAAGGAACCATGCTGCTGGCCTCGAAGATGAAGGTGGAGATGAAGACCAGGGAATGTGGGCAGCCTCTAGAATCTGGCAAGGGCATGGAACCCACCCTCCCCCAGAGCATCCAGAAGGGAGGCAGCTCTGCCTATGCATTTTGTTGACATTCAGAATAGTAAGATCATATATGTACATTGTTTGAAGCCACTAAATTGATGGTGTTGATTACCATAGCAATAGGAAAAGAATACACCAGGTGTCCCACAATCTCACCCCTTCACTTTCTCCAGAATTCAGCTCAGATGTTACCTCGTAGGAGACACCTTCCCCGACTACCCTATTGAAAACAACCTGCTCACTCTCCAGCACCCTAAGGTTGCTTTATTTTTTAAAACAGGGGTTACCATCATCTAACCTATTTTTTACTCATTTTTGTTTTCTTGTTTTGTAAATGAGAGCAGAGACTTGTTTTGTTCACTACTGCATCCCAGCGCCCTAAAACTGTGTCTGGCACAACCTCTTATTATGAAGACGACATACTCCTTTATGTTTCTCTGCTTTTGCAAATGTTGTTACTTCTCCATCTACCCAGGCTCAACTCATCCTTCAAAATTGACTTCAAAGTGTAACTCCCCTGTGAAACCTTCTTTGTTACCTTTATTACCAACATGGCCCCTCCTTCCTCTCTAATCCGTCAGTATTGAGTATTAAGTATATGGCAGAACTTCTCACAATGTCCTGAAATGACTTATTTGCGTGCCCACAGCCTTTACTATATTGTCAGCACCACAAATCTAATATGTGCCTGGACTATATTAGGTTCAAAGTAGGTTCAAAGACATAGTGAATATTTCTTGAATATATTCATAAAATGAATGAACTGTTTAAATGATAATACCATTTTCTAATATAAAGACACTGGATAAAGAGAGAAATTGAAGGAAAATAAGTTTAGTTTTGTATATGACAACTCTGAGATACTTGTGAAACACTGTTTTAGACTCAAAAGGGCAATTTGTCCTGGATCTATAAATACAGCTACCTTCATATAGTTCATAACTGACATCACGGAAGTGGATGAGCTCTTCTGGAAACAGAATGTTTTCCCTTAATGGGCTTCATCGTATGATTCTGCCACAAATATCTCAACAGTTCTCAAAATGAACCCATTTTTCCCTGACATCCAAATACGGGTTTCCCCTGACATCCTTATCTTAGGCAATGGCATCATCGACCAGTCACCAAAATAGAATATTGATTCTTCCCTTTCTCTACTTCAAAACTGAATTAAGTAAATATTGTTGATGCTATTTCATATATACCTCAGAATTCCATCCATCATTCTCTATTCCTACTGCCACTGCCCCCGTTCATGGCTATATTTTCTCTTGCACAGCTTATTGTAATAATCTTCTAACCAATCTCCCTCACCCTGGCCCTCTTCTCCAATTTAGTTTCCCCTCGATCACAAAGCTAAAATTCAAATCTGTTGTTTTCTAACAAGAAAAGAACTCCCTAATATACTATACAAGATCTGGCATAGTCTGTTTCTAACTTTCCTGTCCATATTTATTTTAAATCTCTTATTTCCACTCCCACCAGACACCACCTGAAATATGCTGCCTCAACCCCTTACTATGAAGACAACACACTCCTTTACGTTTCTGTGCTTTTGCAAATGTTGTCACTTCTCCATCTACCCAGGCTCAACTCATCCCTCAAAATCGACTTCAAAGTGTAACTTCCCCGTGAAACCTTCTTTGTTACCTTTATTAGCAAGATTGGCTCCTCCTTCCTCTCTAATCCTTCAGTATTGAGCATATGTATATGGCAGAACTTTTCACAACGTTCTGAAATGACTTACTTGCGTGCCCACAGCCTTGACTATATTGTCAGCATCACAAATCTAATATGTGCCTGGACTATATTAGGTTCAAAATAAAAATCTGATGAATGAAGTTGAGTTCACTAAATTATTTTTTTTGAAATAGTAACAAAGTTAGCTCTAAAAATGTTTTCTAAAGAGCTTCTGAGACCAACTTATATATGTTCATTTTTTATTATAAAGAGGTATTATACTGTGCAGTGTTGATCAAAAATACTATGCAGCAATCAGAGAATAAGAAATTGGAGCCAAATATTTCTAAGTCAGGCAGTTATAAATTAGAACATTGCCCAGATAACAGTCATGGTTGCAGGAATCCAAAACAGAGAAAAGTTAAATGTCAGTGAGAGAATGTCATAGACACTGAATGCGCCCACATCGCGTTCTCTCAAATCCACCATGTGCTTCAGCCCCCAGTGCTGCACCTGTTCTTTGGATAGGTAATTGGACAGCGTCTTGTCTCAACTGCACTGCACTCTCAGTCTACTCCAGAGCTTGCATGACCCGGCTGCTTGGGAGGCCTGCAAGAAGTTCCTAAGCATGTGACCCAGCTGCTTGGGAAGCCTGCAGGAAGTTCCTCAGCATGTACAACCTTACAGTATGAGGGAATCAGGAGTGGGGCATGTGCAATCCCACTGAGGGGAGGTTGTGGATAACTGAATCTGCATGCTGTTCCTCCAGTGGAAACTCTTGAGGCTCATTATATGCAGCTACTTAGAAAACCCCACAAGGGTCTAGCTGCAGTTGCCCTCAGTGGGAGCACAGGCAACGATGTACCCTGTATCCACTTTCCCTACTTCCGTTTCATGCTTCCCACACCCTATCCTCTTCTTCCCTGAAAATACTTCCTCAAAAATAAACTACCTACATACAAGCCCCCTGTCTTCGTGTAAGCTTTCTGGCAGAAACTCTAAGAAAACTGGGATCAAAACTGGCCCTGGAAAGCAGACCCCTGAGATGAAATTGGAACTGGTCAGATGGTAGTAAGTTGGTTGGTTGCAACTCCTTGCACACAGTAGCCAATACTAAGCACTAAGATTCTTACAGGTGGTGAATCAGGATGAAGTCCAGGCAGAGAGTGAATGCAGTAGCCATGGCATAAATGGTGTGGGGTAAAGGTAATTTTAAGGATTGTGGAGTTGGCTACTTTTGTTAAGGCTTCTAAAGTTAGACTCCTACCTCAAGACAAGCTGTGAAAATCAGAAAACATCCATGGAAGTATTAAAAGAAACCTTTATCTTTTAGGATAATGGGGGGAAAGTAGGTTTCAAATCATGCCCAGGAATGACGGTCAAGGAAGCAGAGCTGCAAAGGAGACTGAATGCAAAAGCTCAATAGCTAATGGGAAAGCACTGGGCCGCTGAGATGAAATTGTTGGTGACCTCCAACAAACCTGCGATTCTTGAGCTCCTAAAAGGCCCTGAACCCTTCAGGTCAGTGGAAGCAATTTCCACTAATAGAGGAGGAAGTGCCACTTGTCTAGGCACCCTGAAAACATATTACCTGAGTCAGATGCATTGCTACAAGATGTGTGTCCTTCTCTAGAGCCACTCCATTGCCTGCAGACAAGTAACGGCCATTGAATCACAACACGGTCTGCACAGGGAAATCTAATGCTTGCTCTAAGAGAAAATAACAGATATAAATTAAAAGACATGGCTAAGTATGTACATGTAGCAGACAGAGAGTGAGGGTGACAATGAATCTTGATGACGTCAAACAAGGAACTACTGAAATATGAATAGGCGACAATGTATTCACATGGGAAAACTCTTCCATGACTCAGAGTTTGCCTTGGCAAGGACACTTAGGACCAGCCCCAGTGTTTCTGAGACGGCTCCCTAAAGCTTGAATATAGTATTGGTCTACAACAAATGTTGTATCATGTGAGAATTGCCTTAACAGAGTACTAGGGAACAACTCAGGAGCATAAGAATGTTAGAATCGATACAGTACACAAGCTTGGAGAACCTGCCATCTGACCATCTTTTCTAGGAGTGCCCGAAGAACAAGCCCTTCACTAATACAATAAAGAATGCACAGGTAAAGACGGCTTGTCCACTTCGAGAAGGTTGATGATGACTGTCCTCTGTAACATGTCAAGGAACTAAGATCACTAGTATCAGTGGGAATCATATCTATAGCAGAGACTTGGTGTAAATCTTTAACTGACAGAAGTAAGATGCCTGTAATTACTATAGTGGGCATCAAGGCTCAAGTGGTACCTTCACCCACAAAGATCTATCTATCAAGCCTAATAGACTGTGATATGTTTAGGGATTAAAAAGACAAGAAACCAGTTATTTGGCTTGCTTAGGAAAAAGTCAAGAATTGCTTAGAAGAATGTTAATGTCAGCTACCACTTTAAAAAGCTGTGACTTCTCATTCCGTTTTCAAATCTAAGCAACATCTTAGATCTAGAGCTCGTTAATTGATGTGAAGGCAATGTTTCTTTAAGGAAGGACCCTGTAATATCACCACAAGTATATAACATCACTATTGCCCCAATTCTTCCTCCAAAAGGCCTTTTAGCCATCTCCCAGAGAGAAAATGCACCTGGAAAAGAGAAATACCCAAACATTTTGAGAACTACTGGATACAATGTCTCATCTGACACTGATCCCCAGAAATACAAAAGGCCATCACATTGCGCAGTAGGACTAGGGACTTATAGATGCCAAAGGATAAATGAAGTGACAATCCAAGAAGGTGTCATAGTGCATCAAGTGGTCTGCAGACCCGTTCTGTGGTCTTTGCCCTAATCTCCCAATGTATAGGTGGAATGGCTAGACAGGATTTGGTCAAACCCTGACCTGTAGAGTAAATCACCATTGAGAGAGAAAGGAGGTCCCTAACATATACCATTTTGTCTTCTGTATTCCATCTGTTACAAGGTGTTGTTTTAGTTAAAGTGGTTAAAGGAAATAATGCTTCACATAGATATGTAATTGGAAAAGGCCATATTTTATAATGTTTCCGAGCATTGTGACTATTGTTCTTTGATACTATGCCAACATTCAACAAATAGTGGCTTTTTAAGCATTAGTTGCAAAAGTAAAATCTGAAACCATATCAATGAACTTTGCAATTCTTAGTTAAAAATCCGTTTGCCCAGCATGTACTTTGAATAGATTGTTTTACCCATGCTTGATTTTATAACATCTTCCAAATACTGACACATTTCATTATACAGTATCAAAAAATCACATTCATTAATATCACCACCAATCTCCTCAAAAAGGTCTTTAGGTATTGAGAAGCTGTCAAGCTCAAAGCAACAGTTAAACAGTTTCCAGAATTGTAATTGTTGCTTAACAGCTTGAATTTTGCCATTGGTTACAAAGTTCATCAGTTATTTCCTTAAGGTGACAAGCTCACTTCATTCCTTTTCAACAAAATCTCTGCCAAATACCAAAGGTGGAATAACTGTAGTTTGTCAACCAGCTATTTGAGTAAAAATTATATTCCATGAAAAGTGACTAGGTTAACTCAGTCTCACAGGACTTTTTCCTTGAGATGATCTTAATAGTTTGGTATGTAGTGGAAGTACCTCATGCATACTTCCCATTTCATCACAAGCAATATTAAAAATATCCATTAAATATTAGCATAAATAACACTTCATGAAAACTCACTATTTTTTTAATAGTGAAAATTGGGACACTTTTACTGGAGTCAAAAACTAATACCAAAGGAGTAGGATGAACAAGACAGCCAAACAAAAGCCTCCAGCGATCACCCTTCCTTCCATCCTGTCCTCCAAATTGGACAAATGTCAACACAAGAAAGCACCTTCATAAGAACCTAAAATCAGGTGAGCAATCACAGTACCTGGTTTGAAAATCATATCAAGGAAAAGGCACTGAAGAGGGTAGGAAAGACAATCTTGAATTGCCAACACTTCCCTCCCTCCATCCCCTGGTAGCTGTATGGTGTGGAGAGATAATCTGTGCACCTGCAGGAAAGAAAGCACGGTGACTGTGGGACTTTACATCGGACTTTACTCAGTGCTTCCCTGTCACAGTGGAAAGCAACATGGGGCAGAATTCAGCCAGCAACCATGGAGGGGGCATTTAAACCAGCTCCAACGAGAGGGACAACATCAATCCCAACTGTCTGAACTAAGTTCCAACTGGCCCCACCATCACAGGATAAAGTGCTTTGGGGTTCTAAATAAACTTAAAATGCAGTCTAGGCCACAAAGACTGCAATTCCTAGGCAAATCCTGGTACTGAACTAGGCTTAGGGCCAGTGGACTTGGAGTACATGTGACAACCTAGTGAGACACCAAGGGCAGCCAAGGGAGTGCCTGTGTCATGCCTCTGTCAGCTCCAGACTGTGCGGTTCACATCTCCGGAAAGAGAGGGAAGAGGAAAGAGATCTTCATCTTGCAACTTGGATACCAGTTCAGCCACCACAAAATAAAATACCAAGCAGAGTCCTGAAGCCCCTTCCAGCCACAGCTCCTGGAAGAGATTTCCAGATCAACCCTGGGTTAAAAGAGAACTTACTGCCCTGCCCTAGCAGAATTCACCACCTGCTTACGAAAGGGTCCTTGGCCCTTGAGTAAATATCAGTGGTAGCCAGGCAGCAGTTGCCATAGGCCTTGGGCAAGACCCCATACTGTCTGGCTTCAGGTTTCACCCAGCAAATTCCCAGCTGTGATGGCCATGGGGAGAGAGTCCTTCTCCTTGAGGAAAGGAGAGAGAATAAAATGGACTTTGTCTTGCAACTTGGGTACCAGATAAGCCATAGTGAAATAAAACACCAAACAGACTTATAAATTCCCTGGTTCCAAGTGTTAGCTCCTGGAGGGCTTTTCTAGACCAACCCCCTGAGCCAGAAGGAAATCCACTGCCCTAAGGGATAGAGACCAAATACTGGCAGGATTCATCACCTACCAACTAAAGAGCCCTTAGGTCTCGACTAAATATCAGAGGTAGCCAGGAAACAGTTGACACAGGCTTGAGCAAGACCCAGTATTGTGTTGGCTTCAGATGTGACCCAGCATAGTCCCAGTAGTGGTGTCATGTCACCCCTCTCCCAAGTCCAGGTAGCTCAGCACAGAGAGAGAGAGAGAGAGAGATTCTATTTGCTTGGGGGGAAGTAAGGGAGAAGCACAAGAGACTCTGCTTGGTGATCTAGGGATTTCTCCCAGATCTTACCCACGACCACTAAGGTGACGCCTCTATGAGTCTACAAGAGTCACAGTGTTGCTGGGCTTGGGGTTCCCCCATAATGCAGATATGCCTATAGTGAGCAAAGACTTAGATCACAACACTCAATTCCCTTTGAATACTTGGAAAGTCTTTTCAAGAAGGATAGGTACAAACATGCCCAGACTGCAAAGACTAGAATAAATACCTAACTCTTCAATGCCCAGATATCAACAAACATCCACAAGTATCAACATCATCCAGGAAAACCTGACCTCACCAAATGAACGAAATAAGGTACCAGTGACCAATTCCAGAGTGATAGAAATCTGTAACCTTCTAGGCACAGAATTCAAAGTAGCTGTCTTGAGCTTAAAGAAACCCAAGATAACAAGAAGGAAATCAGAATCCTATCAAATATACTTACCAAAGAGACTGAAATAATTTTAAAGGATCAAACAGAAATTTTGCACCTAAGAATTCAATTGACAGACTGAAGAATGTATCAGAGTCTCTCAAAAGCAGAATTGGATATAGAAGGAACATAACTCAACACAATAAAAGCCACATATGACAGATGTACAGCTAGCATCATACTGAAGGGGGAAAAACAGAAAGACTTCACTCTAAAATCTGAAGCATGACAAGGGTGCCCACTTTCACCACTGTTATTCAACATAATACTGGAAGTCCTAATTAGAGCAATTAGACAAGAGTAAGAAATAAGGGACATCCAAATTGGAGAAGAAGGAGTCAAATTACCATTATTTGCAGGTGATAATCTTATATTTGGAAAAACCTAAAGACTCCACACACAAAAAAAAAACCTATTCGAACTGATAAAGAAATTCAGTAAAGCAGCAGGATACAAAATCAACATACAAAAATCAGTAGCATTTCTATATGCCAAAAGTAAACAATCTGAAAAAGAAATCAAGAACGTAATCCCATTTACAATAGCTACAAATGAAGTGCCTAGGAATTATCTTAACCAAAGAGATTTTTTAAAAATCTCTACAATGAAAACTATGAAACATTGATGCAAGAAATTGAAGAGGACACAAAAATATAGACAGATATTCCTTGTTCATTGATTGGAAGAATAAACATTGTTAAAATATCCATACTACTAAAGCAATCTACAGATTCAGTGCAATCTGTATCAAAATACCAATTACATTTGTCACAGAAAAAGAAACAATCCTAAAATTTATATGGAACCACAAAAGAATGAGAATAGCCAGAGCTATCCTGAGCAAAAAGAACAAAGCTGGAGGAATAACATTGCCCAACTTCAAATTATACCACAGAGTTATAGTAACCATAACAGCATGGCACTGACATAAAAATAGACCAATAGAACAGAATACAGAACCCAGAAATAAATCCATACTTCTACCATGAACTCATATTTGAAAAGAATGCCAAGAATATATATTGGGTAAAGGATAGTCTCTTCACTAAATGGTGCTGGGAAAACTGTATATCTATACACAGAAGAATGAAACTGGACCCTATCTCTCACCATATACAAAAGTCAAATCCAAATGGAATAAAGACTCTAAGAACTCAAACTATGAAACTACGGAAAGAAAATATTGGCTGGGTGTGATGGCTCATACCTGTAATCCCAACACTTTGGGAGGCCAAGGTGGGTGGATCACCTGAGGTCAGGAGTTTGAGACCAACCTGGCCAACATGATGAAACTCATCTCCACTAAAAATACAAAATCAATTAGCCAGGCGTGGTAGCATGCACTGTAGTTTCGGCTACTCTGGAGGCTGAGGCAGAAGGACCACTTGAACCCAGGAGGCAGAGGTTGCATTAAGCCGAGATCATGCCACTGCACTCCAGCCTGGGTGACAGGGTGAGACTCCATCTCAAAAATAATAATAATAATAATAATAATGGGGAAGTTCTCCATGCCATTGGTCTGGGCAAAAATTTCTTGAGTAATACCACATAAGCACAAGCAACCAAAGTAAATATGGACAAATGTGATCATATCAAGTTGAAAACCTTCTGCATAGCAAAGGAAACAATCAACAAAGTGAGAAGACAACATACAAAATGGGACAAAATATTTACAAACTACCCATCAGACAAGGTATTAATAAGCAGAATAAATAAGGAACTCAAACATCTTTATAGGAAAAAAACTAATGATCTGATTATAAAATGGGCAAAAAAATTGAATAGACATTTCTCAAAAGAAGACACACAAATGGCAAACAGATACATGAAATGGTACTCAACATCACTGATCATCAGAGAAATGCAACTCAAAACTACAATGAGATTTCCCCTCACCCTAGTTAAAATAGCTCTTTTCCAAAAGATAGGCAAAAATGAACACTGGCGAGGATGTGGAGAAGAGTTGGCAGGAATGCAAATTAGTACCACCACTATGGAGAACAGTAGAGAGGGTTCCTCAAAAATTAAAAGTAGAACTGCAAGATGATCCAGCAATCCCACTGATAGAAAGACACCCAAAAGAAATCAGTATATTGACGAGGTGTCTGCACTCCTATGTTTACTGCAGCGCGATTCACAATAACCAAGATTTGGAATCACCCTTAGTGTCCATCAACAGATGAATGGATAGAGAAAATGTGGTACATATTTACAAGTTCACAGTGAAAAACAGAATAAGACCCTGTCATGTGCAAAACATGGATGGAACTGAGGACATTATGTCAAGTGAAATAATCCAGGCACAGAAAGTCAAACTTCTCATGTTTTCACTTTTTTGTGGGAGCTAAAAATTAAAACAATTGAACTCATGGATACAGAGAGAAGAATGATGGTTGCCGGGGAATGGGAAGGGTAGCTGGGGCTGCGGGGATAGGAAATTTAGATGGTTAATGGGTTTAAAAATATAGTTAAAGAATAAGATCTAGTATTTGATAGCCTGGCAGGGTGACTACAGCCAGCAATAATTTTTTGTCCATTTTAAAATAACTGAGGAAGCACAACTGTAACATTCAAAACACAAATCATGGATGTTTGAGGTGATGGATAGCCCCATTTACCCTGATGTGTTATAATGTGTGGTATGCCTGTATCAAAATATCTCATGTGTCCCATAAATATATACACCTGCTATGTACCATGAAAATTAAATATAAAATGTTTTAAATGAATGCATTTGCTATTTCATCAGGACATTCTTAAGTAAAACTTTTTTTAACTCTGAGTACCTGGTGGTGATAACACAATGACCCAACTATAGGTTGGTACCACTGTTTTGATTTGTGCAAAGGCACCAGCTGCTTTGCCTACCATTGACTTCTGCACCACTGGTGCAACTACCCAGAGTGAAAGGATCAAATAACACCTCGTATTATGAAAGCAGTATGGGCCTTGTGGACCATGCAGAAGGGTCTTGAAGACCCCCAGGGATCTACAAACACCACTCTGAAAATCACTGCCTTAAAGCCAGTGAAAGCTAAGGCAGTGGGTAGATATGAAACATTGGTGAGACCCAAAATATGATCTTTATGAAAATCCCACACTGAATAATGATCAGAAGTTGCATAGACACTTTTCAAGAATCCCAAGTAGGCAAGCAAAGAAGAACTAGTCCCCAGGATTTTTCCATGCAGAATGGACACACAAAGCCTGGTTGACAGCGAGGGAAAAGGTGCCTTAAGAGGAAGTCATCGCAGCTATTTTTTCAGGTAAACTTTAGCTTAGATCATCAGAGGCCCCGAGAAAATCACATATACCTTCTCCTCCCAAATATTTTCCCATGCCCTTCGGGGCAATGTGCAATTGTATACATAGACTTTCAAGAACAACTGAAATGTCACAAAGTTCCTAAACATTGATATGCAAAATAAAATCTAGCATGGTTCTACTAAGGGGTCCCTTCCCTAACAGGCTTGTGATTGCCTTAGCAAGGAAATGTATCATCTGACTTCCTAAAGTGCTCCCATAGTCCCCAGCACAGGGCTGGCCCTGTAACAAGCCTTAGATAAACACTTGATCCACTGATCTGATATAATAAGAAGCCGAATTAATGTGTGCGTGGAGTGATGGAGGCGAGTGTAACTGAGCAAGAATGCTGCAGGCAAAGACATTGTATGTGAACTCCCACAAACTAAGATGCTCACTAATGATAAAATTATTTTAACTCCATTCTCTTGATGTTTTTTATTTATGGGTTGGATATTATTCTCTTTAACAACATGTATCATCGTAGGTACGCCGTCCAGTTTGTCCTGTTCTGTAAACCATGCTCTAGCTGTGCGTTCTCTATTCAACCTCACTGGGGCCTTGCAACCCACCTGAGCTCCAGGCCAGTGCAGGCAGGAAGGGGTTCTCAGCTTCCCTCCTGCACGGCAGGCAAAGGCAGAGAGTTCAGAAGCTGCTGGAAGGACTGCAGAGAAGGAACACGTGCACCAGTCTAATGCCTATCTGGTTCTACTATGAGGACTTGAAATCTATTCCCTAAGCATTAAGTGCTTTGGGAGCCTCTCTCAAAGCACCATTTTGCTACCGTGATATTTAAGACTCATTTCAAACTTGAGATACATTCAGCAGTTTAATTTAGAAGACTGTGTGGTGGCATTAAACACACCACTCAAAATTTGGTGCCAAGTGAAAGTCAGACAGTCCATCTACGTCTCTTGCCTCTGCAACCCCCATGCTAGGTTGCTATGACCTGAGGAAACCAAACAGCATTCCATTTAGCCTCTGTACAAGCCATCTAGACAAAGGACAGAAAGATCAGCTTTTCACCGGAGCTATGTATCATATACAAACATAGATGTACCATACACACATACATATATAATATCCTCTGACATTTTGTTTGTTTGTTTCGCTTTTGGAAAATAAACTACCATTTTAGGCCTTCCTCACTGACCACACCAGTTCTTTTAGAGGTAGAGTTCTAGGTGCAATGGAAGTACCCTCTACCTTCTGAAATTCCCCCTGCTCAGCTGCTCATAGGTGAGTGAAAGCTCTTTAGTCAAAGTAAATATTTTATTTAGAAAAATATATGTCTTAAAATATAGAATTGAGGCAGTGACTTGTAAACTCCTGATACAAAAGTGTAAATGGTTCCCATAACAAATTGCTCATTTGGGGGAGGACGGGGCTCTCAACGGCACTGGGCGCCATCACACATTGTAGAGGAGGATGAAATGGCACAAAGGGCACAAAGAAGCTCTAAAGAAAGAAAAGATCAGGCCAGGTGCTGTGGCTCATGCCTATAATCCCAGCACTTTGGAAGGCCCAGGCGGGCAGATCACTTGAGGTCAGGAGTTCGTAACCAGCCTGGTGAACATGACGAAACCCCATCTCTAATAAAAATACAAAATATAGCAGGGCATGGTGGCGCGTGCCTGTAATCCCAGCTACTTGGGAGGCTGAAGCAGGAGAACTGCTTGAACCGAGGAGGAGGAGGTTTCAGTGAGCCAAGATCACACCATTGCATGCCAGCCTGAGCAACAAGAGTGAAACTCCATCTCAAAAATAAAGAATAATAATAAAGAAAGATCAGAGCTGCTGAACACCAGCTACACAAATTTCACAATTTTATCTATTTTGAAAGACAGAAATTTCATGAAATGGACAGCACTATACAATCCTGCCTTTTTAAATAATTTTCTTGAAGTATGTTTGCCTTGTACTAATTGCTAAATAGAACTGTCCTAGTATGATAGTTACATAATTTCTTCTCATGTTCAGTTTTCAGAAAAATATACTTTAACAACTGATACTTTTTTATTTCTATAAGCAAATGGAATATTTAGATATTGGTCACTTTTCTCCAGTATGTTATGTAGATGAACTGAAAAACCCTAAAATTCCCTGGTACTGCCACCAGGAAATCCATCCTTTTTTTTTTTTTTTTCCTTATTTGTTTGCATTGAGAAACCAGGATTACTTCTCTCCCTTCTGTCCATTTTTCCCAACAAATCACCATCCCTGTGGATGGTACTGTGGAGCCTCTGGGTTTTTTGCTGCAATAGACATCTCAGTTGCAGACGTCAGATGCACCTCAGGAAGTTGGTTGCAAAATCTTGGCCCAAATCAAGGATGTTATTGTTTTCTTTTCCCTGCTAACACTTCATCCTCTCTCTGCTTCTCTCTCTTCCCACGTCTCAGTAAGTCTGCCTGTGTCTCTGTCTGTCTGTGTCTCTTTTAGGCTATGTGACTCATCTGCAAACTCTTAGCCCAGTGAGTCGGCAATTGTTAACCCATAATGTCTGAAATTGATTTCTTCTGTCTGAATAGTACCTCTAGAGTTTGGAGAACAGCAACAAAAGGATACAGTAATATACAAAAATATGAGTGAGCCCAGACCTATTCTAAAGAAGTTCTTTTTTATTTCTAATACATATGTAAGAGAGTGTATATATTTAAAGGAATGGAATGTATTTGCATTAAATCAGAATCTGATGGCCCACCAAGATGTAAAATCAAGCAAGAGCTATCACAAAGTCTGCCTTTCCAACAAGACTCCATGTTGTCCCCTCTGTTCTCATCATGGGTCTACCTAGATCCCATCATCCCGGGACTGGGTTGGGGCAGCTTGACACCCCTGACCTGCCTTTCACTATCCAATGGCCCACCCCGCTACAAGTGAATCATCCTTCTGTAACTGCAATGTAAAATTTTTTAAAGAATGGCCATTTTACAAATCCTCATAGGATATTTTATTCCATTTTGAGGAATAATTCTGGTAATATGTCAAAATGACTTATTTTCTGTATTTCAAATTGTCTCAAAATTTTCCCCTTTAAGCTTTTTTTTCTTACTTCCACATTTTTAGCTCTTAATTCTTCCTTATCCTTAATCTCATCTAGAATAACAGTTTCAGGCTCTCATCCCACTGGGTTTTGTCATTTTGCCTGAAATTTTTACTGCTTCTTTAGAAATGTTTTTTAGAATGTGGTTTTAGCCTTTATTTTCAATTTGATTTCTCTTATCTCAAATTTTAAGTGTTAGCTTTAATGTTTAACATTCTTATTAGACCTCAACTCTCCTACTTTATGGGAACTTAAGTGTTAATAAAATACTTTCATGTGTTTAGCTTTTCTCAACATTTTATGTTCTTCCAAATGCTTATTTCCCCAATTGTTTCTCTTCACCCGTCTTTTTCAATATCCTTTTTTATAATATTTGTTGAGAACATAGTCCATTTGTGCTGAAATTGCTTAATGAGTCTAAGTCATCAAAAAATAGGAGCAGATAAATATTTCGCTCCTAGAATTGTCCTTATGATTATTTCACCGGTTTTTCCAAATAGATCTCCCGGACCTAATACTTCATAATGGTGGATATGAAAAAACAAACCTAAGACACTGAATCTATAGGTTAACCCTTAGAATATAAAGTTTTTCCAGGTATGTTTTTCTTCTTAAAAACCTCCTACCATCCAAGCCTTACGTGAAAAGATACAAATTTTGACACTTATCACCTCTGTCTCCATATACTATACTGTACCATGAGCCTGGGTGTTTTAGAAATTCAAAGCTAAGGCAAGGTTCTCCATTCACTGTCCCAGGTCAGAAATCCTAAGCAGGCAGGTGGCAATGGGCCTTCTGATGGTTACTTACGATTCATAATATGGTAGAGGAACCACAGATATCTTCTACTTACACTTGAATGCTCAATACATTTTCTGGGTTGTGTCAATTCCCTTCTCAGAGGAGTCATCCAAGAATCTCCTCAGTGTTAAAATCCATAGATTTCTTTCTCTCATTGAAAGAGTTAAGACAAACCCTTGCAATGAGAATTTTATCCAAATTCTTCTGGGGTGGGATGTCCTATTTTTGTCAGAAATTATATTGAAGGATTTCAGGCTACAAAAATATACCAGAACCTAAAGAGAGGGTAGAAATATTTTGCTCTAGGGCATGCTTTTTGGTTCTAAGAAAATCTGAGATGACAACTAGATGGAGATGCTCTTCCTAAAGGAAAACTAGATATTCTTCTGGGAAAAACAGAATTTCTAAAAGACAATTTAAACAGTCCATCAGGGTATAGACAAGAATCAAACTGTTCCTGATTTTCTGTACTATATATCACTCCTGTTAAACTCTAGTATGTGGTAATATCTTATTATGGAGGTTAATTTGAATTTGGGTAATTAACAATGGCGTTGAACATCTCTTTATGTATTTGTTGGCCATTTGGGTATGTTCTTTGATGAAGTGTGTTTAAATCTTTTGCCCATTTTTAATTGGGATTTTTTTCTCTTATTATTGAGCTATAAGGGTTTTTAATATATTCTTAATACAAGTGATTTGTTAAATACATATTTAGAAAATTTATTTTCTATTCTTTGGCCTTTCTTTTTATTTTCTTAAAAACCCAGAGAGGCTATCAGTGTGTTTTTGCTGAGATTATGCAGCAAGCCAGCTTGATTCTACTCCTAGCATTATTTCTACTATGCAGCACTGAGGGCAATTTTCTTTGCAGAAACTTTACTGACTATTCAGGAAATATACCATAGATCAGGAGCTTATGGATAGGGAGCAGACTGAGGACAGGAATCTGTAATAACTCTGTTGCTTCTTAAGAAGGAATTCCTTGGCAATTTGCTGTGTGAGGAGCTTTCCAGGCTCAAGTGCTAGTTGTAATCCCTTTGTTTTTAAAATAACTGATCATAGAATAAATAAATCTTACTTTCTCTTTTAAAAACAGGCTTCAATATGCTAAAATATTCACTCTATATACAAACAAATGTAAGCTTTAATAGAGTGTCAAAAATGGCTTTACAAAAATGTCAATGGGTGAGTTGCTATGAATAGTTTATACATAAGCACAGAATGTTGCTGAATTAATAGAACCCCAGCCATTCAAGACCATGACAATGGTCTCAGAGTTATTCTCATCTCCACAGAAACACACATTCTACCAGAGCATCCCGAATTCATGAAGAATATTGATATATTTGTGCTGATTCATCCATATTCTTCCACTTAATCTCCTGAAGTAACTGAGTGGGAGTTTTGGAAATTTAAATCTAATTTAAATTAGAAGGAGATGCAAAGTGACCCAGACTTATATTTAACCAAAACCTTTTGTCTAATGCATCGAATCAACTTACATAATTGTTCTCCCTAGCAACAAAACTGGTTAAAATGTTTCCTAATGATGTGAAAGAACTGTTGTTTATACACACAGCAACTAATTTATTTTAAGACAGTTTCAAAATCATTGAGAAGAACCATATCTCAATAATTCACTTTAAAGAAAATGGCAACTTATTATTTACCAAGAGATTGTTATACTGCGAAGAGAAAAGATTTTGGAACACACACACAAGTCTCTCCTCAACTGAGACAAATGTATGTTCTTTCCATTTTGTAGCTGCAAGCTTCTGACTTCCTGTAATGCCCCCTACTGTTGTAAACATTTCTTTAAAAACCAGAAAATAGAACTTCCTGTTTTTCCGATCAGAACCATGGAGGGTGTAGAAGAGAAGGAGGAGGTTTCTGCTGTGCCAGAAACCCTTAAGAAAAAGAGAAGGAATTTCACAGAGCGGAAGATCAAGCACCTGAGAAAGAAGTTTACCCAAAAGACGCTTCAAAAGGCAAAAGGAGGAAGCTTATCTAAGAAAAAGCGAAGCACTATCACAAGGAATATAGGCAGATGTACAGAACTGAAATTTGAATGGCGAGGATGGCAAGAAAAGCTGGCAACTTCTATGTACCTGCTGAACCCAAATTGTCGTTTGTCTTCAAGATCAGAGGTATTAATGGTGTGAGCCCAAAGGTCTGAAAGGTGTTGCAGCTTCTTTGCCTTCATCAAATCTTCAATGGAACCTGTGTGAAGATCAACAAGGCTTCAGTTAACATGCTGAGGATTGTCGAGTCATAGATTGCATGGCGGTACCCAAATCTAAAGTCAGTAAATGAACTAATCTACAAGGGTCATTATGGCAAAATCAATAAGGGAATTGCTTTGACAGATCATGCTTTGATTGCTCAATCTCTTGGTAAATATGGCATCATCTGCATAGAGGATTTGATTCATGAGATCTATGCTGTTGGAAAATGCTCAAAGAAGCAAATAACTTCCTGCGGTCCTTCAAATTATATTCTCCATGAGGCGGAATAAAGAAAAAGACCATCTATTTTGTAGAAGGAGGAGATGATGGCAAGAGGGAGGACCAGATCAACAGGCTTATTAGAAGAATGAACTAAGGTGTCTACCATGATTATTTTTCTAAGCTGGTTGGTTAATAAACAGTACCTGCTTCCAAACTGAACAACAACAACAAACCTGAAAATAAATACACCTGGAGAAGATTCCCTAACCCAAGAATGAACCAAGGATTTCTCTGAATTGTGGGCTTGGATTCTTGGCTAGTCATGTCCTTTTATCCACACTATAAGCATGTTCCCAGCTACCAAGATACAGAGGATAGTCTATCCCAGTTTTTAAAAGGGCAACACCTTACTTACTTTCCCCCAGATTTGCAGACTCATTAATTTATTACACAATCAAAAATGTAAGCTACGTTTCTGCCTGATATCTTTCTGGCACACTGGGCCTTCTTAGGCCTATGGGTCATTAGAATGACTTGCAGACTTTGGGCATGATGAAACCTCAGATTACCACAGTTCTATTTATTTTTTATATATCAGTTTTTATAAAAGTATAAGTTATATATGACTATAGTTTAAGGTTAAATATTCCATTAATGTTGTTAAATAAAATAGCAATTTTCCTGACCACTTCTCCTTGTCCCATTTTCTCCTCTCTACAAGCAGCCACATTCAACTCTATTAAAGGATATTTTAAGAAATATCATTAAGTAACATGTTTACTAATTCTTGATTAGTCGGTTTTAGTTTTGTGAAAAGATTACCCATTATGGCAGATGAAGACGAAGCTTCATTTCTTCCCTTACCCCTCTACATTTCCTCTTTTTCATCTCCCTACTCTCCCATAGAGTTATACCATAATTTCAATTGATTGATATTCAATATTTACAGGACTACAGTAACACTATTCTCAAACGATATATGCAATAAACCGATTGCTTTCATTTACTGTACAACTCTCTGTCCTGCAGTTAATCATTGTATAATTGTTTAATTTTCTACGTAATTAGCACTAATTTAACCCCAAAGTTTCCCCCAATCCTGTATCTTCCTTCAGGAAACAGAGACACATAAAGTGATATCCCAATTTCATCTTCTGGAAGAAATATCTCCTGGAGACCTGTGAAGAGTGCTCACATGAACCTGTTGCTTGCTATGCCTTTATCCCTCCTGGACATTCCTTTTCTCTCCTCTATCAGAAATAAAATAGGAAAGTACTGATTTTCCTATTCTTTTTAATCCCATACCTTTCTCATTCTTAGGTTACTTATTTTAATAGAGAATATTTGCCAGTATTTCCCTAAGATTGGAAGTATTCAGGGGAAATTTTTTGAGAACCTACATACCTAAGAATATCTTTATGTTTTTTGCATTCTTGGTTGATAATTGTCCTGATTATAAAACTGTAGATGGAAAATTATTTTTCCTTCAGAATTTTGTGTTCTAGCTTCTAGGATCATGGAGAACCCACATGATTCATGATTCTTTCTTTGCGGTTTTTATTTCCTCTAGAAGAGCACTGATCAATTGAAAGTAACCTACAAATGTTAGGCACATGTGCAGTTTTAAAATTTTAATAGCATGTTTTAAAATATTAAAAAGAAACAGGTGAAATTAATTTTAGCATTTTATTTAACCAAATATATCCAGATGTTATCGTTAAGAAGTGATCAATATAAATCATTGTAAGAAAGCATTTTACAAGCTTTTAAAATCTAGGTCTTCAAAATACAACGTGTATTTCACACCTATTGCATGTTTATTTGGACTAGCTGCATATCAAAATCTCCATCATCACATGTGGTTTGTGGCAACTTTATTGGACAGTGATACTCAAGAAGGATATAGGGATTTTCTTCGCTGCTAGTCTTCTAGTAATTTGCCTTGATGAGGGCTGAATTTTGCCTATTTTTCTAGGCATTCAGTGAGACCATCTGCCTGACAACCCATTTGTATCAGTTCTAGGAAAATTCCTTAAACTATTGCCTTGATAACTCTCATCTTTCTCCATTTCTATTTACTCTGTTTCTGAAACTTACTATTCAACAGATAAGACACAAACTGTGCTTGCTGATCCTCTTATTTCTCCCATTTTTCCATTTATTTTTCTTAGTTTTGCTTTCTGTTTTATTTTCTAATACTTCCAGTAGAATTTTTAGTTATATTTTTAACTTCAAAAAGGTATCTGTGTCCTGCATGTCCATGTTTAACTGCACCTGTTCTTGTTTCATGATTACAATATCTCCTTGTAGCTGAGCATATTCGTGATGATATTTCTAAAATTTTTTCCTCCTTATAGTCTCTGTTTTCTCCAAACGTCTTTTTTACTCTTTTCATTTTCTTACTCTCTGTTTTTTATGCAAGACGCTTTCCTCAGCTATCTGGCAACTCTCAGTTTTCTGTTCTTATTTGAAAGTGGGAAACTAATGAGTTGATTGAGGACGTAGGTTAATCCTCTCAAAGATTCATGTTATCATAAGGTGAGCTGACTGTGCCATTTCATTGGAAAACCAGTGATGTTAATATTTTTAGAGCTTTGCTCTTTCATTGACCAGACTTTCCAGAGAAAGTTCTTCCATTCTCCTGTTCTAAGGATAGCAGACTGGTTATTTGATGCTAGGAGCCTAGTAAGAGAAGAGGAAAAGAGAGTATCAGCATCATACACGCCTGTGTGCACTTAATCGAACTGCTGACAGTACAGAATCTCCATTTTCAACTGTAACTTAAGAATCCTTTTTCAGAAACCCTCTATGTTACCCACTAAAGAAAATAAACCTCTAGTATTCTGCCAGGGGTAGGGGAAGCGGCATAATTTCTTCACTCTTTAAAGGCTCTTTTACTGTGCTGCGTTTTGGCATGGTGCCACAAACATATGCTGAGAACTGCTGTATGAAAGAGCTCTATTAAAAGGCCATTGTGAGTTCCACTTTCATTCACTTATTAATATTACACTGTTGAGGACATTTTCAGGCACGCTCTAGTGTTAAGAGTTTGGAATTTGGAAAACTAATTTGGGCCAGAATAGTTTTCAAAGACTTTTCTTCATGAAAGTACAACATGTCTCCTGCATCCTTTGTCTAGCCACTGATAGAAACACCTACCCAACTTCAACTACTTGGTGTGAAGTCTTTGGACTTAAAGTACAAACTTGTTACCAGGCTCAGCATTCACCAAGTTGCCGCCCTCTCCCACCCCTCGCAACACCTGCCTACTTTTGAAGTATGCAGTTAGGATATACTGCCACCAGGTGGTAGATTTTGGTATCATTCCCAATGTCTCAACTCTAAATTGCATGTTTTGAAGGAAATTCAAAGTTTATCCAATTAATGTTTCTACTAGTGCTATTTATGAAAACGTTTCAATGGAAAGCCTAAACATTTAAATATATCATGGTAAAAATTTCACATTGATTGTTTTTCTTTGAAAAACAATTTCTAACGGAAACATGTTCTTCTCACTAGTCTTTGTTATTAAAAACAATCTAATCCTGTTTTTCTACTTCCATTATCAGCAATATTTTATATAACGCTGCTTCTAACATCTCTTGAATCTTAAATTTCAAATCGATTGGTTTTAAATATTTACATATTTAAATGTTACATATTTATTTCTCCAAGTACTTATGCTCCACGAGTATGAAAGATTTTGAAATACATCTCCATTTCCCCTAGTATTTAGTTTACGCTATCTATGGAACTCCTCCAATGTATTAGTGATAGCTAAAAGATTTTTCCTATACTTCATTAAAGCAAGAGGCCATGCCAGGAGCCAAATCTAGAGGAGCCAAAAGCCATTATTAGAATAAATAATTCTGCTCAATAAAAATGAGCGAACTATTGATACACACTACTTAGCCGTTGTGCATCCTACAGGCATTATGCCATGTGGGAAAAAGAAAAGCCTCTCCCAAAGGATCCCATACTATGTGATTCCATTACATAACATTCCTGAACTGACAAAATTATAGAGATGAAAAACAATAAATAGTCGTCAGGGGTTAGGGATGGCGGCGGGGGGCGGGGAAGAGAAGTAGGTGTGATTTAAAGGAACAGCAAGAGGGAGATCTTTGTGGTGATGGAATAGTTCTGTATTTTGACTGTGGTGGAAGTTCCATGAATATACACGTGTGATGAAATGACATAGAACTACACGTGTACATTGGCATAGTTTGGATAAGTCTCCAAATCTCACACTGAAACGTGATCCCCAGTATTGGAGGTAGAATCTAGTGGGATGTGTTTGCCTCATGGAGGTAGATTCCTCATGAATGGGTGGCCACCATCCCCATGGTAATGAGTGAGTTCTTGCTCTATTAATTATCTGATTGTTCATAACAGTCTGAGAAATCCTAGCTAGAGCAATCAGGCAAGAGAAAGAAAGAAAAGGCGATATACCTAATGTAAATGATGAGTTAATGGGTGCATCACACCAATATGGCACATGTTTACATATGTAACAATACATATGCACGTGTGTACATGTACCCTAGAACTTAAAAGTATAATTTAAAAAAAAAAGGCATCCAAGTAAGAAAAGAGGAAATCAAACTATCTCGCTTAACTGACAATATGATTTTTTACCTAGAACACCCTAAAGACTCTGCCAAAAGGCTCCTGGAACTAATAAATTACTTTAGTAAAGTTTCAGGGCACAAAATCAATGTACAAAAGTCAATAGCATGTCTACACACCAGTAACATTCAAGCTGAGAGCCAAATCAAGAATGCAATCCCATTTATAATAGCTAAAATAATAATAATAATAACAACATACCTAGGAATACATATAGCCAAGGAAGTGAAAGACCTCTACAAGGAGAATTACAAAACACTGCTGAAAGAAATCATAGATGACACAAACAAATAGAAAAACATTCCATGTTCGTGGATTGGAAGAGTCAATATAGTTAAAAATGTTCGGCCATACTCTTCTAAGCAAACTACAGATTCAACACTATTCCTATCAAGCTACCAAGGTCATTTTTCATAGAACTGGAAAAAAACTATTCTGAAATTCATATGGAACCAAAAGAGCCTAAATAGCCAAAGCAATTCTAAGCAAAAAGAACAAAGCTAGAGGTATCACATTACCTGACTTCAAACTATACTGTACGGCTATAATAACCAAAGCAGCATGGAATTGGTACAAAAACAGACACATAGACCAATGAAACAGTTTAGAGAATCCAGAAATAAAGCCACACACCTACAGTCATCTGATCTTCAACAAAGTTAACAAAAATAAGCAATGGGGAAAGGACTCCCTATCCAATACATGGTGCTGTGAGTGCTGGCTATCCATCTACAGAAAAATGAAACTGAACCTCTACCTTTTACCACATACAAAAATTGACTCAAAATGGATTAAAGATTTAAATATAAGACCTCAGACTTTAAGAATCCCAAAAGAAAACCCAGGAAACACCATTCTGGATGTTGATCTTGGTACAGAATTTATGATTAAGTCCTCAAAAGCAATAGCAACAAAAACAAAAATTGACAAGTAGAACCTAATTAAACTAAAGACCTTTTGCACAGCAAAAGAAACTATCAACAGAGTTAACAGACAACCTACAGAATGGAAAATATTTACAAATTATGCATCTGACAAAGGTCTAATATCCAGAATCTATAAGGAACTTACACTAATCATCAACAACAAATCATTAAAAAGTGGGCAAAAGACATAAACAGATACTTCTCAAAAGAAGATATATAAGCAGCCAACAAACATATGAAAAAATGTTCCACATTACTGATCATCAGAGAAACATAAAATCACAATGAGACACCATCTCATATCAGCCAGAATGGTGATTATTAAAAAGTCAAAAAACAGATGCTGGCAAGGCTGCAGAGAAAAGGGAACTCTTGCACACTGTTGGTGGGAATGGAAATTAGTTCAGGCACTGTGGAAAGCAGTTTGGGGATTTCTCAAAGAACATACAACAGAACTACCATTCAACCCAGCAATACCATTACTGGGTAAATATTCAAAAGATGATAAATGTTTTACCAAAAAGATACATGCATTTGTATGTTGTCACAGCACGATTCACAATAACAACAACATAGAATCAACCTACTGTCTATCAGTGGTGGACTGGATTTTTAAAAATGTGGTACATATACACCATGGAATATAACACAGCCATAAAAAAGAATGGAATCATGTCCTTTGCAGCAACATGGATGCAGCTAGAGGCCATTATCCTAAACATATTAATGCAGAACAGAAAACCAAATACCACGTTATCACTTTTAGGTGGGAGTTCAATGTTGGGCACTACTCATAGACATAAACACGGCAACAACAGATACTAGGAACTACTAGTGGAGGGTGAGAGGAAGGGAAGACAAGGGTTGAAAAATTATTTATTGGGTACTCAGTACCTGGGTGATGGGATCCATTGTACCCCAAACCTCGGCATTACACAACATACCATGTAAAAAACCTGCACATGTACTTCTTGAATCTAAAATAAAAGTTGAAATTCTTTTTTAAAATGAACCTGTCATCTTTTCTCTCTCGTTTTCTTTGCATGTGACACGCCAGGTTCCCTTCACCGTCTGCCATGAGTGTAAACCTTCTGAGGCCCTCACCAGAAGCAGGTACTGTCACCATGCTTCTTGTATAGCCTGCAGAACCATAAGCCAAATAAACCTATTTTCCTTATAAGTATACCCAGCCTCAGGTATTCCTTTATAGTAACATAAAACAGACTGATACACATTGTACCAACATCCATTTCCTATTATAGTTTTGATACTGTACTATAATTGTGTAAGATGGAACCATTAGGGGAAATTGAATGAAAGATACAAGGACCCACTCTGTAGTATCTTCGTAATGGCCTGTAATAAAACTCCAAGACTCTAGGTGCAAATAAATATTTTTTTCTCACCACGTTATGTTCTCATTACCATGGTACAATTCATTCATACAATTTGAGAATCTATGGCTATAATCTCTATACAGATACTCCTTGTCTTATGATAGGATTACAGCCCAATAAACTCATCTTCAGTGAAAAATATAAGTTGAAAATGCATTTAATATGCCTAACAAAGTGAACGTCGTAACTCAGCCTCACCTACCTTACACATGCTCAGAACGCTTACACTAATCTACAATTGAGAAAAAAATCACTTAACACAGAGACTATTCCATAATAAAGTTATTATTTAAAAATTTGAATTGTCTGGGCACGGGGGCTCATGCCTGTAATCCCAGCACTTTGGGAGGACAAGGCAGGTGAATCACATGAGGTCAGGAGTTCGAGTCTAGTCTGGCCAACATGGTGAAACCTCTTCTCTACTAAAAATACAAAAAGTAGCCAGTTGTGGTGTCCCATGCCTGTAGTCCCAGCTACTGGAGAGGCTGAGGCATGAAAACTGCTTGAACCCACAAGGGGGAGGTTGCAGTGAGCTGAGATCGCGCCACTGCATTCCAACCTGGGTGACACAGCGAGACTCTGTCTCAAAAAAAAACTTTTTTTGAATGAAAATACAAAGCACAGTTTCTCAAAATGAATGCTATTTTCACACCATCATAAATCAAAAAATCACAGATCATACTCTTATAAGTTGGGGACTATCTTATTCAAATTGCATTTGAAATTTAGTTTGGGTCTAATTTCTAAATTTGTGCCTCTTTTTATATTTCTTTTCTTCTTGCTGAAATAACATGCTTTTTAAACTGCTATTAAACTTGAATATCTGTACTCAACAATACGGCATCTTAGAATTTTGCTTTTTTCCCTTTATTACTTGTCATATGGTTTTATTACTTCTTGAAAGATGGTTCTCTTTGTTATTATTTTGGATTGGAGACTTAAGATAGTGGCAGCAGTTATTCAGAATAACAACAACATTTTATGGAGAAGTTTGGAATCTTTATTCCACGAAGAAAAGTAATTCAGACGTTTTAATGAAAAATCTATTAATTATTGCAATTATGTTGTTGTTTGAACCTGCACCACTGGAAAACAATGCATGCTATTCTTCCAAATCACATTTTAATGACTAACAACTTGACATTTACTAAGATTTTATTGTATTCTAAAAGCATTTAATTTTAAACATGAACTCTATCAACCATGTATTTAATTGATAACTAAAGATATTCCCCAATGTAAAAACTATATTCTGTTTATAAATGAATGATTCTAAAACTTCAAACTTATTTTTCATAGTAATAATGTTACTTACAATTGATTCACAGATTAATCCCTAAAGTCTCTTTTAAACCTAGAGGAAATTTAACTATTTGCACTACTAGAAATACTAGAAAACAATAATGTAATGTGACATTTGTCTTTAAAATACATTTTTAAAATGTTTGAATCCCTAAAGTCTGTGAGAAGACATTTTCCCTGATATAATCAGGAAAACAATTTTTTTAAACCATGTGTTTGCTTGCTTGTTTGTTTCACCTCACCTTTGGCATTTTAGAGAGATGCTGGTTTATTTAGAAGCAAATGAGCAGGTTTTAAAAATCCCAGGGAAATTTGCAAGACTTCTGGGTCCTTTCTAGGTCTTTGAGTACATGATATTGATTCTTTACTATGATTTTCTTTTTACATATCTAAGATTCCACGCTTCTTTGTTTTCCATAAAAGTGTATTACCACCAGTACTGTCATGGACCTATCAGCTATGATTAAAGTCTTGTGTCAAAATCTTTCGCAAAGATGTATTCAAACAACATGTCCCTCACGTTCTCTCATCTTTGGTTCACTATCTCTCAAATTTCTTCCAGTCTTACACTTTGTTAAATTCTGGCCTCAGGCTGACCTGTAACTTGAATGGGAGTCAGGGCTTCCACCGGAGTCCTGCCTTTCTGCAAGGTCACACTGCAAGACCGAAAGGTTGACTTGAATGGTTTCAGTTTGATCTCTCTGTGCCAATTATGAAATTAAAGGCTCTCAACTTGAAATGCACCCTTCAATATATGCTCTGTGATAGGTGATGGAATCCCTTTAAGCTTCTCTCCTTTAAAGTGAGTACAGCATTAAGAGGGTGGAGAGGGAGACTGTCTTGAGGTCCCTGACTGCAGCTTGTGAATGGACAGTACTGGTTCAAGAATATCTGTGGAGCTCTATATGAGGCACAGGCCCACAGCAGTGCCTCGGCAACCTTGCAGCTCAGGCTGGCATAAGCTTTCCATGGAAACCTGTGTCCCAAAAGCCTAAGGCCTGAATTCACTCTTCAGCCCCTTCACCTCACCTGTCCTGCCTGTGCCCCCAGGGGTTTCCTATTGAGCCTCTGCTTTCTCTGCAGCCCACACTGCTCTGATCGCCTGCTCTCCACCTGCCCTGCCCAGGTGGCTTTCTGCTAGCCCAGCTGCTGCAGACCAGCTTCAGCTTGGACAAACCTGGGAACTTTTCTGCCGTCCTAGGATAGAGAAGGAGACAAATAAAACAGGAAAAACATAAAGAGGCCTGTATCCAGTCTGGGCGACAGAGCGAGACTCCGCCTCGAAAAAAAAAAGAAAAAATAAAAAAATAAAGAGGCCTGTAAACCTGAAGAAGTTAATCCCAAAAGGTGTTAATGCTGAGACATGTATGCAGATTCATGATTCCATTCCTTTTGCTCAAAAACAAATTGCTCCGCCTAAGAAAAGAAGACTAAAAGAAGGAGAGTTGCATGGGCTGAGATGAGAGGAAGAACTCAGCTACCCAGACATTAAAATCACTCCTCTAGCAGCTGGTGGAAAGGTGGGGGATTCCTCTGTTTAGGAGAGAAAATGGAAAGGCCTCCACCCAGCATTGATGACTCCCTGGACTTCTGGGGAAGTCTTTGAATGAACTGAAACATATATTTATTTGTAAATTTTGCTTTAATGTTCAGACTGCTTGTATATTTTGGAGGAAGAAAGCTGCTCGGTCAAAACTGTTGGCCTCATTTAGTATTATTTATACTGCATAATGTTGATTATATATTCTAACCTCAGGGGAAGCCCAAGATGTTCTTTTTGTTGTACCTCATTTTAGTTCTTTCAACCAGAGAAGAAAAAAGATCTCTTATGCATCTCAGAGACAATACAAAATCCTAATTAGACAACTAATTGGTCAATGATTTAAAAATAAAACTAACTCCAGCTCCATAAAAAAAATTCCTAAAATGCAAATTATCTTAAAAAAAAGAATGATCTGCTTTAGGAAATCCTCAGTTCCCACTGCTAAAGATGTTCAAGCAGAGAAGACAGATAATCTGGAGAATGATAGTAAGGATACAAACCACACAGGTCTTATCAGCCCACAGGTTCCATGATTCTGAAAGTCAGGGGAATTTAAAATAATCAAAACAAAGTTAATTGAGTTCTATTTTAGTCTATGATTCCAACTTCATGTTTCTGTGGCACAGACACGGGCTCATTTCTCTTTCTGATAAGGGTAGGCCTAATTGCTCCAAAGTTGCACACAGAGTGTATGTTCAGAAATTATTAGGTGATTTGAGAAAAGCAACACAGCAAAACCATAAACCATCAAGGAAAAATGACCCCTACGTTAAGCCATTGACTTCTGAACCTGTGTCATTAATATTTTTCAGAGTTTATTGATAACTCAACAACCAAACTGTTCACAAAGTCTGGCAACTGCATACCCTTAGAATTTCCAATTGCTGTGAGAGAAGATGTGGTCACAGATTCAGAAGTGACGATTTAATCCACTTCCTTTTGTATCACTTATCCCTCTGTTGCTATGGGCCTGAAGCTTCCTGTTCTCCCAGTTCTTAGGCTGACATTTTATCTTTTGGTCTGTTCAAGTGTAGCAAGTTTGTATTCAATTCCACATGAAATTTAAAACATGTCACCACTCTCCTAGAAACATCTTCTACTGCTCTTATAAATGTGTCCATCTACTGTCCTGAATAGGGGAGCGCTAGTTCATCCCTGAATAGATGGTATTGATTCACTAAACCCGAAAGATTTTTGACCTTTTAAAAAACAGATTCCCACCACACAAGATATTTTACAAAGTGACAAGGACTTCTGTGCATTGAGATGAAATTAGTACCGTTTAAATTGACAGTATTTCCTAGGGAGACTGTGGACTACATGGCATTCAAACAGTGTATCATGTTAAATCAGAGACATTTTGAATAATTTCAGTTGTGTTTTTTCTGAAAGGAAAGGAAGTAAAGTGTAAAAAAAGTTATGCCATAAATTGAATCTAAAATCAGCAAAGGGATTAGTAACTTAAGCTGATAGTGATATAGTTTAGCTGTGAAGCTGAATAATACTCTTGAGTATGAAGGAAGAAAATGCTTCTAAGCTAGAAAGTAATTAGACAATGAATTATCCAAATTGCTAAGTAGAAATAAGACCTAAATGTACATATGATTTAAAGTCAAGAGATCTGAATTCTATTTCTACTTCTGCCACCTGGTGAAATTTACCTTCCCTCCAATTTTTTTTCAAAAATAAAATGAGTGGTTTGAATTAGAAAAATCTCTGAAGTCTTCTCTGGATTCCATAATCTATGATTAACCAGGTCAACATTGCAGTAAGTAATAATCTGTGGTGCAAATCGATCAAGCAAAGGTTCTACATGTCGTCATTGAAGAAATATCTATTAAGCAAGTATTACATAAAAAACATTGTAATAGACATTTGAAAAGCAAAGTCTATAGAAGAAAATTTCAGTTTGGCATATCTGTACAACATCCCAACAGAGGTATCGTGAAGATGCAGGTACAGAGTTTAGAAGGAAGATTGGAACTGGAGCTATGGATTTTTAAGGGACCAGCAGGCCCTTCTCTTTAGCCTCCTTTCTTTTGCAATCCAAACACTTTAAAATGTGTGAACAGTCACTGCTAGAGGTGAGTATCAAAGGTCATCTAGTGAGGTAACTCATAAACCTAGGGTCTCTTCTTGGAGCCATTGAGTCTGGATAGCATACACTGTTGCCATTGACTCTTAATTCTCTAATACCAATGACCTTTCTTCTACCCTGTCCTGTATTCTCCATGGCTATCAGTCTTATGTCTCTCATTTAAAATGTCTTGCAGTTATTAAAATGATTTCTCAAGAGTATATGCATTTCAAAAAGGAATACTTGTTTTAGTAACCTGAAGGGATTAACTGACAACAGTGGATTCTCAAGCATCAAGTGATAAGTCCTTGGAGAGGTGTTTCTATCAGGAGGGGTATTACCATGCCTTAAAATTATATCACCCTGGTAAACATCAACTGTGTCAATGAAAACCATTCTTGATTTGGTATTTGCAAGCTGTAGAAAGTAATTCTGTTCTTGAGATTAACCTGTGCTCTCCCACTTACTTCTACATTTCTTAATACTTTTAATTGACAAATCATAGTCATATACATTTATGGGGTACAATGTAATGTTTTCATATACATATATAATGGGGAATAAATAAATCAAGCTAATTAACATATCTAGCACCTCACTTATAAGTTTCTGTGGTGAGAAATTTGAAATTTACTCTCTTATTTTGAAATGTATACTATATTATTACGAACTATGGTCACTCCGCTCTACAATAGATCTCAAAACTTACTCCTCCTCTTTACAACTTTGAACACTTCGATCAACAACTTTCCATTCCTTCTCTTCCCCACTCCACTCCAGCCTCTGGTAACCATAATTCTACTCTCAACTTCTATGAGTTCAAGTTCAGTATTGTCTTTCTGTGCCTGGCTTATTTCACTTAGCGTATGTCCTCCAGGTTCATCCATGTTGTCACAAATAACAAAGTTTCCTTCTTTATTAAGGCTGAATTATATACACATATTTGTATATATATTTACACACATACATATATGCATTATTCCACATTTTCTAATTCATTTGTTGATGGACACTTACATTGACTTCATATCTTGGCTATTGGGAATAATTTGCTGCCATGAATGTGGGAGTGCAGATATCCCCTCAACATATTGATTGCAGTTTCTTTGGATGTATACCCAGAAGTGGGACCGCTAGATCATACAGTAGTTCTATTTTTAGTTTTTTTAAGGAAACTCCATACCATTTTCCATAATGGCTGTATTATTTACATTTTCACCAACAGTGTACAAGGGAGGGTTTCCTTTTCTTCACATCCTTGCTAGCATTTATCTTTCATCTTTTCGATAGTAGCTATTCTAACATTGTGGTTTTGATTGCATTTACCTAAAGATTAATGAGGCTGAGCATTTTTTCATGAATATTTTGGGCACTTGTATGCATTTTTTTGAGAAATATTTATGGGTTCCCTTTCCATTTTTATTCAGGTTTTTTGGTTTTTTGGCTTTGAATTAAGTTCCTCATAAACTTTAAATGTTAATACCTTATCAGATGTATAATTTGCAAATATTTTCTCCCATTCTGTAGATTGTTTTTTTTCATTCTGTTAATTGCTTCCTGAGCTGTGCAGAATCTTTTTAGTTTGACATTGTCTTACTTGTCTATTTTTGTTTTGTTTCTGTTGCCTACGTTTTCTGGGTCATATTCAAAAAATCATTGCCAGACCAGACCAGTATTGTGGAGTTTTTACTCTACGTTTTCTTCTAGTAGTCTTATGTTTCAGTTCTTATATTTAAGTCTATAATCAATTTTGAGTTAATTTTTGTATATGGTGTGAGATAAGGATCTAATTTTGTTCTTCTGCATGTGGATAACCAGTTTTCACCGTACCATTTATTGAAGACTATGCTTCCCCCATTGTGGGTTCTTGACACCATTGTCAAAAATGAATTGATCACAAATGTGCAAGTTTATTTCTGGCTTTCTGTTCTGTTCCATTGATCTAGGTGTCTGTCTTTATGTCAATACCATACTGTTTTGATAACTATAGCTTGCAGTATATTTTGAAGTCAGGTAGTCTGATACCTCAAGCTTTGTTCTTTGGGATCAAAATTATTTTGGCTCTTCAGGGTCTTTTGTGGTCTCACGCAAATTTTAGAATTTTTTCTATTTCTGTTAAAAAATGACATTGGAATTTTGATGAGATTTCATTGAATCTGTAGGTGTCTCTATCATAGACATTTTAACAATATTAATACTTAAAATCCAAGAACATGGAATATCTTTCCATTTGTTTGTGTTTTCTTCAATTTCTTTCAACAGTGTTTTATAGTTTTTAATATACAGGTCTTTAACCTCCTTGGTTAAATTTATGCTTAAGTTTTTTTCTTTTTTGCTATTGCAAATGGGATTTTTTCTTAATTTTTTGGATAGTTTATTATAGTGTGTAGAAACACTACTGATTTTTGTACATTGATTTTGTATCTGCAACTTTACTGAATTCACTTATCAGTTCCAACATTTTTTTAATGGAGTCTTTGGAATTTTTTATATATAAGGTCATATTGTTAGCAAATAGAGAAAATGTCCCTTATTTCTTACTTCTACTTTTAATACAGATGTACATAGCCAAATCACATATGTTTTCACTAAATTGCTCAAGAATTTCTAATCTTCCCCTTTCTTGAGGTTTTATGTGTACATATAATTTTAAAATTATCATACTTAATGATACCACAACCAGATTTTTGTGATTAATATACTCTTCATATTCATATCAATGTCATATATATGATAGACTATAATTTATTTCCCTATCTTATTAATGAGTCTCTCACACACTTGCTGTCTCTGTCTAAGCAGTCAGTTAAATATTATTGATAGAGTTTATCAGATACATTAAAGTAAGGAATTAACTGATTCCTTTATTAATTAAACATATATAAGTTGATGTCTTAATAGGTAGCAGGTAGAGTTTAACATTTTAAGAGTATAAAAGTGAATATACCAAGAACACAGTGCTAAAGCTTTCAAGTGGGGAAGAAAAAGTAAACAAATAATTCCATTATTGTTTATAATATAAAAATTATAATGAAAAGTTAAAATGTAACCCAAGAACTGTGAATAAGAGGTAAGTGAAATAATCATATATCCACTTTATAATGGAATTCTATGCCGTAGATAAAACTGATATATATTTATTAGGTTGGACTTTTTCCATGATACATATTTTGTAAATGAATCACATTATTAAGGAGGTAATTTTAAACAGTCAAATGGATTAAAAAATACTTTTCATTCATTCAAATATATAAACAGATACAGTTAACACAGGTTTTAATTACAGACTAATGTTTTGGATTATGGGATAAGTTTTTGCTTCTCCATAGTTGGAAGTTTTTACTACCCCATGTGTCTACTTGACTATTAAAACTAAGATATGAGAATGATGTGAGGAAAGGGAAGGACATTTCTGGTAGGAAAGAAAAGGGAAGGACATTTGTGCTAGATGCATTAAATCATAGCACAAAGTTTTAGTTAGAATCTTTTCATTTCAGAGAAAGACAATAGTCTAGAACTCCAGACTTTATGGAAAGAAAAAATTTTTCTGGGATTTTACATGCAAGGAATGTATTTTTAAATATTCCTGGGTTTTTATATGCCAAGAATCACAGCTGAGAGAATTAACCGTAGACCAAATAATAGCTAAGTAAAGAATCCATGATATAAGTTTTATTCCGCAGGATGAAAAAAATAAGGACTTTTCAATCCCTGAATGTAAGGAAATGACTTAGGAATGTAAGGAAATGCATGGAAAATGACTTAGGAACCAAGAGAGAACAGAATGATAGATTAAGAGGTCACAGCAATCAGGAAAGAAGGGCTTTGCTTTTCCCATGTCAGGATAAAACTTTTAAAAAGAGACAAAGCATAAGGTACAAACACCAAACTAAGGAAACACTGAGAGCATGCTATTTCTCTACGTGGGAGGATACAAGATCATTCACTATGAAGACTATTTAGGAAACTTTTGAAGAGAGTATTAACATTTAAAATAGTTTATTTGTAAATTCGGAGGAGATGACCAGAAGCCAATATAAGCTTTTTCAAGTCCAGCCAAGATTGGAGGCTATAAATTTTGATTAGCATGGATGTATAACAGGTTAAGTAAAAGGGGAGATGATATAGCTGTAAGAATAGGAATTTAAAACATTTACAGTACTAGTTACAGTGTGATGGAAATTGTGGAATCCAATAGACTATGGCACCTATAAATAGAAAAGACCATAAAACAAGGAGGCGGATGATAGAATCACTGTGCCTCCTTCAAGGGAGTGGTGTTCTTATTTAAGATCAAAGATTAGGCTGAGTAGAAGTAAAGAAATTAGAGAACTAGAAGGATAATTAGTAATTAGTGATAGCCAGAGAGGAACGTATCTAAGATTTTATTTTTATGATTTTTCATCATGGCCATATGTAGGGTATACCTGTAGCAGTGAATTAACGAGCTCTATTGACTCAGTTGTTTTCTTTCACAATATAATCTGAAGATGGCCCAGACCACACAGATTAGCAAACTTTCTCTGTAAACGGCTATACAGCAAATACTAATATTTTAGACATTGCAAGCCATACAATACATTGCAAACATGAAAATACAAAAAAAGCCACAGACAAGTCTCAAACAAATAGGCATGGTTGTTTTCCAATGAAATTTCACTTGCAAAAGCTGGTGGTGGGCCATATTTGGTTCATGGACTGAAATTTGTTGACCCCTTCTCTGTACATTCTACAGAATGATGTGATAACACCCTATCAGCAGGTATTAGTGAGCAAGAGATTATGATCACCCAGGATGTCCTGGTAAGACACATGCTCTACCAGAAGATGGGAAGTAAAGCCTATTAGGTTTCTTTGAAGAGCCGTCCCTGGTCCTGAGCAAAAGAGGAATTGGCAGAGGCCTCTTTATCATCCACATCACAGTTCAACTTCTTGCTCTGCCCAACCCTGAGTCCTTCCCTGTATTACAGCTCTTCTCAAGACCAGTTCCCAATAAGCCTCTCACACACAAACCTCCAGCTCAAAGTCTGGAGAATGCTTATTATGGAAAATTTGAAGAATCCAAGGAAGATTCTATAAGGTAATCAAAAGCACCTATAATTCTATTACTTGCACATAATCATTGTAAATATTTTCATAATTTATTTCAGTACAATGAGAATTCTTAATTGAAAATTAATTCAATTCAATTGAAAATATTGAAGAATAAGTAGATCAAGACTAATTCAACCAATCTTCATTGCAATTAAAATGTTCAGTGACTTCTGATAGTTGCCAAATAAAATTTTCAAATATCCATACAGCCCCTCTTAAAAGTACATAAGAAAATTTCATCTAATTTTATATGTAAATCACATTATATATTTTAACCTGGCCAAATTAGAAAATGCATTTTAATGACTCATATGAAGATTTCTTTGAAGATTCTGACTTGAAGACTATTGCATAAAATAAATAGAACAAGTTAAGAAATTGGCACTATGAGTGAAAAGTAATAATTCAAGAGTCATAATCAGGGAAAAGACCTATATTTGATTAAAATGCCAGAAGCAAGTTTCTGTGAAACTGTAGGAGTAAATAGACATTCAAATGTCTAGAAACAAAAGAAGATAGGTATTAATTGTATTACAAAAAAATGTATACTGTTACAAAAATGTGTTATAGATCTCATTTTAGTGATTTCTAGTTTGGTTTGCTAACTAAGAAGATTTTACAAGAATGTGTTTTGTTTCTTGAATTTATATCATTTCATAGTTCTGCATCCTCCCGCTAGCTGCCATTATTTTGTGCATTACACAGATGAATTTTGCATATATGAATTTCACTCTGTAGAAACTATCATCTCAATATGTTGTGTTTTCTTATAGTCCATAAAGCCCTAAGGACTGCTTAACAGTCAATGACGATTTTTTAAAATGTCATGTGCAAGTATATATTTAATCTAATATTTGATTTTGTAAACTAAATGATTTACATTTGAAAAGAGTGAATTTTCGTACTTTGGCTAACATTGAATACTGAAGGTCATTCCAGGCCCTCAGGAATATCACAGAAGTTTCACTCACAGCTTTGCTTCATGGATATCAAAGTACTTAGGTGTCGATAGATTACTAAAGACATTTTATGAAAATAGGTAAAATACAACTCGATATAAATTGAGACTTTTGGGCAATTGAGTAGATTTTCAGTCCTCCTTGGATCATGAAAAGTTTTATGTGTGACTTAGGTGCAGTAACAGCTCTCTGGCAAAAATAACTGACATACTTTGGCATTAAACCTCATAAAAGGAAATGAAAACCTGTTTTATAATGTCCTCATTGAAGTTTATGAGAATTGACCCTATTGTTCATCTATACTGCTTTATCTTTGTAGTTAGTTGGAAAGCCTTGACCTGAAATTAAGAATTTCTAGGCAATTTTGTGACAACGGATCCAGGCTCTGCTCTGCTGACAATCTTGGCATATCAGGCAATCTTATCAACACTGTGCCATGTGTTATTGAGTTTGATATTATGATTTTAAAATTTTACTTTATACTTCTCAGAAAATATCTAACAAATTTAAATATCATTTTTTTAAATCTCTCCCATTCCTGATAACCTTTTAAACTGTAGGCCTCGAGGAAGAATTAAGGACTTAACCATATTAGTTAGATCAAGTATGGTTGCATATAGTGAGAACCTCAAGGTAAGAGCAGCCTAAATAATACAGATTCCTTTAAAAGACATCCAGAGATATGAATCTCAGAACGATTATGATTCCCCACTGTAATAAAGAGTCTAAGGTCCTTGAACCTTTCTGTTATATCATTTTAGCAGGTGGTTTTTATTTGTAAGATTACCTCATAGCATACAATCTTTATTGAAATCCCAGCAATTGCATAAACATTTCTGTTACCTGGAAAGAGAAGGAAAACAAAAGAAATGCTCCCCGCAGATGAGCCAATTCTCTTCAGGTAATCTTAAAGAAGTCCCTCTTAACAATTCTGCAGAGTTACAAGGCAACCATGCTGCAAGTAGAGTTAAACAATGTGGTCATTTAGACAGGCACATTACCACCCAGCATAAAATTGGGATTATTTTGTAATGGAAAAGGGGTAACACATATTGGGGAAAAAATATAGTCTCTGCCTCTGGTAGTTATCAATAAAGAACTGTTAGTGATCTCATCCCAGTGGGACCCCCTGCCCAGCTATTCAGCTTAGTCTCTCTCTTTCATGTAATACTTGGCCATCAAAATTTGTGCCTTAGAGGCAGGAGCCAAGAGACCACCTGTGATCACTTTCTGTGAACCTTCAAGAAATGGCTGAAAATACAACTAGGAAGACAATACACATATGTCCCAATAATAATTGCCATTATTTACTGATAGCTTCCTATTGACTCATAAATTGCATACGCTACTTTATGAAATACTTACAATAAAACCCAGATATTACCATCCCGTTTTACAGATAAACGAAAATTTCAAGGGATTAAAGAACTAAAGTTGTGCTTTAAATTTTTTTTTTAATTTTTATAGACTGAGGAGGTACAAATACAGACTTCCTATGTATTATGCACCATGCATATGTTGCATAGTGGTAGAATATAAGCACCATGCATATGTTGCATAGTGGTAGAACTTGGGTTTTTAGTGTATCCATCACCTGAATAGTGAACATTGTACCCGACAAGTAATTTTTTTATCCCTCCTACTGTCCCATCTTTTGGAGTCTCCAACGTCCATTACTCCACTCTGTATGTCCATGTGTACCCTGTGTTTAGCTCCAACATATGAGAACAGATGGTATTTGAATTTCTGTTTGAGTTATTTCACTTAAGATAATGCCCTCCAGTTCCATCCATGTGGCTGCGAAAGACATGATTTTATTCTTTTTTATGTTCAAGTAATATATAGAGCTATTACTTGATACACACACACACACACACACACACACACACACACACACACACACACATATATATATATACATTTTCTTTTTTTTGAGATGGAGTCTTACTCTGTCACCCAGGCTGGAGTGCAGTGGCATGATCTCAGCTCACTGCAACATCCGTCTCCCAGATTCAAGCGATTCTCCTGCCTTAGCCTCCCGAGTGGCTGGGATTACAGGTGCCCACAGGGTCTCACCATGTTGGCTCAGCTAGTCTTGAACTCCTGACCTCATGATCCGCCCACCTCGGCCTCCACCACATTTTCTTTATCCAATCATCTGTTCATAGACAAAGTTTTGCTTTTAACCCTAAGACTACATCGTCATTGCTGGAAACAACTGTTATGTGGCTTGTTTAGGATTGACAGCCACTCTGAGGTTGAAAGGTATACACAAGTTTGTGCATCAGGAAACATTAAAGAGTACCTGTTAGTTGGGGGATTTCTCCTTGGAATTTGGGCATATGGGGAAGTATCACAGAGTCACCACTTTCCAGAGCAGTGTTTTCAGCAGCCTGCTCTTCATCAGGATGTTAAATGTTACTTGATCCTTTTATGTGCTATCGTGAAATAAGACTGAGAAAGGTAGAATTTTCCCTTAGTATTGTACCTTTTTTTCTATCTGGCAAAAGTATTTTTCCTTTCTTAATCCTATCCTGTCTTTTCCTGGGCCCCATCTCCAACTATGTTTAGTTTTCTTTTTATCTGTTGTTTTAACAGTAAGATCATATGATACTCATTTCTCTGTTACTTCTTTCATCCTTAAACAGGTTATGGGCATCCCTTCAAGTCAATAAATATAGATCAAACTCATTTTATGATAGCCACATAATATCCCATTGAATTACCAATGACATTCAAAATACTTAATGGTGGTTATGGACTGGATATTGTTTAATTAATCTTCTACTCTAAAAAAGAAAAAATTTATTTCAGTTGATGCTCAGATCTGCAGCGCATAAATGCCTCTGTTTTCTAACCATTCCTACATGAATGGATGTTAATGATTTTTCCAGGGTTTTTTTTTCACCACAGAAATAATACATTACAATTTTGTAAAGTAAAATCTTTATATATTAGTGTTTTGATTTATATAAGAAAGATTCCCAGAAATGAGATTGCTGGATAAAAGGCTATATATATTTTTAATTACTGATTTTCATTATTACCTGACAACCTCCAACTTCCAATACACGAATGCCCTTTGCCTACCTTTCTGACAGCATTGAGCTTTATTGCTTTTTAGTTTTTGATAATGTAATGAGCAAAAAGTATAAGCTCATTTTTAAAATTTACATTTTTCTGCTATAATGAAGGTTTAATATCATCTACTGATTTACTGGCATTTGGGTTTCCTTCTTACCTGAGTTTCCTGTTTATATACTTCCACTTCGCCTCTTGTCTGTTGACTGTTCTCTTTTTCTTATCAATGCTTTTGGTAAACTCTATATATTAACTCTTTATCTGACAGAAATACTGTAATTATTTCCCTGAGACTATTGCTTTTAGCTTAATTTTGCTTATATGTTTTTTCTGGGCTTATATACCTTTTAATCTTTAGGGAGTTTTTAAGGTTTGTGGGTTTGTTTTCTTGTTTAAACAAATATTCTTTAAGATATTTTAAAATGTTTTTCTATGTTTTCTTCCACACTTTTTATTTTTTAATATTTAAACTATTATCTATGCTACATTTCAACTTCTACATAATGTGAGGCAGGACAATATACTTGTATTTTTTCCATTGAATAGCCATTTTTTGCTAGCACCACTTATTAAAGAAACCATCTGCTTCAATAAATGAACTGAAATGCAACAATTGTCACATATCACATTTCTGCATATAGTACATATATTTCTGGTTCTCTTTTACTGTTTACCTATTCCTTTGCTATTATCATTTTTTATCCTAGTGACTTTGTAGTCAGCTTTAGTATCTGACAAGCCAAGAACCCTATCACTATTTGATTGTTTCATCATTTCAGAAGCCATTTTCTAATATTTATCCATTTTAGTTTTAAATGTGACATTTAAAAAAAAAAGTAAAGTAGCACTTTGTTAAATGTTTATATTTATTTGAAAATAGAAAAGAAATATTCTGCATCCTGAAACATGGTATGACTTGAAACTTTATTCAGATCTTTTTCCCTTAATACAATGTATAGATTTCTCTGTGGAGATACTGATCAGTCTTTTCAAATTTATTCCAAAATACTTTATAGTTTTGTCAGCATTTTGTTGTTCTTCATTTTCAACTCAAATAAATTGTTTTCAGTATAGATAAGACCTATGAGTTTTGTAAGGTTATTCTTTATCCAGCTAGCTTCTCTTATTAATCTTAGAAGATTTTTACTAGGGTATATATCCATAATAAGTCAAAGATAAAACAACCAAAGAAAAAATATTTGTAACAATATGACAGATAAAAGATATATTTTTTAACATACAGAAAACTCTTACAAACCAATAAGAAAAAACAAAAATGTAATCAGAAATCCTGTGAAGAGCATAAAAATGTAACCACGAAAGGCAAACAGAAAGAAAAACAGAAATAGCTTATAAACATTTCAAACAATACTAAAACTCATGACATTAAATAAATGCAAGTTAAAACTAGAATCAGGTTAACAAAAATTACCACTAGATTAGCAAACATTTTAGTTTGATATCATATAGCTTTTAAATGGCAGTAAGACTGAAGTATTCTCGTCAGCACTTTTAATGGTAAATTCAATTTAAATTACATTTATGTTCAATAGGTACTACCTATTTGGAGAGAAAATTACCGGTATTTATAAAAATGTTAAATTCATGTACCTGCCAATAAGTAAATATATATTATAAATTTCCAAAACAAAATCTTTTGCATAAAGAATGATTAACTAGAAACCTGATGTATCTAAGAACTATCAATAAATCAGCTTGATCAGAGCATAAACAGTCCTATAGAGCAGGGGCAAAACACAGATTGAAAACAAAGACAAGAATGAGATTGTGTAATGGAAGAAGAGCAGTATATTCCCTTTTCAGTTCCAAAATGTCTGGGAGGACCCGTAGTGCATTATCAGAACAAATACATTTGTACTAGATAGTCACTGAAGCACACAAAGTAGCAAGAATGCACAGATATTTCCTTCACTCCTTACAAATGCACTCTTTATGCCTAAAAAATAGCTACTTCACTCTGAACACTCTCCTTCTCGCTTTCTTTCATGCCCCTTGAGCCTCCTCTACTGCCCGTCCTTGACCCTAGGGCTCCAGGCTCCATCTTCAAGGAGTTACATAAGAGGCTCTGCTGCTGTTCAATGGAAATTCAATGAATCACTAGATGGGATAGATACTTAAGAGTTAGAGCCATTGTAAAATATAAAACCTTTCTCTCTTGGCTGTCTTTCACAGCATAAGTCAGCTGCATTATTCTATTAAAAAGTTTGCATACTTATTCCAAAGGTATATTCCTTGAATAAGGAAGGAATGAATACAGGGTCTGAAAGGAGAAGTGAAATTAAAGCTTATCTTGCCACACCATACTCTGTGGAATGGAGTAAAATATATTAGAGACCGGATCTTACTGTTATTTGGCTGCTTTGATATATTTCAGCTTCTTTTGCTCTAAAAAAAATAAAAAGTAAGTAAATAAAAATTTCACCTGGGCTCTGGAATGTTCGGTGAGATTCTTCCTATTAGTAACTGAGCCACGTGTTGACCATGGAAACGCTGGGAATAAAGGTAATTCTGGAATGCTATTCTCATGGCTGGTAGAGCAATGACTTGGGTGCTCTGGGAGCTGGATTACTATGGACTGCTGAGGAGTTGCCATGATTCCTTCCCACCTGGTAATAGCACTTCAAAAGCTGGTAAAGATGGAAAGTCAGGCCAGGACACAGCAGAGGACTAACTTCACCAAAGCTGACCTCCAAGGAAAAACTTCAAGTTCCAACAATTAAGACAATAGTGGAGTAAATTGGAAAGCTATTTCATTTTTTAAATGGGTGCTTTTATATAGATACTGAAGGAGAACAAGATATTTCAAAGCTTGAAGATTAAGTCTGCAGAGACCATGAATGATGGAATACTTGTGTGGGTTTTTTTTTTTCCACTTCTGTAGATATAAAAATGCATGTACCCTTCAACTCACTAGAGTCATTTGATCTATTTCAGTATATTGTGCTTGACTAGAATCCAACATTCAGTTTCACGGCCAGCACTTCCATGTAATTAATAAACCAAGTTTTTTTCTCTGAAAACATTTCTTTTAATACCCTGTCTATACATGCCAGGAACATAACAATTCAGGTTAAGGATACTAAGGATTATCAGACGGAAGAGTTCAGAGTCACCATGTCACCACATCAAGCTTTATGGTCTTTGCTTTTCTATCAAACTGTATTTAGAATTCTCTTCCCAACTTCCTAGTCTGTTTGACTGATAGACACAGCTCATCATTCAAAAATTCAGCTAACAATGAAGTCCTGCCTGTTCCCTAGCCGTCATGCACAATAAACTGACAACAGTATTCTTTTTTTTTTTTTTTTTTTTTTTGAGACGGAGTCTTGCTCTGTGGCCCGGGCTGGAGTGCAGTGGCCGGATCTCAGCTCACTGCAAGCTCCGCCTCCCGGGTTTGCGCCATTCTCCTGCCTCAGCCTCCTGAGTAGCTGGGACTACAGGCGCCCGCCACCTCGCCCAGCTAGTTTTTTGTATTTTTTTTTTAGTAGAGACGGGGTTTCACTGTGTTAGCCAGGATGGTCTCGATCTCCTGACCTCGTGATCCGCCCGTCTCGGCCTCCCAAAGTGCTGGGATTACAGGCTTGAGCCACCGCGCCCGGCCGACAACAGTATTCTTTTTGCTGCCTTCTGTATCAGGACAGTTTCTTATTATGCTATGTATTATTTGAGACTTTTATTTCAATGGCAACAACTCTACCAAATGTTAAGTGGTAATTATAGAAATAGAAAATGAATGTAATCACCCTCAGAAAAAAAGACTGGATATGAAAAAATATATTGGTTTTTCTTTCTCAGTCTCTCATCTTGGCTCCTTATTCATTTCTGTTTGATTTTCTATCTTTGCAAACCAGTTTTGTCATTTTCTCCAGCCACATACTGTCATATGACTGCCACATAGCTCTTGTGTTTATTTATATGGTCTAGCAATATGCAAGGATTCATTAGCATTCAGAGCTCAACTCATACTGATAGAGAATGGTTGAACCTGCTAGAATTAGTGGGCCACGGGATGAACCAGTAATAGCTAACGGAGAAGATACGCAGCATGAGTGCCCGAACCCTTTGGATACGGAAAGTTGTCAGAAACATGGGCAACAACTTAAGCACCCCAAAATTGTTTACTACAATCTGTAATATCATCTTGAACTTATTTACCTAACTAACCTACATAGAAGGGAAATTCCCTGTGAGAAGGTACCATACAAGATCATTACCTTTTCACTATATAATGCTCAAACTGTGCCATGTAAGTGCCCAATATTGTTTATTTATCTCTTTTGAATGAAACATTCATCAATGTGCAGATGGACTGCCATTTTATCAAGGTTTAAGAAACTTAGGTCCAAATTATAACCTTATATGGAATATTTGTAGGAGATGGGGCAAAATTGTATACAGTAGTGTTCATATGAAAGCATCTTTGTCCATGTTTTAAGCTATTAAATAGTATAGCAAAGTGATTTTTAAAATAGGCTTTGCATTCAAGCAGACTAGAATTTAAATAGGGATTCTGACACTTTATATAATGTGAGCATAGTCGCTTAACTACTAAACCGCAAATTCGTATATAAAATAAAAATGATAATGCTCCATAGGTTTATTTTAATATGAAAATGAGTGTATTAGAGTGTTTGATAAGTAAGTAAAAAATTCATACTCGACAATAGCACTTTTTCTAAATTCCATCATAATTTCTTCATTTCTTTTTATCCTTACATAGCTCTAAAAATTAACTTTTCTAACAATACCTATCATTTAGGCTAATTCCTGCTGACATTTGGGGAACTGTGTTAATCTAATCAAGAAACTGTTCAAATCTTAGGGTAAAATGGGTTGCTTCTGTAAAGAATTTCTTGGGACTGATTTAATTTTTCGACATGGATTTTTTACTGATCTTACTGCAAACAAAAACCCGTTGAATTTTCTTGCTTTTACTTATTCTCACTTAATAAATCTATCAACAATTATAATAAATTACCATTTGTAAATATTTTCCTATTTCTCTGTTGATCATTTGAGCCACATCTCCTTTAATTCATGTCATTTAAAAAAAACCTCTTCTTTCAAAATTATTTTTCTAAATGCTACAGAATTGTATTTTTGCATTTGAAAAATAGAACTGAGAAAGGACTTCACTCTAAAATAAATTCCAGAAAAATTAAACAAGAAAAGAAGAATTCTAAATTGCTAGAAGATAAATTTAATATTTATCTATTTTTTAAAATAACTTTCTTAGCTTTGAAAAAAATATTGAATGAAATAATACAAAAATGTATAAAACTTAGACATAAAGACAAAATCATTTCTTTCTAGGTAATACATCACACAGTTATTTAGTGCATACTAAATTAAAATAAGCAAAAACATTTAAATCCCAAAAGTTGATTTGATCAAAAAAATCTTAAAGCAATAATTACCAAAAGAAAACGTAACATCAGTGAGTCTATGTATAAAAATATACATATTTGAACTTATTTCTCCTACCTAACTGAAATTTTTTATCCTTTGATCAACATCAGCCAAATCACCCCAGCCCCAAGTAACCAACCACCTTCTCCTCTCTAGTTCTATGACATCAGCTTTTTCAGTTCACGTATGAGTGAGATCATGCAGTATCTGTCTTTCTATTGTACAACATGGAAACTATAGTTAATAACTATTAGTGGTAATACATATGGTAATTAGCTAGATTTAGTCATTCTACAATGTATATACACGTTATAGCATTACGTTGTACACAATAAGTACATATAATTTTATCTGTCGAAGTAAAATAAAATCATAAATATATATTTAAAACAAAACTCATAACAAAGTTAGGAGGGAAAATGACATAAAAATTTAGAAAGCAATCTACAACATGTTATTAAAATGGCTATACCTTCCCATCAATGTCTTTGTCATTTGGACTGCTATAACAAAAATGACATAAACTGGGTGGCTTAAACAACAGAAATTTATTTCTCACAGTTCTGGAGACTGGAAAGTCCAAAGTCAAGGTGACAGCCATTGTGGTCTCTGGTGAGGGTCCTCTTCCTGGTTACATTTTCACATAGCAGAGAGAGAGCGTGGTGGGGGCCGGGGCAGGCAGGCAGTCTCCTGTGTCTCTTAGAAGGTCACTGATTCCATCATGAGGGCTTTATCCTCATGACCACTTCCCAAAGGCCCTATCTCCAAATATCACCACACTGGGAATTAGTGTTTCAACATGTAAATTTTGGGGAGAAACAAACAATCAATAGCCATCTAATATTTACATTTATCATTATCCTAAATACGCCATCCAAAAGTAAAAAGCCACATGTATAAAGACATTTAATAATACAATATGTGGATAATAGGCAGTACTAGTATTGTACACTATTATATGCAGTAGTGTATAATATAAAGAGCCAGACTATCTAACAATAAATTTTTCCTTAATAAAAATCATAAAACATGAAGCTATTAAAGTTACAAGTATAAAAACTACTTAGCAAAGTGAAAAATGTACATAACTGAAAAAAAAGATACGACAAGTTATACAGCATGATTATGTCTATATTGAAGTTATGTGTGACCACAGATAAGACCTAGATAAAAATATGGGGAATCTGAATATTTGATTAGAAAAGCATAACCATAAGTTAATTTTTTAAATTGACGTATGGGTTTACAGTCTTGGTTATTTTTTTTCAAAGTAAATAAAAGGATGGACTTTAATCTTTATTTATAGGATGCCAAGAGATATGAAATTCCACGTAGAAATACAAAACCCATTCAGAGGACAAGCTTCATATGGCATATACATGTTGGAACTGTTCAAGTTTCAGTGTAAAACATGCTACAATAACAAAACACATTTAAAAACAGTACTTAGAGAAACAGCAACACAAACTTATACCACACATAGGACACAACAACTGTATGCCTCAGCTTACATGATCTAAATGTTAAAGGTTGCAAGAGTCTCATTCTGAACATAGAGGGTTTAGCTTTCAGAGGTAGTTTCTGGCACATTTTGACCTTCCTCTTCCTCTACAGAAAAGTACTTCCCAATGAAGCTTAACGAAGTCTTATATACAAACTCATTTGCATGGCTTTGTAGAGCTTCAATTTTGTCTAAGCCTCCACATTCTTCAATCATTATACTAAGTTTCTCAGTTTCACCTAGTTTCTCAGCAACCTGAAAGATATTTGAAATGGCATCCAGAGTAACCAGAATAATTTTGGTATCTTTCACAGCTCAGGGGTTTGTCAATGGTTCTATTATGCCACAGTGAACAAGGTATACAATCTGTTCAACTGTTCCACCACTTGTAGAGTTGGTCACAGCCCCTATGGCTTCTTTTTGTGTCTTAAAATCTGTCTTAGGGAGAACACTGACTAATCTATGGTTCACAGCTTGCTGTATCTGGTCCTGAAGGCCAGCTATGATGGTTGACATAGTCTATGTAGCTTCCTTCTGAACATTAGTTTTAGGCTGGGAAAGATGGTAAGTGCTCCTTCATCAATAACAACCTGAGCCTGTCCATCTGTACCAGTGACAATATTCCCTATGGCTCTTAGTGCAGGAGTCACAATTGGCAATTCAGAGCAGGAGTCACAATTGGCAATTCAGAGCAGGAGTCACAATTGGCAATTCAGAAGCTCCTAGAAGCTTCATGAGTTGGGTCACAACTTCTGTTTTCATGACCATGAATCTGGAGACTATGGATCTGGAGAAGATCCAGAATGGTCCAGGAACTACTGTCACTGAAGGATCGAATGGATTTTTGCCAGATTGTTCACTTTTGTCAGACCTTCAGTAAGGTAGGAATCAGCCCAGCATGTATCTACTAATACTTCTAGATTATTGTGATGAAGGAGCCAAACTAAAGTAGGAAGAATTTTCTCAACAGCACCTAATGGGGATGCAGGATTCTGTTGCAACAAAGGTTTGTAAGTGTCTGGGTAAGATTACATAAGTAACCACATGCTAAAGATAACATATCAGGAACTGTAAGAGCCAATAGTGGGACAGCTATAATGCCTCATTTCTGTACTGTCTTTTCCCTTGTTCTTGAATCTGTTCAGTTGGGCAGCTGGTGAATTCACATTCTTGTTGGTGAACATGGTTATGAGACAAAGGGAGAAAGCTGTTCAGCAGGCCCAGGCTTCCACAGGAGGCAATGCAGGGCTTGCTCGCTGTAGGGCAACTGTGCTCAAAACTTCCACCTTGGGTCAGCCCGAAGACTGTGTGTCTTCATTATACATTGTGCAATGATAATTTTTTTTAACGAAATAATAGCTAAACTTAAAGGGTTTTTGCTTGGTAGGTTTCTCGAAGTTTGATAAGACAGTATGTGTAGCTAGGGTTGCCAGATTTAACTAATAAAAACAGAGGACTCCCAGATAAATTTGAATTTTAGTTGAACAGCGAATGCTTTTTTACTATAAGTACTTCCCATTCAATATCTGGCACATAATTTTACTACAAAAGCATTCACTGTATGTCTGAAATTCAAATCGGGATGGGTGTTGTGCAATTTATCTGACAATCATGCTTGTGCCATTTAGGACCTCACAGCTACTCCAAACATTCACCATTCATATTAATGGTGCATAGCTATGCCCCAGTATGCATGGGATGAAGGTGATGGGAAGATTTAACACTCATTGGAAGAAGCAACCTTGGCTTTTACCAAATAAAAATATGTTCAACTTTTTATTGTCACAATACGTATTTTAGGAAATCCTGATTTGATCCATGAGGGCCAGAAATGAAAACATTCTGAAACAAAATTAAGAGAAGAATAAAGAATGAGACAATGAAAACTGAGATCATGGGAGATAACAGGAACTGACATTTTCCCAAGTTTTCAAGCCCAGGTCAACTGCGTGAAACTAGTCTACAGCATACATCCTGAGAAAGCCCCAGTAACAGGTCCTTGTATTGTACACTTTGTATTTTCAAAAGACCCAACTAAATAAAACATTTGGAGAAGATCCAGAATGGTCCAGGAACTATTGTCACTGAAGGATCTAATGGATTTTTGCCAGATTGTTCACTTTTGTCAACGTGTGTTCATGGTCGTCTATGGATAAACAATGTTGCCTAAAGGGCAGTACATAGCTGCTTCTAGATTGTAGATTTATTAGCTAATAAAATGCTTCATTGAAATTTTATATCCATTTTCTTCTTGATATATTGCAATTCACAGCATCTTTAGTCACAGGTGTGAATGGCCTAGGCAAATAGGTCAGATGCAGCAAGAATCCTAAAGCTATAGTCAGCCTGTGGTATTGAAAACCTAGAAAGAATACTGGAGCTTAGAGAATAAACAAAGAGTGAAGGAAGGTGAGTGAAGAGAGGTAGACAGGGACTAAAATTCCCAAGAAGTGTTGGATACTCAGAGAACTGCAATGGGTAGCCCCTGTGGAAATGCAGAGGAAGGACTACTATAATCTGGTTTGGGGCAGGTGACTTTGTTTTATTTTTATTAATTAGAAGTGGCTTTAATAGACCCCTCATTCCTATGTGGGTCTATTATGATCCTATACACGATCCTATACATGATCATTGCGATGTATAGGGGCTACAGATCAACTTTTGTAAAAATGGAGTCAAGAGGTTTTTGGCGGCCGGGCGCGGTGGCTCAAGCCTGTAATCCCAGCACTTTGGGAGGCCGAGACGGGCGGATCACAAGGTCAGGAGATTGAGACCATCCTGGATAACCCGGTGAAACCCCCTCTCTACTAAAAAATACAAAAAACTAGCCGGGCGAGGTGGCGGGCGCCTGTAGTCCCAGCTACTCGGGAGGCTGAAGCAGGAGAATGGCGTGAACCCGGGAGGCGGAGTTGCAGTGAGCTGAGATCCAGCCACTGCACTCCAGTTTGGGCGACAGAGCGAGACTCTGTCTCAAAAAAAAAAAAAAAGAGGTTTTTGGCAGATGTCCTTGAACATTCAACTGGCTTGTATGTAATCACCTTATACAATATAACTCAATCTGTTAAGTAGGCCAATATTTTTTGCAAACAATGTATTTCTGAACCCAAACTAAGATAATTTAACTACTTAACTACTGCAATAGTCTCTTAATTTAAGTGGTATTCCTGTTTCTTCTTTTGATTTCCTGCTATCCAGTTAACACCCAGGACTCAGCATAACATTTAGAGTATAAATCAATCAGATCATATAATGCCACTGCTTAAACTTTCCAAGGATACTTCCGAGCTTCTGATCAGGATGTGAACTGGAAAGAACATGGCTCCCATTCTTTTAACACAAAAAAGCTAAGCAAACTGCAAGTTCACAGCTTTGAATCTATGAAGAGTAGAAAGAAAGCCAGTTCTATTACTAGCCTTAAAACTTATTTAGCTCAGTTCTATGTCCTACATAAAATGTCCAGCTCCCAACAAAAAAATATGAGGCCCATAAAAAGGCAATATGGAACAACACATTGACAAAGACAAAGCAATCAACAGAACCACACTCAGATATGACATGGACGTTAACGTTATCTGACAGGAATTTTAAATTATTATGACTAATTTGTTCATGGCTACAAAATGTTCTTTTGAATTCAAGATCAGATGGGAAATCCCAGAGAGTGAAACAGAAGGGGCCAGGTGCGGTGGCTCACACTTGTAATCCCAGCACTTTGGGAGGCTGAGGCGGGCAGATCACGAGGTCAGGAGTTGAAACCCCATCTCTACTAAAAATACAAAAAAAAAAAAAATTAGCTGGGTGTGGTGGCAGGCACCTGTAATCCCAGCTACTCAGGAGGCTGAGGCAGGAGAATTACTTGAACCCGGGAGGTGGAGGTTGCAATGAGCCAAGACTGCACCACTGCACTCCAGGCTGGGCCGCAGAGCTAGACCCCGTCTCAAAAAAAAAAAAAAAAAAAAAAAAAAGGAAATAAGGAAAAGGAAGGAAGGAAGGGAGCAGGGAGGCAGGGAAGGGTAGTAGAAATGCTGGAAATGAAACAGTAATTGCAGTGAAGATTTTGTACACATGACACAGTGAGAATAAAATTGGTAACTTGAAGATAAGTCAATAGAAATCACATTTCTTTAAAAGGATGTTTAAAAACTCTCAAAACTCAACAATAAGAAAGCAACAAACCTGATAAAAATGAGTAAAGAGTTGAGCCTTCAGCAAAGGAGATATACAGATGGCAAATAAGCATATAAAAAGATGCTTAATATCATTAATGCAAATTAAAACCACAATTAGACACAACCAGACATTTTTTAAATTTATTTTGTTAGAAACAAGCTTTAATTGTATCATGTGAAACTTGTGACATTTTAAAATTGTACAAGTATTTTGACATCTGCCTCCCACATTTTGTGTCTTAAAATGATGGCAAAATACCCACCAATCACAGGATTGATGGGTTTAATGAGTTTAACCCTCAGTTCCTGTTTGCAGCACCCAATATTCCTTTGAAATATGAAAACAGACCTGGCAGTGGCCAACAGTGAATTTCTGCCCCCAATACTAACAGAGTTGAAAAGTTCAGGTTCTCTGAGTGTTATGTTGCAGTGGCACTTGTCCAGAATTGGTATCTTCCCATACTTGGGGGACTTCAAATGTACCAGTGAAAATAGCATTTTCCTCTTCAAGGGAAAGAAAGAAAATCACTTCAAAGCCCAGCAGATCTGTCTGTGAGGCCTTTCCTCCTGCCCCATCCCTTCAGGCTTTTTTATTTTTTATTTTTATTTTTTTTTGCAGTGGAGCAAGAGAGACCAATAGCTAACCTGAGTTACAAAAAGCAAGACGGTGATGGCCATAAAGGGAGTGACCAGGAGCAAGTGGAACACTCCTTTGCCTCCCACATCAAATGGATGTGCTTCACAGAAACACAGAAACACACACAAACACAGAAACACACACACACGCGCGCGCGCAAAACAAATCCACAAAATACAACAGCTAGAATTATGAAATTCATTCATCCAAGGGTAGTAGATGGCATGAAGGAAAGGTGGGGAGTGGGGGTAAATGGCACAAGAAGAAAAACAAAGTATTCAAATCAGTCCAGGCACAGGGACTGGCAAATGCTAGAAAATAGCTACAGAAAAACCTGTGTTCCTTTCAGACGCGTGATGGTGTTAAAAATCCACACACCAGTGTCAGGAAGATTCTGCCTTATGTGCACCAGAGACAAAAATTCTGATTCCTCAGAAAGAAGGGAATACACAGAAGAACCTTGGCAGAGTGAGGTCTGCCTTCCCTGGCGGGGGAAGTGAATACAGCCTCCCTCCTATCTCACCCATGCCCTTTGCATGTCAGTAGCCTTCAGTTTGACAGGAGATGGATGCAGTGAAGGGAACTGCCCTAAACAGGTTAAGATGCTCGGGGCAGACTGCAGGTAGATTGTCCTGTAAGAGTCTGTTGCTTAGCAAGATCACCAAGGGCAAGAGGCACAACTGGAAGAGGTACGCTGTGCCAGGGGTCTTGGCTTCATTGGCACTGATAAAGAACAAGGATAGAGGAATAAAGTAACAAGGATAGAGAAGAGGCAGCCACTGATAATATGGCTGCACTGGTAATGAAGCCTGCATTGCCATGAGAAAAGCCAAGGGCAAACCAAACCCAAAGTAGTAAGACCAATTCCTTTCTACGTTAGACAACTGCTGGTGCGCTCCAATTCCTTTATTGAACCAACAATATTTGAAGCAGCACAGTGCATAGAGAAGAGACATATGCAGGAGACTAACCAGCTGAACAACAAGATGGATGGGAAAGAGACTCACAAACACTCCTTGATTGAGGAAAAGAGCCTGCAGTGAACGGTTGGAGAGCAAGTCAGCAATTACTTTGCAGACACTAGGAAATGGGTGAGGCTTCCTCACTGGTTTCTCAAATGCCAGATCAGCTATATCTTGAAACCAAATGGCATTCACAACTTTGCTAGGCACAAATAAGGAAGCACTCAATGAGCACTGAAGATTGATATGAGGAAGAATTCTAGCCATGACCGAGCATCTCCATGTCATGATAGATCACCAATAATTCAGGGTGTCACTGACCAAAGCAGAAGAATAAACACTCAATAAAACAGGAGGAGACTGGACCAGAACACTCCACCATTCCAAGTGCAACACCAAAAAGTTCTACTAACAATACATGGCTCACTCTCTCACTCTTACTCTATATTCTTGGCTCTTCTCTGTGCCAGGACACTACTTGCCCTTCTTCAGTGCTGCTCCTCTCCCTTTTGCTGGATTCAAGCATGGAGTTTGGAGACTGTAAAAGTACCCTAGATGGAATATTTGATTCCCCTGCCAAGGTCCTGGAGAAAGGTTTTAACACTGTCAGGCATCTCTTCGCCACCCAAACTATCAACTACACAGAGGAGACAGAAGTACCCCAAAATCTGTCACTATGAAGGATCCATAGCTCCACTGCCATAGCTCTGGCCAGGCCCCTCACCCATGGCAGACCTGATCAGCTTCTCAGCACACAGTCGCCCCCACTCTACTGGGCTGCTCCCAGGGCAGGGGCCACATAGGGCTGCTGCCAGGCATTTTTTAAATAGTTAAAAAGAAAATTTAAAAATTAGCGACATCATGTTACTTAGAAGGATACAGAGCAACTGGAAATCTCATACATTGCTGGTAGAAATGCAAAATGTTACAGCATCCTTGGAAAATAGTTTGGCAGTTTTTAATAAAGTTAGACACATGCCTTTGATACATCCCAACAACCTTACTTCCAGATAATTACTCAAGAGAAATAAAAGCTATATTTATGCAAATACCTTTATATATTTATAGAGGTTTTTATTTTTAAAGTCTAAAAATGAGACAATGCATATGCTCCTCAAATGGTAAACTGATAAACTTTAGCAAACCCATTCAACAAGAGGTTTCTCACGAATAAAAAGGAATGGGCTTGATTCACATGACATAGGTGAATCTCAAATGCATCAAGCCAAGTAAAAGAAACCACATCCAAAAAGCTACATATCATATGGTTCCATTTTATATGACTTATTATAGGATGGGAAACACATCATAGGTTATATTAGTTCATTTTCACACTGCTATTAAGAAATACCCAAGACTGGGTAATTTATAAAGAAAAGAGGTTGAATTGACTCACAGTTCCACACGACTGGAGAGGCCTCAGGAAACTTACAATCATAGCAGAAGGCATCTATCTCTTCACAGGGCAGCAGGAGAGAGAATGAGTGCCAAAAGAAGGCGGAAGTCCCTTATAAAACCATCAGATTTCATGAGAACTCACTCACTATCACAAGAACAGCATGGGGGAAACCTGGCTCCATGATTCAATTGTCTCCACCTGGTCCTACCCTTGACACATGGGGATTATTATAATTCAAGGTGAGATTTGGGTGGGAACACAGAGCCAAACCATATCATAGGGTATTAGGGATTGGGAGAGAAGGAAGAGTTGAGTACAAATGCACAGCGTGAAGACTTTGTCATGAGGAAACCTGTATTCATCTGTTCTCAAAATGCTAATAAAGACATACCTGAAACTGGGTAATTTATAAATGAAAGAGGTTTAATTGACTCACAGTTCCACATGGCTAGGGAGGCCTCACAATCATGGTGGAAGAGCAATGGACATCTTACATGGCAGCAGGCAAGAGAGAGCTTGTGCAAGGGAACTCCCCTTTATAAAACCTCAGATTTCATGAGAGCTATTCACTATCATGAGAACTGCACAGGAAAGACCTGCCCCCATGATTCAATTACCTCCCACTGGGTCTTTCCCACAACACATGGAAATTGTGGGAGCTGCAATTCAAGATGAGATCTGGGTGGGAACACAGCCAAACCATATCAAAACTATTCTATTACTTCATGCATTTGCCAAAATCTGTATAACTATACCCCATAAACAGCATATTTTACCATATCAGATTTTTAAAAAACCTTTGCAACAGCCTGTATAACCATTAAAATTGAAGCCTATTTCCATATCCTGTACAGTTTTGCATAATATTTCTTCTACCTCAAATTGCTCACTCATTCCATTGCTTACTATGCTACAGCAATACAGTTCTTAGTAAACAAAGTAACTTCAACCCTCATGTTATTGTACTTGCCATCAAATTCCTAGAATATCCTTTTCCCCAGGTCTTTATTTTGTTAACTCCTTCTTATCCTTCACATCTGAACTTCAATGTCAACTATCAGATATGCACCCTTAACAGCCAATATTATATTACCTTCCCTCTATCATATTGCCTTGCTTAGTTACTTCACAATTTCCAGAACCTAAAATTATTTTATTTATGTTTTTACTTATTTGTTACATGTTCCCATCTCTAGAATACAAGCTCCATGGAGTGAGGTGTCATTTTTCTCCTTTTCAAAAACAGTAAAATCCCCGGGCATATAACAGCCAAGTGATAAGTATTTGATAAATGAATGACTGAATTTTAAAACTATTATGTTAAGTGTTCTGAGATAATCCCTCCAAATTTCTCCCAGGCAACACTAGACTTTTACAAAAAGGAAGAAAATAAATGGCTTGTATGCAACTATAGTATTTCTACAACAAAGTGGATTATGAATTAATTGGTCAAATAATTTGTAAAAGAGGCTATTGAGCATGATCAAAAATCTCCATGGTGCCCTTAAGGTCCAGAATTCTGTTATAATTTTGTTTGAACACAGATTCATTCATTATTAGACTTCAGTAGTGGTTACCTAAGAAAAGGTATACTCAGAGACAGATTACTTTTTATCTCAAAAAATAGTAATACTGACAGTCATCAAGATGGCTGACTAGAGGTGCCCAGCACTCTTCTCTCCTGAAAAAAAAGACCAAAATAGCAAGTAGATAACCACATGTCCAATAGCATAAGCAAAACCACTGGGATTCAGCAGAGAAGTAACAGTGACCCTGAGGCATGGAAACTTGAGATTGCACCATAAAGAGAGAAGCAAACCAGATGGTCAGGGTCAGTTAAGAGCCAGGAAAGACTCCCCATTGCGGGAAAAATATACATGAGAGATCCCCAATGGTCCACCTTCCCACCACAGATGCTTGTAATCCTAACTACAGGTGACCCCCTCAACCCTCCCATACCCTGAGCCTATAGGCAGCACAATTATGTTATCCCTGCAAGGGAATTCATACCTCATCTTATCCACCATCAGTACCCAATTTGCTGCAGCCCAGCATTACTTTCCGAGTGGAGCCAACACCAGACTATATCCTGCCCTGGAGCCCAATAACTCCTACATCTCCATATCCTTGGGGCCCCATCAACATTCTCCCACATCTGCCTAGAGGGCTGCAGCATCACACCAGCTGGACCTAGGGGTGGGCCATGTCTCTGATACCCAAGCCCATGCAACACCCTACAACACAGGGAATAGACAGTCCAGCACATCGTGGAGGCTGCTCCTAAGACATAGGGAGCCAAAGCACATGCTCCTTATAGCCTGAGAGCCACCTGCCCAAGCCTCCACAACAGTGATCCTGCCCCCACCCCAGCAGCCATTGTATACCCAATCACACTGCCTGGGTACCTAAAACCTAGTCCACCTTGCCTCCCACAATTACTACCAACACCCACATACTTCACCAAGAGGCCCAAAGACCTCTACTACCACGGCTGATACATGTGTGCACCTCCTGAGATGGCTCAAAGATAAGCCTTCTTGGGTCACCACCGTTACTATTGGCACCCACACACACTACCTTGGAACTCAAGGACCAGCCTACCAGGTGTCCCCATGTCATCACCACTGACACCTGCATGCTCTGCCCAGGGTCCGAAGGAGTAGCCCAAGGAACAGACAAGCCAGACTATGGCTGCCACTGCCCATGCCTGTGCACCACACCCAGGGTGCTGAGGACTAGCCAGCATAGGTTCTGTTGTCACTACCACCAGTGCCCACACACCCAATTTAGGGGCCCAAGAACTGGCCCACCCAGAGTCCTCTCATCACAGCCAATACCCACACAAACTATTTAGGGACCTGAGGACTGATTCATCTGGGGCTCACCCAGGCCACCCAGGGACCTGAGGACTGGCCTGACTGGCACCCCAGTTTCCAGCAAAGTCTCACCACAGCCTGCACAAATAACGACAACCACTAGGGAATTCACAGACACCACTGACGTTAATTACAGCCAAAGAAATCATATGGAGATTACACTCTGGCACCCACTCAGAACCTAAGCCAAAGTACCCTAACCAACAGGCACTACAGATACACCAACAAGAAATCATATTTCCCTATGAAAACTACTCCATAAAATTAGAAAATGCTACAGTTACACCAGATGCATAGATATCAACATAAACATCAACAAGAAACATGAAAAAGCAAGTAAACACAACACCTCCAGAGGAACACAATAATTCTCCAATAACAGACCCCAAAAGACATCTATAAAATACCTTAAAAGGAACTCAAAATAATAATATTAAGGAAACATAGTAAGATACAAGTAAACACAGATGGACAATACATAGAAATCAAGAAACTGATTTGTGATCTGAAAGAGAAATTTAACCAAAAAAAAGATATGAGAAAAGAAACAAAGAGAAATCTTGGAATGAAATAATTCAATGAATGAAATGAAATGTATAATCAAGACCTTTAACAACAGACTATATTAAGAAGAAAAAAACAGTTTCTAACCTTGAAGATAGGTCTTTTGAAAATTACCCAATGTAAAAAATAAAAAACAAAAGAGTGAAAAAGAATGAAGAAGGCTGGGCATAGTGGCTTACACCTGTAATCGTAACACTTTGGGAAGCCAAGACTGGAGGATCACTTGAGCTCATGAGTTTGAGACCAGCCTGGGAAAACATAGCAAGACTTCATCTCTACTAAAATTTTAAAAAATTAACTAGGCATGGTGGTGCATGACTGTGATCCCAGCTACCTGGGGATAGGGGACTGAGGCAGAAGGATTGCTTGAGCCTGGGAAGTCAACACTGCAATCAGTCATGATTGTGACACTGTGTGAGAGAGAGAGATTCTGTCTAAAAATAATTAATAAATAATAATAATAATAATAAGGCCTACATGACATACAGGACAACATCAAGCAAATAAACATTCAAATTTTGTAGAGAGAGAAGAAACAGGAGAAGGCACAGAAAACCTATTTAATGAAATAATAGCTAAAAGTTTTCCAAGTCTTTTGAGAAATACAGACATCCAGATACAGGAAGTTCAAAATTATCCAAATAAATTTAACTCCAAAATTCCTCTCCAAGGCAAATTATAGCCATGTTATCAAAGTCAATGACAAATAAATGATTACAAAGCCAGCAAGAGAAAATCATCAAGTCACATATAAGGGAATTTCCATCGCATTAGCAGTAGATTTCTCAGCAGAAACTATATAGGCGAGGAAAGAATGAGATGATATAGTCAAAGTGATGAAAGAAAAAAAAATGGCTGTCAAGAATAGTATACTCAGCAAAGCTATTCTTCAGAAATGAAAGAGAATGAGTCTCTATCAGACAAACAAAAACTGAGAGACTTCGTCACCACTAGACCAGCCCTACAAGAAATGCTTAAGCAAGTCCTACAACTGAAAGCAAAAGGATGATATATACCATCATGAAAACACATGAAAGTATAAATAAAACTCACAGGTAAAGCAAATACACAATTATGGAAGCAAAAGGAATTAAACCTTATCACTACAGAAAACCACCAAATCCCAAAATAAATAATAGGAGAAGATGAAAAAACATAAGGATATGCAAAACAATCAGAAGCTATCTAACAAAATGACAAGAGCCACTCCTCACCAATCTATAACAACCTTGAATGTAAACAGTTTAAAACCTCAATTAAAAGCTATAGGCCGAATGAATGAATCAAAAAAGATCCAACTATATGCTGCCTACAAGAAACTCACTTCACCTGTAGAGACACATAGACTGACAGTGAAGGCATGAAAAAGGATTGTCCATGCAATGGAAATCAAAAGCATGCAAGAATAGCTACACTTTGATAAAATAGGCTTTAAGTAAAAACAAATAAAAAGAGACAAACGGGATTATTATATAACATAAAGGAATCAATTTAGCTGGAGGATATAACAATTGTAAATATATATACTCGATACAGAGCACCAAGATATATAAAGCAAGTATTATTAAAGGTAAAGAGAGACATAGACCTTAATGCAATAATCATTGGGAACTTCAACACCTCACTTTTAGAATTGGACAAATCATCCAGTTGGCCAATTAACAAAGAAACATCAGATTTAAACTGCATGATAAGCAAAATGGACCTAATAGACATTTACAGAACATTTTATCCAAAAACTACAAAATACATATTCTTCTCATCAGCATGTGAAATGTTCTGCTGGATGAACTACATGCAAGACCACAGAACAAATATCAATAAATTAATTAAAAATTTTATTAAGTATCTTCTTAGACCATAATGGAATATGACTAGAAATTAGTAACAAGAGGAACTCTGGAAACTGTGCAAATACATGGAAATTTAAAAACATGCCCCTGAATGACCAAAGGGCCAATTAAAAAATTTAAAGGGAAATCAAAAAGTTTCTTGAAAAAGATAAAATTGGAAACAACATACCAAAACATATGGGACACAACAAAAATAGTACTGAGGGAATTTTACAGCAATAAATCCATACATTAAAAATTAGAAAAACTTCAAATAAAGAATTTAATGATGCATTTTGAAGAACTAGAAAAGTGAAAACAATAAAAACCCAAAATTAGTAGCAGAAATAAATAATAAAGAATAAACTAGAACTAAGCAAAATAGAAACTAATAAAATACAAAAGTCAACAAACAAAATGTTGTTTTTTAAAAGATAAACAAAATTGAAAAACCATTAGCTAGATGAAGAATAATAGAAGACACAAAATTAAATCAGAAATAAACAAGGAGACATTACAACTGATACCACAAAAATACAAGGAATCATTAGAGACTATTATGAATAAATATGCCAACAATTGAGAAATCCTAGAGGTAATGGATATATTCCTGGACACATACAACCTAGCAAGATTAAACCAGGAAGAAAGAGAAAACCTGAGCAGACCAATAATGAGTAACGGGATTGAATTAGTCATAAAATGCGTCACAACACATTAAAGCTGAGACCCGGATAGTTTTCCTGCTGAATTCTACCAAATTTTTAAAGAACACCAACTCTTCTCAAACTATACCAAAAAATTAAAGAGGAGGGATTTCTTCCTAACTCATTCTACAAGGCCAGCATAACCCTGATACCAAAACCAGACAAGGACAGAATTTAAAAAAAAATGAAATAAGAAAGAAAGAAAACCACAGGCTAAAATCCCTGATAAACATACATGCAAAAGTCCTCAACAGAATACTAGCAAACCAAACAAGACATCAAAAACATAATATACCATGATCAAGCAGGATTTACCTTAGGAATGTGAGGATGGTTCAACATATACAAATCAATAAGTATGATACATTACACCAACAAAATGAAGGACAAAAACCATCTGATGACTTCAATAGATAAAGAAAAGAGCATTTGATAAATTTCAACATTCCTTCATGATCAAAATTCTCAACAAAGTAGGTATAGAAGGAACACATCTCAACATAATAGAGGCCATATATGACAAACTCACAGCTAATATCATACTGAATGGGGAAAAGCTAAAAGCCTTTCCTCTAAGAACTAGAGCAAGACAAGGATGCCTACCTTTCATTGGTCTTCATCAACATAAGAGCAATTAGGCAAGAGAAAGAAAGAAAGGGCATCCATCTGAAAAGAGGAAGTCAAATTGTCCCTTGCAGATGATATGATCTTATATAGAGAAAACCTAGACTGTAGCAATACACTTTTAGGACTGACAAATGAATTCAGGAAAGTTGCAACACACAAAATCAACATACAAAAACTGGTAGCATTTCTATACACCAATGACAAACTAGCTGAAAAAAAGAACAAGAAAGCAATCTCATTCACAATAACTACAAATAATAATAATAATAAAATAGCCATGAATAAAATTAACCAGGAAGGCGAAAGACCTCTACAAGGAAAACTACAAAACATTGGTGAAAGAAATTGAGGGGGACACATATAGAAAGACATTCCATGTTCATGGATTAGAAGAAAACTGTTGTTATAAAGATCCTATCACCCAAAGCATCTACATATTCAATGCAATTCCTATCAAAATACTAATGACTTATTCACAAAAATAGAAAAACAATCATAAAATTTATATGAAAACACAAAAGACCCTAAACAGTCAAAGCAATACTGAGCAAAAAGCTGGAGGCAAAACAATGCCAAAATTATACCAAAATAAACTACAAATATACAAAGTTATGCCAAAATATACTACAAAGCTATAATAACCAAAATAGCATGGTATTGACATAAAATCAAACACATAGAATGGAACAGAATAGATAACCCAGAAATAAATCCACGTACTTACAGCCAACTGATTAATTTTTTTGAGCACAGGAGCTCACTCTATCACCCAGGCTGGAGTACAATGGTGCAAAAACCATTCATTGCAGCCTCAATCTCCTGGGCTCAAGCAATCCTCCTACCTCAGCTGCCCATGTAGTATAATTCATTGGTCATTTTTTTGTTTTTGTTGGGACCACAGGCTTGCACCACCACGCCCAGCTGATTTTACTATTTTTTGTAGAAATTGAGTCTCACTTTGTTGTCCAGGCTGGTCTTAAACTTCTGGGCTCAAGAAATCCACCTGCCTCATTCTCCCAAAGTGCTAGGATTACAGGTGTGAGCCATGGTGCCTCACTAGCCAACTCTTTTTTGACAAAAGCACCAAGAACATATCCTAGGGAAAGAAAATCCTGTCCAATAAATGGTGCTGGGAAAATAGGATCTCCATATACAGAAGAATGAAACAAGACCTTTATCTCTCACCTTATTTTTTAAAATCTAGTTAAAATGGGCTGAAGACAAACATAAGACCCTAAACTATATAACTACCAGAAGAAAACATAGGAGAAATGCTTCAGAACACTGATATAGGCAAAGATTTTATGAGTAAGATTTCAGAAGCATAGGCAACAAAAACAAAAAATTGACCAATGAAATTATATCTAACTAACACCTTTTGCACAGCAAAGGAAGCAGTCAACGGAGTGAAGAAACAACCTGTAGAATGAGAGAAAGTATTTGCAAACTATTCAACCAACAAGGGACTAATATCCAAAATATTCAAAAACTCAACAGCAACAACATAACAAATGATTTAATTAAAAATGGACAAAGGATCTGAATAGAAACTTCTCCAAAAAAGACATACAAATGAAAATGCAACATATGAAAAAATGCTCAATATTACTAATAATCAGGCAAATGCAAATCAAAACCACAGTGGAATACTATCTTGCTCCAGTTAGAAAGACAACTGTCAAAAAGACAAAATATAACAAGTGCTAGCAAGGATGCAAAGAAAAGGGAACTCATACACTGTTGGTGGGAATGTAAATTAATATAGCCATTATGGAAAACAGCATGGCATTTTCTCAAACGACTAAAAATAGAACTACCATATGATCCAGCAACCCCACTGCTGGGTATTTATCCAAAGGAAAAGAAATTAGTACATTGAAGACATGTCTTCACTCTCATGTTTATTGCAGCTCTATTCACAATAGCTAAGGTTTGGAATCAACCCAAATGTCTATCAACAGATGAACAGATAAATAAAATGTGGCGCATCCAGGCTTATCCATGTTGTTGTAAATGACAAGATGTCATTTTTTATAGCTGAGCAATATTCCATTGTGTGTATATATATATAGTGTATTGTGTATAGTGTATATATTACAGTGTATCTATACAATGTATATATATACAATGTGTATATATACACACACACACATTGTATATGCCCATCTAGTATAATTCATTGGTCTTTTTTTTGTTTTTGTTGGGACCACAGGCTTGCACCACCACGCCCAGCTGATTTTACTATTTTTTGTAGAAATTGAGTCTCACTTTGTTGTCCAGGCTGGTCTTAAACTTGTGGGCTCAAGAAATCCACCTGCCTCATTCTCCCAAAGTGCTGGATTACAGGTGTGAGGGCAATGTATGTGTGTGCGTGTGTGTGTGTGTGTGTATATAATGTGTATATATATGTACAGTGTATATATACAATGTATATATAATACATTAATACAATGTATGTATTAAATATCACTGCGTTCTGAAGTTCATTAAAAGACAGTCTAGAACTAGACAGGTTTTTTGCTACAAAGTCAGTGTTTTCAGACAAAGCAAAATCTCTCATTTCTTCTACGAAAACCTGGTTTACCTTTTATTTAAAATATTAAAACAATTAAGAAGTGTGTGTGCAGTGAAACCCATCTCTACTAAAATTACAAAAAATTAGCCAGATGTGGCAGGCGCCTGTATTCCCAGATACTCAGTAGGCTGAGGCAGGAGGAGAATCTCTTGCACCTGGGAGGCGGAGGTTGCAGTGAACCGAGATCATGTCACTGCACTCCAGCCTGGGCAACAGAGCAAGACTCCATCTCAGAAGACAAAAAAAAAAAAAAAAAAAAGTGTGTATGTATGAAAAAGCAAGCAATACAAGTCTGAAGTGGAATAAAAGTAAAAAATTATAGAATATGGCTTTTCTAATCGAACATAGTTTATCTTGAAAGTGACTCCTTGAGGCAAAGCAATTTTAATTAGTGGAGAATGAGTTGGTAGATGGAGACTATTTTAGGAATTCTGCAAATGTTCTGAGCATTTTCAAGGCCCTTTATATCCCAGTGACACTGTTTTGCTTATCATTATTATAGCTAGTATTTCAGAACATATGACTTTTCTTTTTCTTATTATAATGCACTTCTCTGTCATAATTCTTATGCTTAACAATTGTGTTGTTATTCTTTGATCACAATTGGAGAGAGAAAGAGGAAGGTGATTATAGATTTTCATGAGGCATGAGGCAGGAGTGTAAAGGGGCAAAAAAAATGAGAGTAAAGACTACAGGGTGGGTATGAGAAAGTGACTGTTATACAAGTAATTAACTAGGATTTTGGCTATAAAACGAAAAGCTATGGAATCAAAGAGGTTACAGCAGACAAAGAAAAAGAGAAGGTAGGAAGAAGACATTGAGTCAAATAATTCACCTCCCCAGTTCCCATTAATCTATGACACTACAGATGGTTTGTGAGAGAACCAGAAAAGTTGTTTCAGGGCAGGTAATGGGAAACAATTTTCACTTTCTTCTTCTTTTAAGCACTTCCACCTGCCCCCTACAAAACTGGGCTTCCTATCTTCTTGTGCTGTTATTTTACTCTGCTTATCACTTCATGGCTAATAGCTCTATCTACTATTTACATTGATGTCATTTGTAGTCAGCCTCTGGTATCACATAGCATTTTTTGTTAACACTTGAAAATATTAAGTTTTTGAGTTTTCTCCCTGCAATAGACAGTGTTCACACAATAATGACTACACATCTGCAAGGCCACTGTAAAATCTGGGAAGACGAGACCTAAATAGTCCACATGGCAATGACTTCTTTGTAGATGAAACAGCTTCCGGTGATATGGAAGTAATAGCTTTAATCCAAATATTATGTACTTTGGTAGGAAATTTATCTCAAATGAAAAATATACAAAAATAAAAACAGTTCTACATGTTCTGGTAAAAAAAAAAAAAAAAAAAGAAAAGAAATCTAATTTTGTCAGCTTTATTCCTCTTTGTTGGATGGATGGATATTCTTCCAAGTGTAGTCCATGGATCACCTGGACTGTAATCACCTGGGTGCCTGTGAAAGTGCAGATTATGGAAATCCACCCTCTGCTGCTGAATCAGAATCTTTGGGGATACAGCCTGATCTAAATGTCAGCAAGCTTTCTGCATTACATTTCTGTCCACTAAGATTTCAGAGTCTCTAGTTTAATGCAGGATCCTGTTGTGTGAGAGCAGGCACCTCGCCAGCACTTGGCATACAAGAGTTTACCAACCACAAAGGAAACTGTCCTTCCTCTCTCCCCTCTACCTCCTGCAGTGCTCCCAGGCTTTCCTTGCCAATGACATAGATTAGATGCTTCCAAGTACTCAAAAGCCCAAAGGTTAATGAGGCATCTCATTCATATTTCATGATTGCTGTTTGCCCTTCTCTGCCTTTGGGACACACAATGGAAAAGTGCAATCAATAGAATAATATCAGAAGCACTAGACAATTAGAAGATACCAGAAATAATCCATAGACGCCTACTGTATTTATAGCAAATGGCCTGAATTAATAAATTATCAACAGAGATCATTATTTCACTAGAATCCGTCAATGTGTGAAAAAAAAAAAAAGGCAAACAAATATATCAAACTCTAGGAATAAAGAGCACCTACCAATTTCTTTGTTTAATTATCCCATTCTCAACATGCCTGTTTTTATCGTGTCTGCCCCATTTCTTGTCATCAAGGCCATCATTCTATTGTTTTTTGTGTTGAAAGATTTTAGAGCTCTTTATTCTCAGGCTAATATGCTCACACATAGGACAATGATGGAAAAGACAGGAGAAATTCAATGCATCTGTGTTGAAAATGAATACCTCTGATGTTCACTTTCTAAACTCCTCAAATCTTGCTACATTTTAAAGCTCATTTATTGAGTAAAATTTCTCCTAAAACTTTGGGGAGGGTGTTCTTTATTAATTATATTGTTTGTATTCCCTCGTCTCTAATGTCCATTACCTCTCCTATATAGCCCTTTGTTTTATACTTTTAAAATTGATTTATAATAGTAATAGAAACCATTACTGAGTATCTAAAATATTCCAGAAATTTTGTATAGGTTACATTTAAATATTACAAGTATTTCCCAAAAATATGTTATTTGCAGCTCAAGCCCTCTAAAGTAGTTTTTAAAAAAAAGAAAAAAGAAAGAAAGAAAAGAAAAAAAAGAAAGGAAAAAAATAGGCTTTGGAGATCATTTAGAGACTGTTTCAAACTATTTCTTGATTTTTCAGGTTCCTGAAACATATTCATATATTAAATCATCTGAGATATACAGTGGGGAAAAAAAAAAAGCAGTAAAAGTTTTTATCTCAAGGTTTCTTATGTTAACTTGACCGTGAAACTATTTTTTTTTTTTTTTTTTTTTTAGGTTCCAGTGAAATTACTTTGCAAAATGCTGCCTTGGACAAAGTTTGAATATATTTAGTATTATTAGTTTTATTCTTATTACTACTACTCTAATTTAAATATAAAGTACTATGGCAGTAAAAAAAAAAAAAAAAAAAAAAAGATTATTTGTCCAAAACCACAGAACTAAGGGATGATAGAGCTGATATTCAAATGTGTCTCTAAAATTCACTTTCATTCCATTATTTCTAATATATTCCTCTTTAATTTCTAAATCATTTCTTCTAGATCACTTTTTAAATTCTATAAAAGAAACTAACATCGCTAGTAGACATTATACACCCAAGGGTCAACCCTTATTTACCTAGAATGCCCATAAAACAAATTAAAATAATATTCATTATTGGGGCATTTATGTAATATAGGCCATTAACACACAATGCTGGTTTTTTTTTCTATAATCATTTTTTAATGTCAAATTTTAAGACAAAATTTTAAGTAACAATCCTTGGAATTTTTAAAGAATCAAAAACACTGAGGCAGAATTTTGCAAGAAAGCAGACTTTAGCAAGTCATTAGTGAAACAAACTTCATCAAACAAGGGAAGGAAAGACGGAGGGAAAATAAATAAATAACTTTGGCATGAGTGAGATGGGGAGAACAGGCTTTGGAGTTCATGAGCTCTAATGACATAGCACCTGACTTTCAGGAAACTCTCCTACAGGAGAAATTTGCACAAGAGATCAGTTATATAAGCAAATATATTTATTACAGCATTTTTATAAGAAAAAATAGAAACAACTTATATCCAAAAATAAGGAAATAAAAAATTAAATAAATTATGGTGTGGTTCACTGAAGTAAGTTTATATGAACAGATAGGAAATAATCACAATAAATTTTTTCCCATTAAAAAGAAGTCAAAGAATAATGTGTGTGCATGATCTGAAATTGTAAAGGAAGAGATGGGAACACTGAGAGGAAGTGGGCTGTGAAGGGATACTTTTGCTTTCATTCCTTTATTTTTTATTGTTTACATGTAATGGTTGGCAACAGGCATATAATGCAAGATTACTTTTTTATTTAAAAATAACTCTAAGAAATCAATTAGCAAGTGCATGTCATGCAGGCAATATAGTATAGTGAGCTAAGCATCATCTCTGTATGCAGACAACCTGAATCAAACTATAATTCTGCATCTATTATCTGGGTAACTTTGATATTTTCCTTAATTTATCTGAATATTCATTTTTATCAACATAAAGTAGGGATAATTATGTCTTTCATTACTCCAAGGTTTAGAGGTGATACATACAGGTGCCCAATATACAATAGCTAATAATAGCAAATCACTTTGAAGAAAAACAGCATTGCATATTTTACTCTGCGCTGTTCTGGTTTTGTTTGTTCCATTTATCTGTTCCTAGATGTGAGTCCTTTAAAAGAAAAGAGATTTTTCTGACTTGTATTCTTAAATCTGTCTCCTCTGCCATGTTTACTTAACTTCACCTAGTAATACCTTAGAATATTGCAGATTGGGGAAATAAAATAGAATTACGTGTATGTTCGAGCTAGAAAAGATCTTAAAGATTAACTAGTCTCATTTCCAGTTTTGCTACAAATAGAAAAATAGTATGGCATAGTAATTAGTTCATTAAATTGATTAAATTTATAGAGTCGCTCAAGGTATATTATCTCATATACAGTATATATGACCGTTATATGGTACTAACTGAGGTCTGTTTGCTTAACTTAAACCATTGAGCTTTATTTCCTGGTAAGGCAATGATAATTTTAGAACTTGGAATATTTAGAAGTGTGTAAGTCTGAGAACTATCACTGCCTTAACAAAGTCTGAGAAGACAGAACATGGGGTGAAAGAGGGCAGAATATAAGAACATCAAAGCAAGGGACAAACTTCATCTATTTAGCTATTCTGTAATTTCACTTGCATCATGGTAATAACGCAATAATACTCTTACACAATAATGCTTTGTGTCTGTCTTGGTATTATGTATGTCAGACTGCTATGCCATCCCCAGCAATAAAATTAGAGAGGGATAACGTGGTAAAAAGGCATACGCTTCATACTCTCTCTGCATTCTTATTACTCAAACTGATGGAGGGTCATTGGAATGTTATGAAACATTTTCCAGTAGTTGTATTTCAGAGTTACATTAATATATTTTCAAGTTTTATACATTTTGCTGCAAATAAAACTGAGAACCTAGGTAAAGATTCCCCCAAAATTTGGATTTTTCCTATTTAAGGGCTAGAGGATTAACTGTCTATGAAGCAAGTAGTTTCTCTCGGGGCAATGAGCACTATAGAAGTAATAGCCTAAAAGTGATTTTTTTCTTATTAGGAAACATTTTCAGTCATTGAAAATATACAGAAAATAACAATAACGAACTAGGTATACCTACCATCTAGCTAAAAGCAAACAAACAAGACATAACGGATAGAAAAGAGTGCACCTCTCTTCTTCCCAGTGGTAGTCACTATCCTGAATTTGGCATTATTTATTCCACCCATGTTGTTATACCGCAACTATAAAATGTGTATTCTTAAGCTATATAGTATTGTTTTGCAAGTATCCAAACAATGCATACATTGTATCATTCTTTATGTAGCCTTACAAAACTTTTATTTTTTGCTTAAAGTTTTCCTTTTGCAATTTATGCATGTTGCTAAAGGTCTAGTTTATTCACTTTAATTGCCATTAATGTTCACTTATAAGAATATATGACAGTTTACTCATTTTTCATATTAATGGCGACTTCTATTGGCTTCAGTTTAATTGCAAAGAATAGTAATGAATAATCATATTTTTGGATAGATAAGAAAAAATAGATATTTGATAGATGATAGAAAAACAGATGATAGATAGATAGATAGATAGATAGATAGACAGACAGACAGACAGACAGACACCTTCTTCAGATCATGGGAATGAAGTATATAATTGCTGGTCACAGAGTATATGCATCTTTAGACCTGCTAGATAGTGCCAAATTGTTCTTCAAACTCATCGTATTAATTTATACTCCTACCTTCTATATATGAGATTTTCTATTGTTTTAACTTCCTCTCCTATACATAAGATCGGCCCTTACAACTTTTTAAAAAAATCTGTTTTGTTTTTTTTTTTCTTTCAGCAGTTATCATGCTGGCAAGATGTGGTTTATTTTTGGAATATTTTGCAAATGACACCAGGTAAATGAGACATGAAAAATGACATTGGACATAATTGGTATAAAATTTAAAATAGTCATAACATCTAAAATAAAAGAAATCTGAACAAAAATCTAAAAATAAGTATCTAAATAAGAAAAGTATGAGAAAATGTTAAACATCTACTTTGAGGTCCTTCACATAAGTAGAGTTATAAACTCTATTTGCAATTTCAACCAAAGAAATCAAGCTAAAATCCCTTGATGCAGGGGTCCCCATCCTCCAGACCACACACCACCACCAGTTCCTGGCCGGTTAGAAACCAAGCCACCCAGCAGGAAGTGAGCAGTGGGCGAGTGAACAAAGCTACATTGGCTCTCCATCACTGGCATTACCACCTGAGCTCTGCCTGCTGTTAGATCAGCTGCGGCATCAGATTCTCATAGGAGTGCAAACCCTGTTGTGAATTGCGCATGCAAGCAATCTAGGTTGTGGGCTCCTTATAAGAATCTAATGCCAGATAATCTGTCATTGTATCTCATCACTCACAGATGGGACCATCTAGTTGCAGGTCAGCAAACTCAAGGCTCCCACTGATTCTCCATTATGGTGAGTTGTATGATTATTTCATTATATATTACAATGCAATAATAGTAGAAAGAAAGTGCACAACAAATGTAATGCACTTCGATCATCCAGAAACCATCCCACACCCACCCACACCCCAACCCCATGAAAAAATTGCCTTCCATGAAACCAGTCCCTGGTGCTAAGAAGATTGGGAATGGCTGCCTTAACGCATTTGGGTGAACATTACATTTCTCATTTAATTCCTGCTCTTTTGTTCACTGTTCCAAAACTTCTCTCATGGCCTATGATCTACGGAAGGTCAAGGATCCTTATTTCCTTTCACTGGACAGTTAGATATCCATACCTGCCAACTTTCTATTGAATGTGATACGTCATTCAAGATATTCTAACTTGGGTTTTTCACAGGCCAATATTGATTTTCTTCTCCAACACGATGCATCTTTTCATGTAGTAATGCCTTAACCAGAGCAAAAATTCAAGAATTTGAGTTTTTATTTGTTGAATGCTAAATTTTTAAATACTATCAAAACTTTTATACATATTTTCTCCCTCTCTCATATCAGTTGAACAGGGCTAAATGATTTTCCCTCAGAATTGTATTTCATATTGCAGGTTTAGAAACTCAAATAGGAAAAGGATTGTGTTAACCATCACAATAATTTAGAGGGAAAGGAGTTGAATAAGCGAAAGCAGGTCCCCTCCAAACTCCCAAGTGTCTTCATAGAGTGACAAGCCTTTAATTAATTTGCCACAGTTGAACCTTTGCAGGTTGATTATGATGGTATGTCAGCACAAATATGGGAAATCACATTAACCAAGCTCACAAAACTAACACATAAAATAAGAATACCAACTTATTGATTTCCATTTTTAAAAAATGACTGCAGAAGGGACCTATCATTCAAATCCTGTGGTCAATGTATTTTCCTTGCAGACAAGCCACAGGGGAAGCCAACCTCTGAGGCTGTTTGGTGTACCTGGAAATTTATCATTAAATCAGTTACAATAAGTATAGAAAGTCCAAAAAGATAAAGGCACACGCCTGACTGTCATAAAAATATCATGTCAGGGTTAAGAAGAGATCATCCACAAAAGAACCCCTAATTTTCTTCTAGGAGGCCTTACAAGATACTCCATCTATCACAGAAATTAAATTTTTAAAGTCCTTTCCATAAATAAAACTCCAACCTTAGAAGTTTCACGAATAAATTGTACCAAATATTTGATGAAGAAATATACCAATTCTACACACACTCTTCCAGAAAATTGAAGAGGAAGGACCACTTCCCAACTCATCGTATGGAGCCAGCATCATCCTGACACCCAAACTATACAAAAACATTACAAGAAAACAAAATTGTATCTGTTATAACCCGTATCCCTCATGAAATAGATGCAGAAGTTCTAAACAAATTTTAACAAATTGAATCCCACAATTTATAAAAAGGATAATATATCCTGACCAAGTTGAGTTTATCCAAGAAATATAAGTTTGGTTTACATTCAAAGGTTAACCAATGTGTCAGGTGATAAGTGCTAAATAAACTGTGAGATATTATACAATGGAATATTATTTAGCAATAAAGAGAAATGAAGTACTGGTACATGCTACATGAATTAAACTTGGAAGTATTACGTAAAAGAACTCAGTCACAGAGGACCACATATTGTAAGATTCCATTTACATGAAATATCTAGAATGGGCAAAGCCATCCAGACAGGAAGTAGATTAGTAGTTGCCTAGGGCTGGAGATTCCAGGAAGAGGGAAGTGGGGAGAAATGGGGAGTGACTGCTAATGGGTATAGGGTTTTGGAGTGATAAAAATGATCCATAATTGATTATGGTAATGGTTGAAGTGTACAAAAACTATTGAATTGTATACTTTAAAACATTTCAACTGCATATTTTCAATGGATGAATTGTGTGTGTGTGTGTGTGTGTGTGTGTGTATGTATATATATATATATATATATATATATATATATATTTTTAGACAGAGTCTCACTCTGTTGCCAGGCTAGAGTGCAGTGGCGCAATCTTGGCTCACTGAAACCTCCACCTCCCAGGTCAAGTGAGATTCTCCTGCCTTAACCTCCCGAGAAGCTGGGACTACAGGCATGCACCACCACCCGGACCCAGCTAATTTTTGTATTTTTAGTAGAGACAGGGTTTCACTATGTTGGCCAGGATGGTCTCAATCTCTTGACCTCGTGGTCTGCCTGCCTTGGCCTCCCAAAGTGCTGGGATTACAGGCGTGAGCCACCGTGCCCAGCCGGTGGTATAATTTAAAAATGGTATAATTTAAAAATTCTCAGTTACACTGCTAATCAATGTAATTAACCACAGTAAGAAACTAAAAGGAAAATCATATGATGATATGATCAGGTACACCAAATGATCACATGATCATATCAATAAAAAAAGAATTTGCCAAAATCCATTCCTAATGAAAACTTCACCAAACTAGGAAGAGAGGGAAATTTTATCACTTAATAAAGGACACCTAGGAAAGCCCTAGAGTAAGCATTACACTTTACGTCTTCCCCCCATAATCACATCTGCCTCAATCATATACATCAGTAATAAGATAGCTACGATTCAAGAGCTACAGGTTGTCTCCTTAGGCTCTTGAACCAATTGGATGTAATTTTGTAATGAATTTTGAAAAGATGGCATTGAATTTCTACTTCAAAAATATATGCTGATACTAACATTTTAGTATTGAATATTTACAATCTGCAAAAAAATTGGTAGTCTGGAATACAAAGTATTGGTGAGAAACTGGGAAGTGCAGAAACTCAAACATTGTTGGTAAGAGTGTAAATTGGTACAAACGCTTTAGAAAACAATTAGGAATTATCTTGTAAACTGGGTCATTCACATATCCCACGATTCATCAAGTCTATTTGTAAGAATGTACCCTAGAGCTGTAGTGTCTAATATAGAAGCCACTAGCCACATAAACCTATATAAATTTTAATTAATTAAAATTGAGTAAAATATATGCAGTAGTAATGAGCAGACTTAGTGCCTGGACGTTGGTCTCTAATACCATTTTCCAACAAAAGGAACCAGGTCCTTTGGGGAAATGGCTGATTCTAGGGGCTAGAATAGGAAATATACAAGATAAGCCTGGAGCATCTTGTAGTGTGAGAAAGACAGGGCTCAAAACACACACACACACACACACACACATCTGTACACACACATACACATGCATACTGATGGGAGTTATGTCAAAAAGACACAGGAACCACCTGAAAGAGCTCCCAATGACCAAATCTAGAACTACTTGAGCAACAAAGATTATAACCTAAAATATAAATGTTCATGAATCCATACAATATAAGTTAATTACTGAATAATAAAGTAAATGAGAGAGAAAAGACAAAGCTTTTGCAGAAGAATCCCAAATAATTTCCACTCCTTAAGTATAGGCTGCACATAGTGACTTTGTTCTGAAGAGAACAATATGGAAATATGGGGCAGTGAGAAATGGTAAAGAGTAGCTTCAGAGTGGAAAAACCTGACAAAAACAAACCTACTTCAGCCAGGTCAGCGTCAACAGTAATAAGCCATGTTGACAGTATCGTACTCTTGATATGATGTGATAAAATGATTCTACTCTTCTCTTCCTACCCAAAACCCTAATCTTCAATCTAATCATAAGAAAAACATCAGACAAATCCCAATAGTGTGACATTATGCAAAATATATAACAAGTACTCAAAATTGTCAAAGTCATCAAAAACAAGCAGAGTCTGAAAAACTGTCACAGCCAGGAAGTGCCTAAGGAGTAATGCGGGATCTTGGAACAGAAAAACATTAGGAAAAAAAATAAAGAAATACTAATATACTACAAATAAAGAAATACAATAGTAATCAAAATATATAATGAAGCTCTAACGTGTTGTCCCTCTTCCCCTCAATCTTTGCATTAAGAGAAATTAATTTCAACACTCTATGGATTGATTTTTTTTGGCTATTAAGTGCATAAAATCCATGCTTTTTAAAGGAAGTTAAATAGAAATTCAGTTCCTAAGTTTTGCTAGCCACATTGCAAGTACTCAAAAGCCCCTGTGGGTATTGACTGTAATACTGGATAGCATAGACATAGAACATTTCCATCACTGCAGAAAGTTTGGTTAGACAGTGCTGTTCTGGAGAATACATACATATGTGTCCAGTAACATATACAAGAATGTTCATAGGAGCATTGTTCCTGGTTTTTAAAATTATTTTTAAAAATGCCCATCAACAGGGAAATGGATAAACTGTGACATATTCATAAGGTAGAATCCTATACAACAGTAAAAGTGAATGGACTACAGGTTTATACATCAACAAGAATGAATCTTTAAAATGTTGAGTGACAGAAGCAAATTTCAAAATTCATATATATATATAATGAAATCAGTTCTTAAAATTCAGAAGCTGTGAAACTGAATAATGCATTGCTTAGGGATGCATTTGTATTTGGTAAAATGATAATGAGAAGAAACAGAACGGTGATCACAAAATTCAGCTCAGACCTCTTGTAAAGAGGACATGGGCAGCATCTATTGAAAGAGATACTTGGTAAAAGTCTTTTGCTAAGATTGGATGGCTGTAATTAGCTGGGTGTGGCGGCTCATGCCTGTAATCCCAGCTTCTCGGGAGGCTGAAGCAAGAGAATCACTTGAACCCAGGAGGCGCAGGTTGCAGTGAGCTGAGATCACGCCATCGCACTCCAGCCTGGGCAACAGAGCAAAACCTTGTCTCAAAAAAAAAAAAAAAAAAAAGGTTGGATGGTTGCTCCAGATAAGTTTCTTTTATTATTATGTCTCACAATTTACATTTCTATTACATAAGATATTTTGAATACATTATCTCTTTGTCCAAGCTTTATCCAATTTCTCCTTTTGTTACTTACCATTTTTCCCTATTAGAGAATTCTCATTCCCATTACCAAGCATTCTTCCACTTCAGCAGCTGAAGTTGAAACTTGTTGGCCATCATGAATTTTGCTATTTGTTTTCTGACCCCTTGTCTTGGTTCATTTGTATTGCTATAAAGAAATACCTGAGGCTGGGTAATTTATAAAGAAAAGATGTTTATTTGGCTCACAGTTCTATAGGCTGTACAAGAAGCATGGTGTCAGCATCTGCTCAGCTTCTGGTGAGACCTCAAGCTGCTTCCACTCACAGTGAAAGAGGAAGGGGAGCTGCACGTACAGATATCACATGATGAGAGAGGAGGCAAGAGAGAGAAGGCAAGGGTGCCAGGCTCTTTTAACAAGCAACTCTTTGCGGGGAGCAATAAAGTGAAACTCACTCACTATGTGGAGAATGGCACCAAGCCATTAATGAGAAATCCACCCCCGTGACCCAGACACCACCCACCAGGCTCCACCTCCACCACTGGGGATCAAATTTCAACATGAGACTGGAAGGGGCCAAACAAACCATATAGAAAGCACAGCACCCCTTAAACATCAGCTGTTGTGCTTTCAAATTTGCAGTACTATATTTTAGTCTGGATTCATAGTCTAATTTGGCACTTCAAAACTCAAAATGAATATTAATATATGCTTCTCAATTCAGAGGATATTATCATGCAAGTCAAATGAATGAGGCCAATTCAGACAATCTATTGTTTAATCTTGCGTCATACAAATATTGACTCTTCGTATAATAGAGCATCATTACCTAGAAGACTCAACAGCATTTAAAATGCACAAAATGCTTCAGGACTCTCTTGGTAGGCTTTATTAATATTCTTCTACAAAATAATGTTGAAACTATTCCATTCATATTTTTAAAATACTTTTCTTGATTTACTTAACTGGATCTCTACTCACTTTTCTAATTGTTTATCAAATACTAATTTCCTTTTATAACCTGCTAGGGTTTCAAAAATAGTAGCCAGGTGGGAAAGCCTATTTAAAGTTTTTTGTTCTTTCCCATGCTGATTTTCTGAATTACTGTATTTTTCCCATACCCATATTTTAAAACAAATTATGTCTTTAACCACAACAGATGGATATTCTCGTTATTTTTAATAATGCATCGCTTTTTAAATTATTTAACCTATTTTAATTAAGTTTAACAGTGTTCTGCTATTCAGAAATTAAATATAAATAAAAATCAAGTTAACATAAAAATTAGTCCTTCTCAGTCAACAAAGCATTTCTAATACATGTAAATTAAAGGAGAGGAAACTCTACAGTCCAAAGGTATAACTGTAGTTTTTCACTGTGATCACTGTTTTGTTACCTTTTTGTGTATACACTGAAGTATATGCTGACTCCTTAGCAAAAAAAAAAAAAAAAAAAAAAAAGTAACTATTTCAGAACAGAAAAAAATCATTTGGTCAATAAATTATAGTATAATCAATATTCAGTTGTAAACAGATTACGGTTAGGGACCCCAACACTGGCCTCACTTCCACTTTCAAAATATGATACCAAATTAAGAAAATAAAAAGGATGAAAACTCACAATATTGTAAATAAGAAGTGAAAGCTAACTAAATCTGTAATAAACCTCCATCGATGACAAGGACAACAGGACTGGATAGAAGGACACCTGTGAGCCACCTGTGCTATGATACCACCCACCTGGAAACAAGTAGAAATACTCCTTTTCATCCTTCCTCTTTGTCTATGCCTTAAAAAATAAACCAGAAAATTGCTCCAAATCCTACATAGACAATACTTTCTGAGGTAGCCTCATACATTCCCTTATCTGTCCAATACCAGTTCTCTATATCCAGTTAGAAACTCCAAATTTCAATAAACAAACAGAACATGAGGGAATTGGCAATGGCAGGTGGAAAACTGGAAACTGAAATTTCTACCAGGTGGGTCAGGAGTAGACAATGATGGAAACAAGAACAGCTTTATCAGCAGTATTTACTGGGGGCTGAACTTTCCATTCTCCAATTTGTTTCTATCGTTAAGCAACTAGGTATAAGGAGCTAGGGTCGAGGAGTTCACACTGGATGACAGTGAATAAACACCTAGTAAGGAGACTGCCAATTCAGCCCCCTCCTGCCTACCCCTCAGACCATGCCTTGCCCCAACACCATAGAGCACACACTTCTTAGAGAACCATTTTTCTCCCCTCCTTTATGTGGGTAATGATTATTTTGATACCATGTGACTGCACTGTACGGGAAACAGCTGACTGCACCATGGGAGAAAAATAACTAAGCCAATAAACTCCCTTCCTAGGTAATTTAGATTTGAAAAGAAGATTTCAGATCAGTCAGGTTAGCTGCACCACAGAAGACACACTATTTGAGAGCTAATGAAGGTCGTGGTTTAGACCAGACCAGCTGGAATAGCAGGAGAGTTGAGTGAATTTGAGAAGACTGGCCAGAAACAAGAAGGGGAGGGCAGGAGAGAGGAAGAGAATGGTAGGAAGCAAACAAAAGGCAAAGAAGAGACAAAGAAAGTGACATTTTATCCCTGGACCAATGGTTTCTACTGCTCATCAGTTTCCAAGATAAACTTCTGCATCTTCATCTTAAACTTTGTTTTTGCTTTTACAGAAGCTTCCTAGGAGTATTTCTGTGACTTAAAGCCAGTATAGTTCTAGAAAATATGTGGAGCTCATTATACAGAAAGAATTTAAATCTGAGCTGAACACATCAACTTGCCAAGCTGCTAAAAATATGCAAAGGAGCTTTAACCTACTGCCAAATGGACAGAGATTAAAGCCAAGGACAATATATATACCCTGGTGGTTGACAAGTGCCAGATGTGAATAGAACTCTTACCATTTAAATATAAGTAAAAAGACCAGGCACAGTGGCTCACGTCGCTAATCCCAGCACTTTGGGAGGCCAAAATGGGCGGATCGTGAGGTCAAGAGATTGAGACCATCCTGGCTAACACGGTGAAAGCCCGTCTCTACCAAAAATACAAAAAATTAGCCAGGTGTGGTGGCGGGCGCCTGTAGTCCCAGCTACTCAGGAGGCTGAGGCAGGAGAATCCGGGAACCCAGGAGGCGCAGATTGCAGTGAGCTGAGATCAGGCCACTGCACTCCAGCCTGGGCGACAGAGCAAGACTCCGTACCACGCCCCCTGCCCCCCACCAAAAAAAAAAAAAATAAAATATATATATATATATATATGTAAACAGGAATTCAGAATACTGCAGGACAAGGAAAAGAAAACATCTTGCAGAAGGCTTAAAGAGAAGACTTCTAAGTGCTAAAGTAGAAGAATCCTCAGAAAGATATTTTTTAAAAATTGCTGTGAAACTTTGGCAGAAAGTCATATAAACTTCCACACTTTTAAATTTTTGAAAAAGAGACAATAAGAATTCTAAAGCAGAGAGGTGCATAAGAATTGTAAAGCATTTAAAATATATTTGCCAAATTAAATTAGCATCACAGTTAATAAAGAACTGTGATAAAAACGCAACTGGGATCAGTAACACGGAAAACAAATTAGAGAATCTCTGTATTTCCCTCCACTGCAATTATCATGTTCACAGGTCCTGGTGGCCTACCTGGTAGTGTGACCCAAAACTTCATTTCTGAAGGGTCTGATCTCTTGGTTTTCACATGGTTCTTCCTTCAGAGTTGCTGCACATGTCCATTTAGAGTTATGTTGAGATAAGAGAGTACCAAGATGTGCTCAGAGATTATCTGCTTTCTATACATTCCTCCCAGCCATCCATATCTGAAAGCTTCACTACCTCCTTCTGCATATCAGTGTCAATTACCCTACCAAATGATGACTCTCTTCTTACCTGTGAGCCCCTGACCACAAGATGCCCAAAGTGCTCCAGTTGAATGAAACTCTTGCTATGTCTCCTTGTAAGAATCCTCTCACTTTAGACAAGGAACTCTAGCAATGCTAGATTTATAGGGATGAGAAGTACAATGTCCTCCAGCATGTCAGAGGTGATGGCAAGAGGAACCCTTCTGCTACTCACCTTGGTACCTAGGCCCATGTATTCTTCCTATTATTGGCAGAGCACCACATTTAGGTCTCTGTTCAAATGTGTAGTGTGCATTCTGAGAATGGTGCTTCTTCATCCTTTTGGAGCATTGCCTTCAAGCTGGAGCTTCACCTATGTCTTGAGAAGGCTATTGCTAGAAGGCCTGTTAGAGCAACAGGCCAGTTACTTCTTGATACTGTAAGTATATGATACAAACAGTAAATCCAGTGGTTGTAGGCCCATTCTCACACCTCCTTTGCTGTAAGTGGATCACACCTGGGATGATTTGTTGAGTAGGATTCCACACTTCTGGATCAAGCATTCTAAAAGCACCAGGATGACAGTGCTAGCTGAAGCACTAAGGGCCAGGAAGGCAAATTCATACCAAGAATACACAAGCATCTCTTTGGACAAATCCCTGTCCCTTCCAGGATGCAGGCTCCTTGCCACCAAATCAGATTCCTCAAAGAACAGTGCCACTTAGAGGGTTCAAAGTTGGTCTTTGTTGGTATCAGGTTAGACATTCAGAGGCACCAGTGTCCAGATAGACTTCAGCAAATGGGGACTCTGTTGTCAAGCCCATGCACAGTGTTCATCTCTGACACAATGGCCACTCCAGTAATGGGTTTATTGGGCCAGATCCAGGAAGGCTGGTGACAAACGCTGGATAACACTGACTGGCCATGCCATTTTGTCTCATTGGTGTTCCATGACCCTTTCATAGTGAATGCCTCCTGGTAGCGTCAATGTGTGATAGACAGACACTCGGGCCCATATGTCCATCACATGCTCCAAATCTAGAACTCCTTGTCTTTGATCTTCTATTTCTTTTCCTTCCAGGTCCTTGACCAGCCAGCCAGGCAATTAACCACTGCCCAGGAATCTGCATATATTTTTACGTTGTTCCACTTCTCATTCCATACAAAGTGGAGTTCATGGCTCAGAGGTCTGCACATAAGGTTTTCCCTCTCCACTATTTTCAAAGCCATATTTGATTGTGGCTGTAATGTAACCGCTATCCATTTTCAGCTTCCACACACATACCAAGTGGACTCATTCATAAACAAAACTTCGGCTGCACCCTTTGTTTAGCCAGTCATACCAGACCCACCACATGACCGCTGTGGTAAGTGTAAGGTCTGTTGCTGTACTGTGATGGGTATCTGAGGTACTTGCTAATGCGTCTTACTCACATCCTCTGGCCCTTCCTGGATTTGGTTCCAGATGTACCATTTCCATCTTGTGACCCAGAGCTGCTGACCCATCTGACTTTTTGGCTCTGCAGTTCCTACATCACTTAGCCCATCACGGGTAGTTCAAGATGCATAGTCATTTGGTGCCTCATGCTCAAGGCTTCAGTCTCTACCAGGATCCCTATATAGGAGGAACTGTTTCTAAAATGACTTATAATTCTCTGCTGCAATTGCCATGGTCTGGCTTCAAATTCCAGGGGCCTGTGTTGTGCTTTTCTCACTGGGAATTGCTGTGAAATCTACACTGAATCTCTTATCACCACTAGTACCAATAATATTATAGGGTCAGTTGGATTGGGTCAGTTGGATTATATGACCCAAATCCAAGGACAGCCTGAATCTTCTGCAGAGCCACTCAATACTGACAGCCTTCCATATCACTCAGTATATGGGAAGGAGCAATATTCCTACTACGTGTCCTTTGGCAAGAGTATACCTCCTCTCCTGGGGTCCTTGATGAGATATTAAATCCATGTCCCAAAAAAGAGCCACCAAGCAGATGAATTTTGATGATCTACTCTTATGTTCTAGCCCCTTAATCAAGCATTTGGAGCTGAGAGACAAAACCTTGATAACTGGTGTAGAGATCTACTGATACGCTTTCAAGGAGGTCTGTTGAAGTCATTTATCCCCCAACCATCTCTGTATCCTCAAGAGCATCTCTTACAGAGTGTGTTTTCTACTTTGTGATCCTATAATGTAAAGTGATCCTATAATGTAAAGATCCTTAAATATAGGTAATTCTAAAATTTCTAGACCCAGCCTTGCCCAGGTTAAACCCATAGCACACGCCCCCCTTCACCTCCTCTCCCATTCTAGTACTTTCCTCCCACCCCATCCTGCTTCTCATGGGAAAGCAGTCAGACAGAATGCAGTATGGCATATTGAACACAGCAGCAGAATTCAAAAAAGTCTTCACCAATGGGGTTACATTTGAGGTTGCCCTCGATGAATGAAATGAATTTCTGTACCCAGAGAATGGAGGAATGTAGGAGCAGGCAGAGGGGGAAAAAACAGCAAAGGCACAGAAGGTAATGAGATTTAGCAGTCCGAGGAGGAGCAAGTGGTCCAGTGTGATGCAACAGGCCTCATAATTCTCCAGTTATGTGGGCGACTTTCATTGTTGTTTTGCATTGTGTCTTAAATCTCACAGCCATTTCAAGAAGCAGAAAGTGAGGGCCATAGGATAACTGAATTGTTTTATATATAGACTCAGCAATCTGCGCTTAAAAAAAAAAAAAAAAAAAAAAAGGGTGGGAAGGGGATATTTACTCCCCTGCTCTTATATATATCAGTGAAGACTTTCCTATATGACATTCATCCATTTTTTGCAGTAGGATCTCATTGTGAGCTCACATCAAATTTATTAACAACTATCACCTTAGCACCTTTTTTTTCCATCCACATTAATGACTTCTAACCTATATTTTCTGGCTTATAATCTTTTTTTTTTTTTTCCTTCAGATTTGGTCTTTCCCTAGTGGATTGCTTTCCATTTATCTTGATTAAACCTCACTCTATTGATTTCTCTTCTTTCTCTAACTTCTCAGAAATCTGCTGTATATTAATTCAGCTTTCTGTGAAATTAGCGATTCCTCCTAGTGCTGAATAACATTTAGGGAAGTTTTAAAATCCAAAATCATTAAATAACCTCCTTCTCAAACTTTGGGTACTATATTTAATTCCAATAGAATGAGAAAATATGTGCATACATATTTCATCCTAGGATGACAAATTCTTTGTTTTCAAATAATTTATTTTTATTTTATTGGAGAATATTATAAAATTTAAGAGTCCTTGAATAAAAAGTCAAGCTTTAATGTACGCTTTCCTTTATAATAGGACAGAACAAAGAGGAAAGTTCATGAAATGTTCATACCCTACAATCAAGGTATACTTACTATTAGAGATGTGTAACAAGCAGAATAAAAATTATGTATAATTACTTTTTATTTTTCTATCTACCAAATAATATTGAATCATCATTGTATCCCTAGGAATTAACATTGAGTAATTTATTCAATGTGATACAGCAAGATGGGATTTGAACCCAGATATTTTTTACACTTTTCTTGTTAGTATAGTATGATGCACTTTTAGTTCTTTCATTAAACTCAACAACTATTTAGGGTGAGTCTTGCTTTCCAGCCACAATTCAGGATGTTAGGGACCCAGTGACGAACAAAGAAGCCTCCTGCACTTAGTGTCTGTGAAGTGTGATTCACTTTTAGTTCCTGCATTAAACTCAATAACTATTTAGGGGGAATCTTGCTTTCCAGCCACACTTCAGAACGTTAGGGATCCAGTGATGAACAAAGCAGCCACCTGCTTCTTAGCATCGGTGAAGTGTGATTCACTTTTAGTTCGTTCATTAAACTCAATAACTGTTTAGGGGGAGTCTTTCTTTCCAACCACACTTCAGGATGTTAGGGATCCAGTGACGAACACAGAAGCCTCCTGCTCTTTGTGTCTGTGATGAAGATAAATCGCTATCTTAGGTTCATTCATGTTCTTTTCTTTACTGCACAGAAACATGGAACCCTCAGACATGAACTCCTTCCACTGAGCTTCCCTCCAGCGAAAAATGTATCTGTGTGCCTCCCCAATCCTCACTTCTCTCCATTTCACCTGAGGGGACAAAGTGTCCATCTACTTCTCTCTTTCAGAAGAGGCAGCTGCTGAAGCTGTGGCTTGGCACCTGCAGCCCCAACATGTCTGGAAATGTTTTCCATCCATAATGGCAAGTCTCTCTCTCTCTCTCATCTTCGGTCCCTTTCTGCTAAGTTGTTTCCTTTGGCCAACAAGGAAACTTCAATCGCCCCAATTTTTTAAATTGGTTTTGTATCTTTCTCAAACTGCTGCCTTCACTCTTTCTCCTCAACAATAGATTAAACCGATTTTAGACTCATTTTTATTATTTTCAGGCATCCCATTCACTCTTCAAATCAATACAATTTTGCTCTCTCTGTTACTCCACTTGAAGGTGAAGTTCCCTCACTCCCCAGGAGGGAGAATTCTGAGGAACATATTCTGCACATCTTCCCAGGTTTCCCTGAGTTTTGCTGTGGTCATGAGGAAGCAAGGCACCGCTAGCCACATTACCCCCACCTCGCCCCTCTCCCACTTCCCTTCCAGCATTTTCTGTACTTCACCCACTCACATCTTTATCTCAGGGTTAGCATCTGAGAGAATCCAAACTAAGAATAGAGACGTTCTCATACCAAGTCCTGTGGATTCTAATTCTTTACTTTCCAAATCATCTTTTCTCTCATTTCCTCTGTAATTGTTTTATTTTAAGCACTTATCTTCTGGCTCCTGTACTAACTTGTCTTTCTGCCCCTACCACCTTCTCCCTCTAATTCATCCCCCACGGACTTGCAGTATGTATTTTTTTTCCCTATAAACCTTGTCTTGTCACTTCTTTCCTTAAAAACCTTTGATATGTCCCTTACTGCCCACGGAACCAAGTTTAACATCATTGATGTGAATATTGGGCCCTTTCCAAACCTGTGCAAGCCCTGTATCCTGCCATTCTCCTTCCAAACCTGTGCAAGCCCTGTATCCTGCCACTCTCCTTCCAAACCTGTGCAAGCCCTGTATCCTGCCATTCTCCTTCCAAACCTGTGCAAGCCCTGTATCCTGCCATTCTCCTCATTTTCCAGCTATATCACGTTAAGAATTCTGTCTCTAAACACACACCCTTTACTTTCCTAACTCCACCTTTGCACGTTGTTTCTTCATGAAGCAGCCTTCCCTCTCTGCATCCCCTTCGCCAGAAGATTGTATTCATTCTTCAAGACTCCACTTGAATTCATTGTCTCTAGAAAACATTTCTTAGTGTCCCTAAACATGGCTATATGTTGCACATAATGGTCCACTGAGACCTTCTAACAAAACACATAAGTTTTATTGAAATTTTTGTATATCCATCTCCTTCCCGGGACTATACATTTTCCCAAGTCAAAGCCACATCTTATTCTTTGTGACGGTTAGTTTTAGATGTCAACTTCACTGAGTTGAGAAATACCTAGAAAGCTGGTAAAAGATTATTTGGGGGGTGTCTCTGTGAGGATGTTTCCAGAAGAGATTGATGTGTGAGTCTGAGTGGACTGAGTGGAGAAGATACAACCGCATGTGGGTGGGCACCACCCAATTGGCTGGAAGCTTGGATAGTACAATAACAGAGGAAAGGTGAATGGGTCCTCTCTTCCCCCTGGAACTGGAGTGCTCTCCTCCTCCTGCCCTTAGATATTAGAACTCCACACTCTCCAGCCTTTGGACTCCAAGACTTCTACCAGTCATTCCCACCTCAACCCCAGGTTCTTAAGCCTTTAGACTTGGACTAGACGTTATACTACCAGCTTTCTGGGTTCTGAGGCTTTTCTACTTGAACTGAACCACCCTACTGGCAGTCCAGGGTATCCAATTTGCAGATGGCCTGTCATGGGAATTCTCAGCCTCTGTAATCATGGAGACAGTGCTTCCAATAAATCCCCTCTTGTACACATTTCACACGTATATGTGTATACATATCTATAGAATACATATAGAATACAATAGAATGTGTTTATATATACATATATACATACATATAAATAGAATATATATATGTGTGTCTATATATGTAAAATATTAATACAAATATATAGAATACATATGTGGGCATATATATAAATGCATATAAGTAGAATACATATAGAATACACTTATACTATGTATATACACATATATGTATTTTATTTATAGAATATAAATGTATGTATATGTATACATATGTATATATACACACACAGATATGTACTCACAGATATACACACACACAGGTACACGCTATTGGTTCTATCTCTCTAGAGAACCCTTACTAATACACTGATCTTCTTGTTTCTAATTACTGTCAACAATGTCTATCAATAAGTATTTGGATAAATGCATGAATTAATTAACATGAAGGGAAACAAGCAAGTGGGATTATCCTGGGCTTTTTGTTGTCTCATCTCCTCCATCCTCCTCCTCCACCACCATCACCATGGCACAACTAAAATTACTAAAGTACATTTAATTTTAAAGCAAGCCTCAAATGCAATATGATTTTTGAAACAAGAAGGCCATTCCAGCTCTAAAAATGTCTCTCGGACTGGTTCTCCAACTAATCTTTTACTAGAACACAAACCTTATATTTCAATATGAAAAACAAAATGGTAAAGTTCAAATGACTTTGGAATTAACACATGTATATAAATTAGTTTTTTTGCTAAAGTAAATTACATCAAATTCTGCCTGTTTTGATGTGGAGAGAGGATTAAAAATCAAGAAGGCAAAGAGTCTCTGAAGAGGTAGGGTTATAAATGCCCCAAATCCATTCCTTGATCTTGAGACAAATAAAATATATGCACAAAAGAAGTTTATATTCCATATTTCCAAGCATGTTCTACTAAGTTTCAGATATATTCATATTTCTTTTACTACCAAAATGCTTATCAATATTCTATTTTCTTGGTACCCTGCTCTGCACTTCATAGGGTAATACTGAATAAACCTGGGTAGTCAGATCAGCTAAGCTGGTAGTTCCCAAATTTGTCCAATTATATGAGGTATTTGTTTTTTAACAGAGTTTATCAACTGCTCCTTAAATCTATTAGGTTTGAAACTCCAGGAATGGAGCCTAGAAATCTGAATTTTAAAATCTTCCCAGATGACTTTGATGCTCATCTAGGTTTCAAAATCCTTAGGTTGACAAATATATTACCTCTTCTGTAATATTTAACTTAAGTATTAACTGAGTGTTGATTATATGCATGACATAGAGAATATGTTTCACTTTTCACAGTCTCTATGAGGGTTTTTTCCCCCATTGATTTCTCTAATCCCAACTGAGCATTCATTTTCTCTAGGGAGAGTTGTTATGGGTAAACTGATTGAGGGAGCCAAAATAAGTCTCCGTATAACATGAAAATGATTTCAAAGGATGTGCTATTTAATACCTTTACCATCCTCCTTTCCTCAACTATAAAGGTTTCTGTCATAAGGGTGAGGAAGGGAAAGGGACAACACCTTAAATATTTAAATATTCCACAGAAGAGAGCTTAGAAAAGCGCAAGAGCCCAAAGTCATCTCCCTGTTGTCAACAACCCCCATCCCAACAAACAGGCAAACTTCCGTAGTGCTAAGGATGGGTAGAAAAGATATGGCACCATGGCCAGAGACAGCCTGCAGAGTTTCCCTTGACCTAGAGAACAGTAAAAAAGTATTCAAATTTCCCAAGTCTTACAGAGGATCAAGGAAGTATCAGACGTGGAGTCATACCTGAGAATATCCTAAACTTTAACGCGGCTGTAACCCACGTGGTCTAGTGACACAGGCCAGCCTGCAGCCTGAACAGATAATAAACAAGCACCACACTCATCAACCCCCCCAAGATTAATGCATAACCTCAAGAATGAGGATTACCCAAAATTAGGTACCACTTGAATTGACTAAGGTCAAACTTCTACCAAACAGAAAGAAGAAAAAATGAAGTAACTTCGATTCATAGGAAATGGAAATAAGTGGTATCTCTTGGAAAACTAACTCTGTGGTCTAATATTTATGTCAGTACTTTAACATTTATTTAAAGTTGAAGGTGACTCCAAACACAGAGCAAATTGTTTTTGTTGCTGCTGTTGTTGTTACTGTTGTTTTGAGTCTCGCTCTGTCACCAGGCTGGAGTGCAGTGGTATGATCTTGGTTCACTGCAACCTCCACCTCCTGGGTTCAAGCGATTCTCCTGCCTTAGCCTCCTGAGTCGCTGGGATTACAGGCACACGCCACCACACCCAACTAATCTTCGTATTTTTAGTAGAGACGGGATTTCACCATGTTGGCCAGGATGGTCTCAATCTCTTGACCTCATGATCCGCCACCTCGGCCTCCCAAAGTGCTAGGATTACAGGTGTGAGCCACAGCACCTGGCTGCAAATTGTTTTAAATGTCAATTTTTCCTTTAGAGGAGCCACTGGAAGGATGCAGTAGAAGGAAAAGAAGCTTTAGAGTCAGACAAATTTGAGGTAAATTCTGAGTATCTTACCAAGAGCTAGGTGTTTATCTTCCCAAAGGCTCACTTTCTTCACCTGTGAAAGAGTGTTTTAGAATTCAGTGAAGGACAGAAGTTAAGAGCTGTATACATATTATAAGCTCAATAAATGCTAGTTTTGGCTTTTAAAGAGTCGAAAGATAACAGATGCTGGCGAGGTTACGGAGGAAAAGGAACACTTGTACACTGTTGGTGGAAGTGTAAATTAGTTCAACCATTGTGGAAAGCAGTGTGTGGCGATTCCTCAAAGAGCTAAATGCAGCACTACCATTTAACCCAGCAATCGCATTACTAGGCACATATCAAGAGGAATATAAATCATTCTACCATAAAGACACATGCAAGCAAATGTTCATTGCAGCACTACTCACAATAGCAGCAAAGACACAGAATCAACCTAAATGCTCATCAATGACAGGCTGGATAAAGAAAATGTGGTACATATACACTATGTATATACTATCCAGCCATAAAAAATAATGAGATTATGTCTTCTGTGGGAACATGGTCAGAGCTGGAGGCTACTATCTTTAGCAAACTAATGCAGGAACAGAAAATCAAGTACTGCATGTTCTCACTTACAAGTGGGAGCTAAATTATAAGAACTCATGACCACAAAGAAGGAAACAACAGACGCGGGGGTCTACTTAAGGGTTGAGGGTGGGAGGAGAGAGAGTAGCAGACAAGATAACTATTGGTTACTGGGCTTAATACCTGGGTGATGAAATAATCCGTTCAACAAACCTGCATGACATGAGTTTACCTGTGTAACAAACCTTCACGTGTACCCCTGAATCTAAAAGTTTAAAAATACATAAATAAAATAAAGTAAATGCTAGCTCTTTCATTTCTTCAAAGAGTTTTAAAATCTTAAATTGAGGCCATATTTATACAAAAGAAAGTATAACCATGCCAAGGTATAATAACTCAATATTATAATTTCCTGTAAAGCATGACTTTGTGGATTTCCTGTCACTGCTTAAAACCTAATGCATGCGGGGCTTAAAACCTAGATGATGGCTTGATAGGTGCAACAAACCACCACAGCGCATGTATACCTGTGAACAAACATGCACGTTCTGCACGTATATCCAGAACTTAAAGTAAAATAAAATTTAAAAAAAAAAAAAAACTTGGAAGAAGGTGATGTTCTTCCGAACATGTGGGTGACAATTCCTTCCCTCCCACCAAATATACCAATAAAGCAGATGCTGGTTTTACCTGCTCCTAAATTTCTTAGATGTTTGAATCAGAGTTTAACCTAAATCACTCTGCTTGCAATACGTACATAGAGCTGTAAGCCAGGGTATTGTTTTGATTACAATAGCAGAGGGAAGATTTTTATTTTTGCTCAGAGTGGTAAGACTTTGTGCAACTAAATTTGAATTGTAAAATCCATTTCAAACACACCCTCTGTAAGCACTGGTCTCTGCAGATGGAGGAAGTAAAATGAGTTTCCTAATTTACAGTCAGTGTTATGATGCACAAGGTAACCATAGCTTTCGGGTAAGGAAAGTGGGGACTTGACACAGCAATTTAGAATTTTTATAGTGAGTATCATTTTCTTGTTAATAGGCCCATTGACAATCATAATACTGGGCCATAAAAGTTGGTGTTAACTTTACTTTGCCATTCTCAAATTTTCACCTTACATTTTGTTCTTATTCAAACAATCATTGCCTGTTATAGCTGAAGAGGATTTTAAAGATCACCAAATCCAGGAATAGAAAAGTGGCAGTCTCTAGGCAGAATTCTGTCTATAGAGATGGTTTTATTTTCCCCAACAAAATGTTTCCTTTTTTTCTTTATTTTCTTCTTTAATTCTTCTCTTTCTTCCTTTTTTAATTTTTCTTTCTATATATCAACATATGACTGAGCTACAGTGAAGTGTCCACATGTTAAGTGAACTTTTATATATGTATATCCTAATATAACTACACCCCAATCAAGATACAGAAAATTCTCACAAAGCTTCTTATACTACTCTGTGGGGGAGGGACGGGGGCAGGGGGTGTGTTTGATGGGGTGTTTTAATTTTCTTTAAATATATTGTCTTCAGAAATAACAAATGTATGATCAAAAAAAGAAATAAGATTTACATGGTATTGGCCGGGCACGGTGGCTCACGCCTGTAATCCCAGCACTTCGGGAGGCCGAGGCGGGCAGATCACGAGGTCAGGAAATCGAGACCATCCTGGCTAACATGGTGAAACCCCGTCTCCACTAAAAAATAAAAAATAAAAATTAGCTGGGTGTGGTGGCGGGTGCCTGTAGTCCCATCTACTCAGGAGGCTGAGGCAGGAGAATGGTTTGAACCCAGGAGGCGGAGCTTACAGTGAACCAAGATCGCACCACTGCACTCCAGCCTGGGCAACAGAAGGGTACTCCATCTCAAAACAAAACAAAAAAAAGATTTACATGGTGTTGCAAAGTTGAATAAAAAGTTCTAAAATATTGTAATGGATAAAAAAAATAAAGTTCTTTTTCTAACTTTTATTTTAGATTTAGGGAGCATATGTGCAGGTTTGTCACCTGAGTAAATTGCATACTGTGGGGGTTTGACATACAGATTATTTCATCACCCAGGTAATGAGCATAATACCTGATAGGTAGTTTTTTGATTCTCACCCTCCTCCCACCCTTCACCCTCAAGCAGGCCTCAGTGTCTACTGTTCTTGTCTTTGTGTTCATGTGTACCTAATGTTTAGCTCCCACTTACAAGAGAGAACACACAACATTTGGTCCGGCATTAATTGACTAAGAGTAACGGCTTTCAGCTCCACCCATGTTGCTGCAAAGGACATGATCTCATTCTTTTCCACGGCTGCATATGTGCCGCGTTACCACATTTTCTTTATCCGGTCCACCACTGATGGACATCTGGGTTGAGTCCATGTCTTTGCTGTTGTGAGTAGTGCTGTGATGAACATATACGTGCATGTGAATATATGATCCCTTATAGCACTCTTACATAACCAAAATAACCCAAAATTACTTCTATTCTGACAACTATTACCCCTGGAATAATTTTGATTATTTTTAAATTTTGCACAGATGGAATAATATATAACATTTTGTGCCTGAACAAAGCTGCTCTGAAAAGTTTTTATACATTTTTTGGTGGACATAAACATTGATTTCTGATGTGCTTCTACACGGGAGTTAAATTGTGAGCTCACAAGTAATAGTCCAAAATTATACTTTTAACTGCCAACCAGTTTTCCAAAACAACTGAACTAATGTACATACTCCCCAGCAATATATGAATTCTAGTTGCTCTATATCTTTACCAATACCTGGTAAAATGTTTTCAATCCATTTTCATTTGAATGTGTTTAGGGTATGTGTGCACCATTCACGGGCTCTATGGCTCCTCATTGTTTTATATTTAGCCATTTCGAGTTCTTGTTTTAACCCCATGGCCCTCGAAGGACTTTTGAGTTTACCAACTACTCATCTAATCCACTTTCTCATTTACCATTTTCAGAAAACTAGTCCCAGGAAGTTTAACTGGCTAGCCCAACATCACACAACTCATGACAAATGTAGAAGGAGAGCTCGGGCTGAATTTCTCAACCAGCCTTCTTTCCACTGCATGGCACTTCCACTCACTGACAGTCTGCCTCCATTCCAGCTCTTATCTCTAGTCGCTAAAGTTCCATTTGAATAACTTTATGAAATGCACCCATCAATGATGTGCCTTGACACCATAGCAGTGGTCTTACATCACACTTCTGCCACTCCTTTACTTGAACAATAAACGGAAAGCATAAACTCAAATATGTGTTGTAAAGGAGGTAGCATCCAGGTGGAAAGACTGGAATAAGCATCAGCTGACCCCCTCCAGTGTTCACACTCTTATTCAAGAAGGAAGGAGCCAGGTAATAGTGGGAACAGGTCATTCTCATCCTGCTTCAAGGACTGTGTTACCAGATTCACAAACTCTTCATAGAAAATTGTACTGATTATCTGGTAGGTATTTCTCCCTCGATCTCCATTTTCTTTATATGGGATAAACACCTGCTTAAAAGCAGAGGAGCATACAGAAAGTGACGTGAGTGAATATGGTATTATTTGAATTAGGCAAAGGCTATTAAAAAAGTAGAAAAGTAGCTAAAGATACTAAGTCTCTTGACTTTTCCCTCAGTTTCCCCATATATAAAATGGGAAGTTAGCTAAAGTATTTTTAAGATCCCCTCTAGCTTGGTAGTTCTGTGAATGGATTAGCCATAACTATCATTTATATGACACAGGGAAAACATAAAACAAGCCCAGAATTTACTTATAAATATCTGGTTTGAGAAACAAACTTAATTATCTAAAATGGACACACATGTTATGTGATAAACTGCATCTCTGCTAATTGGTCATTGACATGAAATTGATCTTATTATTTCATAATAAATTGTCCCCCTTCTCCCTTCTCACCTGTCTTCCAAAGGAATTTGATTAAACAAACTTATGTTTAGTATTTCATAAAGAAATACTGGGTTTTTTTTCCTATAGAGTTACAGTGTATCAAAATGATATATTCCTTACCGGCTTATCTGAGAAATATGGGATCAATTATGCTATACCAAAGCAGAAATCTGAAAGTAATAAATCCACCTCAAATAAATAATATAAAATTATATTTATAGAGTCTAAAATAAAATTAACATTTGTCATCTTTTCACCAAATGATCTGAAACATATTTCTTTTTCCAAAATGATCTCGAACAATAGAATAAAAATGCAGGAAGAACTTTTGGGATTTCTTATACCTAAAAGCAAACAAGGCCTATAAAAAAAAAATTGTGGGGGTCTAGATTAAAATTACCAGTGAGTGTTTTGATTTGTTTTGACAGATTGGGAATTAAGAGACAAGACATTCAGTACTTTACTTAGGAATCACCTTTTCCCCTTGTCATATGAGGATTCATGTTTTCTTTAATTAGAAATTGATCAGAAGCCTAATAAAGCTTGATGAGTGATAGCACTAAAAGTCCCTTTCCCAAAAGCTGAGTTCCATCTACTCACAAATTTTCTCCCCTTGGACTCTCTCCATGCCTCCAATTCACATCTGAACAGAGATGGGGGGAAACTCAAATTAATTGTCTTTATATGGTTTCTCACTAAATGTTTCATTGCCACGAGCAGTTCTGAAGAGTAAGTCAAAGTAACTGAAGAAGTATAAATAATCTTTGTACAGAGTAAAATGCATAAATTTAAAGATATACATGGCGAAGTTTCTAGAGATTTATAGAGGTGGAAGAACCTAGGCTTAGAAGATAGAAATAATTTAGTTCATGCCAACGGGACCTGTGGTTTGTAATTCACTCAGACCAAAATCCTCAACTCTCCCCTTAGGAACAAACATATGTCTAAAGAGCCAAAAAGTATGGATAGAGAGAGTTAATGAAACATTATGAAAATCAGCAGGGTGAGGAGAGGCCGCTGAAGACAGTTCACAGCTTAATAACTGTAGATGACAGTGTAGGTGATGGCCCAGTGTCACATCCTCCTTATGATCAGGCTCAGGATTTATCGTGTATGTATTTTGATGGAGATATAAATATATATGAATATATATTAATCTCTAGAGCTATAGGTAAATCTCTCTTGGTGATGGGTAAACAGGAGATCCTACTACTTTCTACCATGGAAACAAAAATCCCATGGAAAAACAGATCAAATAAAAAAAATATGAAGTAGGCAGAGGACAGCTAAAGTGAAAACAAGATACAGAAAAGTACCCACCTGGACTGTTTTGCTTGGGTTAAGGGTGCACTCAGCATCAGAGTCACCACCCCGGCTGAGGGTAGGGCTGCTACATGAGCAAAAGTAGAACAGAGATGGCAAACTGGGGTCATGACTGGGCATTAAAGCAAGTAGTCAGAGACACACCGGATACAGTGTGGCCCCAGTGGTGTCTGGCTGAGCTGGTGAAGATGTGCTTAGCTGGATCCGAGGGATCACGGTCAAAGAAGTAACAACAGTGAAAGCTAAGAGAATGTTGCAAAGCTAGAAGAAAAACTAATCTGAGATGACATCAGAATTCTGTCTTTTGCAAGGATTCCTGTTGTTCCCACAATTCAATGTGGTAGTTTATTGGGGAAATGACAAACATCCCCTTGGCAACTCTAGACTGATCTTTCTTACTAGAAGAATTCTGGGCCCAAGGAATTTTATTCTCATCTAACCAAACTTTTTCTAGGTCTATGCCATATAACGGTCATCACTGGCCAGCCTGCAGCCATACCCACCTAATCAGTGGAGAAAGAAGTCTTTGAGTCTCCTAAAACTTTCATTATTAGCTTCTTCCCCAAAATAAGAGTTTTAGTAGCTAAACTTTTACCTGAGGTTCTGACATAAATCAGAAAAACATGGAGAGTCACAGAAGCTTGGTAATAGCAAATTACGTGGCTCTGGGGAAAACAAAAATAGCCAGTTGACTCTTGTTTTCTTGAGTGTCCAGTGGGAAAACTGAAGCTGGATCAAGGATTGGATTTTAATGAAAAGAGAAAGAACAAACAGATTTCTTAGAGGTCCTAAGAAAGAAATGTAGAGGCCAGGTACAGATCAGATTTGGGAGATAAACTGGGGGCATTTGCCATAAATTTCAATAATTGCATACCTGAAGAAATAATATGTTTTTAAAAATCTTCATGACTGCTCATGCCTGTAATCCCAGTACTTTGGGAGGTCGAGGCGAGCAGACCACCTAAGGTCAGAAGTTGAAGATCAGTCTGGCCAATATAGTGAAAACTTGTTTCTACTAAAAATATAAAAATTAGCCGGGCATGGTGGCACATGCCTGTAGTCCCAGCAGGCTGAGGCAGGAGAATTGCTTGAACGCGGGAGGCAGAGGTTGCAGTGAGCCGAGATTGTGCCACTGCACCCTCACCTCCAAAAAATCATCATGACTGTAGTACTGCAGTCTCTGTTTCATAATATCCTTTTTAACTACAGTGAAGGGATTAGGGAAAAAGACAACTAACCTTAGTACATTTTTAAAGCAGTATTTTAACTGGACATTCTGAGGCTGAAGACAGAAGGAACCATATATGAATATTGTACTTGGGTGAGTAAACTCGTTTCTTGAAGGGGCACAGGTTAGAAAATTTAAATATCGTTTAATTGTATCCTAATATTAAGCAAATAAGTAGTTTATAGATAATGAAAGGCAAGTTTTTCACTAATGAAGAAAGAAATACAAACAGTAAAAAGGAAAAAGAAGACTAGAATAAATCCTGTGTTGCTGGATTGGAATTGGAGGTATTAGTATGAACTCCCAGTCTTTTACTAGATAGATTTTGATGGAGATATAAATATGTTTCCTATGGGAAACAAAAAATCCCATGAAAAAAAAAAACAGATCCAATGAAAAAATATGACCTAAGAGTGAAGTAGGCAGAGAACAGTTAAAGCAAAAGCAAGATACAAAGACGTGCCTACCTAGAACGTATTGTTTGGGAGGGAGAGGTAGGCAGGCAGGCAGGCAGGCAGATGCATGAGTTAATATACATACATATAGTTCCTAATTCTGCCTGTTGAGAGGACCTAAAAGCAATAATACCCAGTAGAAATTAACACATCTTAGGACCCACATTTTGGTTTTGCTTTTTTTTTTGAGATGGAGTCTCGCTCCGTCGCCCAAACTGAGTGCAATGGCATGACCTTGGCTCACTGCAACCGCCGCCTCCCAGGTTCAAGTGATTCTCCTGCCTCAGCCTCCCAAGTAGTTGCAATTACAAGTGCCTGCCACCACATCTGGCTAATTTTTTTTTATATTTTTAGTAGAGACAGGGTTTCATCATGTTGGTCAGGCTGGTCTTGAACTCCTGACCTCATGATCCACCCACCTCGGCCTCCCAAAGTGCTGGGATTACAGGCGTGAGCCACCGTGCCTGGGCCACATTTTGGTTTCTAAATACTTTCTCCAATAAAAGGAAACATTTGAAGAAGTGGTTGTTCTTACAGCTCAGAGAAGGGAAACAAGATGATCCTGAAGAGCCATAAGGTAAAGAATTATTCCAAAAGGATGAGAGAGCAAAGGGAAAGAACATAGGAACCAACTAAAGGGTTCCCAATAGCTAAAGCTGAAAATATTTGAGCAAATACAAATGAATATACAAATAAATACTATTCTAACCCATAGAATAAAATAAATATCAAAAATGTGGGGATAATATATCTCTTCTTTATAGCAGAATTTCCACTGATAAGTGGAGAAGGAATGAGAGAACTAGAAAGGGGCCATTAGACCACCACAGTAATCAGTCTGCAGGCAAGACCCCACTAGTGTATACTAAAACTAGTGGGTGAAAATTTGAGAAACTGGAATGTCTCAAACTATCTCCCCCCAAGACACTGATTAATCAAAAAGGAAAAATAGTAACTTCACAATGGAGAAATCCAGCAGACACCACCTTAAATTAAGCAAGTAATTGAGCTTAACATCAACTGTCATAAGGCACATAGCCATCACGTGTCCCTAAGGTACACTGAGAAGGACACGTCACTTCGGTGACATTCTTACCAAAAACTGCACAATCTCAACCCATTAGTGAGAGAACACTGGACAGATGCAGACTGAGGGATGTTTTATAAATACTCTTCCAAAGTATACATGTCATGAAAGACAAAGAAAGACAGTAACTGTCACAGATCTGAGGAGAGTACAGAGACATGACGAAGATCCTGGATTGAATCCTACAACAAAAAATACATGAATGGAAAAACTGGTGAAATCTAAAAAAAGTCTGTAGTTTAGTGAATCATATTGTCCAATGTCAATTTCTTGGTATTGATAATTGTATGATGGTCCTGTATGTTAACATTAGACGATGCTGGGTGAAGAATAGAAAGAAGCTCTCCATGCTGTTTTGCAACTTTTCTGCAAGCCTAAAATTATTTCAAAATAAAAATAAAAAAATAAAAACGCCTAGATAAAAGTCTGTCTTCTCACTAAATATTGAATTTAATTGAATTCAAATGTATTAAACTCTAGGAATCAAAGATAGAAGAAGAAATGCTATGAAAAAGAAATAAGGACGGAAGTAAAGCCACAGGAAAGGGTCCCCAGGTGATGCTACACAGTTTAGAGTTGGGGACCCCGGGTTCAGTCTAAACTGTATCCCACCAAAGAGTTTTAGACTTCCCTAGGCATATGCGGTGGACTGGGGAGCTGTGTCCTCCAGAAAAATGTTTACATTAGGGACTGAGGAAATTCTAGACCTTATCTGAGGGCAGTGTTTCTTAAACTTTAGTTACTTTGCATACCATTTTTACAATTTTTCTTAGCTCTCACACCACCTGAATTGTTTGCTCAATATTTTCCATCACATTGACTTCATTGGAATGATGCATTTTTTTTTAACTTGCTCTTATCTCTATGCTACTTAAAATCACATCACATGTCACCTGTGGTCCACATACCACAATAGAGGAGTATCTGAGTCCTAAAGACTGCAAAGGAACATTGCGAGTAAAGAAAAAACTAAAAGGACTGTTTTCCATAAAACAAACACACCACTCAAACACACACACACATGCACACGCACATACATGCACACACACACCGCTGTCTCAGACTAAGCAGAGGGAAACACAGAAGGGGAGCCAGGCATTCTTGCTGCTTTTCCATGGAAAATTCCATGGCTTTGGAGCATTGAGGGACCCAGAGAACATAATGTAGGCCTGGAACATTAAGGATATAGACCACTGGGGGCCAGATGTGGCAGAGATAGTAGAGGATGGCGGAGTGGTGATAGTACCCAGGCAGCAGAGAAAGGCAGAACTAGGGTGTGAGCTAATGCCACCATCTCTGGAAGCAATAAGAGTTGCCAAGTGCAGAGGTAAAAACAGTGTTGTCCCTGACAAGAGCAGCAGCTGTAAGACCCTGTAAAGGCAGTTGTGGTGCTGTGGGGGCTGGAAACTTCACTGAATGGGGCTGGAGTAGGAATGAAGAAAGCGACTTTACCTCAAAGTATCAGAATGAATTTGTATCGTGAGTATATGTGCAATATCCTTGAAGACTCTGAGCAACAACTGGAGGCTAAGCGGGGTGATTTTATGCAGATGCAGATCCTATACGTGGGACCAGAAGCCAAGGACAACTCGCCACATCCATGGAGCTACAATGTGCACTTGTGGGAGTGTAATCTGGTAAAGCCATTCTAAAAACACCTGGAAGTATTTAGTGAAGTAAAGTGGGGGTAGATTTTATGATCCCATCATATGGGAAAAAATCCTACACAGCCCTCTAAGAGGACATGTTCATTGCAGCTGTGTTTGTAATAGCACAAATTTGGCCGGGCACAGTGACTCACGCCTGTAATCTCAGCACTTGGGGAGACCGAGGTGTGTGGATCACAAGGTCAGGAGTTCAAGACCAGCCTGGCCAATATGCTGAAAGCCATTTCTACTAAAAATACAAAAATTAGCCAGGCATGGTGCATGCCTGTAATCCCAACTACTCGGGAGGCTGAGGTAGGAGAATCACTTGAACCCGGGAGGCGGCTCACTGGCAGTGAGCTGAGATTGCACCACTGCACTCCAGCCTGGACGACAGAGTGAGACTTTGTCTCAAAAAAAAACAAAAAGGAAAGAAAAAAAGCACAAAATTGAAAGCAACCTAGGCAGTCATTATTAGACTATTGCATAAATAAAGTCGAGTATGTGCATACCATGGAACATGGGGCAGATTCAGAATAAGGAAAGTGTGTAACACCAAAATGGTTTGATCTTAAAAACAGAGAGTTGAGACAAAACACAAATAAAACAATGTAATAGCTGACACCCATGTAGCAATTATTATGTGTCAGGCACTATTCTCAGCACTGGACATTATTAATTCATTTGCTTCTTGCAAAAACCTTATGAGATAGATGTTGTCATTGTTCCCAGGTTATTTATGAGGAAACTGAAGAACAGCAAATTTAAGAGACTTGCTCAAGGTCAGATGGCTAATAAGTGGTAAAGAAAATATTGAGAACCAGGACATCTAACTCTAACCACTACATGATATTGATATCCTCTAGTGATAGAAAACAGGAAGAAACTCTGAGCTAAATGCATTATTGCAATTTCAAAATCATACCACCCAAAATTAGAGTAAAAATGTTACTTATATTTCCAAAAATATGCAACACAAAAACAATAAAATGATATGTATTTTGAGGTGGAATAGGTAAAGATGAGAGAGAAGAATAGGATTGAAAGAGGAAAATAAAATAAAATAAAGCGACATAAAATAGAATAAGGCTTAGAACTGACAGGGCAGACAGGGAGAGTTTTAAGAAAAAACAGGAAGGTCAATGCTGCAAGAGTGAGCTCAGCAGGGGCCAGGCTGAGAGAGAAACAAGTGAAGCCTGAGACAAATTGTCCCTCGCCTAAATCAAAATGCATTCAGTAACTGAAGGAAAAATTGCTCCAGGATACAGAATTCTCCCCTTGGTTAGTAATCACTGTATAATATTCATTAGATTTCTTGCCCATTTATTGACCAAGGCAGAATATTTTGATCCCGAAATTTACTCCCCAGTGTCCCAGATTCTACACCTTTGAATTACTAATTCTCTTTGTCATGTCTGTCAAGAATTAAATTATGGCTATTAATCATATATCCAATTTCTAATCAATCTTTCTGGTAGTGAAAGTCACTATAAACTCAAACTGATGACTACAGTTATGAGTTTAAAATTTACCAATGACTAAAACTGGTTGGAAGTATCAAGCATTTCTTGAAAAAGAGAGATCTGCAAAATCTGACTCAAGGAAATTGGGTGTTGTTTGTACACAGGAAATAGATATGAAAGAAAACTGACAGTAGTAAAAATGTTAATCTCCAATATTAGACTAATAGATGAACTTAATCTGTGTTGTAAAATTTATGGAGAAAATTGATTTCAATATAAATGGTTTCATTAAAATAAAAATAGAATGAAATTTTTTTTTGAAATGGCTTAACCCTGCTCTATAAAGAAGTGATTAAGTAATTTAATTATAGTTAGCTCCAGGAAATTATTTCTCAATGAAAATCCATCCATGATGGTGAAAAAAACTGATTTAACAGGAAATCAACCTTTCTTAGGGTCAAAACCAGAGAAAATATCAGTTTCTCTTATCTTCTTCACAAGCATCTTCCCCAGCACCAGACGCCACAGCTGTTTGGATGTGGGGTAAGGCAGACAAGCCCATCCAAATCTACTTTGTAAAGATGATAGGAATTCTATTAAAATTTTACATTTATAGAGCAATCACTGCTGGCTAGAGAGAGGAGACTCTTTGTGCAGGGGGGGAATGGTTTTTGATCTGGGCCTTAATGGTGGATAAGATTTTAATGGGTAAGGATCACAGGTCAGGAAAGTGGACATTCTAGCTAGAAGGAACAGGCTGAGCATATTAATGGAATAGAAAAAATACAAGGTAGGATCAAAATAAAAAATGTTACTTCATGACTTGATCTTGGGTTTTACACAGGGAAATAGTAAAAGAGGCACCTAGAAAGAAGGTTTGAACCAGACTGTAAAGGATCTTAAAAAGCAGGCTGTGTAGTTAGTATGTTATTGAACAATGGCAATGCCCAATATTTTTGTTTGTTTAATCAAAAAAACTTTTTTAAAGAATCTTTAAAAAAGTTCTTGTAAGGTACTTGTTCAGAGGGTAGTTACCCTCTCCTAATAAGTAGAATAAATTTACTGCTTAGAGTTCATCCCTATTCTTCTACTCAGATCCATCACGGCAGCTCCTCTACCTTCAATGCAATCATCCAAGGACTTGGAACTTTGTTTGTGGCTATGGCATCAAGCCCAGGGCTCTTCCCCTCTTCTACTGAAGCAATACAACTGTGATTGTGGTAGAATGAAGCCTGGACAGAGCTCAGAGCACAGGGTTTAGGGCTCAGCTCAGCTTTCCAGAGGTTTATGACCTAGGCAACTCTCTTAGCCTCACTGGACTTCATTATCTTTCCCTGCAATATGAAGAATTTGACTTGAGATGACCTCTAGGTTTCCTTTAAGCTTTGACATTTTATGTCTCAAAGACATTTGTTTAATAAGCTATTCCAACATTTTCAGAACTATTTTATTCAGTATGACACAAAAAGTACTTAACAGGTGATGAGAAATCAGTATGCAGGTGAAAAAACGTAAGCACATAAAGCAAAAGTAGCTCTTCCTATGTTCAGCTTAAAATGTACACCTGACTAATGTGCCTTGTTACCAAATACCTTTAAGCATACACAGCTGAGCTAACTGAGCACAGTCTGTTTTTGGCCAACATCATTTCACTGCATAAATGGAGGGGATGGGGGTGGGTATTAGTCCATTCTCAGGCTGCTAACAAAGACATACCCAAGGCTGGGAAAGAGGTTTAATAAAGAAAAGAGGTTAAATGGACTCACAATTCCACAATGCTAGGGAGGTCTCACAATCATGGTGGAAAGTGAAGGAGGAGCAAAGGCACTTCTTACATGGCGGCAGGCAAGAGAGCATCTGCAGGGGGAACTCCCATTCATAAAACCATCAGATCTCATGAGACTTATTCACTACCACGAGACCAGTATGGGGGAACCACCCCCATGATTCAACGATCTCCACATGGCTCCAGGGGATGGGGGGTGGTCATGACAATTCAAGGTGAGATTTGGGTGGGTACACAGCCAAACTATATCAAGGGGAGTCACAGAATTCTCTTCAGTCTGCCCTTAAAACTATGAAAGAATTAAAAGTAATGATTGATAATATAGAGACTGGATTCAGGCTGACCTATGTTTGACTCATCACTACTGGTACTAAGTTATCTTGACCAAATTGTTTACTTTCGCTAAGCCCCAGTTTCTATATGTATAAAGTGTATTTTCATGAGAATTAAACAAGATAATGTAAATTAAGACATGACACATAATAAGAGCTGATAAACAGTAGACGACAACAACCAGGCTAAGTATACAGAAAATGTTGACCAAAAATAAGGGAATCTTTTATATGGAAACCTCCCTAATAACTGACTTGCAAAACTAATCTGCAGAGATTTCCCTTCATCAAATTAAGTAATTCTCAATATTGACTTCACAACAGAATCACTTAGCAGGTTTCAAATACTACAAACTCCCAGGCCCCATCCATATCTAATAAACTGGAATATCTGGTTAACATAGATGAGGAGATGTGCTGAGAAGCTCAGCTAATTCAGACCATTGGAGCGCTGCTTTTCAAGATCCAGATGTAATTTAAACTTTAGAGATATCAGTACAATTTGGTTACCTCCCCCCATGAACACCTGAAATTCACAGACCTCAATTAGTTTACAGGTGAACTCATACTACATCTCATACAGTGAAAATCTCCTTCTGGGAAGCAGTGGTTTCCCCCAAAACCTGGTAATCTTATACATTCTGGATATTCTGAGACACTTGCCATTTGAAATATGCCAATAAATGTCTAAATCTGGAGTTCAGAATCTATTGGCATTAACTCAGACATAAAGACAGAAATCAGGCCTAAGTGATATGTGATGGCAAGATTAATATCAATGAACCATCTCAGGTAATTTTATTATATATATTTGTACACTAGTACCTGGCATGATCACAGGACATGAATTAAAACAAAGAAACAACTTTAAAGTTTTATATTCTTGTATTAATTTCAGAATCCTTTTCACAGTTTGATAAAGATATTTTGCATTTTGGGGGTGATAGAGTTTGGATATTTGTCCCCTCCAAATATCATGTTGGATTGTAATCCCAATGCCTGAGATGGGGCCTAGTGGGAGGTGTCTGGATCATGAGGGTAGATCCCTCATGAATGGCTTGGGCCATCCCATTGGTGATTAGTGAGCTGTCACTCTGAATTCATGTGAGACATGGTCAAGTAAAAATGTGGGGCACTTCCCCTATGCCCACTTTGTTACTCCTACTTTCACTATGTGAATTGCCTGCTCCTGCTTTGCTTTCCACCATGATTGAAAGCTTCCCGAGGCCTCCCCAGAAGCAGATGTTGGAGCTATGCCTCCTGTACAGCCTGCAGAACCATGAGCCAATTAAAGTTCTTTTCTTTACAAATTACCTAGTCTCAGGTATTTCTTCATAGCAATGCAAGAATGGCCTAATAGAGAAAATTGGTACAGAGAGTGGGGTAATAGGCAGAAGTTGGAAGAGTTTGGAGAATTCAGAAGACGACAGAAAGATGAGGGAAAATTTGGAACTTCTTAGAGACCAGTTAAATGGTTGCAACCAAAATACTGGTAGTGATATAGATAGTGAAATCCAGGCTGATGAGGTCTCAGATGGAAATGAGGAACTTACTCTGTATTGGGGCAAAGGTCACCCATGTTATGCCTCAACAAAGAACTTGACTATGTTGTGTCCATGCCCTAGGACTCTATGGAAGTTCGAACTTGAGAGTGATGATCTGGGGTACCTGGTAGAAGAAATTTCCAAGCAGCCAAGTGTTCAAGATGTGCCCTGGCTGCTTCTAACAACGTACACTGAGATGTGGGAGAAAAAAAATGACTTAAGGTTGGAGTTTGTATTTAAACAGAAAGATGATAAAGGTTTGTAAAATTGGCAGCCTGGCCATGTGGTAAAGAAAGAAAAAGCTTTTAAAAGTGAGGAATTCAAGTAGGTTGTGGAGCAACCAATTGCCAGAGAAATTTTCATAACTAAAAGGGAACCAAGTGCTAATATACAAGACAATGAGGAAAAGGCCTCTAAGGCATTTCTGATATCTTCATGGTAACCGCCCCCCCCCCAACATTTCCTAGAGGTCTAGGAAAGAAGAATGGTTACATGGGCAAGGCCAAGGGCCCTGCTGCCCTGTGCAGCCTCAGGACCCCAGGACACTGCTTCTGGCATCCTTGCTGCTCTGGCTCCAGCCTTGGCCCACAGGGTTCCAGATAGGCTTCTGTTTCAGAGGGTGTAAGCCATAAGCTTTGGCAGCTTCCACATGGTGTTAAGCCAGCAGGCACACAGAATGCAAAAGTGAAGGCAGCTTGGGAGCCACCGCCTAGATTTCAGAGGGTGTATGGAAAAGGCTGGGTGTCCAGGAAGAAGCCTGCTCCAGGGGTGGAGCCCTTTCGGAGAACCTCTACTAGGGTAGCATGGAGGAGAAATGTTGGGCTGGGAGCCCCATACAGAGACCTCCCTGAGGCACTGCGTAGTGGAGCTGTGGAAAGGGGGCTACCATCCTTCAGACCCTAGAATGATAGTTCCATTAGCAGCTTGCATCCTGCTCCCAAAAACCCACAGGCATTCAACTCCAGCCCATGAGAGCAGCCTGGGGTGCCAACCCTACAAAGCCACAGAGATGGAGCTGCCCAAGACCTTGGGAGACCACATATTGTACCAGTGTGCTCTGAATGTGAGACATGAAGTCAAAGGTGATTATTTTGGAGCTTTAAGATTTAATGACTGCCCTGCTGGGTTTCAAACTTGCGTGGGGCTGATACCCCCTTTCTTTTAGCTGATTATTCCCTTTTGGAATGGAAATGTTTACCCAATGCCATACCTCCACTGTATCTTGGGAATAACTAACTTGTTTTTCATTTTACAGGCTCATAGGTGGAAGGGACATGCCTCATCTCAGTTGAGACTTTGTACTTTTGAGCTAACACTGAGATGAATCAATACTTTGTGATACTGTTCAGAAGGCATGATTGTAATTTGCAATGTGAGAAGAACATGAGATTTGGGAGGGGGAAGGGGCAGACTGATATCGTTATTTATCTCTGCCCAAATCTCATGTTGAAATGCAATCCCAATGTTGGAAGTATTGGGATCATGGGGGCAAATCCATCATGAATGGTTTGGCTGTCTTCTTAGTGATAAAGATATCCCAGATATCATGTACTTAGGGAAAGGTCAAGTTTCTTTAACACCAAGATCCCAAAATAAAATGGCCTAAAAAGCATTTATTTATCTTTATTATAGCAATCCAGCTAGTCTAGGATGGTGGCACTGCTCTTTTCCATGAGTAATTCTGGCATTCAGTTCTTTTCCTCTTGTTACTCCGCCATCCCCCTAGGGAATTGGCCTCAGCACAATTTGGAAGTTGAAAATTCCCTTAGTAAAATAGTTGCCATTTTAAAACCTCCATTTCCAGATGAAGAAAAATCATAGAAAGTAAATGGCATGTCTAGTATAATACAACTACTTGAGGTTAGCATTATTCCAGGATGCTATGAACTTGCATCTTCCATCACTTCAAACTCAAACCATCTACTACTTAAGAAGACAGCCACAGAAACATCGATTTTAGAGCCAAGCAGACATTTCTTTGAATTCCAGATTTCTCACTTGAGCAAGTAATATAATACTGCTTAGACATAAAATGGAGATTATTTTATGGGATAGAAGTCAATATGAAATAATATGAAGGGGAGAAATGAATAGGCAGTGCCTATTTTTATTTATTTATTTTTTATTTTTTATTTTTTTTTTTTGAGATGGAGTCTCGCTCTGTCGCCCAGGCTGGAGTGCAGTGGCCGGATCTCAGCTCACTGCAAGCTCCGCCTCCCGGGTTCCCGCCATTCTCCTGCCTCAGCCTCCCGAGTAGCTGGGACTACAGGCGCCCACCACCTCGCCCGGCTAGTTTTTTGTATTTTTTAGTAGAGACGGGGTTTCACCGTGTTAGCCAGGATGGTCTCGATCTCCTGACCTCGTGATACACCCGTCTCGGCCTCCCAAAGTGCTGGGATTACAGGCTTGAGCCACCGTGCCCGGCGGCAGTGCCTATTTTTAGAGCAGTGAAAATACTCTACATGAAATTATAATGATAGATACATATCATTATATATATGTCTAAATCCATAAACTACAGGCTTTGGGTGATTAGGGTGTGTCAATGTAGATTCATTAATTATAACAAATGTATGACTCTGGTGGAGGATACTGACCATGAAGGTTATGCTGTGTAGGATATATGGGAAATCTCTGGATCTAAAACTGCTCTAAAAAACTAGTCTTTAAAATATAATGTAATGGAAATAAACTTGCTCATTATAGAGCTACACACATAGTAAATGCCTCATAATGCATCTCTCCCTTCCTAACACCAATGTAAAATACCTTTCTGCTCAAGTACTGCATTGTGATGCCAAGATGTTCCCCCCAAAACAGCTCCGACATGACCAGCCTTCTGAGTGATACAATGATGCTTTACAATTACACAGTCCTCTCTGATTTCCAAACCACGTTTGCATATATTATCTCATGTCCTACAACGCCATGAGGCAGATAGTGCCTGTAGAACCACCCTCACTTCACAACCACATGGAACCACACTGTTGTACCTTGTATTTCCAAAGCACTCCTTCGCATGGTGTTTCATCTGAGGATCCCAATGCTGTGAAGTGGGAAGAGAAGATAATCACCATTTTCATTTTATAGGGATGACGAAACTGACTTTGAGAGTTTTTAAGAGTATAAATGGAAAGCTAAAAGTACAATTAGTTATAGAAAAATATTGATTGTCCCCAAGAAATTTTATAAAGAAGTGAACAATAAAAACATTTTAATAGTTAATTGTGGAACTGTAGTTCCACATCAAAATTTATTAGTAAAAATGTCATTATGCTTAAGGTAATATCACCAATGAAAAAAATAAGTATGCCTCATGACAGCCTGTCAGTTACACTGCACACTTCCAACTCGATACCGTTTACTTGTTCCCTTCAAAGAGAGTTTGATTTTTATCACAGTAGGGAGCTAAACTAATATATACTTAGTTCTCAAAAAAAACCTTTTTTCTTTTAGTGAGAAAAGTAAAGAAATAAATCCATATCTTGATTTCAAATACAGTTTTATTCTGAAGTGTCAGAGAAAACTATATACACGGTTAGGACAAGATCCCAATTTTTCCTATATATAGACCAGTATACTCCCTGCTATGCTGTACTAGCAAGTGCCCAAGGAATCAGAGCCGCAGACATGAGGGATTGCCAATTGCCTAATCACTTCTCTCAGCACTGTTCTCTGAAATGATAGACAGCCACTTCTGTGACCGTGGAGTCTGCCTGACTATTCTGTGAGTCTCTTTTCCTCTACTGCTACCTCACCAGGATGTCTAGCAGCAGGATCAAGGTAGAAGTGTAGTTATTCCTAACAGCCCAGTAACTTAAATCTAGTATGTTTTCAAGCAGTATTTGCCATTTTAATCCATTTTGTTTTACAGATTGTTTTATCACATATTTTATCGAATGACAAAGCAATATGTATTCATTCAAAATTTAAGATGCAGAAAAGAGAGAACAGGAAAAAAAATTAAAATCACTTCTATTTTCCAGAGAAAACATAAGGTGGAAGTGTTGGCCCACCACGCCATGGTGAGGTAGTTTCATTGGCCGGATAGTGTTCTTTCCCCTGGGACATAATAACCCTCTTATTTCGTTGACCCTGAAAATCCATCGCTAGAAACTTACTCTAACAGTCAGGAATGCTTTGGGCTGCAGAGGTTTGTTTTTTGTTTTTTTTTTAAATCAAAGAGGGATCGATTTAAAATATATATATTTATTTATATATGGAAAATCTCTATATAGAGAGTATATATTTATATATTATATATTATGTATTTATATATTATATATTTATATATTATATATTTATATGTTTATATAATATATATAAAGAGACTGCTGACCTTGGTTCAGTGACTCTATGATAGCAGGTGCAATGTGTCTATTATTTTCTTGGCCTTCCTTGGCTATATGATCACTGCTACACTGTAGCTGCAGCTCTCACATCCCTTTCAAGAAAAGACAAGGCTGGACAGGGGAAAGGTGGTGCCTGTAAACATCTTCTTGACCACATTCCTCACTGGCCAGAACTCTATGACATGGTTACCTGCAAGCAAGGCTAATCACCTAAGCTAGAGGTAATACCTGCTTTTGTTAATCTCAGGAGAATACATTGTGCATATTTGGGTATGGAGAATTTTCTTGTGACTTGTTCCTACTGCTTTTCAAAGTCAAAATAGAAAAATTGAAAAAAGATCATGACTTTCTTTTCCTTCCCTGAACAATGTCCAATGACACTCTCAAAATCATTTACAAATTTCCTTGGCAAATAAATATGTACTAACATGGAAAAAGTTCTAAAACCTTTTGTATAAACATACGTGTTGCCTAGAAGATGAACTGGAAAGATGTAAACCAAACTCTTGCCAGCCATAAACTGTGAAAAGGAAGGTGAACTCCATTTACTTTGTTTAGTTTGTAATAAGAACATGTGCATGTATTACTCAAATTCATTGTTTTTAAGAAGATATAGGCAAAACAGTCTTTGGAAACCAAGTCGTGATGCTTTAGTTATCATTCATCTTCTTCAAGAATAATTTGTCTCTATGGAAAGGATGTTTTTCTTACAGGAGATCTAAACACTCAGCCTCTAAGTAATTTTAATAAAATTAATTTCTTAAAGAATTGTCCTCTATAGTCTCGAAATTTTTTTTTTTTTTTTTTTTTTTTTGAGATGGAGTTTCACTCGTGTTGCCCAGGCTGGAGTGCAGTGGCACGATCTCAGCTCACTGCAACCTCCACCTCCCAGGTTCAAGGGATTCTCCTGCCTCAGCCTCCCAGGAAGCTGGGATTACAGGCACCCGCCACCACACCCAGCTAATTTTTTGTACTTTTAGTAGACATGGGTTTTCACCATGTTGGCCAGGCTGGTCTCGAACTCTTGACCTCAGGTGATCCACCTGCCTCGGCCTCCCACAGTGCTGGGATTACAGGTGTGAGCCACTGCGCCTGTCCTACTCTTGGATATTTAAAATCATAATTTAAATGGAACAAAACAAGTTTAGTTATACCATGGGCTCACATTAATTTCTTCTCCCTAGACATACATAAAATGTATTAATAAGATTTACTCTATGATGTTTAGTCAAACTAATAAAATGACATACTTAAGTGCCACATGTACTACAGGAAGGAGAGTAATTATGTGTAATGAATCTATAAATCATACCAAAACACTTGACTGAGATTGGACTTATTGGCAATAAAGAGATGGCATAATAAGCCCAACAATGAAGTGATGTTCCATGTGGGATTATTAAACAGCAGTTTTCTAAAGAGTATAAATGGAAAACTAAAAGTACAATTAGTTACAGAAAAATATTGATTGTACCCAGGAGTTTTATAAATAAATGACAAAATAAATACATGTAGTTCTATGGTTATTAAAATAGAATACAAGCAAAATTTCTAAGTCAAAATGTCATTATGTGTAAGAGAGTATTACAAGAAAAAATATAAGTATGCCTCATTACAACCTATAAATTACATCCCACACTTCCAACTGGATATCATTTAGTTTGTTCCCTTTGAAAAATAAATAGCCTCATTTTGTTAAAAATAAAAAGATACATATGCATTTAAAAATTGAACTATGTGGGCATTTTGAGAAGTTCATTTTCTAGAATTATGTTGACAAATAGCAGCACACAATAACTACTGTTGAGTAGATTACTAAATTGAAATACATACCCAAAAATGTTATCTCTGGAAAATAGGATTAGAAGTTATTTTAATTTTCTTTCTTGTTTGCTTTTTTTCTATGTTACATTTTTAATGAATACACATTACTTTGTCACTAGATAAAATAAAACAATCTTCAAAGCAAAACAGATTTAAAATGGCAACTACCACTTGAAAACCTACTAGATTCAAGTTATTGGGCTAGGCAGTGAGAGATAATGAATAATTGGTGTCATCTGAGGGAATGTTACTGCAAATTAGGTAATAAGGACAGAAAGGAGAGGCCTGTACTCTTTATAGACTTTACCAACTTGGTTGAGATCCAGGAATATGTTGCCCTTCTTAAATATAAATATCACTTTGCTAACCTGGGTCATGGCTGTAAGCAAGCCAATAGACTCAGGTCCTGAGAGATAATTTTTAAAATATATATGGGGAAAAAAGTTGAGGCTAGGCAGAGTGGCTCATATCTGTAATCCCAGCACTTTGGGAGGCCAAGGCAGGAGAACCACTTGAGCCCAAGAGTTTGAGATCAGCCTGGGCAATATAATGAGGCCCTATCTCTACAAAATACTTTAAAAAATAAAAATTAGCCAGTTGTGGTGGTGCATGCCTGTAGTTCCAGCTACTGGGGAGGCTGAGATGAGAGGATCACTTGAGCCCAGGAGGTGAAGGTTGAAATGAGCTATGACTACACCACTGCACTTCATCCTGGGTAACAGAGCAAGACCCTGTCTCAAAAAAAAAAAAAAAATTGAAATACTAAGTTTCCGCTACACATGTCTATATGGTCTGAATTCAAGCACTCCGCAGAGAGTATATAAGTCCAAAACTAACGTAAAAATTAGTTTGAGGGAGAGACACCACATGAAAGCCAATCCCTTGGTGAAGTTTTATGATGGTCCTCTCTTGTGAACATTTGAAGATTATTCTCTCAGATAATCAGTGTGGACAAGGATTACAAAATATTTGAGGAAGTTCAGAGCCATATGAGGCAGTGCAAAAAGTCAACAAATAGGAAAGTTCACAGAGCAGAAACCAGAGAATAAAGCAAACTGGGGAAAAAAAAAAATACTACAACTTTATAATAGCATTGTTTAAAGTGTTCAAAGAATTACCAAGTGATATGGTTTGGCTCTGTGTTCCCACCCAAATCTTATCTTGTAGCTCTGATTAATTCCCACGTGTTGTGGGAGGGACCTGGTGGGAGATGATTAAATCATGGGAGTGGCTTTTTACATGCTGTTCTCATGACAGTGAATGGGTCTCATGAAATCTGATGGTTTTAAAAATGAGAGTTTCTCTGCACAAGCTCTCTCTTTGCCTGTTGCCATCTATGTAAGACATGACTTGCTCCTTCTTGCCTTCTGCTATGATTGTGAGACTTTCCCAACCACGTGGAACTGTGAGTTCTCCATTAAACTTTTTTCCTTTGTAAATTGCTCAGTCTCGGGTGTGTCTTTATTAGCAGTGTAAAAACAGACAAATACACCAAGGGAAATATAATATTTTAACAGGAACAAAAAAAATCAAACAAGAAAAAGAGGAAATGTCAAAAAGAGAAGGTAGAAATTGTAGGTATGAAACACAAAGTCAATGAAATCAAAGTAAAATAGTCAGTAGGCTAAAGAGTATAATAGACACAAGCAAAAAGAGAGTTAGTGTGTTGGAGGAAAAGAAAAAAGACATCTCCCTAAATATAGCACAGAAAAGTTAAGAAACTTTAAAAGATAAGTCAACACTTGAAGAACAATGAAAATTAGAAACTCCAACATTTATCTAAGGAGAGTACCAGAAGAGAGGAGAAAATATATGACTGAAAAGATATGAGAAAATACGTAAAGTGATCATGGCTAACAATCTTCTAAAAATTAGTTAAAAGATAAGCCCTTGACTGGGCACGGTGGCTCACAGCTGTAATCCCAGTACTTTGGGAGGCTGAGGTGGGTGGATCACGAGGCCAGGGGTTCAAGACCATCCTGACCAACATGGTGAAACCCCATCTCTACTAAAAATACAAAAATTAGTGGGGCATGGTGGCATGCACCTGTAATCCCAGCTACTCCAGAGGCTGAGGCAGGAGAATTGCTTGAACCTGGGAGGTGGAGATTGCAGTAAGCCAAGATTGCACCACTGCACTCCAGTCCGGGTGACAGAGTGAGACTCTGTCTCAAAAAAATAATAAATAAATAAATAATAAGCCCTTGATCCAAGATCTAGACCTAGATGCACAATATAGTGAAATTATAGATTATCAAGGATGAAACAAAACATATTGAAAGCCACTAAAGACAAAAGGGAGATTTCCTATCAAGAACTAAAAACAGAATTATGTAGACACATCAGTAAAAATCAATATCAGAAGACAGTGAAGGAATATTTTCAAAGCACTGACATTAAATAAAATTTTTAAACAGTGAGATTGTCATTTAAGGAAAGGATAAAAAGATATTTCAGAAATACAAGGATATAGAAAGATCACAGACCACAGAACCACTGAACTTATTTCTGCTTAGCTCAGATGGTTTCATAGGTAAGTTTTACCAAATTTCTATTATTTGAACACTTCTTCAGAAAAAAAAAAAAGTTATCCATTTCACTTTATGAAACTTTTATTAACATGATACCAAAACCTAACAAAACCATTACAGAATGAGATAAACCAATTATATTTATAATTACAGAAAAAAATTCTAATAAAGTTTTAATCAGTAACTTAAATCCAATGGTATATATAAAAATGTAATATATGATGAAGTAGAATTTACCCGCAGGAATGCAAAAAATGATGCAACTTCAAAAATTATAATATTTTCCAACATATTAAAGATTTAGGGAGAAAAACATATAATCACCTAAACAGAAAAGAAGTTGAAGAAATCAGTATCTGCTTATGATTTTTTAAATGCTAAACTGCATATTTAAGAGGAGTTGCTTTACATGATAAAGTAAATCTCACAAAACTCTAAAACAAACATCATACTTACTGGTGAAACTTTAGAAAACAACATCATTAACATTAAAAGCAAGACAGGAAAATCTGCTATTAGTACGTCTAGTCAGCATTCTACAGGAAATATGAGTTAATACAAAAAGAAGAAAGGAAACAGATACATGAATATTTAGGCACCCTGAAATGGTGATAAGTATTGGTCTTGCCCTATCATGGATAAGTAACTATAACACTGGACAGACAACACAACTATTTCCAATAATTGGACCACAAGTGTGCAGGGAGTGGTCCTTAAGAGTAAAATAAAGTGAGCTCCACTTTCCAAACTGTGACATAGGGAAGTGGAACCCAAATGAATGTAGTGGTTTTGTTGAACTGAGGAAAGCATTTGGCAGGTGGGCTGCTGAGGGAGCTGAAAACTGGGGGTAGGGAACCAGAGAGGAGGAGCCCTAGACATCTGTGCAGGGATTCCAGTTTGTTCTTAGCCAGGTCCAATGCTGTGCATATACAGGACATCTCCCTGAAGCCTATTAATGAACAGCTCCTGGCCTATATTGAAATCCTACCTGCAATATGACAGTATTAGGAGGTGGCTTTTTGGGGGTGAATAATTAGGTCATGAGGGTGGGGGCTTCATGAATGGGATTAGCACCCTCATAAAAGGGACCCCAGAGAGCTTGTGAGCCCTCACCAGACACCGAATCTTCCAACACTTTGATTTTGGATTTCTTAACCTCCAGAACTGTGAGTTTTTGTTTTAGCCACCTAGTCTGAGATATTCTGTTATAGCAGCCTGGACTAACTGAACCAGGATATAAATTATTTATAAATACATGAAAGCAGATACTATGTTTATGAAGGAGAAAACAATGTTGAATACATTCTTTTCAAATTAACCTACAATTTCAATTAACAAACATTTCTCTTAAAATTCACATGAAAAAATAAAGGGGTATGAAAACCTAAGACAATTTTTAGAAATGAAAACAAAGAGGGGATTTTACACCTCAAAGTAGAAAAAATGTTAAACCACCCAAATCAAAAGACAGATAGCGAAGATGTGGGTTTCATGTATCAAAACTTCCATATGGTTAAAGAAACTATAGCCAATATTAAAGAACAAGAAAAGACAAGTAAAGATTACCCAGAACATATATAGAATTCTTGGAAATCCATAATTAAAATCCATTAATCTAATGGTGAAAATAGGATAAAATAGGAAAAGACAATTGGCAGAAGAGAAACACTAATGGAAAGTAAAGATACGAAAAGTTGCTTAATGTCAACAATAGTCAAGGAATTGCTGACTGAAAATATGAGATACTGTTTTCCACCCACCAAGTCAAATACTTAAGTCTGCCAGTGTAAAACGTTAGTGATGATATAAGGAAAAGGAATTCTCACACACCGCACGTGGGAACAGAAACAGGCATAGTCCCTTCAGAGGGCAATTAAGCAATATCAAATACTGTTGAGAATACTCATCACCTAGAACCCCTGCTATTTAATTTCCAGGTATATAACCTCTTCTTCCCAAGCCCCACCCCAGAAAAGCTTGAACATTGCACAAGGAGACATATTCAGTATGTTTACTGCAGCATCTTTAATAACAAAAGAACAAAAGCAAAAAAACAAGGGGGGAATTTGTATCAGCATAAAAATGAAAAAACTGCAGTATTTTTATGATGAAATATCACATAGGAATTAAAACAAATGAGTTAATTTGTATATATATAAACATGGATTGATCTTAATGACAGATTATAAAAAGCTAATATAAAATATGTATGATACATACATACACACACACACATAAAGCACAATAGAGATTATACATGAGTATGTAATTTGGAATAGTAACATCATAGAACTTACTCCAGATCAGAATTATGGGTGATTTAGCTAAATCTATCATGTTTTATTTTTAAAAAAAAATACTTAAAGCAAATTATGACAAAATATTAACATTTGCCAATTCTAGATGGAGAAAAAGTAGATGATTGTATATTATTCTTTATCCTTTTTTAATGTTTTCAAGCTTTAAAAAAATTAGTGTTTGCATAACAGGCAGAAGTTATTGGCAGTTAAAAAATAACTGAAGAAATCTTGGTTGCCAACAAATACTTTCACAAATTCTAAGTCATTTGGTTGGGGAATCTGGCTTTGTTTGATAAATATAGCTTTGAGATATCCAGATTTTATTTTTTATGGAAAAGGTATATCAGAATCACTTAAGCCTAAAAAAAGAAACTTTTTGTTTGTTTACCTTAAATAACTCCCATCTGATGTATTTGCTGGTAACACCTACTTGAAAGCATTATTTTGGTCCCTATTACCAGTCAGTGAAGTTTTCCCCAAGAACATTTTGAAGCAAAAACCAGATATAAGGCTATACTCTAATGGCACCATTAAATTGTTCAGTGCTTGGTTTGGTACTTACAGTAATACTTAAAGCATTCCCCCAAGGCCCATCAAAATAGAGCTGAGATATTATGTTCATTCGAACAAATGAACAAATGTCTTGCAATTTATACCTAATGAAATCTTTCTCTAACGTTGTTTCCTTCACTCCTCCCTCATTAATCAAATAAAAGGGAGTAGAGTTAAGATACCAAGTGTAACATAATGTGAAAAAGTTTCCCAGCATTTCATAACTGGGGAGTAAGCAAATAACACATGGTTTTTAAAAATGTGTGCAATATATCAAAAGTGGAGAGGGGAAATTAATGTGAACCTGGGGGAAATAATACTGCTAATATTGTTCAGTAGCAGATCTTGGATATGTTTTTTCTCTTTGATTTGGAGATTATTGGATACTTTTATGGACATTGCCAGTAAAATAATTCTCATTTTATTACTATCCATATCCTGTGGTTTTATTTCCTAATAAAAAGATGTGTAGTGTTAGTGTTGTCCTGAAATGTAATTGATTTCTGAGAGGTATAATTTGCTACCTGGGAAATAGCCTTTTGAATTTCTATAAAATAGTGCATGGATGAATGAGATGCTGAGAAAGACTGCAGAGCCAAGCAGTAATAATGGAGATAAAAATTATTTTTCATTATTTTAGTATTGGACAGTTTTGAGTTTAATTTACTGAGCTTTTTTAAGCTTTTACTGAAATTACATATTTCAATAGAAACCTTCAAAAATCAGTTTGATGTCATGAAATATTTTCATTCCTCAAACCATTATGCTATCAGTAATTTTTAATTGAGCTTTTTTCCTAGGAAATGTAGCCAAATATATGTGGAGTGAAATCAGAGATTACAGAAGATGTAATTGAGCAGTTCTTCCACACATGAGGGTTCCTGATCTGAGTCGGGGCTTGCCACCAGAATTACCTGCTGTAACCACCACAGGAAACTTAAATATTTACTAAAGGACAAATCCTAAGCATTTTGGGAAGCACATAAAGAGCTAACTGGGCAGAAAAGGTGTTGTCTCCTATTGCAGCCCTCCTGACCACCTCCAGGGAAGAGCGAGATGCTCCCAGGCTCCTCTCCTGAACCCCGCCCACAAATCACAGCTCCCTCAGCAGCCACAGCCTTCAAATGGTTTCATCCACCCAGCAAGAAGCTACTCTCTCTTTGGATTTCACTTCTGTATATCACAGTTTGGAAGGCATCCCCAGGGACAGGGAGCACTTTGTACTTTCACTTTCTCCAGGACCCTCCTTGCACATCTGTCAAATTCTTCCAAACAGTTGGGTTGCATATTTTCTCCAGTGACATAGTTCTCACTACTTTATGGTCAAAACGGAAGTGTCTTCTCCTCCCATCATACCCACATAGCTCTTATTTTCTCTTTCTTTTGTGTTATCTCTGCTCCTCCCATACTAGGGCCTGAGCTACCTGAGGACCGAATTTATGGATTTGCTCTTGTGACAGACCTAGGACCTGGGGAAATGTATACTGAATGAAGATAAAGGGACCAAAAATTTGAATGTAATTGATAATCCAGTACGTCCCTTCCAACCCTATGTTTTTAGTATTTCTTCTGAACAAAGATAATTCCATTTGCGGTCTCTCTTCAGAATAAGAATACAAGTATCAAAGATTACAGTAACCATATTACAGATCCATTATCCCTTATCCAAAAATCAGAAAACCACTAAACCCCCAGAAGTTTTTGTAAATTTGTGTCAGAACTGATCTGGCAGCAAAGCTGGAATTGAACTGGTGTGAACGGTCTTTTGTTTCTCAATGCCCTTCCCAACTACATGCACCAGTATTTACTATTGGGTTTTTATCTTAGAAATTTGGGTTTAATTATATTACAACAAAAAGAGTTAAATATTGGGCAACACTGAAAATAAATAAAAGCATTTGTCATTATCCGTATTGTAGAAAATGGAATTAATGGGTGACTGAAAGCATTTTTTTTTTTTTTTTTTTTTTTTTTCCTAACAGAGGCTCACTCTCGCCCAGGCTGGAGTACAGCGGCACAATCTTGGCTCACTGCAACCTCTGCCTCCTGGGTTCAAGCAATGCTCATACCTCAGCCTCCCGAGTAGCTGGGACTACAGGTGTGTACCAGCAGCACACCTAACTTTTTGTATTTTTTTGGTAGAGACGGGGTTTCACTATTTTGGCCAGGCTGGTCTCATATTTCTGGCCTCAAGTGATCTCCCCTCCTCAGCCTCCCTGTAGGGAGACCCCCTGAAACTATTGCTATGGAATAAAAGATGAAATGCTTCTGATTATTGTAAATACAAAATTGCATGCAGGATTGTGTAAAGACAATGCCAGGTTGGACTGCCAGAATGAGCCAGCAGCGCATGATGTGCTTCCCCCTGCAGAGAGTCTATGAACAGACGTGCAGTCAGGGGGGTTTCACATCACCAAGATTCCTATCCCAGAAAAGCAGATGTTCCTAGCTGTGGGAATGGAATGTGACCCCTCATGGAAAGCCTATAAACGGACGCATGGGGGGTGCCTGTCCATGTGGATAAAATAGGGCTATAAACGCCCTCATCTTGCCACAGCTCTTCTAGGCCTCTTTAGGGTTAAGGCATACTCCCTTCTGAGAATTTCTGGTCTAACCAGTTGTCTAACTTCACGTTGTTTCTATGAATTGTTCGTAACCAGCTTTTGCTGCAACTGTTACTGCTGATTAATATCTTGCTAATCATAGGTTATAGAAAGACTGTGTTTCTGTTTTAAGGCTCTATTAGATATTAAACTTCAAGTCCTGTTTCTATGAATTGTTTGTAACCAGCTTTTGCTGTAACTGTTACTGCTGTTCCTGTTTTAAGGCTCTGTTAGAAATGACTGATGCACACACTATATTGTAAATTCTTATCTCTGTATATGTACTTCTGCATACAGATGTCATGTTGAAGAATTACTTCATCCCCATGTGACCATCTCACCTCATAATCAAATGACCCTAAATCCCTCACTAACCTACCCCCGCCCTCACTAAACTTAATAACAAATGCTGGCATATCCAGTGCACTGCACCGCGGGACCAGAAGGCGGTGACCCCCCTGGACCCAGCTTTCACTATCTTGTGTGTGTCTATTATTTCTTGACTTCCCGATCCACCTGGGAGCAAAGAGAGAGCCCTGTTGCATTGCGGGCTGCTGGCCAGTTCCCGCAATACCTCCCAAAGTGCTGGGATTACAGGCATGAGACACTGTGCCTGTCCTGAAAATCATCTTAAACTAAAACAAATACATAGTATGGGAACTACAGTTATATATGATTAAAAGAAAAGACAAGAAGAGAGCTATGGATTTTTTTAGTGTGTAATACCCAGAAGCTAAATTGTAATGCTATCATAATGTTCTGGCTACTGTCTCTGAGGAGGAGTGTAGAGAAGAATGGCAAAAGAGTTTGATATATTTGCCCACATGAAAACTGATTCTTTTATCCCCTACCATTCTTATTTGTGCCATTAACTGTGTTTAATAATACCAAAGTAAGATCACAGTAAGTAGAGCATTCTAGAACATTTTTCTGCATCCTATTCGAGGTAAGGAGACTGTTTGATTTTTCACTTATTTTTACATAATTCTGTTTGTATGAATGCAGCCACCAAAGGGACTTTTTCTTTTTGCCTTCTTGAATGTCAACTTAATGAACCCTGTCTTGATCTAAATTGCCATTTGGAAATCTAGAAACTATTGATTTATTTTTTGATTTCCATAATATAAACACAACTCTGGAAAATGTGCCTAATTTCACGGATTGTTTTCTAAGTATCTGAAGTCATTCCTTTTACGTTTAGTGATTTAATAAAAATATGTAAATAACATTCCTTTTTCCCTTTAAAAAATGCTTAAGAACCGTAAAAATTAAATTCTCAAACATAAGATTTGTCAATGGTTTAGATATAATTCCAAATGATTTTTTCAAAAACTTCATACTTTCTCCACTCACTGAAAAAAATATATAGATTATAAAAGCTGTTAAGAAAACATGAAATGATCTTATCCTTAATAATTATAAAAGATATACAGATCTCAACAGTGAGGTATCGCTTTATCTTACTAAATGAGCAAAAGAAATTTTCATTTTAACTTTAACCTTACTAAAGTTGTGATAAAATATGTTCTTTAACATTGCAGGCTTTTTGGCTGGGCGCAGTGGCTCACTCCTGTAATCCCAGCACTTTGGGAGGCCGAGGCGGGCGGATCACGAGGTCTCAGGAGATCGAGACCATCCTGGCTAACACAGTGAAACCCCTTCTTTACTAAAAATACAAAAAAAAAAAAAATCAGCCAGGCGCAGTGGCGGCACCTGTAATCCCAGCTACTCGGGAGGCTGAGGCAGGAGAATGGCGTGAACCTGGGAGGCGGAGCTTGCAGTGAGCTGAGATCCGGCCACTGCACTCCAGCCTGGGCGACAGAGCGAGACTCCGTCTCAAAAAAAAAAAAAACCTTGCAGGTTTTCTTGGAAAGCAACAGAACAACAGACATTCAGTCATAAAAAATGTTCATGAATCAACTATTTAATGACGAAAAGTATAACCTCACATAAGATTAGCTTATAATATGAAATACAAACAATAATAAATATTATGTCCACTAAAATTGCAAATGTAGGTAAAAGGAGAAGACTTTTCACTCACACAGAGATTTGAGAGAAAGAGCTGTGCCTTTAGAGAGCAACCGAAATGCTGCCTGTGAATTTGCTCTGCCTTTTTTTTTTTTTTTTTTTTTTTTGAGACGGAGTCTCGCTCTGTCGCCCAGGCTGGAGTGCAGTGGCCGGATCTCAGCTCACTGCAAGCTCCGCCTCCCAGGTTCACGCCATTCTCCTGCCTCAGCCTCCCGAGTAGCTGGGACTACAGGCGCCCGCCGCCACGCCCGGCTAATTTTTTTGTATTTTTAGTAGAGACGGGGTTTCACCGTGTTAGCCAGGATGGTCTCGATCTCCTGAGCTTGTGATCCGCCCGTCTCGACCTCCCAAAGTGCTGGAATTACAGGTGTGAACCACCACGCCTGGCCTACTCTGCATTTTTTAATGGCAAAAATAAATTACCTTTATGTGCTAGAGCTACAATATCCAAAACAGTAGCCACCAGCCATGGAGGGCTATTGAGCACTTGAAACATGGCTAGTCCAGATTGAGATTAGTTTCAAAGACTTTGTATACAAAATGTAAAATATTAACAATTTTACATTTATTAAATTTTCAAACCATAATATTTGGCTGCATGGGGTTAAATAAGCTACATTATTGAATTAATTTAGCCTGTTTCTATGTATTCTTTTAAAATTGTGTACTAGGGTATTAAACATGACCTTATGACTGAAGAATGCCCTTAGTCAGTTACAGATTCTTAAGAGAGGGATCCACCAAAACTGCAGGTGACTTTATACACTGTACCAAAAAGAAACGGGCAGCACTAACACCTTCTATGGGAGAATGTTTTATTGGCTACTCTAATATTAGTGAGACTGCTTTTGACTGCAAGCAGCATAAAACTCAACTCCAAATATATTAAATAATAAACAGAATGTATTGGTTCATGGAACTCAAAAGGACACAGAGAGTTCAGGTACCAGTTGATGCCTTGGCCCAACAATGTCACAAAAATCCCATTTCCTTCTGTTCTTCCATCCTCCTGTATGCAATGTTGGCTTAATCTTAACAAAAGAATCCCCTTGTGGTTCTCCTAATGGTAGCAAGTTAGTTGCCAGCACCTAACAGGGGCTTTAGGCTTCCTACTGTAAGACCAGAGGTGTCCTTTTTGTGGTTGTTTAGTTGCTCTCAAGGAGTGAAGAGGAGTTTCTTTCCCAAAAGATGCTAACAAATGCCTCCTGGTATCTCATTAGCCTTAACAGTGTCCCAGTCTCATCTTTAAGCCAGTCATTGTCAAGTGTTAAGATGAGCTGATTGACTGCAGGCAGTCCGGGATCACTGCGTACATTTGAGAGCTTGAGGCTGGGGTCAGTCCTACCCAAAGGGTACCGCAAGAAAATTCAGTCATTAAGAAAAAACAAAACAGAAAATGGACAAATGGATACTAGGGATGTAACCATTAAATATCCACGCTATAACCTCAGGCATAAACACAGAGGCAAGAATGCTAATGGGAATTTTAATTAACATCTTAGCATGAGAAAAAAATGCCCACAAGGGCAAATGAATGTATAAATTTGGTGAGATATATTTTAAACTTTGTACTATCCCAAAGTCTTCTCTCTTTCTCCCTCTCTCAAGGGTATAAGTGCTTCTTTTTCTCAATATCAAGGAAAGGAATACTGAGTGGATATTCAGCTAAATTGCTAGAGTCATCAGCTCAATCAAGTATGGAGGGTTTGGAAGGAGGAATACCAGTCCGTCCATACATACTCCTGCTTATCTGTCCACATCTTGACTAGTTCTCACCAAGAAAAGAAGAATTAAAATTCTGATTTTGATCAATGGCTGTGACATTGCCTGCACTACAATGAACTACTGGAGGTTGATTTCTGTACATTAAATGCCAGCATCCCTGAGTGGAGCTCCACTTCTGCTTGCTTTACTCGTATTAAAAAGTAAATCGGTACAATATTTCTATCCATAATTCTATCTCTGTTACTTAAATTATGACCCATCAATAGGATAAGAGTGAAGGCTGCACCATAGTTCCAGTTATATTAGATATAAGGGGAGAAAGTAGAAAGCCTCAGTTAGAGTATAAGTCTGAGTTGGGTTGTCCAACCCAGCTGACACTACCGGTTCTCCAGTCCAACCACCACACTGAAGGGTAAGGTGTGTTTGTTTAGATATTTCTAAAGGTAATTTTTGTCTAATCTGCTATCATTCTTTAGAAGCATACTCACTTAACAAACCCAAAAAGAATGAGTAAAAGAATTGACAACATTCACCAAAGAGGGGGGAAATGAACTTAAGTGATTGGCATGAGTAGTGGCAAATAAAGAAGAAAGTAAGTCAAGATTGAACCCTGAAGATGGAAGGATTTAAGGATACCGACAGATCAAAGATGGTACGAGAAAGTCAACAGTAGAAAAGCACACATGAAGAAAAGAAAATATGAGAACTTTTTTTAATTTTAGGTTGGCAGTTTTGCCATGAGTGCATTAAATTCAGTAATTTGCTTGTAAGTAAAATTTTAAGAGAATTTGACCTAGCTGAAGCAAAATAAAAGGTAAGCAAGGAAGTCCACTTCAGGTATTGGCAGACTAGCTTATTTTGAACCAAACATTCCAATAAGAATAACTAAATTACATTGACAAGATATATACATACACACACACACGTATGTATACACATATATGTATATATATGTGTATATACATATATACATTTTTTTTTTTTTGAGACAGAGTCTCACTCTGTTGCCCAGGCTGGAGTGCAGTGGTGCACTCTCGGCTCACTGCAAGCTCTGCCTCCTGGGTTCATGCCATTCTCCTGCCTCAGCCTCCAAAGCAGCTGGGACAACAGGCGCCCGCCACCATGCCCGGTTAATTGTTTTGTGTTTTTAGTAGACACGGGGTTTCACTGTGTTAGCCAGGATGGTTTCGATCTCCTAACCTCGGGATCTACCCACTTCGGCCTCCCAAAGTGCTGGGATTACAGGCGTGAGCCACCGCACCCAGCTGACAAGATATTTTTTAAAACTGTTTGAATGCTTCAGAAAGCTAGTATAGTGGATACCCTAGTTCACTCACTCCCTATCGGCCCCCAATGAAGTATCCATTGTCCAAGCTGCTGCAAGTGTTGGCAGCCTTGCACTTTCAACTGAGTCCTTCTCAAAGACTTGTCATCAGCTTAAGAAAGTCAGCTATTCCCAGGTTATGCCTCCTTACTGGGGAAGTCCTCATCCAGTGGACGAATGATGATGGAGCAAAAAGATCCAGCATTTTCACCCCAGCATGGTTCAACTCTAAAGGGCTATCCTAGCAGCAAAGTATCATGGAAGGATTGCTGGCGACCTTTGTTGCAGCTGCACTGTAGTTCAAATCCTCCTTCCACTCAGTGTTATTTCCTTCACTGTCCTGTAGAGATTGAACCCTAGATCACTCACCCATAAATTCTCTGCCTGCAAATCTCAATGTGTGCTTCACAGTAATGGTTAGATCCAGGCACCAGGTGGCTATGTAATCGTTAAAATTTTCACTGATGATGAACAGAGACAGAATACCAGTAGGGGAAAAAAACCCTGGTAGTTACAATGTATCGAACATTGAGACATACAGGGAAAATGATATTAATAATTACAAAGATTCTGAGATGTCAGTGACTAGGGGCTAGTTTGGAGAAAGACAATGAAAGGATGAGGGCGACTGACTGCCAATTTAAGAAGTGTAAAAGGCCGGGCACATTGGCTCTCACCTGTAATCCCAGCACTTCAGGAGGCTGAGGCGGGTGGATTGCCTGAGGTCAGGAGTTCAAGACCAGTCTGCCCAATATGGTGAAACCCCATCTCTATTAAAAGGACAAAAAATTAGCCAGGCATGGTGGCGTGTGCCTGTAATCTCAGCTACTCAGGAGGCTGAAGCAGGGGAATCTCTTGAACCAGGGAGGTGGAGGTTGCAGTGAGCCGATATCTCACCACTGCACTCCAGCCTGGGAAAAAGAGCGAGACTCCAGAAAGAAAGGAAAGGGGAAAAGAAAGGGGAAAGGGAAAGGGAACAGGAAGGAGAAAGGGAAGGGAAAGGGAAGGGAAAAAGAAGGAAGTGTAAAAGCCAGAGGCCCTTCTTGTCAGCATTTTGAAACTCTTCTGCAGCCAGAGAGCAGAAAAAGTTAAACAACAGGTCCAAGACTTAATTATAGGAATAGCAGAGCTCCAGAGAGAGTGAATTATAAAAGTATACAAATTTGCTATGCCTGTTGGGTCCCTATGATTGGGAAAAAAATCAAACCATGAGCCTCTTCTTCAAGACAAGAGGGATCAGGAGATTTAAGTTTTCAAGCATATCATCCCAGACATCCTAACTCCATGTCTCAATGTAGATCCCTAGGACTCTCAAGCAAGGTCATGCCATTTGCAGGAGATTCCTAGGTAGATCAATGTAGGTATCTATGGGTCCCAAAAAGGTCATCCTCTTTTGGGGGGGGGGAAAAATTCTAATAGAGACAGAACAGGTGATTACGCATGCATGGACATCAAGGGCCATGCAGCCAAAATTGCCCTTCATAAGTTATCTCAGACCCACCAAAGGCAGGAGGGCCCAGCAGCAATCTATAGTAAAACTTAAGTAGTTAATTTGGGATTGGGCTTGACCGGGGCCAGAGGGCATAAGAAAGAACCTGATGGCACCCACAGTTAGTGCAATAACTCCTCTCCCTCCACTCACACCTAGGATATATGTGTAGTCTCTTTCCACCAACTGATCGAGGAAGAAAAATGCTAAGCTTACATTACAGATGGGTTGTCCTGGCATGGAAAAGCAAGCAACATGGCCCTGAAAGACGTCAGTGAAACTTCCCAGTGGGCAGAACTTTGGACAGTTTACCTAGTCACTCAGTCTGTGTGGAAAGAGAAGTCACTGAAGGTTAGAATACATACAAATGTATGAATGTTGGTACTTTGGCTGGTTGTCAAGGGACCTAGATGGGGAAAAATTATAAGACAGGAGACAAAGGGTATGAGGAAGAGGAATGTGGGTGGATCTATGGTAGTTTAATGAGATGTGACTGTCATTGTAGCATATGTTACGGTGGCCTTGAGATGGGTCACCACAGGTAGGCTAAACTGCATTACCCAAAAATTCCCTTTCTAGTTTGTTTCCAGTTAGATTTTATTAAGAGAGTGGGAAGATGGAAGGGAGGGAGGAATCAGTTCTTCTTCCATTTATTCAGTCGAATACTATTCCAAGCGCTGCTATAATGAAAGCCTCCAGATGTAATCAAAGTTCCAATGCAGCTAATTTTATGTAATCAAAAGAGAATATCCTGGACAGACAGGACTTAATGACCTGGAAGTCATTTAAAGAGACTGAGCCCTCCCTGAGGTTCAGAGACCCTAAGCAGCAGAGGAGAGAAAAAACCATAAGATATCTCTACATTCTGAGATTTCTACATTCACCTCGTTTTTGCTAATAAGCCAATTCATTTCATTGGCCTAAAGCAACACTTGGGCCTACTGAGCTCTCTTTTCAGTTTGGAACTTTTTTGCTTTCTTCACTCATAGGCCAGATGTGTGTATGTATTAGTCCATTCTCACAATGCTGTAAAGACCTGCTCAAAACTGGGTAATTTAGAAAGGGATGGGGTTTAACTCACAGTTCCGCATGGCTGGGGAGGCCTCAGGAAACTTACAATCATGGCAGAAGGCAAAGCGGAAGCAAGGCACCCTCTTCACGAGGTGGCAGGAGGGAGAATGAACACAGGAGGAACTACCAAACACATAAAACCATCAGCTCCCATGAGAACTCACCTCCTATTATGAGAGCAGCATGTGGATAACAGTCCATGATTCAATTACCTCCCCCTGGTCTCTCCCTTGACACATGGGGATTATAGAAATTATAATTCAAGATGAGACTTTGGGTGAGGACACAGCCAAGCTATATCTGTGTGTAAAGTTATATGATGAAAAACCTTGGCTTCAGTAGCATAACCTCATCACCAAGGTCAGAGGCAACAAGAACGGACAGGGATGTCAGACTGTCCTTGTGAAGTTCTAACTGATGCTCCTGGGTTTCCAGCCTGCTCAGTCTTCCACTGCTGGTTGGCTGTCTGTGGTTCTGGGCTTCAGCATCAGATGTGGAAATAACTACCACATGTGTGGGTGTGTGGAGACTGCATAGCCAGACTTCACGTTGTGGAAGCCAATTCCCTGTCATAAATCAAGGGGGAACATGGGGCTAAGATTCTGGAGATCAAGGAAGACCAGAGAGATAAATCTGTATTTGGCTTTGCTTTCTCCCTTGAGAATTTGTTTATTTCAATCCGTGGCTGAGAAACTCAAAAGATAAGAACAAAGCACAAACGGAGAGGCTAAAAGGCTGAGCAAAGCTTTTGGCAGTTTCATAGAGCTTAGGGCTTTCTTAGGGCTGACCTTAGAGCTAGTCTTCGGAGAGAGGCCCTGGTAATACCACCAGCTGTCTGTTGTTAGCACAAAGCACTACACCTCAGGAAGAGGAGTGTACTGGTAATAAACCAGCTTCAAAGACTAAGCACCAGGTTTGACATAGTTCAATTTCTGAATAGATTCATGTGATCTGCCCCAACTGCGAAGCAGAAGGAAATTTTTCCTAAAGGAAGAGAAGGCAATGAGCCATACGTTATCTCCAAAATTTAAAAAACAAAAACAAAAATGAGACACTTAAATTTTAAAACTACAACTGAGAAAACCAAGAGAAAAAAAAGAAAAGAAAAGCAGGTGGTGTAGAAGTGGCATTACCAGGTGGAGACATTACAATGCTGATGACATGTACAATATATTTAATGACAAGATAGGAAACAATGGCAAAGAATAAAACAGATATTCTTAAACTGAAAAAATAACTGCAAATAGAATCCAATGGATAGGCAATCTTACCAATACATTAGCAACAGCTGTAGAAGATTATTATTGTAGAAGATACATCAGAGGAAAATAATCAGAGTGAAGTACAAAGAGGCAAAAAGATTTAAAAAAAAAAAAAGGCATGGCATGGTGGTTCACATCTATAATCCAAGCACTTTAAAAGGCTAAGGTGTGAGAAATGCTTGAGCCCCGAAATTGAGACCACCCTGGGCAACATGGCAGGACCCCCATCTTTATTTGATTTAAAAAAATTTTTTTTAAATGTTTAAAGATTAAAAATGCAGAAAGCAGGCATAAGGTACATGTAAGACAGGATGAAAAGTGTAATTGTAGTTCCAGAAGGAGAAAAGAGAAAGAATCGAACAGAATAGTATTTGGGATCTGAGTCCAGAGCTTTTTCAAAGATTTCCAAAGCAAGCTATCAATCCACATGTCAATGACACAGCTGTACCCCCATGTTCACTGCAGCATTATTCACAATAGCCAACATATAGAAACAACCTAACAACCTACTGTCTATCAATGGATGAATGGATAAAGAAAACGTAGTATACATATAAGTGTGTGTGTGTATATGTTTTATACATATATAATGAAATGTTATTCAGCCTTATTTATAAGAAAGAAAAAAATCCTGCCACATGCAACAACAGGGATGAATCTGGAGGTCATTATGCAAAGTGAAATTAACCAATCACAGAAACACAAATAGTCTATGATTCCATTTGTATGAAGCATCTAAAATAGTCAAATTCATAGAAGCAGAGAGTAGAATGCTGGTTGCCAGGGGATAGAGAAATGGGAGGTTGTTCAATGGGTATAAAGTTTCAGTTACGAATGATGAATAAGCTCTACATCCAGTGCACAACATTGTACCTATAGTTAATATTCTAGGCCAGGCGTGGTGGCTCACATCTGTAATCCCAGCACTTTGGGAGGCTGAAGCGGGTGGATCATGAGATCAGGAGTTCAAGACCAGCCTGGCCAACACTGTGAAACCCCGTCTCTACTAAAAATACAAAAATTAGCTGGGCGTAGTGGCAGGCACCTGTAATCCCAGCTACTCAGGAGGTTGAGGCAGGAGAATCGCTTGAAACTGGAAGGCAGAGGTTGCAGTGAGCCAAGATCGCGCCATTGTACTCCAGCCTGGGCAACAACAGTGAAACTCAGTCTCAAAAAAAAAAAAAAAAAAAAAGACTATTACGCACTTAAAATTTTGTTAGGAGGGTAGATCTCATGTTAAGTGTTCTTACCACAACTCTGTGTACGTGTATTTATTTATTTATATTCTACAAGTTCAAGACATGCAATGAACCCAAGCAGGTATAAGACCAAAAAAATAATCAAAGCTCATTACATTAAAAGTAAGACAAAGAAAAATCTTAAAAGCAAGCAGAGAGAAAAAGATGCCTTATCTTCAGCAGAGGAGTAATGGGACTTCAGATCATTTCTCAATATAAACCATGAAAGCCGAAAGGCAATGAAAATGTGTCTTTAAAATACTGAAGGAAAATAACTGCCAAATTACAATGGAATAGTCAAAGCATCCTTCATAAATAAAAGCAAAATGAAGTTATTTCCAACAAACAAAACTGAAAGAATTTCTCTGCAGCAGAACACCATGCAAGGAAATATTAAAAGGATTCTTCAGGAAGAAGGAAAATGATCACAGCTGGAAGCTCAGACATACGGGAAGGAAGGAACAGCAATACATAGGTAAATAAGTGGATAAATATAAATGAATATTAACTTATTAAACAATGAGAATGTCTGGGTTTTAAATATACACAGAAGATAGAACTTGAAAGCACTAACAAAAAGGGAGCTATCATAGCTACAGTATTAGATGAAGGAGGCTTCAAAGCAAGAAGCATTAGAAATTAAGGGAGACACTTACTAAAGATAAAAGGGTCAATTTACCACAAAGATATTAAATATTTAGATTTGTATCTTCCTAATAAATGGCCTCAAAACATATGAAGCAAAACCTGACAAAACTAAACGGAGAAACAGACAAATCCACAGTCATATTGGGAGACTTTATCACACTTGTCTCAGTAATTTATAGAATAAAGCACCAACAAAAATAAAGATATAAGCTACTGGACCTATTTGGCATTTCTACAACAACTGAACTGCAAACTGTGCACTTTCCAGACATACAAGGGAAATTTACCAAAAGTAGATCACATATTGTCAATCTATTTCATAAAGATGAAAATATCTTTTAAAAAAGTGCAAATCAAATCCAACAATATATAAAAAGGAAAATGTATCAAAACGATGATGGTTTTATTCCAGCAATACAAGCCATGCAAGGTCAGTTTAATAATTAAAAATTAATCAATAATTTGCCACATTAACAGAATAAAGTAAAAGACATAATCAGCTCAATAAGTGCAAAAATATTGGTAGAATCGCATACTAATTTATAGTTTTTAAAAATTTATAACCCTCTAGAAATAGGAGAGTTGTTATCAGATAAAGAATATATGATTCCTGCCGGGCACGGTGGCTCACGCCTGTAATCCCAGCACTTTGGGGAGGCTAAGGCACGAGGTCAGCAGATCGAGACCATCCTGGCGAACACGGTGAAACCCCGTCCCTACTAAAAACTACAAAAAATGTAGCCGGGCGTGGTGGCGGGCGCCTGTAGTCCCAGCTACTCGGGAGGCTAAGGCAGCCTGAACCCGGGAGGAGGAGCTTGCAATGAGCCGAGAGTGCGCCCCGGCACTCCAGTCTGGGCGACAGAGACTCAAAAAATATATATATATATACGATTCCTGTAACAGAAATTATATTAAGAGTAAAATATTAAAAGATGTCCCCTTGAAATTGGGAGCAACATAAGGATTCTTAGAAATAAATTTAAACTATTTATTTCTCCCTTGACTGAAGCAGTGAGATAAACTAAAAAGAATAAAAATCAATAAACTGTTATTGTCATTATTGTCAGACCACTATTATACAAACAGAAAACCTAAGTATCTCTATATAAACCATAATAATTAATGTTACTATAACTGTGTATAAATGTAACAAGGCCATTGGATTGAAAGGGCAAGTAAAAAATCAATTGTAATTATTTGAAAAAATAGGAAATTACGTTTTTAAAATATCTTAAAGGTGAAAATAAAGATTATATGCCATGTTCTTGAGTTGGAACATTCAATTTGCCATGATATCAATTCTCCCAAGATTGGCCCATATTTCAATGCATTCTAGCAAAAAATCTCACCATGTGTTTTATGTAAATATTTATTAATACCCACACTTATTACAAAAGATACAGTACTTATAGAAAAATGACAAGTAGACCAATAGAACAAAATAGAAAGTCCAAAAGAGACCTGCAGATATATAAATTTTATGATACAGATGGCATTAGAAAGCAAACAGTGAAGAATGGCTATTTCTTTTGAATATCCCTCAATTGCTGAGTCAATTAGATATCTACATGTGTAAAAAAAGAAAAATGAATCTTGACCTCTAACACAAAAATTATTTCCAGGTTATCTGTAGATCACCATATTAAAGGAAATATTAAAGCTTCTAAACGATAACATGTGAGACTATCATCATGACCTTAAGACAGGGAAATATCTTTTTAAAGATATTTTATATCATAAAGGAAGATTAAAAAATGATAGTACATGAAAACTGTGAGCTTCAGTTAGCCATAAACTGAAAGAGAAATAAGCCAGTGTGGAAAAAGATATTTGTGATACTTACAACTTCAAAGAGCTCATAGTCAAGGCTCATGTGTGTATAAAGAATATATAACGAATGCCTATAATTTCAAGGCACAAGTGGGTAAGAAGAAAAGATTCAATAGAAAAGTCAGCAAAAATCCTAAATTGCACTACGAAAAATGGGAAAATCCAAGTACCAAGAAACATATTTAAAAAGTGATCAATTTATTGGTCATCTGAAAAAACACACATCAAAACCACAAAGACAGAAGTTAACAGAACCACCAGAATAGTTACAATTAAAAATGAAAGCACTGAGTATTGTTGAGCACATTTGATCTCTCAAAAACTGTTGCTGAGGGTGGACTTTGATACAACTACTTGGAAAAAATGGTTTGGCACAGGAACAGAAAACCAGATGCCTCATGTTCGCACTTATAAGCAGGAGCTAAACGTTGGGTACAAAATTAAAAGACGTAAATACATAAACCAGTAATGGTCATTTATTAATTTCAAGTATTATATATAACACATAACTGCATGTGCTATATGTTTATATGACTGGCAGCACAGATTTGTTTACACCAGCATCACCACAAAACATGAGTAATGAATGCATTGTGCTATGACCTGACGATGGCTATGACATCACAGGGCTATAGGAACTTTTCAGCTCCATTATAATCTCATGGGACCATCATCATATATGTGGTTTGTCTTTGACCAAAACATTGATTAAGTGGCACATGACTGTATTTGTTTCTGTGGCTACGCCTTTTATTTATTTATTTATTTATTGAGACAGAGTCTCACTCTGTCACCCAGGTTAGAGTGCAGTGGCATGATTTCGGCTCTCTGCAACCTCCACCTCCCGGGTTCAAGTGATTCTCCTGCCTTAGCCTCCTGAGTAGCTGGGACTACAGGTGCACACCACCATGCCCAGCTAACTTTTTATTTTTAGTAGAGACAGTGTTTCACCATGTTGGGCAGGATGGTCTCGATCTCTTGAACTCGTGATCCACCTGCCTCAGCCTCCCAAAGCGTTGGGATTACAGGTGTGGGCCACCGCACCCATCCAGGACTTTTTACAAGAACACTGAAAATTTCAGAAATGTTGTATTTTGCCAGGTTATATATCCAACAGAAATGTGAACACATGTATACCAAAGACACGTTCAAGAATGTTCACTGCAGCATTATTCTTAAGGGCCCAAAACTGGAAACAAACTAAATGTCTATCAACAGTAGAATGGATAATTATCTATTATAGTGTATTGATACAATGGAATTCAATAAGAAATAAAAATGAAGGCAGCTCCACTACATGCAACAATGTGGATGATTCTCACATGCATAGCTTTAAGCAAAAGTAGCCAGGCATAAAAGAGACACACTCTACAATTCCATTGAAATGAAATTCAAAAATAGGCAAAACTAATCTATGATGTTAGAAGTCAGGATAATGCTTACCTTTTGCAAGGAAAATGGGGACAATTGGCAGGAGGAGGCATAGCCAGGACTTCTGAGTAACACTCTTTGTCTTGATCTGGATAGTGGTTACATGGGTAGGTTTATTTTGTAAATTTGATTGACATGTGTACTTTTCTGTACATACTTTATATTCAAAATTTTGATTATTAAAAAAAAAGGAGGGAGGAAGTTATCATAAGGGCTCAACAGTTCTCACAGAATTCAAGGTCAGCAAAGCACCCTGGCTTTTGGAAATGCTAAAACTGAAAAAAGAAAATAGCTTAACTGATATGGTTTGGCTCAGTGTCCCCACCCAAATCTCACGTTGAATTGTAATAATCCCCACATGCCATGGGAGGGACCCATGGGAAGTAATTGAATCATGGGGTGGGTTTTTCCCATGCTGTCCTTGGGACAGTGAATAAGTGTCCCAAGATCAGATGGTTTTATAAAAGAGCAGTTCCCCCTGCACACGCCCTCTTGCCTGCTGCCATGTAAGACGTATCTTGCTTCCCCTTTGCCTTCCCCCATGATTATGAGGCCTCCCAGCCACGTGGAACTGTGAGTCCATTAAAACTCTTTCCTTTATAAATTACCCAGTCTTGGGTATGTCTTTATTAGCAACATGAGAACAAACTAATAACTCAAGTATTTGTTTTTCTCTGCCTCTCACCTCTGCTTCCCTCTTTCACTTCATTCATTATTTTCTCTCAAGTCTGCTTGACAGAGTAAGACAGATGAAGTGGTAAGACTAGTGAAGAGTGTGGTTAATACTGTTTATTCCTAAAGGATTTTCTTCATGGAGAGTACCTAGGATTGGAGATTTCTGTATTATTCCCAATAGGAATTAGAAAAGAGTGGATATTTTTAGCCCATATGCTGGTAGGGGTGGGCAATTATTCCAATTGGTATTTCCCCCTCCACACTTCTTATTAAATTTTTGAATAAGACCTCTGGCTTAGATTTTTTAAATATGTAAAGGGAAAAATATATTTCATCTCAAAGCAAATAGACTCCAATTATAAATTTAAACTTTTTACTTTTCTGTAATGAAAACAATCTGACCACTGAAAGAATAAAATAAAACAATCTGACAGTTTTCTACGCCAGCGGGACTACAGGTGAGAGCTAGTAAATTGAGAAATATCTTTAATGTTCCAGAGCAATTTTCTAAAGCCCGAATCATTCCTTCACACACCTGCAAAAGATTCAGAAGCCCATGGGGAAGTAAACATTTATTTCAAAAATAAACTTCAAGGTTTGGAAATAAAAACAGACAAGCTGTTTTCTTATATAAGAAAATGTGACTCTATGCCACCAGAGGCACTGGAATCAGAATTTCAAAGAGCAGAAATAACAGGTGACAACTTACTCAGAGACATTCAAACCAAGGGAACTGCAGAACTAGTGTCATTTACATCCATTAAACACCGTATCAGCAGAGAGGACTGGAAATAAAGAGACAAGGATTCCAACTCTGGTTTTGCTACGGACTTGATGAATTTTCTCCTCTGTAAAATGGGAATAAGAACCCCTGTTCTTGAAAACCAAATTCCATATGTTCTCACTCATAAGTGGGAGCTGAGCAATGAGAACACATGGACACAGGGAGCGGAACATAACACACTGGGGCCTGTCAGGGGTGGAGGGAAAGGGGAGGAAGAGCATTAGGACAAATACCTAATGCATGTGGGACTTACAACCTAGATGATAGGTTGACAGGTGCAGCAAACCACCATGGCACATGTATACCTATGTAACAAACCTGCCTGTTCTGCACATGTAGCCCAGAACTTAAAGTAAAATATATATATATATAAATTGACAATATAAAATAAAATAAAAAATTTTTAATTTTTTTTTAAAAAAGAACTCCTGTTCTATCTTGGGAAACAAACGATCAAGGTGAAAATTCTTCCAAAGGAAGTAACTTAGAAATTATGTTTGTAATTATTATTACAATTTTCTTTTCTGTGTGTGATGAGTTTTAAGATTTTTTTTTTCCATAAGCTATTGGAGATTCCTTAAAGAACTAAAAGTTGAACCATCATTTGATCCAGCAATCCCATTACTGGGTATCTACCCAGAGGAAAAGAAGTCATTATTTGAAAAAGATACTTGCACACACATGTTTATTACAATTTTCTGAAGCCCTCTTTTCTTTTTGTCTCTTTCTCCTTTTCCTTATGTATCCTCTTTTCCTTCCCCTTTACATTTTTCCTCCCTCCTTTTCCCCCCTTTCTCCTTGTCCTTTTCCTTTTTCCTTTGCTTTCTCCCTTCTCTATCACTTTGGTAACTTTCCACAGCATGTCATTTTAACTGACCAGATAGTACATATATTTGTATTGTATCTGAAATATCAAATAAGTTGCTTTTGCTTGTTCGTGATGCAAAATTGATTGAGTTTCAGTGAGTTACTGATTCATAAAAGAAACATCAACACTTTTTCTTACTGTAGTCTGAAAGAATCATCCTTGGGTTTATTGAAATGTAAGACTCAGTTTCTAAGTGAACAGTATTTCAGGGTCACAAGGAACCAACCTACTAGCGATTTTCCTTTCAGGGACATTGAACCAAACACCACCTCATTTCTTTCAGCTGCCCTGTGTTCTACCCTTGGGTGAGTATGTATCTAGCATGCCTCCCCACTCTGTCCACTTTCTGAATATTAAATGAGATCCTAGGATCTTGGATCAATGTTAATCAATCAATAAACACTTTCTTAGCATTCATAGTATACATAGCTTGTGTTAGATCTTTGGAAAACTGTAGTTAGAAAAAATGTGGTTTTTAACTTCAGGTATCTTCGCACACCTTTATACTGGAAAAGAGTATATATCTTATAAACAGGGATAGATATATTAGGCTTCATTCATTTTATTTTTAAAAATTATAATCATATAATTATGGGATACACAGTAACGTTATGATATACAGTCATGCATTGCTCAATGATGGGGATACATTCTGAGAAATGCATTGGTGGGCGATTTCATTGTTGTGCGAACATCATAGAGCATGGCTCCACAAACCTAGATGGTATAGCCTACCACCCACCCAGGTTGTACGGCATAGCCTATGGTGCCTAGGCTACGAACCTGTACAGCATGACACTGCACTGAATATGACAGGCAATTGTAACACAATGGTATTTGTGTATTTAAACTTGGAAAAACCCAGTAAACATATAGTATTATAGTCTGATGGGACCACCGTTGTTCATGTGGTCTGCTGTTGTGGTTCATGACTGTACAGGTCCTTGCCGAACATCAACATTTAAAGGGGGTCCAGAGCCCCTTCAAACTCATCAAGTCCAAACTCTACTTTTCTGACTGTTTCTTACCTATAATAATGCATGAGTCCCTTACCTGGTCTGCTCTGATCCATTCTCAGTGCTAAGGACTGGATGATTATTTCTAAATTAAAATTTTACTCTTGACATTTTCTTACTTAAACCATACAAAGTTTTTCCATTGGTCTTAGCAAAAACCCAACTATTTTTTTTTTTTTTACAATGTGGATTATCTGGTTATTGCTTACCCTCCAGCTGTCTATTTTGCTCTCCTGACCTCTCGTTTTACATCCCAGTGATATTGAGTTTTCTCTAATTCTTCAAATCAAATACACACTGTCTTAATTCTGGAAGTTAATCTTTGTGTCCCCACTACCTTGAACCCATGCTTCTCCTGCAGTTTTTCCTGGATAAGACTTTCCCATTCTCCAATCTTAAAAGTTTCCATTTCTGAAATGTCATTTCTGACCCCAAAATGCAGGCTCGATACCGATGCTCTGTGCTCCCCGCTTTGTAGATCTTATTGCACTGACCTGTCGTTGCCCATTAAACATGTGATTATCCCCTCTAGACTGTAAGGTCCATAAGGGAATGATCATGTCTATCTTGAACAATGTTCTACCCCAGGTTTTTGTCACACATAGAATGCAACATATCAGAGGAAAGACAGATCAGAACTGATGAAAATAAGGTGAAAGTGCAAGAGTAAAAAAAGAAGAAATCAGTTTAAAGAGAGATCGCTGGGTGTGTGTGAACCACAGAATGAATGCCCATCTAGAGAGAGGGTACCTGATTAAATTTCAGACAGAGCAAATGCATAAAAACTGGCTAGCTGATTCAGAGGTAATGTTTACAAGGGTGTATCTAAGTTAGGGGCTGACTTAAGCACTGACAATTTTATGCCTAAGTCTAATTCTCTCATTTCATTAAGATTTTTTTGAAGACCAGAATTACAATCACCTAAGAGATCATCTAAAGATTTTTGACTAATTTTCCCCTTCTGGATCTTTTATTCAGTTCCTTGGCTTATACTCAGCTCTCGGAGGGCTAGAAGCACTACCCAGAATTAACACTGTATATTGAGATCACACACACACCGTGATAAAAGATCACTATAGAATCCTAATATGTGACCAGTGAATTTAAACAAAATACAGACTGGCACAGTGTTCTTTCCAGTTAAGACACTTGCTCAAATAATTTAATAATCCTACCATAACTGGCTGAAACAAATTTACCTACCTAGGCAAATGGGGTAAAATAGAAGTAGGAGTAGGAAAAGAGCTTTATTATTTATTAAGATTATCAACTTATTAAATAATTATTTGGTATCTCTCATTGTATTTGTCTGTGCAACTTTAATCAAACTCTTACAGGAGTGGTTGAATCTTCCATTTAGTTTTACTGCTATTAGTTATTCAGTTGACATTGTAAGTACAGAGCTGAGCTCTATTAGCGTTCATGAGGCTTACCTACAACATAATTACTTAATTACTTTTTCTATAAACACCACTACATGACTATGTGCCATCCTGAAGAGTAGCATGAAACAGTCCTAGAATTTTCTCTAAAATGTAATCGTTAAATTACTGAAATTTGATAATGTTAAATACCCTCAATATATTTCTTTTTTTGATTTGTGCATATGTACGTGTTTAATTCTGAAGTGCTCAAGATCAATTTCATGTGTTTATATGGATAGACTTTTGGTAAGTCAATAACTAAGAAACTAACCAATGTTAGTTATTGCACATTCAATAATCATGTGCAAATACATTTTTAAGCATTTAGCCAAAGAAAGCAAACTGCATGGGGCCCACTGATCACAAAGGATCCAGCAAGAGGAGAAGACATGCTATCATTCCATCTCATGGAGGAAAGGGTCCTTCTGAGGATGGGTGAAATGTGGTTCAACACAAGACACTCTGGGAAGAATCCACTCCCGCGATTTCGAGAACAGCAGGACCTACCGCAGAGTTTGCTCTGTGGGGTCTGCCATTCCCGGGCACACTGAGGGACAAGGAGAGGTGCGAGTGTGGACATTTGCCAGACACTGAGGCAGTGACCTCGAAAGAAACCATCTTCTCTTTTTAGAGAATCTATGGTATAATAGGCTGCTTTCTATTGAAAATTTAAAAAAAAGAAAACAGACAAAAAAAAAAAAAAACCCAGCTTACGTGGTCCAACCACAAAGATAACTGATTGCCTCAGCGAATTAAAAGTCCCAAGATAATGAGGCTTTAGGCAAGTCTTTTTCAGTGGCAAAAAAAAAAAAAAAGAACAAACGAACGAACTGGACCCAACTGAAAACTCTCTCAATTTCTTTGTCCTGCCTCCTAAATATAGTTTCCTCAATATGATTTTTGTTAGGCTCTCCTCTGGAGACCCTAAAATTGCTTTTGCATTTTCCTGAGCTACACAATCCCAGGTTCGAAGTTCAAAAAAGTCTGCTGCATGAAGAATTCAAACAAAAAAAATTTAGATTTTAGATTTTATGGAAACTTTTGGCTTGACTTGACACAAATGCCTCAACCAACCACTGTAGTCAAGGGAATGGGACATGTTTTCTCAAGGTAGTTACATTTTAACTTAGGACCTGACAGTGGTGTCTATCCAACCTAAATCACACAGCTAAAAATGTGGGCTATTGAGAAAGGAAGAAAAGGCTAGATTCTGAGGAACCATCTAAGAAATCTTATTTCATATCACGTTAGTTATAGCAAAAATGTGCTGAGTACTTAGAACGTGCCAGGCACTGCCCTAGTTGCTGAGGTTGGAGAAGATTTGGAATGACAAGAAAGAAATGTGCAAGATGCATAAATGGATATGACACAGTTGCTGCTCTCAGGGAGCTTAATGCTCTGTCTGTGGGGCAGACACGTAAAATTTTTTATTTTATTTCTTTTTTTTGAAATGGAGTTTCACTCTTGTTGCCCAGGCTGGAGTACAATGCCATAATCTCAGCTCACTGCCACCTCAGCCTCCTGGGTTCAAGTGATTCTCCTGCCTCAGCCTCCCAAGTAGCTGGGACTACAGGCACGTGCACCACGCCCAGCTAATTTTTGTATTTTCAGTAGAGACAGAATTTCACCATGTTGACCAGACTGGTCTCAAACTCCTGACCTCAGGTGATCCGCCCGCCTTCGCCTCCCAAAGTGCTGGGATTACAGGCACGAGCCACCGCGCCCGGCCAACATGTCTCTTTGATACAGCCACGCGGGATGTGACTGCAGGACAATTCAGTAGTGAACCTGATCCCTTCCTGCTTCACGTCCAAGGTTTCCACATCCTCTGTGTTAAGGTACTTCTACAAAGCACATTTTCACAAAGCAGGGAGCTTCCAAAATGTGAAACTGTCCTAAGGAAATTGGGAAAGAAGTAGATATTCTCATTTTAAATTATTGAGGGTTTATGAAACCAGTGATTGCCAAGGATAACAATACTCATTAATTTAAATCATCTTCTATATGTTGTCTTTCATAGTTTTCCTGTTTTGTTTTTTTTTTTTTTCTGAGACAGAGTTTCACTCTGTTGCCAGGCTGGAGTGCAGTGGCGCAATCTCGGCTCACTGCAACCTCCGACTCCCTGGTTCAAGCAATTCTCCTGCCTCAGACTCCCAAATAGCTGGGATTACAGGCATGTGCCACCACACCCAGCTAATTTTTGTATTTTTAGCAGAGACTGGGTTTCAATGGCACAATCTCGGCTCACTGCATCCACCTCCCAGGTTCAAGCAGTTATCCTGCCTCAACCTCTGGAGTAGCTGGGTCTACAGGCACCTGCCACCGCGCCTGGCTAATTTTTGTATTTTTAGTAGAGACAGGGGTTTTGCCATGTTTGGCCAGGCTAGTCTCAAACTTCTGACCTCAGGTGATCTGCCCGCCTCGGTCTCCCGAAGTGCTGGGATTACTGGCGTAAGCCACTGTGCCCTGCCCGTAGTTTTCTCTAAATCTAATTTAAATAACTCTCATTCTTTCTCCAGCGTGATGACTTCCCTGTCTCCCTCCTGCTGATGGTGGTTTTAAGCCATGACAAAATGACATTAAAAACGCAATCAAAATGTCTATTTTTTATCATTATTTGACTAGAACGATGAATTAACTGTGAAGTATAGCATTTTACCTCAGCATGAGGAAAGATATTAGAACCTGTCATCAAGATTCACAGGGTTTCTCTTATAATACCAAATCCCGCTTCGGTTTTATGAAGTCCCATTGTCTCTGGTTGGGGCATGACCTAAGTATCTGGTTATCTCAGGAATTGCCAAAATATGCTTATTTTATAGTCCTCTGTTAAGATTTTTAAAAATATTTTATATGACACTAAAAGCACAAGCAACAAAAGCTAAATTAGACAAGCAGGATCAAACTAAAACTCTTCACAGCAAAAGAAACAATCAACAAGGGAGAAGGCAACCGAGAGAATGGGAAAAATTTTTTTGCAAACCATGTATCTGATAAGGAACTAATATACAAAAATACAAAATATACGAAGAATTCCTAAAACTCAACAGCAAAAGAAAAAAAGAAACTTCAATTAAAAATGGACTGGAATGACATTTCTGAAAAGAAGACATGCAAATGACCATCAGTTATATGAAAAGATGCTTTAACGTCACTAGTATCAGGGAACCACAAATTCACAATAGACGCAACATGGAAACAATCTAAATTTCCACTGATAAATAGATAAAGAAAACGTAGTATATATCCATATAAGGAAATATTATTCAGCTGTAGAAAAGAAAGGAAATCCTGTTATATGCAACAAACATAAACCTGGAGGACATAACGCAAGTGAAGTATGCCAGTCACAGAAGGGCAAACACTGTGTGACATCACCTATATTAGGTATCTAAAATAGTCAAACTCATAGAAAGAGAGTAGAATGATGTTGCCAGGTGATGACTGGAGGCGGAAACTGGGAGTTGCTATTCAACGGGCGTAAAGTTTCAGTTATGCCAGATGAATGAGTTCTAGAGACCTTTATCTGCTATACAACAATGTGCCTGTAGTTAGCCATACCGTTTTGTACACTTAAAAATTTAAGAGAGCAGATCTCATTTTAAATATTTCTACCAGTTTTAAACAGGAACAGAATAAAATAAAATGGTCAATGAACAACAACAACAACAAAAAAACAAGATTAGTTCTACTATCTGTCTTCATACAATAAAATACAGCTATTTAAAAGATAAGGCTGGGTGCAGTAACTCACACTTATAATCCTAGCACTTTGGGAGGCCAAGGTGGGCGGACAGCCTGAGGTCAGGAGCTCATGACCAGTCTGGCCAACATGGTGAAACCTTGTCTCTACTAAAAAAAAATACAAAAATTAGTCAGGTGTGGTGGCACACACCTGTAGTCCCAACTACTCGGGAGGCTGAGGTGGGAGAATTGCTTGAGCCTGGGAGGTGGAGGTTGCAGTGAGCCGAGATCACACGACTGCACTCCAGGCTGGGCAACAGAGCGAGAGACTATCTCAAAAAAAAGAAAATCAAAAAGATAAACATTTTCCAGAAATATCAATTTAGCAAATATTTTATTTTTTTAATCTCCAGTTCAGAGATGAACAGCTAATATTTTAAAGCGATATATGTTTTCAATAAGAACAATAAATACTTTTCTATTTAAAAAATAAGAACATAGAATATCTGTTATAGGAAACCTGGTAGATGGCTCTCCAACATCAGAAGAGACACGAGCTTCCTTACTATTCCCTGATGGCACTGTTCAGGATCGAATCAGACCTTAGGTACTGGTAAAGCCATTTCAAACAGGAAAACAGAGGTGAAGTGAAGCCCTGAGAGTCTGTAAGTTAAGTGTGGACATCCTAAAAAATCCTGATAAGGAAGGGCAGGAAGGTTAACAGTGGCATACAGACCGCAAAAGATAAGTGCTAACAGGTTATCAGCCTCCGGGTTGAGAACAAGCAGAAAATGAGGTAACATGACTGAGGAGAACATGAGGGTGCACAGGAAGGGTGGGGAGGACCTAGGTGATGAGGGACGCTCCATGCCACACGGGAGCACCATCTGAGGAGAACAGAGTATAAGGACTCACCTTCTGGTTTTGCAGCCAAGCATGCATACAATTTTGGCTGCGTGATGCCTGAAGCCAGTAAATTCCTACAAGCTCAGTTCTGAGGCTTTGGAATTCATATAAAATGGTCCTGTCTATGGGAAGATTACTGCTCATAGAAGATAAGTAGAAACATGTAAGTTAAAATGTACAGTCCTCTATCATCCTTTTAATGAACTCCGAGACAGATTACGGAGTGACCCTCTCTTATTTCCCAGATGCTTGTCTGAATTCAGAGTTAGCAGTAACATAACCACTACAATTTTCTTCTCATCCACAACAGAAAGTACTTAAGCATCTCTTTTAAGAAGCATTTTTAGTCTCTCCCATTCCTTGAGAATTTAATTGTACTTAATGTGTGTGCTTATTTGATGTTTGTTCATTGGCCTGGCTGCCTTTTAAATTCATGTGTGCCTCAGTGATGGCTTCAATTCCTGAAATTGCAGGTTACCAGGGAAAGAGAATCTACCTAATTCTACCTAACACAGTATCATATTTAGGTAAGTATATTTAATAAATTGTTATTACGAGAAATCTTACATGCAATATTACGTCTCAAAATTGTTTCTTTGGGGGGAGTTCTACTCCTCATGTTCCTTTCCAATTAACTTTTTAAAAAAACTTTAATAGTATCCCAATATACGAGGACAAGCAGCAGCAATCCTTGAAGAGTGGGGGGAAAAAAAATAGTAGACAGGGTCCCCTCATCTCTGGATGTTGCCCTCATCCAGGAACTCTGGGTTTCATTTTCTCCATGTGCAATTCAGATCACATAGTTTTGGAAGACACAAGCTTCCCCTGAGAATTTAAGATGGCTGCTTTTTACTCAAGCCCCCAACTTCCACATCTTTGCATGTCAAAAAGGTATCTTTTTTTTAATCCCTTATTTTACAAATGAGGGAATTGAGATCCTTTGAGGTTAAATGGCTTGCTCATGGGGACGCAGCTAATTAGCAGACTTGCAGACATCATTCATCAGCCTTAAAAATGTCCTTTCAGGATGTTGTCAAGTATAACCTATTACCCTTAAGAAAGCTCCTTTGCTAAGAGCTGGGAGTTTCATCAATACTGTCCACCTTCCTTTATAATTAACTTCTATTTTATCTCTCTTGATAGAGTCCATAAAATAGAGGACAAGGAGCAGTAGGTATTTTTAACCTGTTACAGTTTCTGTATGTTATTAAACCAACTTTAAAACAATGTAAATTATTTAAAATAAAGGCAGCTGGAGTCCCACCAACATAATAAAACCACAACTATTAATTTTGTGTCCTTTCCCAAACTTTGTTTTTAATCTATCAATGTATACTTTTCAGAAGGTTGTGGTACGGTATTGGTTGGATGTGTATTTATATGTATTGTTATTCTATTTTTTGTCATATTATCATTTTCTTTCTACAAAATTCTACAAAAAAATACAAAGTGACTGCATCATCATGAAGTAATAGGATAATTAACCTTTCCCCTATTTTTGGGCACTTGGATGTTCCTAGTTTTTCACTATTTTATTCACAACGCAGAAGAAAGCACATCTGTGCTTTAGTAGAAACACCGCCATCTTTACACACAGGAAACCAAGACTGTATCAAATATCCTCACACCCAGTGAAAAATTTGGTTCAAATTTACCTTCTGTGAAATAAAATATGCAGGCCGGGCATGGTGGCTCACACCTGTAATCCCAGCAATTTGGGAGGCCAGGGTGGGCAGATCAGCTGAGGTCAGAAGTTGGAGACCAGCCCAACCAACATGGAGAAACCCTGCCTCTACCAAAAATACAAAAAAATTAGCCAGGCATAGTGGCACATGCCTGTAGTCCCAGCAACTTGGGAGGCTGAGGCAGGAGAATCGCTTGAACTGGGGAGGTGAAGATTGCAGTGAGCCAAGATTGCACCACTGCACTCCAGCCTGGGCAACAGGGTGAGACTCTGTGTCAAAATAAATAAATAAAACATGCAAATATCAAATGTTCTTTTGACCCAGCATACTCGTGTTTTACTATGACAGGCTGGGGATAAAGCAAACGTCTCTTAAAATATTTAAATATTTTTCTTGAAAACTAGACCTTTCTATTGAACTGTAAACTCTGTATGAGGAAATTTTTTTTCTTCAACTTGGAATAGAATACGCCATTATAAATTACAATATTGTATACCATAAGCCAAGTACTTAATATTGATTACATAAAACCCTCCCAGAGACCCTGTAAGGCAGGTGCTGTTCCCCTATTTTATGAATTTATGGTGGGGGAGGGAACCTGAGATTTGGAATGTTCAACAGCTGCCAGAGCTTATGTAAAACGGAGATTTACTGGGTACTAACGAAAGTCTCACAAGCATGTAATCATTTGTATCACTGCCGCTGCCTTCCCTTTGTTAGGGAAAATGTATAAATACTAAACCTCCTGGGCCAGGCACAGTGGCTCACGCCTGTAGTCCTAGCACTTTGGGAGGCCGAGGCAGGTGGGTCACCTGAGGTCGGGAGTTCGAGACCACCCTGACCAATATGGAGAAACCCTGTCTCTACTAAAAATACAAAATTAGCCAGGCGTAGTGGTGCATGCCTGTAATCCCAGCTACCCAGGAGGCTGAGGCAGGAGAATTGCTTGAACCTGGGAGGCAGAGGCCACGGTGAGCCAAGATCACGCCATTGCATTCCAGTCTAGGCAACAAGAACGAAACTCTGTCTCAAAAAAAGAAAAAAGAAAAAAAAAGAAAAAAAAAACTAAACCTCCTAAGAACTTCTTTGGAAAAAACATCCACAGAAGTTTCTATGATTCGTGTTTTTCCCGGGCATGTCCTCAAGCTGGCTCAATAAACCTTGATTTGAGACTTATGCCTCAATCAGTCATTTTGGTTGTCAAAGTCATTTCCTATAATAAATCTCCTGTTAAATAAGTCTATATATTCTGTTGGCTCTGTTTCTGTGGATAATCCTGACTGATACATGCTGATATACCACATTTTGTTTATCGATTAAGCCACTGATGGACATTTGGGTTGTTTTTTACCTTTTAGCTATCATAAATAATGTTGTAATGAATATTTATATGCAAGTTTTTGTGTGGATATATGTTTTTCTCTTGGCTATATACCTGGGAGTAGGATTGCTGAGTCATGTAACTCTGTTTAATCATTTGAGGAACTGTCAGTTTTCCAAAGTGGCCGTGCTATTTTACATTTCCACCAACAGCATCTGAGGGTTTTGATTATTCTACATCCTCATCAACACTTGCTTATTCTCTGACTAATTGATTCTGGCCATCCTAGTGGGCATTTTTAAGCTAAAAACTTAGTTTTAAAACAAGACCTAGTTTTGTAATTTAATGTTTTAATTACCAAGAGGCTTCAGAACTGTATTCACATGGACCCGAAGACCACCTGTCACTGTCTCTCAATATCTTTCTTTGGGACAAAGTAGATCTGTCCTGTCACAGAAAAATCTCAAAGCAAAAGAAAAAGTTAAGGACAAGGCGGCTGAAAAAAAAAAAGCATTTTATTTCCATCAATCAGACACATAGGCTTAAGCTTAAGGACTGTATGTCTAACTTGCATATTCATGCATCACTGCACTTCGATATGAACCTGCTGGGGATTCCTCTTGTTAGCTGGTTTCAGTTGCAAAATGGTATTTGTCAAATGACCCTTTACCTCCAGCTCCTACCTTCGTTTCCCACTTTTTCATCCAAAGTCCCTTGTAAATGTGTGAAATTCTCTAAAGTCTCATGTTGCCTGCTTTCCAGGACTGTTAGGCTATTTATTCAATACAAACATGTTTGCTGCGTATCTCCCCCGTGCTAGACGCTGACTCTGAAAGGCGTTAGAGCTACAGTTGTGAACAAAACCAAATAAAATCCTTGCCAGAGTGGAGCTCACATATAGTGAGAAGGATGTTATCGATCAAATAATCACACAAATAAACGTAAATCTACACCTGTGCTAAGTGCCATGGAGGACAGGTACTTAATTCACGGATTTCCAAAAATGGTAGGTGCAGAGGGGAGTGAGGGAGGGAGGGGAGGGGAGTGGGGGAGTGAGGGAGGGGAGTGGGGGAGTGAGGGAGGGGAGTGGGGGAGTGAGGGAGGGGAGTGGGGGAGTGAGGGAGGGGAGTGGGGGAGTGAGGGAGGGGAGTGGGGGAGTGAGGGAGGGGAGTGGGGGAGTGAGGGAGGGAGTGGGCTGTCAGAAAAACTATTTGCAGGAAACAGTTGTGGCAGTGAGATGTTGAATTTATGGCTGTGTATTAACAGTTTCATTCTATTTCTACTTTTTGTCAGACCACACTAATAAATGGCTCCCAGGTAAACCGTCTGGAACCCCAGAAAATAGCCAAATGTCTTTTTGCCTTATAGTAAACGAAAGCAGTTTCACTAATATTAAAGCTCATAATCTGATGTGCATGTAAATGAGTCTCTCTACTAAGCTACTTCAGACATTGATATACATTTCCATGGACCTAATTCCACAAAATCTATTTTCTTCTATTTTTTTCTTTTTTTTTTTTTGTTTCAAATTCTGCTTATTTTTTCAGGTATTTGTCATTGTCCCATTTGGTTTGTTATTTTAATAGTTTCCATCACCAAATCTATAGCCTTTTTCTTTTCGAACATTTGGGTTTTATCTCTTATCTCTAAATAAATCTAAAGTTTGTTTTTAACGCAACGAATTTCTTGGAGATTTCTAATTGGCTTAAGATTTGATCTTTCATAAGTTTATACGAAAATGTAGCTGTCTCCAATGTATACGCCTATGATTACTTATTGTTTTGCCATTGTTCTTTGGAACATTTGGCTTCTAAACAAGTGCAGTGATTTTACCTGGCTTATCTATATCTTAATATGTGATGTTGTACAACTGGTATAAGCTCTGAGGTCAGAGCTGAGCTTCAATCCAGACTATTATTTATTATTGGTGTGATCCCTAACCAGCTATTTAACCTCTCAAGATTTCAGCCCTTTCATTAAAAGAAAAAGTGAAATTAGTGGGACATATCTTTGCAGAATTTTTAGCATTAAATAATCGTTATATCAAACATTTTGTATACTGTCTAGCAAAAAAATGCTATAGAAGGCTAATCTATTAAATAATTACTTTGCTTTGTATTTCCACTGCTCTCTATTTATCCAGAATGAAGGAAAGGTTATTTTCTCCCTCCCAGAAGAGTTACAAGGAATTTTGTTCCTAAATACTAAGCCCTCTTGTCCAGTGAGATAGGTAAAGCAGGTAGGTTCTTCTACGGTTCTGGGGTTTGAAGCCTGGCTCCCTGAGAAATGAAGCACTTGCTGATTAGCCAGCAAGTTCTGTGGAGGGAGAAATGTGTATGAAGTGGGATTAGTTCTATTTAATTGGAGGAAGGAAGGACAAAAAGAAGGCAGCTGACCCTTGGATGGCTCTCTGGAGCCTAAAGGAGAAAGGCTGCAAGGAATTTGAGGGTGGCACATGGATGCAGCGCCTAGGAGACAGAAAGGCTTCAGAACCCGGGGTGGGATGTGCTAAGTGCTATGGGGAGCCTGTAGCTGGCTCCAGGCCTGAGTGAGCTTAGCAGACACAGGTGCCGCTGATCTGCTCTGCAGAGGATGCTCTCCCAGGTTAGAGAACCTGGGAGTGGCAGGGAGCAGCAGGTGGTGGAGGTAGGTGACCAGACCCCCGACCCACCATGGTAGGACAGAAAGGAAAAGGAACCCCCAGAGGAGTGGCAGCCACAGTCCAAAGACTAGGGCTCCTGCCTGTGACTCAGAAAAATAAAGGAGCTTTGTAACAGTCCAGGAATTAAAAGCTTTGAAGACTCTGAAGCAAAAAACTGATACTGGTTTCCTCGCCTCTTCTTTTTCATTTTTCTTTTTTTTTTTTTTTTTGCTGGTGAAGGATACAAGGGAAGCATCTTGAGCTTTTTCTAATTAAAGCAAAAATGAAACCAAATATGATATTGCATTGTTAAGTGATGTGGAACTGTTCATAACTATTGCATATATCCAAAAAAAAGGAGCAAGTATTAACCATTGGATAATTTTAAAAGCCTGTACATTATTTTAGCAACAACACTGAGATGATAAATGCTTCCATGCTATTATTTCACCTTTGTGAGTCCTTATTTCAAATAAACTCCTATGCTTTAGAGAAGGGATGTAAACCTTAGGAGGCCTGATTCTGCTCCCTAGTTTCCCAGCCCCTCCCTTTGCCTTTCGCCCTGTTTCTTTCTCTCTCTGCTGGTTATCTGTCTCTCCTTTCCATTTTCATTTCCTCTTTCTCTTTCCTTTCCCTTCTCCACTTTCTGTTTCTCAGTCTCTCTCCTTTCCTGGTTACCTCTTATTTCAAAGTCCACAGCTCACCACCTCCCTTTTCCCTGTTTCGCCTCCTTGTCTCCTCCCCACTCACCTTTCTCTGCTTCACCTTGCCTGTCCTTGCCATTAACCCCACTCCACTTCCCCATCTTGCATTGACTTTTTCAAAATAGAATTTTCTCTAAATAGAATCAACAATCTTGATCTATGTTTCCTCCAATTCATCCACAAGGGAAATCTCACCCCTCAGACGATAATAAGTGGGAAGCTTCAAATGTAAGCCCTTGAGTGCTCTAATATTCTGGACAGTGATTCCGAAATCTGTATATGTCTGCGAAGAAAACTTTATATATATAAATAAAAAGTACTTAAAATATCTATGAGAACTTTTTAAAAACAATGTTAATAGCTTTTCAGGCAAAAAGAGAAAGGAAGAAAACAGACATGGCCCCTGATAGCAGAAAGGGTTATTTGGGGCTGAATTTAAGAAGCTGAAAAGAGAGAGAGATTCAGATAAAGTATCATCTAAGGCAAAACCATAACATCTCAGTGTAGCAAGATTCTGTATTGAAACAGCTGAAGTAGAAAAAAAAAGTATATGTGATATTCTACCTACCTAATTATGACTTACAATTTCTTTTACTGCTGTACCTGCAAAGCCTGTCCTTGTTTACCCTTGGAACTTCCTTTCTAGAGGCAGAAAGAGCCTTGTGTGGGCTGAGGAGAGACAGCAGGACTGCTGAATTCTCACAATGGTTTTGATTTGAATAGATGGACCACGTGTTTCCTTTTAAGGACTGGCATTCTTTTTCTGAGAGGCTAATCAACCAAAACAGAAGAGTCGGTTAGTGTGCATCCAGTGTACTTTTTACCTGGGGGCCTTTCGAACAGATGCCCAACAGGACCTCGAGAAACACTTTCTAATAAATAAAGTGAGTTCCTGTGAACAGAAAGAAAGTTCCAAATAAAGAGGGGTGGCGCAAGTGGAGGAAGGAGCCACGAGAAAGGGAGGCTCACGCATTTCTATGAATGCCTGATTTTTAGACAAGGAATATGATCATGACAGCCTCATGATGAGGTAAAAAGAGGCAGTCTTCCATATTATAGAACTTGAAGAGCAGAACTTTCTGACATTCAAAATTGTGTTCATCCTTGTTTTGCCTAGTGTTTCACAGTTGGAGACTAATATGTTAGAATGAGCACATCCGATTCTATCTGAGTCTAGATAGTAAAGAACATGTGAGCCTGGGCGTGGTGGCTCACACCGGTAATCCCAGCACTTTGGGAGGCTGAGGCAGGAGGATCATTTGAACCCAGGAGGCAGAGGTTGCAGTGAGCTAAGATCGTGCCGCTATACTCCAACCTGGGTGACAGAGCGAGACTCTATCTCAAAAACAAACAAACAAAACAAAAACAAAACACCTGAGAGTTATTTTCCTAAGAATTGACTTTTTTTTTTTTTTTTTTTTTTTTTTGAGATTGAGTTCCGCTCTGTCACCCAGGATGGAGTGCAATGTCACGATCTCTGATCAGTGCAACCTCTGCCTCCCAGGTTCAAGTGATTCTCCTGCCTCAGCCTCTGGAACAGCTGGAATTGCTGGTGCCACCATGCCCAGCTAATTTTTGTATTTTTAGTAGAGATGGGGTTTTACCATGTTGGCTAGGCTGGCCTCAAACTCCTGACCTCAAGTGACCCACTCACCTCAGCCTCCCAAAGTACTAGGATTACAGGCATGAGGCTCCGTGCCCAGCCAGATCTGACTTTCTATATTAACGCTTTCCAAAAGAAATGTAATGTAAGTCACATACACATTTTTAACTTTTGTACAAGTCATATTTTAAAAGTTAAAAGAAGTGGGTAAAATTAATAGTATATTTTATCTAAATCAACATAGTCAAAATATTATTCCAACATGTAATAAATATTTCTTAAAATTATTAATGAGCTGTTTTTACATTCTTTTTTCCATACCATGTCTTTGAAATTCAGTGGATATTTTCCATTTACAGCTCGTCTCATTTCAGATTAGCCACGTGTCAAGCGTGGCACTGTATTGAACAGTACAGCTCAGAATCATGCGTCCTTTCCTTTTTCTCCTCAAATAAAATATTTTCATTTCCTTACCTCACTTTCTACACAGATAATCATTCATTATATTAAGATGATTCAAAATTTACCACTACCCGAATGTCCACCAAAGAATGAACAGATAAACAAAAAGTGTGTATACACCTGCAATGGAATATTAACCTTAAAAAGGAACGACATTTTGACATGTCACAGCATGAATTAACCTTGAATATATTATGCTAAGTGTAATAAGCCAGACCAAAAAAAACAACCCCACAAATATTGTATGATTCCACTTAGATGAGATACCTCAAGGAGTCAAATTCATATAGACAGAAGGTAGAATGGTGGATAACAGGGTCTTGGGAGGGGAAAATGGGGAGTTATTTTTTAACAGGTACAGAGTTTCATTTTATTTTATTTTAGAGATGGAGTCTTGCTCTGTTGCCCAGGCTGGAGTACAGTGGTGTGATTTTGGCTCAATGCAACCTCCACCCTCTAGGTTCAAGGGATTCTCCTGCCTCAGCCTCCCAAGTACCTAGGATTAGAGGCATGCACCACCATACCCAGCTAATTTTTGCATTTTTAGTAGAGACAGGGTTTCATCATGTTGACCAGGCTGGTCTCGAACTCCTGACCTCAGGCAATCCTCCTACTTCGGCCTCCCAGGGCGCTGGGATTACAGACGTGAGCCACTGTGCCCTTTCAGAGTTTCATTTCAGAGTGATGAGAAAGTTCTGGAGATGACTAGTAGTGATGTTTGCACAACACAACAATGTAAATGTACTTTGTAAACTAAAAATAAGAACAAAAATAAAATTCTGAGCCCCCCAACTTTTTGAATAAGCACCTCCTTTCAGCCAATGGCATTCCAAAGTTAACCTGAAAAACTAGTTCAGGCCATGATGGAAAGGTGGGAGGCAAGACGTGACTCACTATACCTTCCTCCCTTTGGAATTCAGGCACAACTGAACAGCATTAACATTAAAACAGAGATCTTAAGACTTTTTGTAGCAATAAGATATCAAATTCCAGCCTGACTCTAGTGTAGCATCACATGACAGATAGCAGGCCCTGAAAGAAACAGAAGTATTTTACCCTCAAATATATTTCTTTGACATATTTTGAAATGACCCTACAAAGCTATCTCTTGTGAGGAAAATCTACATTCTACATGAAATCTCTTTCCATTTCCAGGTCTTTTCCTTGATTCAGGAGAGAATTAACTAAGAGTCTGGCACCTTTTTAAGTCTGATAAGAAACCTTTAAAATCTATTCTCTCTGAAGCCTGGTACCTGGAGGCTTCATCTGTATAAGAACCTTGGTCTCCACAATGCCTTATCTTAACCCAGACATTCCCTTCCATGGATTCCAGGTCTTTCAATACTCTTTTAACCAACTGCAAATCAGAAAACCTTTGAATTAATCTGTGACCTGGAAACCTCCCTCCCTGCTTCAAGTTGTCCCATCTTTCCAGACCAAACCAATGTATATCTTACAAGTATTGACTGATGCTTTAGGTCTCCCTAAACTGTATACCAAACTGTAGCCCAACCACCTTGGGCACATGTCACCAGGACTTCCTGAGGCTATGTCATGGGCATGTCCTTAACCTGGCAAAAGAAACTTTTAAATTCACTGAGACTTGTCTCAGATGCTTTTTGGTTTACAATTGAATGCCACTGACTATATACTTTAAAGTGAGTAAAAAGGTAAATTTTATATCGTGTATAGTTTAACAGAAAAAAAAAAGTTCACTGCTACAAACCCTATGTGAATAACCAGGCTTTCGGCTTTGAATTTATTTCCTTTCTGTGGGAAGAATAGCTTCTCCATATTGCTTCATAATCATAGTTTGGGAAGTGTTATTATATTATTAATTATAAAATTACACCTTATTTTCCATATGATTGAACACTAGGTAATTTATGCAACAATTAGCAGGGTAACTTTCACTTGCAATTAGAAATGCAGGACCAAGTAAGCGATGCAAAAACAACAGCTACAAACCGTACTCTTGTTACAGAAGGAAGTGTGCTTGAGAAGGAGAAAATCAATTCAGTTCAGTGGAGGGATTGTTGTTCTAACAAAACAATACATGAAATTCTGGCTTTGGATGAGACATTAAAAACGCTTTGTTAGTAGTAAATGAGCAAAAGGAACTGCCAGTCTTTTCCATAAAGACTCCCACCAGTGTTGCACTCAGCATATCAAGATGTATGAGCTTCAAAGGCAGAAAGAAGGGAGCTTTTTTAACTTAAAAGTCCATTAATTAGTACATATTTATTGAGCTTAAGGATAACATAATCTTGCAATTCAGAGCAAAAGAAACCTTATATTTCGTGGTTGAGAGAATATGTTCTCGACTTTCCTATCAATCAAGTATCCTGCCCATAGAACCAATGTAATAACGGAAAGCCCACGAGTTTGTTGGAAAGGCCAATGTTCAAATCCCAGCATTGACATTAACTACAAAACATTAGGAAGATGTTAGGCTCTCTGAACCTCTGTTTATTCACCAGTAAAATGGGGGAAACATTTACTTTTCAGAGTTGCCGTGAGGATTCTAAACAATTTATATGAAGTGTCTGACACTGATAACTGATCACGATTATTAATCTCCTTATGGAAATCGGATTAGGACTTACTCAATTTCTAGATCTAGTATATCTTTGAGTGAGTACAATAAAAGCTGCATTTCACCTTATACTTTACAGAATAATCACTGCAGCAATTCAATAATTGGTTATTTAATTACCTGTCTAATGTTTCTTTCCCTTATAACACTAACTCCATGAAGTCAAGGACCTCATCTGTTTCCTTCACCAATGTATTCCCGGATCCTTTGTAAATCATGCAAATAAAATGAGGAGACCTGAGAAGAGAAAGCATGATGACATCTAACAATGGCCACCATAATTCTGAGAGCAAGAATTTTATGCTCTCTCAGACCGAGTTAAACAAGGCAAGGAATTACCCAGGTTCAGCCAGCCTAGTGAGTGGAGCATGAATGAATTAAACAAAGGAATGTGGGTTCCAGTCTCACCTTGTCACTTTCTTCACATAATTCACACTCAATGCACATGAATCCCAGGGTGTGTCTGCATGCTTCCCCATCACAGTTCCAGCACATAATGGTGTTCAATAGCTATTTTGAATAAATCAATTATAAATCAACCTTCTTCATGTACCGGTGTGAGTGGTGTCCCTGACCTTCAACAATGTAACAGTACTGCTTGTATATGGTCTATTACATTTAACCTAAGTAGTCATAGAAATAATCACATGTTGTTTTTGGCATAAGTGCTGTTGTAGAAAACACTGGATCTAGTTTTGGAAAAATGCAGATTTTAAATGTTACTTCAGTTTCTCTGTCTCTAAAACTGGTATTTTGTTTTTTGTTTGTTGAGAGGCAGTCTTGTTCTGTCGCCCAGGCTGGAGTGCAGTGGCATGATCTTGGCTCACTGCAACCTCCACCTCCCAAGTTCAAGCAATTCTCCTGCCTTAGTCTCCCATGTAGGTGGGATTACAGGTCTGTGCCACTATGCCCAGCTATTTTTTTCGTATTTTTAGTAGAGATGGGGTTTCACCATGTTGGCCAGGCTGGTCTCGAACTCCTGACCTTCAGTGATCTGTCTGCCTTGGCCTCCCAAAGTGCTGGGATTACAGGTATGAGCCACCATGCCCAGCCTAAAACTAGGAATTTTGAATGAACTCCGGTTTCCTTCCAAATATACTATATGATTTTTTAGGTATGTATACTTCATCCAGATAAGGAGAAGGTAGTAAAAGACATAAAACAATGAGCAATTTTTCATGATTCAAAGCAATATAATAGCTTCTGGTCACTATAGGGTTCTGGACAACTTATTTATATATAAAATCTTAATTACTTAAATTGATATATGTTTAAGGTACTGGTCCTAATCATTCTCTAATATCAATTGAAAACTCATGGGCAATTTCTCTATAATGCATCCCATGGATAAAGGCTATCTGGACCTGAACAAATATTTATTGACTATGTAACAAATTTGGTCACTAGAAAATGGACCCTTGGAAGACAGAACTGTAAATGCATTCACCTCACTATTCAACCCATTGTTGACTCATAAGAACAAACTGTCCACCCAAGATATTTGGATGCCTATGTCTCTATTCAGCAATATCTAATATAATTCAGGAGCATGCCTCACTCCACCTTCTAATTTAAGAGGTAAGAAGAAAGTTCTATCTCTTGCATCTGTCCTCTCTAGAGTGCTTGTTTGGCTATATAGTCTTTATTTCAGCTCCCACTTTTATTATGACCAGTCCTCTGAAGTAGAGGTGACTATGACCTAAAAGTAGCAGTCTATTTGGTATGAGGGAATCTATCATCAGTGGACCTTAAAAAGAGATGGGTGTGAAACAAGCTGTCATTACTCACCTTTCTGTACCTTCAGAATCCCCAAGATTAGTACATTGGTTTGTGCAGATAAAAAGATGGAGTGATATTCAAAAGATTTAACAACTGACTCTGCAGAAGCATGAACCTATAAGAAAAGATAAGGGTCTTTTGTTCTGGAGCAAGGGTCCTAGAAGTTCTCTAGGACCATTTAATCATTTACTTTCTGGATTCTGAGGAGATGGGGGTCCTAGGAATGAGTCTAGAGTGGCTGAGATGGTACAAAAAGTAACATTTTGAGAATCTCAGGGTAGCATAAGAATTTAAATATTTTAACAATGAGTATGGCCATAATATTGTGTACTGAATATTAGCCTTGAGTGTATATGAATTGCTCTACCCAAATTTTAAGACAATTTCAAGAGAATTACAGTATGAAGGAAAATGTTAAAGTTCTAGCTAAATTATACTTTCCTTTGTAACTATAAGGTAAAGGCAGACAAAAATGTAAATCCTAATCCTCTGGTCCAAAATGCCCACTCCCCTCCACACTCCCTCAGGATTGTGTCTCATTTTCCAAGTGCCACCTTAAATCTTTCTATTGCAAACTCAAACCCTTCATCCTCAACAAAATACTAGCAAACTGAATTCAATAGCACTTTAAAAGGATCATACACCATGATCAAGTGGAATTTATCTCTAGAATGCAAGGATGGTTCAATATATGCAAATCAACACAAGTGATACACCCTATTAACAGAATGAGGGATAAAAACCATATGATCATCTCAATAGATGCAAAAGAAAAAATTTTTGATAAATTTAACGTACTAAGGCCATAGATGACAAGCCCACAGCTAACATCATACTTAGCAGTGAGAAGTTGAGAGCTTTTTCCCTAAGATCAGGAACAAGACATGAATGCCCACTATTGCCATGTCTATTTAGCATAGTACTAGAAATCCTTATCAGAGAAACTAGGTCAGAAAAAGAAATAAAAGTCATCTAAATCAGAAAGGAACAAGTGAAATTGTCTCCATCTGCAGGTAACATGATGTTATATACTGACATTGTAAAACTACTGGGGGCAAACATAGAAAAAAATCTCCTTGATACTGATCTGGGCAATAACTTTTGGATATGACTCCAAAAACACAGGCAACAAAAGTAAAAGTAGACAAATGGGATTGCATGAAACTAGAAAGCTTCTTAACACAAAAGGAAACAATCAACAGAGTGAAGAGATAACTTATTGAATGAGAAAAAGTATTTGCAAACCATACATCTGATAAGGGGTTAATATCCAAAACATATAAAGAATAAAACAACCCAATACGAGGAAAACACATAGCCTACTTAAGAAATAGGCAAGTAATCTGAATAGACATTTCATAAAAGATAACATGGAAATGGCCAACAAGTATAAAATGTTCAATATCACTAATTATCAAAGAACTAAAAATTAAAACAACAATGAGATATCACCTCACACTTAGTAGAATGGCTCTGATCAAAAAGATAAAAGATAACAAGCATTGGGAAGGATGGAGAGAAAAGGGAACATTTGTACACCCCCAGCCTTCCGAATATATATATATGTATGTAAGACATTATAGAAAACAGTATGGAGTTTTCTCAAAAAAACAGAAACAAACAAAACTATCATGTGATCTAGCAGTCCCACTTCTGGGTATATATCCAAAACAATAAAATCAGTATGTCAAAGAGACAGCTGCACTCTCATGTTCATTGCAGCATTATTCACAACAACCAAGATATGGAAACAACCTAAGTGTTCATTATAGATGGATAAACATGATACATACATACATACACACACACACACACACACACAATGGATACTATACAGCCTTAAAAAAGAAGAACATTCTGTCATTTACGACAACATGAATGGACTTGAAGGACATCATGCTAGGAAAAAAAAAGCCAAGCACAGAAAGATAAATATTGCATTATCTCATTTATATAATGTAAAAAAGTGGAATTCAGAAACAGAAAGCAGAGTGGTAGTTTTCAGGGGATAAAGGTTGCAGGAAATAGATGTTGATCAAAGTCTGCAAAGTTCAGTTACGCAGGATGAATAGGTTCTGGAGATCTAATGTACAACACGGTAACTGTAGTTAATGATACTGTGTTTCAACTTACTCATGGTAACAACAAAAAAATACTGTATTTATATTAGTCTGTTCTCATGCTGCTAATAAAGACATATCCAAGACTGGGTAATTTATAAAGGAAAGAAGTTTAATGGACTCACAGTTCCACATGACTGGGAAGGTCTTACAATTGTGGTGGAAGGCAAAGGAAGAGCAAAGGCACATCTAACATGGCAGCAGGCAAGAGGGTATGTGCAGAGGAACTCCCCATAAAACCCTCAGATCTTGTGAGACTTACTATCATGAGAACAGCTCAGGAAAAACCCATCCCCATGAGTCAATTACTTCCCACTAGGTCCCTCCCACCACATGTGAGGATTATTACTATTCAAGGTGAGATCTGGGTGGCAACACGGCCAAGCCTTATCAGTATTACATACTTTAAGATGTTAAGAGATCTTAAATGTATGCAACACACAAACATACACATGCACGTACAATGTTAACTATGAATTTCCACATTTTTTTCCTTGGGGAAACTGTTACATCCTCCTATTGAAAGAAATATCTTCCTATGGATCCTTCTTCCCTTCACCCAATACCATGCCCAAGTGTGAATCAAGCAGGCTTAAGAGGTTCCTGGGAATGCTTCAGCCAGTAGACAGTAACACCCACCATCACAATGATCTTTATTTTCTTTTTTCTTTTTTTTTTTTTTTTTTTTTTGAGACGGAGTCTCGCTCTGCCGCCCAGGCTGAAGTGCAGTGGCCGGATCTCAGCTCACTGCAAGCTCCGCCTCCCGGGTTTACGCCATTCTCCTGCCTCAGCCTCCCGAGTAGCTGGGACTACAGGCGCCGCCACCTCGCCCGGCTAGTTTTTTGTATTTTTTAGTAGAGACGGGGTTTCACCGTGTCAGCCAGGATGGTCTCGATCTCCTGACCTCGTGATTCGCCTGTCTCGGCCTCCCAAAGTGCTGGGATTACAGGCTTGAGCCACCGCGCCCGGCCAATGATCTTTATTTTCTAGAGACAGGGTGTTTCTCTGTATCCTAGGGTGGAATGTAGTGATGTGATCATAGCTCACTGCAACTTCGAACTCCTGGGCTCAAAAATGATCCTCTGCTTCCTGGGTAGCTGGGACTGCAGGTGCATACCACCACACCTGGCTAATACTTTTTATTATTTTTTCTAGAAGCAGGGCTTTGCTATGTTGACCAAGTTGATCTTGAATTTCTGGCCTCAAATGATTCTCCTTGCCTCCACCTTCCAAAGTGCTAGGATTACAGGCATGAGCCCCCAATTCCAGGCTTCTTCACGTTGATCTTTAAACAGATGAAAGTGGGCTCCAGTGCTATTGTAAAGTGGGATCGTGATTCTCTAGTCTGCGCCTCAATATTATTTGCCAATGAGAACTTCAGACCTCACAGCTCCAAATGACATCAAATTGTTCTTAAGCACAGCTACTTAAAACCCTCATTAACCATTTTCAGACTACATAGTCTTATCTGATATTGAGAAAGAATTTTCTCAATTAGCATCAGATCGCTCTATCCTCTGAGCCAAATGGTTCCTTTTATCCTGGAAAAGCATCACTTTGTTTTATTTTGTTTGATGTTTGTATTTTAATTGTTCTGACCTAGTAGCCTATTTTAATTATTAAAAAGAGAACACAAATATTTGTCTTCATGGTTGTTTTCTAAGCTTTTGAAAAAAGCTCTACAAATGAACTTTGTGATGAGGGAGATAAAAGGTCGAGGCTTTGCTGCTTATTCCATATGCCAGACTAATAATATCATCTTTCAAATCTACATAGTTCCTTATGAAGAGCTTTCCCTTGAGTGTTCCAAACCCTGAGACATAGATTTTCATTTCATCTCAAAGATGATAAAACTGAGGAGTGGACCGATTAAGAAATTTGCCAAAAGGCCGGGCACAGTGCCTCATGCCTGTAATCCCAGCATTTTGGGAGACTGAGGCAGGTGGATCACCTGAGGTCAGGAGTTCGAGATCAGCCTAGCCAACATGGTGAAACCCTATCTCTACTAAAAATACAAAAAATTAGCCAGGCATTGTGGCAGGCGCCTGTAATCCCAGCTACTCTGGAAGCTGAGGCAGGAGAATTGTTTGAACCCAGGAGGCGGAAGTTGCAATGAGCTGAGATCATGCCATTGCACTACAGCCTGGGCAACAAGAGTGAAACTGTCTTTAAAAAAAAAAAAAAAAAAAAAAAGAGAGAGAGAGAGAAAAGAAATTTGCCAAAAAACAACCAAAATAGAAATATTACAATGCAAACACCAAATTAAGTATTCTTTCTATGGGGGTCTAAAATGTTTTCCACAATAGTCCTTTATCTCAGTTTTATTCACTTTTTTTTGTATTAATCTAGTCCCTCTTAGAGGGTATGTTCCAAGAGAACAGAACTGTGTCTAACCAATTTTACACAGCATCTTACGCACATAGTTACTTAAATTAACATAATTCAAGAGATACTTATGAAGCTTCTATTATGTAAAAAGCACTATATTAGGCATTCTGTCCAGGCCTTTGGGAACTTACAGTTACCATTTGATGATAGCCTTAAAATAGAATTACATTGTTTAAAAATATATGTTTTTTACAGAGATGTCGTAATTGATCCTGGAATAAATAAGGTTTCAGAAATGACAGTGGGCCTCTATGATGTTGTCTTCCCAGCATACTCTTCGTGTATTGTTGATCCCATCCAACTATTTTGGTAACAAAGGAGCTGACTTGTTCCTATGTTATATGACCCACACCGGATGACAGTTGATTGGCCCAGTAGTATACCTGACTTAAAGTAGGCCAATGAGTTCATTCCCTAGAGTTTTGGAATCTGATATCCAGAAGTCTTCATTTGGAGGCTGAAGATTTGAAAATTAAGTCTGGGGAGTTGTCACTTACCATGTGTCTTACCAAGTGGAGAAAGGTAGTCTGCAAAGAATAAGAATAAAGCCAACAGGCAGAAAAAAGTGAAGATAATGGCAGTCTGCTGCCCTTTAAGTCTCTGTTCTAGTTATCCCTGAGATCTTAGTTCCTCCTGGCCTTTCTGAAATTCAGCTGCTACTCTTCATTGAATTTCATAAGCCCATATTTTTGGTATTTTGTGGGTATTCTTTTTTGTGTGTGTGTCTTAAGCTAAGTTGGGTTTGTGGCTTTCAATCAAAAGCCTCAGCTGATACAAAGAGGCTAATAGGTTGTTATTGATCCACACATCATTTTACTAGCACAAATGGAGAAAGGAATTTAATTCACCATAGTCCTACAAGGAAAAAGAAGATGTATGAAAAAAATTCTAGTAGTTTTTAACACAAGATATTCTATCATTTGACTTTAAAACATTATTTCACATAGAAAAGCTAAATTTCAAGTGCAATTTTTTTCATGGCAAAATTATGTTAACTATAGTCACCATGCAACATGTTAGATCTCTAGAACTTCCTCACCTTATAACTGAAAGACTGTACCCTTTGACCAGTATTGCCCTATGTCCCCCACTCTGCCTCCAGCCCCAAGTAACCACTATTCTATTATTACCATGAGTTCAACTTTTTAAGATTCCACATATAAATGGAATCAAGCAGTATTTCCATTTCTGTGCCTGACTCTTTGTACTTGGCATTACATCCTTCAGTTTCATCCATGCTGTCATGAGTGGCAGAATTTTCTTTGACGTTAAATAATATTCCATTGTATATAATACATATGGAATCTTGACCCTCTGAGTTTTTTTTCCTTAGCAATGTTGTTGCAAATTCTGCAAGGTATATTTAAATATCTTTTGCATCTTTAATAGTTCCTGGCACGATGCATTAAAATTGAGCTTGCATGTTTGACAGCCATCGGTCTGTGGGTAATTACAAAAGTGCTGAAAATCAGCTTTTCAAGGGAGCATAATATATCAAGAACCAGTATTTTTGGAAATACCACAGTTAGGAGGCTAGAATAGACTAAGAAAGAATCATTGAAAAATGTAGATAAATGAAGTTGAGTCATCAAGTTTTCTGATCCTTCTACTATAAATCTCTTCCTTGCTCTGTCGTCTTCTCCTACTTTTCCTGGCTAACTCTTCCTTCTCCTTCAACTCTCAGTTAACATCTCACTTTCTTACAAAACACTTTTCCAGTCTCCCAGAATAGATTTCTAATCCCCTGTAATAAGTTTTTTTTGCACTCCATATTTCCACTTCTGTGGCACTTATCACACTATTCATTATTTTTTAGTACAGTTGCCTAACAATGTTTCCAACAACAGACCAAATATACAACCTAGTGGTCCTACCAGACTATAATGGAGCTGAAAAAGTCCTACCACCTACCAGCTAGTGATGTCATAGCTGTTTAATGCTGCATCACAAAGATTACCTTTTCTGTGTTTAGATATGTTTAGAGACACAAATACTTACCATCGTGTTACAATTGCCTATAGTATTCAGCACAGTAGCATGCTATACAAGCTTATTGCCTAGGAGCAATAGGCTATACCATATATCTAGATGCATAGTAGGCTATACCATCTGGGTTTGTGTAAGCCCACTCTGAAATTCCCACAAAGATGAAATCACCTAATTACGCATTTCTCAGAATGTATCACCATTGGTAAGGGGCACATTAGCATGATGCTGTCTTCCCAGCATACTCTTCTTCCCCTACTTTTCCTGGCTAACTCTTCCTTATCCTTCAACTCTCAGTTAACATCTCACTTTCAGAGATGACTTTTCTGGTCCTTCAGAATAGATTTCTAATCCCCTGTAATAAACTGTTTTGCACTCCATATTTCCACTTCTGTGGCACTTATCACACTATTCATGATTTTTTAATATAGTTGCCTAACAATGTTTCCAACAACAGACCAAAAATACAACCTGGTGCTCCTCCTGGTCCTAAATGGTGCACATTAACTGTATTTGCATTCCCCTCAAAAATGAAGCTCCAGGGACCACATCTTTCTTATTCTCTGGTATATTTGTGATCCTAACCCATCCTTGGCACATAGACAACACCTATAAATACTGTATTTATTGACTGAAAATACATTGTGAAAGAAATCAAGAGAAAGGAAAACATGTAGAAAAATAGGAAATTAATTCATAAATGTTTTTTCATTATGTATTGTACAGTCAATAAATTTTTATAGCCTATCATATTCCTGATACCATGCTATATAGAAATGGGAAGGAAAAAAAGCTACTGATCCCTGGGAATGGTGCTCTTCTAATGGAGAGAGAGTCATTTCAACAAATTCTTTCTAGGTGAACATATAGTTATATGAAACAGTGTTACCAAATATCACAGTGAAGTCAAAAGGAATCAGGCATACATGCTAAACATTGAATTAGTAAATTAAAGGTTTACAGTGTCTTTTTAATTATTTGATATATTAATTTAAGACTTGTCTTTTTTAGAAAAGTATATACTTAATTCTTGTGCTAAGTCACACAGGTAAAGATTATAAGCCAAAATATATATTTAAAATATTTATTCAAATGATTCAAAATACTTTAATTCTTAATGTATCAATTATGCAATGATAGTCTGTTTCTTCTAGATTGAACTAAATATTGAAAATAACTAAGTTTAGGATAAAAAGAAAATGGTATGTAAAAACATTTTACCAGAAAAAAAGATAATATTGCATTATTCTTTGCTCTTTATATGTGTATTCCACCTACTCTAGTGAATAAAGAAGAGGCTGTTAAAAGTTCAGTAAAAGATAAAATACTAGTGATCCTGAACCCCAATTTAATTAGGGTTGGCTGGGATTTATTATGAGTGTAGAGAGACCGTCAAGATGTTTTAAGAAGTAATGCTAAGTAGAGATTATCTATGCAGTGTGCATATATATTTATAACTCCACTGGGCTTTTAACTCAACAAATAACCTTATTACTCTGTTGCCCAAATAACTTTCTTTTGTTTAAAAAAAAAAAAAAACTTCCTTGAATAATAGGAACACTTCCTTTTAAGTATAGGAACTGGCTTTCAGGTGGGTCAAAAGAGGCTACAAATCAAGTGATTCGTACAATATATTTGAAATCTATGACTAGCAATATGGCGGATTGAAAAGCTCACCCTGCTGAAATGATGATGCCATTTTTGCACTTAATCTTGAAGGTACATGTTCTGGACTGTCAAGGCTCCACTAACTTGTGAAATTGTGATTTTTTTTCCTTTTGGGGACAATGCCACTGGGTCTTAACTCATAGCAAAATAGAGTGACTAAATTATATTCTAGGAGTACAGCTGCTCACTCAGTTAAGAAACATGCTTTTCTTAGTTATGCACAGCCAGGTCCCTGGAACAAAGTGCTGAGCACTGGTGGAATAGCATAACTTATGCTTACAAATGGCCATGCAAAACAACAGAACAGGTTTACTGACGTTATATTATAGATGCCAATTTATTCCATTGAGTGAGATTGCTGGACTTCAAATGCCATCTGTTTTGTTGGTACTATTTTGCACCCTTTCTCTAGAGAAAATTAACATGATTCAACAGGCTACAAGAGTTTACTGTGAGTATGGGAGAATTCCAGTAAGTTTAGATGCAATTAATTAGATACTCAGAGCTTTATAATTCAATAGAATCTATTGTCATGTCAAAAGCGTCTTTCAATATTTTGTTGAAAATCTGGAACATTATGTCCTTGAATGTGCATTACAGTCCCTGAAAAGAGCTAAGGGAACTCATTTCCATTTTGTTTTTTTAATCTTTGTTTGAACTTTTAACTAACCTATTTTTTTCCACCCTACTCTTTTGCTGTTGCTGCTGTGGTGAGTATTTATACAGCTGTTCTCATCCCTGAGCTGCTGAATAAGGTCCTGATTATTTCAAACAACTTTTGTAATTAGCTTTCAAGAAGCAAATTGCCATGTTACATACAGTATCTGTGATTACAATAAGCTGTTCTTTTTAATAACATTTCAGTGTGGGCTTTAATTGACAAGCCCCAGCAGCTTGGTGAGCCTTCTACAAACTCACTCAATATGTTGCAAAAAATAAAAAAAATAAAAAGAAGAATGTTTGACAATCAATAGAACAAGTACAGTACGTTTAACTCAGTTTGGTTTTTAAAGGATCTATTAAATTTAAAAAAAAAAAAAAACCTAAAATACAGTGTTATAGTTCTCCCTGGGGGTACTCCTGTGGCTCAGAAGTAGTGATAACTTAGTAAGATCAGTAGTTCAGACAGATAAATCTTACAATTTCTACCATGCTTTGGTATTTCTTGATTTAGGCACTTGCTTAACAAATATTTAAGCAAACACTTAGTATCTCTTAGAAATATTGCCAAGCATCTGCCAGAGAAATGTTCCCCAAAGCATCTCTCAAATTTGGCCATACAAGATGCTGCTGGGAAATGTGAGGCTAATCAAGAATACACTTCCCTGCCGGGAAGGGACGGACTGTGCTGGGGACAGAGACCACAACGGTGGTTTTCCCTTTTCAAAAGGAAATATTTTTTGCAGTCATCCTGTCTTCCATATACCTTACTTCCTGGGTGTGTCTGGGTGGTTAAATGTGTAAGTTAGGCATAGGTTGCTATATAATTAGGATATATATCTCCACATAACAAGATTATACCATTCAGAAATCCAGAGCCTAGAACTGGATGAGACTTGGATTTTTGTTTCTTTCATGAGAAGGTGAGTGCATATCTGAGGTTACATATAATAGTTGCTTTATGCTAACGGAACATGTTTGAGATTATGAATATAAATGTATATATAACACATATGTGGGCATCCAAGAGGTGAAACCTAGTAGACATCCATTGTTTCTTCCTGTTCTGCATTCCTCCTCTATTCTGGTGTAAAACCCCCTTTTCTTTTGCCTCCCTTGTCTGACGGTATTGACAATTACAAATTCCATATACGACACAGGAATAGATGTGACTGGTCAAAAGAATCCTCCAGACCCTTGTCCAGAAATGGGCACTGAACTCAAGCAGGCCCGTTCTTTGCAAGGAATGATCTGCATATTGGAAGACCATAGATGGGATAGTGCTACAGTGTTGGGAGCCCAAGCAGAGTCTCCCACAGATGAGCTTGACATGAAAAAAGTAAGTCTGCTGACAGCCTCTTATGATAATGATGAGTTATTATCACATTACCTATGCAGGAAGCAGATCAAGGAAGGCTCATTTCATATGGAACTGTACACAGTGAAGGAGCAACACCAAACGATGGCAACTGGAAAGTCAGCAGAATCGTGAACATGACTAAGAAACCCTACAAGTATGAGGACATCAAGTTTCTGCAGCTCCTGTACAACTCTGAAATGAAATTGAGTATCCCCAAAAGAACAGACATTGTTGAACTTGTATCTTTGTGTCTTTGAATCCTGACCAAAGTCAGGATTGTGATACAAATAGCTTATTTTGGAAGTGATTCCAGGAAGCAACATGAGGAAGTTTGTAGTCAGAAAGGAAAGCCAGCAGAAGCACTGAAGAATAAAGAACAAGTTATTGTTGTGGGCAAACGGGGTCCAGTCTTACTGGGGACCCTCTAAGAGACCACGTAGAACTCAGTGGAGGGCAAAGAATCTGGAGTTTATCCATCAACTCTTCTCTCTCTGTAATTGAGAGTCACTGTTGAGCATAACTTATACCATGCAGTCAACTTGCCCGCAAGGTTATCCACACTGCAGAGAATGCACCCAGAGAAACACAGGAAGCTGAAATTGTCTGTGAGAAACTTCCAGGGTGAACACAGAGGACTTGTGCAGGACACCAAAAAAGGTTACCACAGTTTATCAACAATCTTGGCGAGTAGAGTCCTAATTGTTATATTTGATTTTTAAAAATAAGATTCTAAACAAAATGACAAAATAAGCTAATTCATGGAGATCACTTCTTTCTATTCCAAACACAAATAAATGAAAAGTTAAAGTATTTAGTCTAAAAAGAGTTTATTAAAGCCCATATCAAAAGCAAGAAAAGAAATCTCTAGGTGACATAAATAACAAGAACAACTGCAACAGTGACTTGACGCTCCATGGTCCATGGGAATAACCAAATATATCACCCTGGGTTAGGCATGTAATACTTGAGGGAGGGCTGCTGTTTTGAAAATAAATCAAACAGATTCTAGAAGTGAAAAATGAAATATGTGATAAAAAAATCAGGTAGTCTGAAGCAATGCATAACTGACACGAATACACAAAGACAACATTTTAATACAATTGTAGGACTGGACCCATACCTTTAAAATTCTGAGGGGAAAATTATAAAACAAAAATTGATTGTATATTTGGCTAAATTGTCCATCAAACGATGGCAGAACACAGATAAGTTTAGATATACAATAATCCTAATAGTTATTTCTCAGACATCTATTCCTAGAAAGATGCTCAAAAGTACATTCCAGCAAAACAAAGGAGAAAACAAAGAGGAGACAAAGTGTCCCAAGTACAGTAGCTCCAAGCCAAGAGTTTAGTTAAAGAAAGGCGTGGTATAAGAGCTCTGCTATAGACTTAGAGAACAACCAGTTTGTGTTGGACCAAGAGACAGAGGACTCCAATATCAATAGAAAAGGGGAAATAACATTTCATAGACAGTACTGGAAGGAGAGGGCATTCCAGACAGAATGTATGAAAAATCAGAGGCATGAAACCACATTGTGTGTTCAGGGAACTTTCAATATTTCAGAAGCCAGAGATACCATGAGATGAGTCTGGAGAAATGAGTAGAGCAAGATCACTAGGGTCGTGTGTGGCAGGCACACTAGATTTGCTGTTATCCCAGCTCTCATTCCTACTGCTCACTCAAGAATGTAAGAACCAGGCCCCATTAGTGTCCTTCAGCCCCTTTCAATGTCTTTGACACCATCCCATATTCAAACAGCCAAAGCCAAGTGTGGCCAAATTTGAAATACTCAAGTATCCTTGTCAATGATATTTTTTATAACCTTTGCTTCAATGGCTGGATCTACTCTCTAGAGCTTTGGATTTTTGTTTCAATCTATCGAAAAGCTTCTAAAATTAATCATTTATTACTTGAGTGCCATAAATGAACATACTATCATCATTTTAAGCTTTTTTAAATAAAAAATTGTAACATGAAAAGCTTTGCTCTCTATTTGGAAGTTTTCTATTGTCAGCAATCAGCTAACAGTGATTCAGTCAAGGAAATTTTTCTGAACTTATATAATATTATCATCATTTAAAAATAGATAAACCAGGTGGAAAGTCCTTTGGGTTTAGGGAAAAAAAAGATACAGTAATATCATACTTTTAAATTTAGTTAACTTTTTAAAAAATACATAATCATATAATTAAGGGAAACGGTAATTAGACTTTTTAGTTTACTTTTCCCAGCAGTTTCATCCTTATAATCTTTGGACTGAAGTTACATTATGATGAAACACTTTCATACCGCTCACTGCTCACCTAAGGAATCTTAGTCTGCTCAGGCTGCCATAACAATACCATGAACTGGATGTATTAAACAAACGAAATTTATTTTAGCACAGTTCTGGAGGCTGGAAGTCTGAGATCAAGGTGTCAGCCTGGTTCATTTCCTGGTGAAGGCTCTCTTCCTGGATTGCATACAGCTGTCTTCTCAGTGTATCCTCATATAGTCAGACAGAACCAGCTCTGGTTTCTCTACCGCTTATTACAGGGCCCCATGCTTATGACCTCATTTAGATTTTACCACCTCCCCACAGGCCATATCTCCAAATATAATCACGTAGGGGTCGGGGGAGGGGGGTAAGGCTCCAACAGATGAATTAAGGGGAGAAGGACAAACATTCAGTCAATAACATAAGGTAATCCAGTATTATTATTTGTACTTTTCCTAAACTTAGCATTCACTACCCTATATACAGATAGAAATTTTTCTTCAGTTATACAAACAGTGTCTATTGTAACACACTCTGATAGGAATCAAGTTAATAGATACTATAATACTTTAGTAACATGGGATACACTATTATCTATCAGAATGTATAAGACAACCTAATATGTTAGGACAGTTCTAAAACTTTACTCTGCATTTAGCCCAAACCAGTTAATAGCTAAAAACAATCACCAGGGTTCAGCCACATTAACCTTTTTACTATGTATGAATCATGACAAATGTTAACTTTACAAGATTTACCCCCTTTACAAGCCAAGGAAACATCATTGATTGCTGCAAAACAAATCTTTCATTTCTGACACAATAAATATTAAAAATCACAGCACTTAAATGAAAAGCTTGTAGTACTATAAATGTAATATGTACATGAACATGTTCTGTGTAGTGGAAAGTGCTATACAAATGTAGTATAAATGCCATAAAGTGGCAACAGGAAAATCAGGGCAAAATCTCGATGGCTAAGAAACACAGTAACCTCATCTCTTAGCAGAAGCAGGTATGATTCAGTAAAATGAGATAATGTCGAGGATTCTAAATCTCGTAACTTTGGGGACATAGTTTGAATTTATGACCTAATCATTTGTGAGTCCCTTTCATGCTAAAATATATTATGGTCTATAACGTAACAAATATCTGTAGATACTGCCTTTGAAGAGTTAGTTCTCTCAACATGATTTTTTTCCACAGGATTTTTGGGTTCCCCATTACAGGGAATTCATCATTGGAGACTACATAGGGTGACAATATATTTTATTACCCAAACCAGGGAACTTGTAAGAATGAAAGGAGAGGGCCAGGCACAGTGGCTCACGCCTGTAATACCAGCACTTTGGGAGGCCGAGGCAGGCAGATCACAAGCTTAGGCGATCAAGACCATCCTGGCTAACATGGTGAAACCCCATCTCCACTAAAAATATACACAAAAAAATTAGCTAGGCATGGTGGCGGGCACTCATTCTCATGAGGCAGGAGAATGACATGAACCCGGGGGGCGGAGCTTGCAGTGAGCTGAGATCACACCACTGCACTCCAGCCTGGGAGACAGAGCAAGGCTCCATCTCAAAAAAAAAAAAAAAAAAAAAAAAAAAAGAATGAAAGGAGGTGCTATCAGGCACAAACAGAGACCATCCTGAGCAGCCTGGGACGTATGGTTACTTTAGCTATGGAGATGAACCTTATTATTTCTACTTTATGAACTTTTCCAACTGTCCTTTGTATATTGAGGTTTGATTGTTTGGCAGTACGAACTATTTAAAGTATGTTATATATCTTCTATTTAGCTTTTTCAGATATCTCAACTTTTTAAAATTGCGTATTTTAGCAATCAGATATTTGGATCCAGGTACAGTATATTTTCCAGTTCTTTTTGGGATCAGGTGAAACAATCAAAATGTAAAGGATTGTATATGATACCAAAAGAGTCATTATTACAAATATTTAAGTTTATTCTATAATTTATCAATAAACATTTTAAGTGTTTATTGTACACATCACTACTAATTTATAGTATATTATAGAAGACCAGAAAGGAAACATAAAACACAACTTGATAAGTACTATTCTAGAAGCATACAGAAATTGGTAAAGGGCAGGTGTAAGAAGAGGTCCTAAAGACAGCAAGGTTTAAGTTGAGTCTCAAAAGGTAAGTTCATTAATATGATCACATTTTAATTCTACATGGAAAAGAAAGAAAAAAATTCAGAAGCATGGTATGTTCATGGAGGGAGATGTAAGACTGCATCAGTATGACTGAGTGTAGCTTTTTTTTTTTTTGAAATGGAGTTTTGCTCTGTAGCCCAGGCTGCAGTGCAATGGCCTGATCTCGGCTCACTGCAACCTCCGTCTCCCAGGTTCAAGCTATTCTCCTGCCTCTGCCTCCCGAGTAGATGGGACTACGGGCACCCACTACTGCACCCGACTAATACTTGTATTTTTAGTAGAGATGAGGTTTCACCATGTTGTCCAGGCTGATCTCAAACTCCTGACCTCAAGCAATCCACCCACCTCAGCCTCCCAAAGAGCTGGGATTACAGGCGTGAACCACTGAGCCCGGCCCCAGTGCAGCTTTTGATGGAACTGAAAGGTAAGTTGAAACACATTCATGAGAGACACAGGGCAACACTAATGATAGCGCACACCGTGAAGGTTATGTTTTAAGGCAGTACACAAGGTAAGAATTGCACTCAGTTAAAATTAACCTTGAAAGTCATTTATATTGCCTATGAAGTACAGTATTAAAAAAAAAAAATTCTTTGGGATGTTCTTATGCACACTAAGGCTTGAGAACCACCAAGTTTCCTGTAAGAAGGAACTGACATCAGATAATCTGGTCGTCCAACCCTTTCTACTTTTAAGATGACTACAAAAGCACTATGATGAATAAGATGGATATGGATAAATTCTCAGCTTGCCTACAAGTGTTACCAAATTCTATTTTAAGATTAAATCTCAGCTGGGTGCCGTGGCTCATGCCTGTAATCCCAGCACTTTGGGAGCCCGAGGCTGGCTCAGAATCCATGAGAATTTATCATGAATTAAATTTATCAAAGAGAAACCATTTATATGGCACATTTATATTTTAACTAAAAAGAATTGCCTACTAACAATAAACTTAAATTTTGAATACATTTTATTCTCATGCAAATATAAAATTCTAATTAAAAATTGGCATTAAAGCCTCTACTAGAAGATGCTGTTAGTTGGTTGCTGATATACTTAAGATGCATTTATTTTAAAACTTATTCTATAATGCAGTTCTTCACTAATTCAAACTGACTCATTCTCTCAAACTATCCCTCCCAAACCTGTGATGCTAATTCAGATAAATGATATTTTACTGCTAAAGCATTTTCCATTTCCAATTAAGAATGATATTAGACAAATCAAATTCAAAATAAAGCAGAGGCTGCAAAACCAAGTTGAGATTGCTGATAACATATGAAAACAAATAAATAGATTATCGTGCCCTGGTTTTTTAAAAGGATTCATTTTGAATGATAAATCACTCATATTATGAGTATTACAAAGGTGGGTTGCAATCTACCAAAAGTTGTTTTATTTTTTTACAAATAACAAAACATATTATTCCATGTTATTTATCTTTATTTTGGTGTTTCTAATTTAATTGTACTAAGTTATGGAAATATGAAATTGGCATTAAAAAAGAACTTGAGATCCAGAGTGAGTAAATACTTATTGAGTTCCTACCATTTAATGTGCAGAGGGAGTATCTTAATAAGTGCATACAAAACAATAATTTGAGATATTTTTTAAAGGAAGCATTTCAGTATATTGTACTAGAAGTCTCAGTTTTTTTTAATTTGGTATTTCTATATATCCCACCTTCCTCTAGAAAATGGCTTAAAATTACCAATTTCTGAGAGTAAAGTATGTACAAAAAAATACTATCAATCAGTATATGCCATATGCATTTCATAAGCATGGTACAAACCAAAACACAATTGGATTCTGAGGAGAACAAACCACTTCTGTCTTTGGTGATAAGAGAAGTCTTTGAGGATTCAGTGCTCTTTGAATCTGGCTTTGAAGGATAAATAGGATTTCAGTAAAGAGAGTAGCAGAGATAGCGTATTTCAGATTCCAGAAATAGCTTGCTTAAAGGAATCAAGGCAGGCAAGTCCAAGATGCATTTGAGCAGAGTGAATACGCCTACCTTTTGTTGATGGTGGTCCATTCATTTGTTGGTTGGTTGGAAGAGAAGGGAGAGATGATTCATTCATTTCATTGTTTTCCCCCAAGTACCGAGTTCCTGCAGGGGAGGGGGAAAAGATGAGACCAGAAGTAGTGTAGTGAAGGTGCGTTTAAAAACCAGATAGAATTGGAATCGATACCAGAGTGAATCATTTACCCCTTCAGAACCTCTCCTTTTCCTTCTAAAAGGAGGTTAATAATTGGCTGCTACAAACTTAAACGAGACAGCATATGTAGACCATCTAGGCCGCAGTACTGATTGGATTTTTACTATTAGAAAGAAACAGGATAATGAAAGGCTTTTAATGTTTTTAAAAATAAGCATTTTATTGAATCTTCTACTATGTGCCAAGCCCTGTCTTCAGCATTTAACAAGTGTTAATTTACAAGAGATTAAGGCAGTAAATTCCCCCAGGTCACAAAGCTACAGCTAGGATTTGGACACCCAGAGCTAGCTCTAGTGCAGCTGCTAACAGCAGAGGCTCAGGGGTTAGGACACTGGGTGTGAGTACTGGCTTAGCCACTGTCTGGCTGGGTGACATTGTGAAGTAATAACCATTTCTTTGCCTCAAGTTTTTCTTCATGTGTAAAATAGACTTAAGCCCTCTTAGGGACATCTGTGATCCAAAAGAACTTTATTTATAAAAACAGGCAGTGGGCCAGACTTGCCTCCACCTACCCCATCAGAGTTTGCTGACCCCTGTTCTAGGCAATTACTAGCTGGGTGATATTTGGAAAATTATTTAGCTTTTCTAGCCCTCACTTTCCCCTTCTGTGGGGAAAGCAATTTGGAGATTTCACAAAGAACTTAAACAGGACAACCATTTGAAACAGCAATTCCATTACCGGGTACTTTCCCCTTCTGTTATAACAGGTCAACAGCAAAGCATTATTGTGGGGATAAAATTAAATGATGTGTACAGAAATGCTTTGTAAATTCAAACTACTGTCAACTTTCAATTTCATAGTATAAAGTCTACAAAATATAAATTGCTCTGATGAAAGATAATGTCCATTTCTATGGAAGGGTTGTTCATCCCAGGGACCCTGCTATCTCAGAGTCTCAAATTTCAATCATGTTTGAAATATTTCCTTTCTAAACTTTACGGGGATCTAAGACTAGTCTCAACAGCTTCCAAGAGTTTTTGTTTATTTTTGACCTCTCATATCAAGCCTGTTCTTCTCAATTTGTGTCCTTGTGGATATTGTATTCTGGAACTAATAAAGGCTGAGTTAGTGATAGGTGCTGAAAAGAAATCAAGAACAGGAAACATTTGCCCATTACCTGAGGTGATATACTCACTCAGTTCATCTTTTTTTTTTTTTTTTTTTTTTTTTTGAGACGAAGTCTCACTCTGTCACCCAGGCTGGAGTGCAGTGCCACAATCTCGGCTCACTACAACCTCGGCCTCCTGGGTTCAAGCAATTCTCCTGCCTTAGCCTCCCGAGTAGCTGGGACTACAGCGTGCACCACCACGCCCAGCTAATTTTTGTATTTTTTTTAGTAGAGATGGGGTTTCACCATATTGACCAGGCTGGTCTCAAACTCCTGACCTCATGATCCACCTGCCTCAGCCTCCCAAAGTGCTGGGATTACAGGCATGAGCCACCGTGCCTGGCGGTTCATTCTTTCCACAAATGTTCATTGAGCATCCATTAAAAGTCAAGAACAGAGAGGTACTGGAGATACAAAGATGAATAAGACACAGTTCCTGGTCCGTGTAAACAGATCACTTACAATAAACTGAACTGTTTTAGAAGATTAAACTCTTCTACCTTGAATGGTTCAGTAAAAAATGCAACCTTTGAGCTGGACACTTAAAGATTTTGCCAAGTGGAAAACTAATTGTTAGGCAGGAATCTAGACCCAACATGGCGGCGTTACCCGGCGTAGCAGGCCCTTTGTTCGAGACTTCCCTTCCTCTTTGAACACACCGGCAGACTTGCATACCTCAGAAGTTCCGGCTGGGCAACCACACTCCCCCATGACCTGCAGCTCACCTGCATTCCACAAGTTCGTAGCAGTTCCGGTTGACAGTTTCCAAAGACCCCTTCCTCATGACCCTTATTCGACTCCCGCCCTAGTAGTTTCAAGACCCCCCAGGCCCTGTTGCACAACCAGCTTCCCTACCTCTCAGGCTATAAGAGGCCCCTACCCACCTCCCTCAGCACGACTTCCTCTGCCCACGCCTTTGGACCGAGGAACCTCGCCCGCAAGCCCTAATAAAAGGCTATTCTCACTGCCATTTGCCTTGTGTCTTTGTTCCTGGTTTGGCTCCAGCCTCAGTTTACCTTTACGCTAATGTGTGTGCGAAGGCAGCGTCATGAAAGGACATCATGGTAGGGCCATGTTTCAGCAGCTGCACTCTTGTGGGGCATCTTCAGAACTTTATCATACCCACATTCCATGTTCCATTATTCACAATTTTCTTTAAGTCAACTCACATTTTTAAACTTAAGTAAATCTGTTTACAAAAAAAAAATGTTTTGTTGTACTAGTTACAAATTTCTGATGCAAAAATTAAAATTCATGATCATGTAAATAATAATGAATTAATTCTTATACCATTAAAAATTGTTTCTTTGACAACCACACTTCGGTTAACAGTAGTTGAAGGAGTGGTGACTTCAAGTAGAAATTTTAAACTACCTACTAGAATTACAGAATGTTTAGTCTAGGATCGAAGAAGCCATGTAATCTAATTGCCATCATTTTACTGAGGTCCAGGAAGAAAGTATTTTGCCCAAGATGGCAAAGCTTAATCTGGAATTGATACTAATGTTCTTTGGATTTAGCTTTCAACAGTTAATGACTCTGATAAATTTATAGATCACCAATTTCAGCCTGAGTCATTTAGAAACATGCTTGAAAAAATTTGATTCAATATGCCCTGTTCTTTGGTGATGATATTAAAGCTTTAAAAAACAGTTATGAAATTTGTTTCACTTGATACCACCATTAGCCAAAATTGAAAGAGTTAGCTGGGTGTGATGACTCACACCTGTAATCTTGGCAGTTCAGGAGGCTGAGGCAAGAGGATCACTTGAGACCTGAAGTTCAAGACCTGCCTGGGCAATGCAGCAAGACTCTCTCTAAACACTTACAATTTAAAGAGAGTGAATAATCATACTTCTAAATAAATATGATAGAAACAATATGTGTTTATTTCTGCCATGTCATGAAAATGTCACTAAAAAACAGTAAGGATTAAATAAACAAAAAGTATAAAGTATATATAGCTCTACCCCTACCCCCGCCCCCCAAAAAAATTATGAGGGACAACAGTCGATGGAAAGTAGCAATAAAAATTGAGAAAAAAGATAATAAGAGAATAAGCAGATACTTATTAGCTAAGTAAAGATAAAGTAGCTAAAATTAAAGTGCTAGCAGGCCAGGCTGTAGGGAACCCAAAAGCAGAAATAGGAGGCTCCCAGCACAACTGAATTGAGGGGAAGAATTCAAAGTGGAGGTAAAATTAGAAGAATCAGCTGAGAGTCTGGACAAGGAGCAATTAGGCTTTGCTATCACCTACCCAACCTACACAGCCAGATGACTGGCCCTACTTGAATGATTAAATCGTCAAGCGCCTGGACTTGAGACCCCAGGCATAGCTAAGGGCTATGTCCAAATGAGCAAGTTAAATGAAAGCGAGTTTAGCAGCCCAGTGACCTTCCCCTTAACTTCACTCTGCTCCCATTGCAGAGTATCAGGCCGTAAGATAATTTCTTTCTGATGAAAGTAACCAGGCCAAAAAAAGGATCTACAATTACTGACACTTGAATATCCCTTAACCAAATGTCCAATTCCTCAAATCAGTTGCCCTACTAAAAGGTTGATCAGCCTACTAGCCAATATGCCTTCTACCCCTAGACTGGTTTTTTTCATAACTCCACTTTAAATGTACACGGACAATGGATCACTAGGTATTTTAGGGACAGCATTAGCATAAAGGATGGTGACAAAAATAAACAGATAAAGTAATTTGGAGTTTATAGGTACAGGGACAAGAAAAACAAGTAAAACTAATGTTTAAAATAAGATAATTGCATTCATTAAAAAATAGATTGCTAAAAAATGAATAACATTTAAACGTCAGGAATAAGTTCTTGGAAATTATAGAGTAGGGAAAATATTCTTAGACATTTAATGGAATTGAAAAGAGGAAATAAAACAGAAAAAGTAATCGGAAATAGGAGCAGGAGAGAAAAGGTTTTTTAAAGTGGATCTTTTCATAAGACTTGAATAGAGTCGATCTATTTAAATCATAATAAGAAAACAGGCTGAGCGTGGTGGCTTACGCCTGTAATCCCAACACTCTGGGAGGCCAAGGTGGTCGGATCACCTGAGATTGGGAGTTCGAGACCAGCCTGACCAACAAGGAGAAACCTGTCTCTACTAAAAATACAAAAATTAGCCAGAGGTGGTGGCACATGCCTATAATCCCATCTACTTGGGAGGCTGAGGCAGGAGAATTGTTTGAAGCCAGGAGGTAGAGGTGGGCGGTGAGCCAAGATTGCACCATTGTACTCCACCCTGGGTGGCAAGAGCAAAACTACATCTCTAAAAAAAAAAAAAAAACAGCTGGGAAATTTTCCCAAGTAGCTCCTTGGGTATCTTCTACTCATTCTATACGCGCCCCCAGACTTGCTCCAAATTGAGTTATCTAATATTTTTATCAAGAAGATAACATTTTAAATGTTTAAAGTCATTCATGTACAACTTAACCTTAGAACACGCAGTCTCAGTCTCTCTCTTCAAATATATGTATAATCACCATTATCACATTCCTATTATAAGCCTCAGCCAATTTGTTTCATTACTTTTGGGAGAAACCTCCTATGTGGCTCATTTGGAACTCTCACTTCCAGATCTCACTTGCAGATACCTGCTACAGTGACCTGGGGTGATGTGGTGACAGAGGAGAGAGCAGAATGGGGTTGAAGAATAGAGGTGGGGTTGGGGGGTAAAAGTATACGTAAGATTTTCCTAGGCCAGGTGTGGTGGCTCATGCCTGTAATCCTAGCACCTTGGGAGGCCAAGGCAGGTGGATCACGAGGTCAGGAGTTTGAGACCAGCCTGACCTCAAACTCCTGGTAAAACCCAGTCTCTACTAAAAATACAAAAATTAGCCAGGCATAGTGGCGCACACCTGTAATCCCAGCTACTCAGGAGGCTGAAGCAGGAGAATCACTTGCACCTGGGAGGTGGAGGTTGCAGTGAGCCGAGATGGCACCACTGCACTCCAGGCTGGATGACAGAGCAAGACTCCATCTCAAAAAAAAAAAAAAAAAAAAAATGTTCCTGAGCAACATAAGCAAAGTCCCATAAGGTGATGTGTAGTGTAGTAGTTTCTGCAGTGATTCCTAATACCATGGCTACCCACATATGAGAAGGGATTTGACCACTGTCAACCAAAATCAGAGCCAGGACAGTAGCTGGATCAGTAAAAGCTGATTTGACCCAGTATCTGCTGCAATAGGAAAAAAAAAAAAAAAAAGACCTCAGTATAGAATTGGGCTAAATTCCAAATACAGCCTGGACAAGTGGGGATTACAGCCAAAGAACAGGTTGGGATTGGAGGGGGTGCATGTCAGCAGATGGAAAATTACTAAGAGTAAACATCAGGGGTACCGGGATTCTTGCCAAAGGTAGCCCAGGATCATCAGATAACACCTGGGGGATAGTGAGTGATAAGGGTATTTGATCAGATATCAAGTGATCACACAATGAAGGTGGGAAATTCTAGTACAACTGATTTAGCAGGATTCTTGCTAACACTGGGTTCTACAGGGACAGCGATGGAACCTCAAGGTCAGGCCTCATCAAGCAGAGAGCTCAGAGGAGCTTCACTAAAGGAGAGAATCATGATCACTTTAGAACAAAATTGGTATTTACCAGAGTTATGGTAGTTCTTCCCACCACACTTTGTCAATTGATACAAGCAAGTGGCATCCTAGCCAGTAAAAACCAATGCTCAGAACCAAGCCTCCCAGGCTAACTCTCTACAGCCCACTGTACTCACCGCGGCAGCTGAAAGCAATACTCAGAAGCCAGCCTCCCAGGCTAACTCTCCACAACCCCCTGCACTCACTGTGGCAGCTGAAAGCAATACTCAGAAGCCAGCCTCCCAGGCTAACTCTCCACAACCCCCTGCACTCACTGTGGCAGCTGAAAGCAATACTCAGAAGCCAGCCTCCCAGGCTAACTCTCCACAACCCCCTGCACTCACTGTGGCAGCTGAAAGCAATACTCAGAAGCAAGCCTCTCAATCTAACTCTCCACAACCCCTGTATTCACTGTGGCAGGCTTTTCTAAGTTTTCCACCTCAACCCAGAAGCTGAGATGTACATGTGTATTCAGAAGTAATTTCACATGGAACTTAAGAGCTCAGACTTCAGGAGCCAGAGGGGATGGGATCAGATTTTGACTGTGGCACCTGCTAACCATGTAATCTTGATAAAGTTACATAATATGTTTAACTCAGTTTTGTCATTTGTAAAATAGGGATAATAAATGTACCCAACCCTCACTGAGTTGTGGAGAGCAACACAACTCCACAACTGTGAAAAATTGGAACAGTGCCTGGTATATAGTAAAACCTATATTGGTTTTAGCCATCACTATTCACCATTTCTTGATGTTAATTATTCTTCCAGGGAATATAGAATTTGTTCCTCCACCACCCCCATTCTCTGTCCTAAGATTTCCCCACTTATCTTCCCCTTTGAACCTAAACCAATTGCTACTTGCTTTTTCTCAACATAATCCTTTCCTATTTCTCCAGATCAAACCAAGAGTGTTGTCAAATAACAAACAAAAAACCCCAAGTAATCTTAAAAAGAGGGTGGGCAAAACAATCACTGAGGCAAGCCAGTTGTCCTAGATCCTTGGAAAACCAGAAATTTTATTTTTAAGGGATACTGTAATTATTTTTAAAAACACAAAGATGTGATTTAAAAAACTACTCCTCCTCAAGGGTTTTTGTTTTCTTTTGAGACAGGGTCTTATTCTGTCACCCAGGCTAGAGTGCAGTGGCACGACCATTACTCACTGCAGCCTCAACTCCCTGGGCTCAAGCAATACCCACCTCAACCTCCCAAGTGATTGGGACTACAGGTGCATGCCACCACACAGGACTAATTTTTGATTATTTGTAGAGACAGGGTCTCACACCATGTTGCCCAGGCTTGTCTTGAACTCCTGGATGCAAACAATCTTTCCACCTTGGCCTCCCAAAGTGCTGGGATTACAGGTGCGAGCCATCTCGCCCAGTCAAGTCAAAGGTTTTTTGGGGGTTTGTTTTGAGATGGAGTCTTGCTCTATTGCCTAGGTTGGAGTGCAGTGGTGCGATCTCAGCTCTCTGCAACCTCTGCCTCCCGGGTGTAAGCGATTCACCTGCCTCAACCTCCTGAGTAGCTGGGATTACAGGCACCCACCACCACGCCCAGCTGATTTTTGTATTTTTAATAGAGACAGGGTTTCACCATGTTGGCCAGGCTGGTCTGGTCTTGAACTCCTGACCTTGTGATCCACCCACCTCAGCCTCCCAACGTGCCTGGCCCAAGTCAAAGGATTTTTAGCCGGGCACAGTGGCTCATGCCTGTAATCCCAGCACTTTGGGAGGCTGAGGTGGGTTGATCAGCTGAGGTCGGGAGCTGGAGACCAGCCTGATCAACATGGAGAAACCCGGTCTCCACTAAAAATACAAAATTAGCCGGGCATGGTGGCGCATGCCTGTAATCCTAGCTACCTGGGAGGCTGAGGCAGGAAAGTTGCTTAAACCCAGGAGGTGAAAGTTGCGGTGGACCGAGATCTCACCATTGCACTCCAGCCTGGGTAACAAGGGCAAAACTCGTTTGGGGGCGGAGGTGGGCGGGGGGATAGTTTTTAAATGAGAAACAGGTTCTGTGTCCCTGTGAATAAGAAATACATATATTTGCTTTTCTCTTTCTGGCACAGGGCTCCTGAAACCCTTGGAATTTCCCAAGTAACAGATGAGAGCAGTATCTTTTAAAATTCATAATGAGCCCCTTTCCACCGCATCTGTGTTTATGCTAACGAGGTAACTTCGATGATGAGCTCTGGATGCCAGAGGAACCCACCATGTGATTAGAGGGTTGGGACTTTCAGCCCCTCGACCTCTGGGAAGTAAAGACGGGTTAGAGATTAAGTTCAATCACCAATGGTCAGTAATTTAACCAGTCATGCCTACATAACGGAACTTCCATAAAAACCCCAAACGATGGGGTTTAGAGAGGTTCCGGGTTGATGAACACATGCAGATGCTGGGAGGGTGGTGCACCCCAGAGAGCACAGAACCTCCATGCCCCTTCCCTGTATTTTGCCCTGTGCATCTCTTCCATTTAGCTGTTCCTGACTTGTAACTTTTACTATAAACCATAAACATACCTAATGTGCCTTTCTGAGTCCTGCAAGCTGTTGTAGCAAATCAATCAAACCCAAGAGGGTGGAAATCCCTGAATTACAGTCGGTCAAAAGTATAGGTCACAACCTGGGACTCTCAACTGGCATCTGAAGTGGAGGGAGGAGGGCAGTCCTGTGGGACTGAGCCTTTAATTTGTTGGGTCTGTGCTAACTCAGGGCAGTTAGTGTCAGAATTAAACTGTAGGATACCCAGTCGGGGTCTGATAAGAATTGGAGAATTGGTTGATGTGGGAAAAGCCCCCACACATTTGATGTCAGGAATAATGTGAGTGTATTTTTAAAAGGGTTTTCCATGTTAGCCCCCAGCCTGCAAATCCGCATTTTCTTGAAAAACAATTTTTAACCCTTTGATGTTTTTCCTTCTTTTTGTAGTTATCTCCCTACTCTACGTAGGTTTATATTCATATTTTTTAATCTTTTTCCATATTATACATTATTTGATTTTCTGCTATGATAGATGAGGCTGTAATTCCTGTACACTATTTCTCCCAATCCACCTAACACAGTAATATTCTTTAGGTTAAATCAATAAAGCATAGTTACATTACTATAAATATGTACTATTGTTTACTACAGAATAGGGTATTGTGATTAGTTTTCCATTTTTTCTATAACCATTTGTCCTCCTAGAATTTCAAGAATATAACCATTTGTCCCCCTAGAATTTATTTGTTCCTATCTTTTCTCATATTCTAAAAATCAAGTTCTTGGTCATAGCACATATTCTACCAAATACCATTGATTCCCTCAGTAGTTTCTAGTTTAGTTCCAACATTCTGTCATGTCTTCATCCCCTTCGATTTCTGGATTGTTCTAGGTCATGTTGGGGCTCAGAAACCAATACACCAAATATGGCACTTCGGCATGTTGAATTCAAGGAGGAGCCACAAGAGCTGTCTGACATCCCCCCCCACCCCACCCGGGTCTCCCGGGTCTCTGTGTCTCCCAAAACACAGAATGAAGTTGTTCTGAGGTTTCTTATCTGCCTAAAACTCCAGACCTGCCAAAAAAGAAAACAATGACCTCTGGTCCCTTCCCTAACTTTTCATTAACTGTAGTCATTATCGCAGAAGAAAGATGGAAGTCTATCTACTCGCTTGGACAGACTTTTGTCACACACCATTGTCTACTCTGCAGGCCCAAGAGACTTGTTGGAGGCCATTGTATATTCTTCAAGCCCACTGAATTCCCCTAGAAATCATTACTTTCCCCCTAAAATCATCAATACTTCCCCAACCCCCTAAGACACAGGGTATATAAGCATCTGTAACCACTCCCCCTGCCTTGCTTTTTTTTTTTTGAGACCAAGTCTTTTTCTGTCATCCAGGCTGGAATGCAGTGGCACAATTTTGGCTCACTATAACCTCTGCCTCCCAGGCTCAAGTGATCCTCCCACTTTAGCCCTGACCAAGTATACTACAGGCATACACCATCATGTCTTGCTAATTTGTGTATTTTTTTGTAGAGATGGGGTTTCACTATGTTGCCTAGGCTGGTCCTGAACTCCTAGGCTCAAGTGATCTGCCCACCTCGACCTCCCAGAGTGCTGGGATTACAGGTGTGAGCCACCATGCCGGGTCTCCCATTGTAATATTGGGCAGTCACTGCCCTGGACCTGTTAACCAATTTGTATGCCCTTTCTCCAACTAATACCTACTGAGAGTTGATTTTTCTGGGAACCTTCAGAGGGTGAAAGGGAAGTTTTCTTTGGCCCCTATGGTAGGGCAAGTTGCTCTTATTTTTGTGATCCATCCTTTTTGGTTCTATCCACGTGCCATCTTTGTCTTCTTCAGGGCACTCAGACCACCACACTTTGATGATCTCTGATTTAGGATCATTTATTTCTTGTGGCTAAGGTTCACCACTGAGTAGTAGGAAGACGACTGGCTCAGTGTCAGTCAGACTCAGATTTAAAACCTAAATCGCCCACTTATCAAATATGTGACCTTACGCCATGTAATCACTGTGGTCTCTCACATGTGCCACTGTGCATTAAGAATGTGTTAGAGATTTCTTCGGAAAACATGCATTTCCAGCCATAAAAAGAACAAGATCATGTCCTTTGCAGGGACACAGATGAGCTGGAGGTCATTATCCTTGGCAAACTAATGCAGGAACAGAAAAACAAATATGGCGTGTTCTCTTACAAGTGGGAGCTAAATGATAAGAACACATGGACACAGAGGACAGCAACATACACTGGGGCTTATCAGAGGGTAGAAGGTGGGAGAAGGAAGAGGATCAGAAAAAATTACCAATGAATACTAGGCTTAATACCTGAGTGATAAAATAATCTGTATAACCCCCATGACATACATTTACCTGTGTAACAAACCTACACATCCTGCACATGTGCCCCTCAACTTAAAAGAAAGGAAAATATGCATTTCCTTATTGAACATATATTATGTCCCTGGACACTACTCTAAGCTCTTGATAGGCATTTTCTAATTTAATCCTCAACCGACCTTATGAAGTAGACAGTATTATAATCCCCACAATACTTGTGCAATCTGAGGCAGGAGGACATTAAATAATACACCTGAGGTCAGCAGCCGAGGGGTAGAGCCAGGAGTCACACTCAGACTCTCATATACGCAGTGTGCCTCTGCTTGTGTGAACATACATCTCAACAAACTGTTCACCATGATAACAAACCATACGGCTTCTCCTATGCATTCCATGTCCCAGGATTTATCTGTAAAGGATGATCAGTCTAATGGAATGTTTTGTTAAGAAACTGATCAACTGTAACTATTCTCCATGCAAGAGCCGGAAGCCAGAAACCAGAGTAGCACAGAGTGAATGAGTATGTTCCACCAAGCAGATGTGAGCCCACATGCTGAGGTTTAATGAGCCTTCCTCACTATATTATTTCTTTCACCACCAGATGCATTATGCAAAAAGTTCATTTTACAGCTCTAGAAGCCCTGAATTGCAGCTTCCTACAGCAGTCCCTAGTTCATTATCAAGAAGCAAGCCCATCCTCCTTAACCTATTGCATTGGCTTGTTGAAAGAATTACATGAGCATGTGGGTCCCCAAATTACTGGTCATCTGAATCACCTGAGAAATATCCCAAGTGACTGACAAGTTCACACACGAGAGACAGACAGAGAGACAGACAGATATGGGGGGTAGTAAGGGCAGTGCTATATTCCTAGGCCTCACATCTAGATATTCAGATTAAACAGGTCCAGGGAAGGGCAATATTGTATATTTTTTAAAGCTCCTCATGTGATTCTGATAATCAGCCAGGAAATACTGTTCAAAGCACCCAGCTCAGTTACCACCTGGGAAGTGTTCACTCTTTACTCGCTTTACTTCCTCCCATGTGGGACACTGCAGTCAGCTTGCATTACTCTTCAATTTCTTTCATCTTAAGGACATCTGCCCAAATGTTAACCCATATATTCTCTGTTTGGATTATCACTGAAATAAAACCACAGATTTATTTATCTGCAGATATTTCATTAACCTACACTGTTTGCGTTTTAAATGGATATTTCAGAACTTTTCCTTGCCAATTTTTCATATGAATTTCCATGGAAATATACTGAATTCTTATTTTCTCCCATTTACCTTGCCAAATCTTTGCCTCTGCCCCCTACACAACCCCTGCTTTCCCATTCCCTCTTGGGTCCCGGCTGCTTCTCTCTGCAACCTTGCAGAAGGGATCATCCACAGATGTGGCCATAGAGACAGGTGTACTTCAGGGACGAGGAAAGGGCTTAAGAAAAAAGTTTGAAGGTCACCTCCTTGTCTAATTCCCTGTTGCTTTCTTCTCCACACCAGTTGCTCCTTTCTCAGCAGGGAATGAGCAAATTGAGGGAAATGGTGGGAAGGTTTTATGAGAACAGGAGGGAGGAAGGGACAAGGGCACAGGTAGAAAAGATACCATTATCAGAAGATTGATCCCTTGTACTTTTAGAGAAAGGACTGAGAAAAATAGATGGATGTGTGTGTGTGTGTGTGTGTGTGTGTGTGTGTGTAGACCTGGGTTAAGAGTAGCTAAGGGGCTGGTGCTAAACTGTCAGGAAGTATGAAACTAACTTCAAAAATAGGATAATTCGCTGCTCCAGAAATGATGTAAGATTAGGTGTTTGAAACAAAATTCCTCATTTGTAAAATAAGTTGCTGTACTGGTTCATTTTCACACTTCTATAAAGATACTACTAGAGACTGGGTAATTTATAAACTGAAGAGGTTGAATTGACTCACCGTTCCACATACAGCTTGGGCGGCCTCAGGAAACTTACAATCATGGCAGAAGAGGAAACTCACTTTCCTTACAAGGTGGCAAGTGCAGGGAAACTGCCCTTTATAAAACCATCAGATCTCGTGAGACTTATTCAGTACCACGAGAACAGCATGGGGAAAACCATCCCATGATCCAATCACCTCCCACCAAGTCTCTCCCACAACACCTGGTGATTACAATGCAAGATGAGATTTGGGTGGGGATACAAAGCCTAACCATATCAGCTGGGTTCTGATAAACCTCACACTGATGGGATGTCAGTAAGCCAATAAACTGGAGAGAGGCTTTTCGTACTGGGTGGGTAAATATTTCTCCCCCCAAGGAGTGGCAGTGGGAGATGGCTTTCTGATTGACTTAAAATTATATTGTTGCCAGGTGCAGTGGCTCATGCCTGTAATCCCAAAACTTTGGGAGGCTGAGGCAGATGGATCACTTGAGGCCAGGAGTTTGACACCAGCCTGGCCAACATGGCAAAACCCTGCTTTACTAAAAATATAAAAATTAGCCAGGTGTGGTGGTGGGCGCCTGTAATCCCAGCTACTTGGGAGGCCGAGACACAAGAATCACTTGATCCTGGGACACAGAGGTTGCAGTGAGCCAAGACCACACCACTGCACTCCAGCCTGCGTGACAGAGTGAGACTCCACATCAAAAAAATAAATAAATAAAAAACCACATTTTTGAGTCAATGTATGATTATGATACTTTATTATATTTATTAGTTCATATTTTAAGTAAAAGTACTCAAGTGGATCATTCTCCTGAATATCCAGTTTATACAATCCTGAGTTTGCCAGGTTTAGTTACCAGATGCCTGGCACCTTATTTTCACCTGGAGGACATATCCACAGGACAAGAAACACTGGTGGTGGGTGGGGGAGTCAGGATGTAGCAGACTGGGGCCAAGACGCATTATTTCTTTTTTAAAAATGCTACAGCACAAAAACCACAGCTAAACATACATACCATAAGATTAAAAACATGTAGTGGAATGTTTTTATGTGGAATACCCAGCATGGAATACCTTCTGCCTTGCCTGGCAAACTTTTACTTTCCGTTTATGGCTGGAAGCTTCCTCCATAAGCCACTATTTCATGGCCCCTCCAGGCATCCTATTTCTCTCTTTGCCACCACAACAATTCGAACTTATTGTTGAAAGTACCAAGTTCATCACGGTGTGATTTAAATAATTGAATACATCAATCTCCCAATTATATTTTGAGCTTCTCTCAGGAAGAATGTTCTATTAATCCTCTTAGTCTTTCTGGGGCAGTGCAGTGACAGGGAACGGAAGCTTACAGATAAGCGTGGTAAACATAATGAAAACGAACAGAAAATATTTTAATAAGGTGTAGGCAAGAGACCCTATCCAGTGCACCCCTCACTCAGGGAAACACTAAAAAATCTAACTCAAGGATTAACTAGGCTGAAAATCCAGTTGCAAGATAAAGATAGAGGAGATTCGTCAGGGCTCTCAGATTCTTGTCAATGTGTGAAATTTCCCCTGTATAGAGGTTAACAGCACTGCCTTTAAAGTCAGACAGCCTGGAATGTACTAGTTACAAGGCTGAAGGCAAGTCGCTACCTCCCGAAGCTTAGCTCCTCATCTGTGAGATAGGGACAGTAATAGTTTCCACTTCACCAGGTTGTTGTGAAAATTAAATAAGCAAATGAAATAAGCACCATCCTCAGTATTCAATAAATTACTTACTGCCATTATTATTATCATCAAACCAGATTTGCAAAATGGGCTAAAACAGTGCCCAGAAATAGTCAATAACTAGAAATATAAACAGTAACAATCACTACCTATGCATTATGGATATCAGAAAATCTTGTAGAAAACTCAGAAGCAGAGGCAAAGTACTAGGGCAAGACTCTCTGAGATAGGCAGGTATGTCTGTGTGTGCGTGTCTGCACATGTGTGTATACATGCATGACAGAATGTGATGGAGAAAGCCACAAATAGTTGCCAGGTTTCATTTAATGATGCACCTTATAAAATAGAATCAATGGCTTTCCGGAATGTTATGGACTGAATTGTTTCACCCAAAAGTTTGTATGTGAAGCCCTAACCTTCAATGTTACTGAGTTTGGAATACAGGGTCTTTAAGGAAGAGGTTAAGGTAAAATGAGGTCATAAGGCTGGACCCCTAATTAAGTAGGACTTGAGTCTTTACAAAGAGAGAAGGCAGGCTGCGCGCAGTGGCTCCTGCCTGTAATCCCAGCACTTTGGGAGGCCAAGATTGGCAGCTCACCTGAGGTCCGGAGTTCGAGACCATCCTGACCAACATGGAGAAACCCCCTCTCTACTAAAAATATAAAATTACCTGGGCATGGTGGTGCGTCCGGAATTGGTGGGTTCTCAGTCTCGCTGACTTCAAGAATGAAGCCACGGACCCTCACGGTAACTGTTACAGTTCTTAAAAATAGCGTGTCCTGAGTTTGTTCTTTCAGATGTTCACATGTGTCCCCACTTTCTTTCTTCCTTCTGATGGGTCCATAGTGTCGCTGACAGGAGTGATGCTGCACACCTTCAGGTGAGTGTTACAGCTTTTAAAGACGGCACATGTGGAGTCCTTCGTTCACTCCTGGTGGATTCGTGGTCTTGCTGACTTGAGTGAAGCTGCAGACCCTCATGGTGAATCTCACAGCTCTTAAAAACAATGTAGACCTAAAGAGCGGGCAGCAACATTTACTGCCATGAGCAAAAGAAAAAAACCTTCCACCACCCGGAAGATGACCCAAGCAGATTACCCCGGCTGGCTCTGGCAGCCTGCTTTATTTCCTTATCCAGCCCCACCCACATCCTGCTGATTGGTCCATTCTACAGAGAGCTGATTGGTCCATTTTGACAGAGTGCTGATTGGTGTATTTACAAACCCTGAGCTAAACACAGAGTGCTGATTGGTGCGTTTATGATCCTTTAGCTAGACATAAAATTTCCCCAAGTCCCCACTAGACTCAGGAGCGCAGCTGGCTTCAACTAGCGGATCCTGCACCGGGGCTGCAGGGGGAGCTGCCTGCTAGTTTCGAGTTACGCCTGCAATTCTCAGCCTTCTGGCAGTCGATGGGACCGGGCACCGCTCCCGGGCGCCACGGGGCTGCGCCCGTCGGGGAGGCTCGGACCGCACGGGAGCCCACCGCGGAGGAGGGGGTGCTCAGACATGGCTGGCTGCAGGTCCAGAGCTCTGTCCCGCGGGAAGGTGACTGAGGCCGGCGAGAATTGGAGCGCGGTGCATGCAGACCTGCAGTGCTGGGGGACAAGGCGCAACCTCCGCAGCTGCTGGCCCTAGCTGCTCTGGGCCGGCGGCGCCCGCCGGTCGCTCTGAGTGCAGGGCCAGCCAACCCTCACCCTCGCCCGCAGGAACTCACGCTGGCCTATGAGCGCCGCTTGCAGCCCCGGTTCCCGCCCGCGTTTCTTCCTCCACACCTCACCCTCCACACCTCACCGCAAGCGGAGGGAGTCAGCTCCGGCCTTGGCCCCCATAGGCAGGGGCTCCCACAGTGCCGTGGCGGGCTGAAGGACTCCTCAAGCGCCACCAGAGTGGACGCCGAGGCCGAGGAGGCGCCGAGAGTGAGGGCTGCTACCACATTGTCACCTCTCAGTGGCACACTCCTGTAATCCCAGCTACTCAGGAGGCTGAGGCAGGAGAATTGCTTGAACCTGGGAGGCAGAGGTTGCAGTGAGCCAAGATGGTGCCATTGCACTCCAGCCTGTGCAACAAGAGCAAAACTCTGTCGAAAAAAGAAAAGAAAGAAGACTGGGTGTGGTGGCCTGCAATCTCAGTGCTTTGGGAGACTGAGGTGGGAGGATTGCGTAAGCCCAGAAGTTTGAGGCTGCTGTGAGCCCTGATCATGCCACTGCACTCCAGCCTCGGTAACAGAGTGAGACCCTGATGAAAAAACAAAAAGAAAGAAAGGAACACTAAGAGCATGGGAGGACACAGCCAAAAAGACAGCCATCTTCAATCCAAAGATAGAGGCTTCACCAGGAATCAACCCTGCCAGCCTCATGGTCTTGAATGTCTAGCCTCTAAGAGTCATGAGAAAAAAAATATCTTACTGGGCATGGTGGCTCATGCCTGTAATCCTAGCACTTTGGGAGGCCGAGGCGGGTGAATCACCTGAGGTCAGGAGTTCGAGGCCAGCCTAACATGATGAAATGCCATCTCTACTAAATATAAATAATTAGCCCGGCGTGGTGGCACATGCCTGTAATACCAGCTACTTAGGAGGCTGAGGCAGGAGAATTGCTTGAACCTGGGAGACAAAGGTTGCTAAGCCACTCAGTCTATGATGGCAGTCCTAGCAAGCTACTACAGTACACTGGATAATGGTCATCTTAGCCAAGCATGTCTAAAGTTCCAGCTACTTGGAAGACTGACGTGGGAGGATCTCTTAAGCCCAGGAGTTGGAGTCCAGCCCGGGCAACACAGCAAGATCCCATTTCTTAAAAAAAAAAAAAAGAAAAAGTAGTAGTCTTTTGTTTCTCATCAAAATGTCTACCTCTCTGAAAGCAGGTGTTTGGGAACCACAGTTTGATCCTTCATTCTTGGTGGACCTCACCTCTTCCTGTGCATACCCAAGCCTTCCTACTCAGGGGCAAGGGGGAAGCCCCACTTAAAGTTCTTGTCAGTATTTGTCTAGAGAGCAAATATTAATGGCAGATACTCTTTGTCTGTTAAATGTTTTTTCTAAAGTCACATGAATAGTAAATAGGAAGGCCCGATTCAAATCCAAAGATGTTCAAATCTGATGACTATACCTTTTTTTTCTTTTTTTTTTTTGAGATGGAATTTCCCTCTCGTTGCCCAGGCTGGAGTGCGATGGTTCGATCTCAGCTCAAAGCAACCTCCGCCTCCTGGGTTCAAGTGACCCTCCTACCTCAGCCTCCTGAGTCGCTGGGATTACAGGGACCCGCCAACACGCCCAGCTAATTTTTTTGTATCTTTAGTAGAGAGGGGGGTTTCACTGTTTTGGCCAGGCTGGTCTCGAACTCCTGACCTCAGGTGATCCACCCAGCTCAGTCTCCCAAAGTGCTGGGATTACAGGTGTGAGCCGCCGTACCCGACCCCACACCCTTTCTGTTAAAACATAGCTTCCTCCCACAGTTTCACCAACCTGGCACATGGGAGACAGTCATAAAGCTTGGCTGAATGCATGACTGAAGATTAAACAACACAGCAACTTGTATTATGCATATTAGGTAATTTAAAATATATATACATATATTAGTTTATGGTGCTTTCCTTTGGACAGGAGGAAAGATAAAACTAAAAAACTATTAGAGGATAAATTTGCATAAAGTAGCTGAAAAAATTAAATTATCAGGAGCCTGCACAGAAGTGTTTAAATTTGCTAATGAATTCTTCAGCATTACCCTTTTAATGCCGGATTTAAATAATTCACAGATGTACTTTTTGTTATCTCTTTTTTAGCAGGATCAGTTTTTACTTTCTTCCTTACCTTTAGAAAAAGCATCTGTTTGGGATTTCTCATGTTCCCAAGGCTATAGCTAGAGCATGGAATTAGCTGATGCATAAAAGGGCTTGCCATGTGCTTGTACCTCCTGCCCCCACCTCCAAGCTATTACGGCTACTGCTGACTCTGCGGATGGTGCAGCTAGGAAAAGCGACGAGTCTCAGATTCTGCTTTACTCAAGGAATGAGAAAAATTTAAAAAAAAAAAAAAAGGAATAGGATCTAGCAAACTTACCTATTTCCTCCTCTTAAATACGCAGAAAATTCACTTTTTTCCCAAAGCTTTGAGTTTCTAGCAGCCCAGGGGAATGCAGGTCATTAATATTTTCACACTTTAAAAAATACTGTGTGTTTCTGGAGATTCACATTGGTTTATTAGTTGCTTTCTTTCTCTGTTTATTTAGTGATTAAATAAAACAATAATATTTCGCTCATTGCTTCATCCTTAATCACGCAGAAATTGAGATGGGCTTTTAAAAATTATCATGGCCCGGCGCGGTGGCTCATGCCTGTAATCCCAGCACTTTGGGAGGCCGAGGCGGGCAGATCACTTAAGCTCAGGAGTTCGAGACCAGCCTGGCTAACATGGTGAAACACTGTCTCTACTGAAAATACAAAAATTAGTGGGGCGTGACGGCGCACGCCTGTAATCCCAGCTACCCAGGACGCAGAGGCGAGAGAAATGCTTGAACCCAGTAGGTCGAGGCAGCAGTGAGCTGAAATCATGCCACTGCATTCCAGCCTAGATGACAGAATGAGACCCTATCTCAAAAAAATAAAATAAAAATTATCATAAGTGTTCAACAATAAAGCAAACAAACAAAAACTAATCTGTGTAGCAGGCATCTACCACTCTCCAGTTTTCATTTCCTGAAATATTTGAGGAGGGAAGGGAGAAGAAATGATGACACCTAATTTACTCCTATAATGGACTTTTTCGCAGGTTAATTTTGTCCATCCTTTTTTTTTTTTTTTTTTTGCAAAATTTATATTTTGAACATTTGTTTCCTATAGTTGGGATGACTAAGCCCAAACTTAGAACTTCTTCCTTTTTCTCCCAATTCTACCTAAGTATTAAAAAAAAAAAAAAAAAAAAAAAGTGAAAACAGAGATGGTAATGTGGGACACTGAATAGTAACAATTTTTTTGAGCATATCATCAATTTAGTAAAACTTTTTAGGATCCAGAGAAATATGATCTCTTCACATTCAGGCTTAGCTATCCAGAAAAAAATAATTAAAATGCTGCAAATGAAAAATTTGCAAAATACTATGAATTCAATCATATTTCTACATATAAATTTGGTGAGGAATTTTTTAAAGGATTAGAGTTGATTCCTAAGATTTAATTAGGGAGGGGAAACACTGAAAAACACTTTATTAATTACAATCAAATACAAAAATAATTGAAGCAAAAAAGCATTTTTGACAACTAATCATATTGCAATAAGAGAATTGAATGAAAAAGTCAGAATTTGAAACTAAAAATAGATTCCTGGAAAAGAGTCACAGTTGCTAATATATCCCACTGGCAGATATTTACACTATGAAGAAGGCTAGGAGAAGAGAAATGATACTGAGAATCTAATCCACAAATGACCTCAGAAATAACTGAGTTTTTTATCCTCAATCTTTTTACTAAGAAAAAATGACCAATTTAATATTATGAAGTGATAATAAGTAGTAAGCTAACTAAATTATCCTGCATTTTTGACAAAACCAAAAACTGACAAGTAGGACCTGATTAAACTAAAGAGCTTCTGCACAGCAAAATACGCTATCAATGGAGTAAAAAGACAACCTACAGAATGGTAGAAAATATTTGCAAACTATGCATCTGATAAAGGACTAATATCCAAAATCTATAAGGAGGTTAAATCAATAAGAAAAAAACAAACAGCCCCATTAAAAGTGGGCAAAACACATGAACAGACACTTCTCAAAAGAAGATATACAAGCAGCCAACACACATATGAAAAAATGTTCCATGTCACTAATCATCAGAGAGATGCAAATGTGAAAACGACAATGAGCTACCTCATACCAGTTAGAATAGCTATTATTAAAAAGTCAAAATTCAACAGATGCTGGTGAGACTGCAGAGAGGAAGGAATGCTTATACACTGTTGGTGGGAAGGTAAATTAGTTCAGCCACTATGGAAAGCAGTTGGGGGATTTCTCAAAGAACTTGAAACAGAACTACCATTTGAACCAGCAATCCCATTACTGGGTATATACCCAAAATAAAATAAATCATTCTACCAAAAAGACACATGTACTCATGTCCACAATACCAAATACGTGGAATCAACCTAGATGTCCATCAATGGTGGACTGAATAAAGAAAATGTTTACATATACATTATGGAATACTATGCAGCAATAAAAAAGAAAGAAAGCATGTCCTTTGCAGCAACATGGATGCAGCAACATGGATGCAGCTGAAGGCCATTATTCTAAGAGAAAAAATGCAAAAACAGAAAACCAAATATCATATATTTTCACTTATAAGCTGAACCTTAGGTACACATGGACATAAAGATGGAAAAATAGACACTAGGGACTCCAGAAGGATGGAGGGAGCAGGGCAAGGGCTGAAAACCTTCTTAGTGAGTATTATGTTCACTATCTGGGTAACAGGATCAGTAAAAGCCCAAACCTCATCATCATGCACTCTGCTCTTGTAACAAAACTGCATGTATATTTCCTGAATCTAAAACTCAAATTCAAATTTAATAAGAAAATAATAATAAATTATCTTGCATTTTTCATTTCAGAAAGCAAGAATTGCTTTAGTATTTTCTTCATTCATATGAGATAGAGAAGGAAAGGATACCTAGATGTTTGAAATGTAGGGTTTACATTCAGAACTTCTTTTTTTACTCTGTTCTTTGAAATTGTGATTTAGAAATCAAATGTCCTTAATCCAGATGGAGAAGGAAGAGGTAGCTGCTATGAGCTCAGTTAATACACAAGCATTTGGGTAGGTTGGTTATGTATTAGGGAACTGAGAAACTGGACTCCAGCTCTAGACAGGTAGGAGGAAGACATAAACCAACAGAAGGACAGATTTTGACATGATTGTGGGGGTTGTGGTGGCCCTCTCCCCTTTCCATGCAAGCTTCTGTAAGCCGATAGACATTTCTTTTTATTTTTCTTCTTTTATGGCAAGAGTACACCATAAACTATTAGAACTAACAAATGAGTTCAACAAGATTGCATGGTACATAATCAAAATTAAAAAATCAACAGTGTTACTATACATTTGCAAGAAACAATTTTAAAATGAAATTAAGAAAACAATTCCATTTATAATTATATCGAAAAGAATAAAATACTTAGCAATAAATTTAACAAAAAAGTGTCAAGTTTATGCTATACTATGAAGACTCCAAACATTGCTGAAGGAAACTGAAAACATAAATGAATGAAAAACATTTCATGTTCATGGGTTGATAAGATGGCCATACTCCCCAAATTGATCTACAGATCCAATGCAGTCTCCATCAGAATCCCAGCTGCCTTCTTTATAAACATTTAAAAATTCATTCTAAAATTCATATGCGGTTGTAAGGGACTTAGAATAGCCAAAGCAATATCAAAAGGAATGAAAAAATAGGAAAACTCCCACTTACTAATTTCAAAACTTACTAACAAAGGAATAGTAATCAAGACAGTATGATATTGGCACAAGTATAGACGTATAGACCAAAGTAGCAGAATTGAGAGTTCAAAAATGAAATCATGTATTTATGGTCAGCTGATTTCAACAAGGGTGCCCAGACCACTTAAATGAGGAAAGAATAGTCTTTTCAACAAATGATGCTGGGACAAGCGGATAGTCACACAAAAGAATGAAATCAGATCTTTATCTTACATCATCCGTAAAAAAGTAATGCAAAATTGATCAAAGACCCAAATGTAAGTGCTAAATGTATAAAACATTAAGAAGAAAATATAGGAGTAAATCTTTATTACCTCAAATTTGGGAAAAGATTTTTAGATAAGACTCCAAAATAATGAGCAACAAAAGAAAAAAACTAGATAATTTGAACTTTTTCAAAATTGAAGATGTTTGTACTTCAAAGAACACCATCAAGAAAGCAATCTCTTCAATGAAATTTGTGTCAAACTACCAATGACATTCATCACAGAAATAGAAAATAAATTATAAAATTTAGTATGAATACAAAAGACACTGAATAACCAAAGCAATCTTGAGCAAAAAGAACAAAGCATAGATGCATCACACTATTTGACTTTAAAATATACAACCAAGTTCCGGTAAGTCATGGTACTGGCATAAAAAAGACACCTAGAATAATGGAACAGACTAGAGAACCCATAAATAAACATATGCATTGACGATCAGCCCGTAAGGCATGGGACTGACATAAAAAGCAGATACATAGAATAATGGAACACAATAGAAAACGCAGAAATAAATATATGCATTGACAAGCAGCCCATTTTCCACAAAGGTGCCAAGAATATACATTGGAAAAAGGACAGTCTTTTCAATAAATGGTACTGAGAAAACAATAATCACGTACAGAAGAATGAAACTAGACCCCTATCAATCAAATCAAAATGGAGTGAAGACTTCAATGTAAGAGTGGAAACGATGAAACTACTAGAAAAATACATTGGGCAAATGTTCCAGGTCTGGAACAAAGATTTTTTGAGTAAGATCAAACACAGGGTACAGAAGCAAAAACTGACAAATGAGACTACATCAAGCTAAAAAGCTTCTGCACAGCAGAGAAAACGATTAACAAAGTGAAGAGACAATCTAAAAAGTGGGAGAAAACATTCACAAACTATCCAACGGACAAGGAATTATTAACTAGAATATATAAGAAAGTCAAACAACTCAATAGCAAAAAAAAAAAAAAAATCTGATTATGAAATGGCAAAATATCTGAACAGACATTTCTCAAAAGGAGACATACAAATGACCAACAAGTATAGAAAAAAATGTTCAACATCACTTATCATTAGGAAAATGCAAATCAAAACCACAATGAGATATCATGTAGCCCCAGTTAAAATCGCTATTATCAACAAGACAGGCTAGGCATGGTGGCTCACGCCTGTAATCCCAGCACTTTGGGAGGCCGAGGCGGGCGGATAACCTGAGTTCAGGAGTTCCAGACCAGCCTGACCAACATGGCAAAACCCCGTCTCTACAAAAAATACAAAAATTAGCCGGGTGTTGTGGCCTGTTTTCACAGCCATGGGATGGGGGGATGTTGAGGCAGGAGAATTGTTTGAACCCGTGAGACAGAGGTTGCAGAGAGCTGATATCGGGCCACTGCACTCCAGCCTGGGAGACAGAGTGAGACTCCATCTCAAAAAAAAAATTAATCTCATGGATGTAGTGAGCAGAATGTTGGTTACCAGAGGCTGGGAAGAGTGTGGGGGTGGGGATAAAGAGATATTCGTCAGTGGGTACAAACATACAGTTAGAGAGAAGGAGTAAGCTCTAATGTTCCATTGCACAGTAGACTGACTACAGCTAAAAAATAATTTATTATATATTTCAAAATAGCTAGGAGAGAAGATCTGGAATGTTCTCAACACAAAGAAATGATAAATGTTTGAAATAATGAACATCCCAAATTACTCTGGTTTGATCATTACACTGTGCGCATTTATCAACATACCACATGTATCCCATATTATATGTACAACTGTAATGTATCAATTTAAGATATTTATTGCAAAATAGTTATCTCCCACAGAATGGAAGTAAATATTTGCAAATCACATATCTGATGAGGAATTCATATCCATAATATGTAAAGAACCTACTACTCAATAACAAAAACAAGCCAATTAAAAAATGAGCAATGAAGCTGACTTGACATTTCTCCAAGAAAGATATACAAATGGCCAACAAGTTCATGAAAAGATGCTCAACACTATTAATCATCGGGGAACTGCCAATCAAAAGTGCAGTGAGAACCACTTCACACAAGGATGGCTGAAATCATAAAAGGCAGGCAATAATAAGTGTGCCAAGGATGTGGAGAAATCAAAAGCCACATACACTGCTGGTGGAATGTAAAGTCAGGTGGCTGCTTTGGAAAACAGTCTGACAGTTTCTCGAACAATTAAATGCAGAGTAACCATACGACTCAGCATTTCAACTCCTAAATACATAACCAAGAGAAAACATGTGTCTATACAAAAACTTGTACATGAATTATTATAGCAGCATTGTTCATAATAGCCAAAAAGAGTGGGAATAACCCAAATGTTCATCAGCTAAGGAATGGATAAGCAAAATGTGGAGTGTCATACAATAAAACATTGGTAGTAAAAAGGATAAAATACTGATATATGTTGCAACACTGATGAACCTGGAAATCTTTATACTAAGTGAAATAAACCGGTCACAAAAGTTGACATACTATATGATTCAATTCATATAAAAATTCTAGAATAGGGCAGTCTATAGAGACAGGAAGTAGCTGCTCAGGGCTCAGGGACCGCTTGGGATTGGAGGTATGAGAAGAAAGGGAGATGATAGCTAAAGGGTATGAGGGGTTTTTTGACATGATGCAATGTTCTGAAATCGACCTCAGTGATGCTTGCACATATTGTGTACTGTAAATGGATGAATTACACAGTATGTGAATTACATCTCAATAAAGCTATTTAAATTTTTTTTAAGTGTGCCATATCAGTAATCTGAAAAGTAAAGAAAATTATCCTAAAAAATATCTGGTACATTATACATTTTCATCTAGTCCTTCATTGCTCCAGTATTTCCAGAACTGCAGCAGGATAATTTTCTTTTCTTTTCTTTTTTCTTTTGAGATAGAGTCTTGCTCTGTCACCCATACTAGAGTGCAGTGGCGCTACTTTGGCTCACTGCAACCTCTGCCTCCCAAGTTCAAACAATTCTCCTGCCTCAGCCCCCCGAGTAGCTGGGATTACAGCCGCCCGCCACCACGCCTGGCTAATTTTTGCATTTTTAGTAGAGACAGGGTTTCACCATCTTGGCCAGGCTGATCTCAAACTCCTGACCTGGTGATCCACCCACCTCAGCCTCCCAAAGTCCTGGGATTATAGGCGTAAGCCACCACGTCTGGCTAATAATTTTCTATAACACAAAATACATCAAAAACCAACTTTGTGGTTTGTGGAGAAAAACTATAAATAAGTCCAAACTTTAGTTTTACACTGCCTTAAGAAAATATCTTTAATTAAAAAATTATAAGAGCGTAAGTAAATAAAACCATACAAAAGTGTATATAGTAAAAAGCATATGTCTCTTCTACTTGAAATTTCTAGTTTCCTTCCCTAGACACAAGCAGTTGTCATTTCTTGTGTCTTCCCAGAGATGCCTACTGTGACATTGTTCTGCATCCCAACCTGTCATGATCTCTCCATACATATCAACTTGTTCAGCACCTAAAATCGACTGCCTTTATTCTTAATTATCTTTTACATGCATAAAAGCTATGTTTCCCACAGAAAGTACAACTATGTGCTATACTTTTAAAAATTCAGCCGTAGCACCAAAACCCTAGGTCCTTCCACATGTAGATATCCCAGTAAATATTTGTTGATTGGCAAGATTAGAGAAAACTGCTCAGAAAAATTCTCAGCTCTCTGGTGACAGTAAGGACTAATAGCTTAACAAGAGAAAAGGAGGTGAGCAGGGGTAGAAGCATATGGAGAAAATGTTTTCACGCATGATTAGGGGTAAAAACAGTATATTAACTTTCACTGAGAATAACAAATTTGGTATCACTCTTCAGATAATTTTACATATTGGCTGAGAGTACACCATACTCCCCATGTGGATCCATGGCCAAATAATTGAGTTCATGAAGTGTTACAATTTTACACCCTCTAAAGCAATTATTTATTTTTCGGCTTGAAGTCAAAGGCATATTCTACTAGATTACAAATTCATTTCCAGTAACATAAAAGATTTCCTTTTCTCAGCTCAAAACCTAACAATGAAGATAACAATGAAACAATTGCTCTATTGCTATCTCTATAAATATTTGATACTTGGTATTAAGAATAATAATGTTGCTCTTCAATTAACTTTTGTAACATATTGTTTTCTCTTCCCAGTTTTTCCTGGATATGTTTTTTGACCTTTCTTAGTCAATCACCATTAGATTTACTTCCTTTCTTCCCTACTCACTTCATAACATTTAATGACAATCTTAGTTTTTGCACTCTATTTTCACTTTGCTTCACTAATTAGGAACTAAACAAATATTCCCCTGAAAAACACAAGCACACAAGTGTGATGAATTCATCTTGCGTTATTAAGTAATAATAATGTTTTGAAACTGAACCTGATTTTCCGATATCTATCAATCTTCATCTTTGCAGGGTATTGCTAATGATACCAGAGTAGTAACTTGCCTGGACAAAATGCTTGCAGGAAACGAATAAAACTCACTAATTAGTGAGTTGCATAGTCAGAATATATTAATGTTTGAATTGTAAAATGTTAAAAACTAACAACTGGCCACTGTAAAATATAGAGAATAACAATTGAGATACTATGTGATTTACTTAAATTTTTCCAATTGTAGAAACTTTGTCCTGGATATATTTTTTTTAATTTGTCTTAACTGTTGTTAAAATAGTAACATGATTAAGTATTCCATTTCTTCCATCTAGAGGGTAGTGATTAATTTTATATTTCAAGATTTCTTTTTTCAGCCATGTGCCTTAACTTGACTCAAACTGATAGCATGAATACCCCCAATTAAACAAATGCAAATCTGTTTGTATTTGAAAAGAAAAGAAGTACCCCCACACTTTTAGTTACATTGAATTAATTCAAAAATTTTATATACTTTTAAGATAAGTTTGGTTATTCACATTTAGCTTAAACATATCTAACATAACTTCCTCTACCTACGTAATATGTTTAATAAAACATATTTTATATGTTAAAAGACCTATAAAATGTTGCTTAACAAATGACAATGATGTCTTATATTTGTATCTGTACTCATTACAAACAATAGAATAATCTGTTTGTGGGCTTTCATTGTACACCCAGAGGTGACAAGACATTTCGTGAGCAATTTACTGGGTATCTCATTAACTCTTCATCAACTAGGGATATGTAAGTTCATTCCATTACCCTTAATAAGCTTGCTTTTGAAGCTCTTTGTTTCTGAGATTTAAACGGGAACTCTGTCATCTGTCAGCCTACTACTGGACTTAAATAACCGACCAATAAAGTAGATGCAATGTGCTGCTAAACATTTCATCTGCTACAAATGAGTTAGGAGGTTCCCTTTCACACAAGGGATGCTATTTATAGCCTGTGGGAGAATGACAACTTAAGCAGGAAAGTTTGCATAGCTTCTAAGCATGAACGTTCCTTCTTCCCTTTAGGTGGATGATGCACATCTTCTCTCTCTAGGGCTGACCTCTATAATCCTCAGCCCAGAAACTTGATGTAAACAGAATAATTTAAAAATCCAGGAAGTATATAAATATATAAATTTAAAGCCAGGTGCGATGGCTCACCTCTACAATCCCAGCACTTTGGGAGGCTGAGATAGGTGGATCACTTGAGGGCAGGAGTTAGAGACCAGCCTGGCCAACATGGTGAAACCCTGTCTCTACTAAAAATATGAAACTTAGTTTGGTGTCGTGGCGCACACCTGTAATCCCAGCTACTCTGGAGGCTAAGGCAGAAGAATCGTTTGAACCTGGGAGGTGGAAGTTTCAGTGAGTTGAGATCTCCCCCTGCACTCCAGCCTGGGCAACAGAGCAATACTCTGTCTCAAAATAAGTAAATAAATACATAAAAATAAATAAATAAAATCTAAGTTTCAAAGAACTCTTTTTTTTTTTTTTTTTTTTTTGAGACAGAGTCTGGCTCTGTCACCAGGCTGGAGTACAGTGGTGCGATTTGAGCTCACTGCAACCTCCACCTCTCGAGTTCAAGTGATTCTCAAAGAACTCATGTTTTGAACTGAGCCAAGACAATATAAGACAAGTGAATGCTATTCAAAGTTTTGGTCCTCTATAAAGATGGATTAATGATGTTTCAAATGCATTTTACTACTGAATGACATGAAATGGTGTTCATAAAATTCATCAATTTTTGTTTTATAAAGTAATGGGAAAATACCAGAGTTTTAATGATTAAACCATTTTAGTATATAATCCTTCTACCCAATCTCTAACAAGTAGCTGCTCAGCCATTGCTGGAAAATATTGAGTTACATAGAACTGAATACTTCATTAATGGAGAATCTCAGATTTTAAAAAGTCTTCTTTATTCCTTTTCTCTTTTTTTCTATTTTTTTTTCATAAGGGGTTTCGCTCTTGTTGCTAAGGCTGGAGTGCAATGGTGCGATCTCGGCTCACCGCAACCTCCGCCTCCCAGGTTCAAGTGATTCTCCTGCCTTAGCCTCCCTAGTAGCTGGGAATACAGGCATGTGCCACCACGCCCGTATAATTTTGTATTTTTAATAGAGACGGGGGTTTCTCCATGTTGGTCAGGCTGGTCTCGAACTCCCGACCTCAGGTGATCCACCCGCCTTGGCCTCCCAAAGTGCTGGGATCACAGGCATGAGCCACCGCGCCCGGCCAAAATTCTTCCTTATCCTTAATCAAAAAATAACTTCTACTCATTTTACCACTTGTAGACATGTAAATCAGTCTAAATTCAAGGCGTAAATACAATTATCATTGACCAAAAAACAAATGCATTTCAAACTTTGTTTTCTTGAGTTGTTAAATGGCCCAGTTTATGTATAGAAACTTTCCCAACCCTGTTTACTAGAAATTTCAGTAAGATAAACCCTAACGTGGAGAGATAGATATTGTTGACATCAGAGAGATGAAGAATATATTTGTGAATATTTGTCCACCTACCTCTGAGGACTTTCCTCTATTTTAATTATTCTTCCCTTTAAATTAAAACTCCTTTTACCTGGGAATGATTTCAGCTAGAATCCTCTCTGATTAAAGCAAATGGCATTGTTAGTCCAAAGAGAACTTTGTTAGAACAAGTGAATATCTAATTTGTGAAATGTAAAGAGTAGACTATTTTGGCGCTTTTTACCTCCAAGAAACCCTTTCTATGTATCCCAAGTAAATCACCAGGGAGTGAAATACACAGAGCCACCTGCATTGCTTAGTAATGCACAGCACACGATATTTGCAAATAGCTCTGCACTTCGTAGGAAATAATGCCTTCAACACCAGAACCTAGCATAAGATAGCCTTTACCTCTCTGGTAGAAAGTTATCCTCAAGGTCACTAGTAAAATGCCTTTCTCTTTCAAATGCCAGCATTCAAATTGAATTCCATCTCTGCACTCTGCAGAATCAAACAAAATCTCAGCTTACATAATGATGCAGGCCCACAGCACCTGAAAGCGCCTTCTTTGTGGGGATGTGATAAATGAGGACTGCAGCTAGAACTTTCTTGCCAGAGGTAAAGGCTAAGTGTGAATTTGAACTGGGTCCAAAGCCTGATGCTTATTTGGACATTAAAACTGTCAGGTGATCCTACAAAACATGCCCAGTGATTGTTTACTGGGCCAGTTGGCTTTCTAAGTGCATTGTCTTCCAAGTTCTGTCTCACACTGTCACTCTACCTGAAGAGCAAAGAGACGTGAAATTGGTGGTAACAAGAGGATATAAAGTTTGTAATAAGATATTCTATTTTTTACATCAGTGCATTAAAAAAATATATAGGGCACTTAAGGATGTTCAGACAGTCGAGTTTTGGATAGGGTTAACCCTTAAACTTTGTTATGGGTTTTAAGCAGCTTCGTGGTATAAACTTCCCATAACATACAGTTTATTTTACTTATGTATGAATGTAATGATTAATCAAATAAACCTTTTTAATTGTTAGTGTTTTAAGAATTCATTTTCTGTGACAACACAGAACATCATAGTCCGGATTGATTGCTTTTTCTTTTGTTCTCAATAGGCATCCTGGGTGTGTTTTTAAAAATGCATTTATGAAGGTGTAACTTTCTTTTTATATTAATAGGTATAAGTATGTGAACAGTTGTAAACAAAAACTTGATTGGGAAAGAAGGTAAGAATGAAGGTGTGAAATAGTCACTTTTAACCTTTCTATTTCAACTATGTGGCAACTCATTATACATGGAACTATATTGCATTGTGCTTCTTTTAAAACTTTCTTAGCCTTTCTTAGCATCAGATTCCTTACTAATTAAATGGGTATAAAAAGATCATATTTTATCAAATCTGAGACACCAGTGGTGGTAACACACACCATTACTTTATATATCAATAGGGAAAACAAAATACTGCCTAAATTATAGCAATGCTTTCTTATCCCTTAGAATTGTTATTTTTTACTTACTGAAAGATCCTTTTTTAAACCTTACTTAGACATACTTAATTGTATGTCACACATTTGTTTTTATGGTTTTCTGTGGGCATAGTATCTTTTTTTTTTTTTTTTTTTTTGAGACGGTGTCTTGCTCTGTCGCCCAGGCTGGAGTGCAGTGGCCGGAATCTCGGCTCACTGCAAGCTCCGCCTCCCAGGTTCACGCCATTCTCCTGCCTCAGCCTCCCCAGTAGCTGGGACTACAGGCACCTGCCACCTCGCCCGGCTAGTTTTTTGTATTTTTTAGTAGAGACAGGGTTTCACCGTGTTAGCCAGGATGGTCTCGATCTCCTGACCTCATGATCCACCCGTCTCAGCCTCCCAAAGTGCTGGGATTACAGGCTTGAGCCACTGTGCCCGGCCCATAGTATCTTTTAATATGGTATAAACAGCTATGAATGACCTGTGCATTCACAGGCAATAGAAACTAAGTCCCTTATGACTGACAATGACTATAGCCCACCATCAATTATAGGTGATCCCAAGGTCAAAAGTGTCATGACAATATCTGAAGACGAAAAAGAAAATGTATCTTGGACTTTGTCAAGTGTGGAGTTATGTTATTATCAATACAAATAACTATTATTATTATAATTATGTCTATTATTATCAAAATCATTTGTATGCCATAGATGAATATATTTCTAACTGAACAAAAATGAACATCCTGAAGATAATCTGCTTCCACACTATAGAAACTATTGTGTTACAGTAATTTTTTAGTGTAGCAGAGAAAATAATGTCTCCTTTTTGCAGCATAAATTTTTGTGGGGGCTTTCTCTGGCCAACTGTCATCAATAATTTGATATCCAGTTATTGGATATGCAGAACTATCAAATTCTTCCAGGTACTAGGGATGGCACCACTCTTGAATAGATTTTCCCGTAAATAAGGGAGCATATTTCCCTTTTAACAGTGACTCTCGGCCGGGTGCAGTGGCTCACGCCTGTAATCCCAGCACTTTAGGAAGTAGAGGCGGGCAGATCACGAGGTCAGGAGTTTGAGACCACTCTGGCCAACATGGTGAAACCCTACCTCTACTAAAAATACAAAAATCAGCTGGGATTGGTGGTGGGCGCCTATAATCCCAGCTACTTGGGAGGCTGAGGCAGGAGGGCAGGAGAATTGCTTGAATCCGGGAGGCAGAGGTTGCAGGGAGCTGAGATCGTGCCACTGAACTCTAGCCTGGGTGACAGAGCCAGAGTCTGTCTCAAAAAAAAAAAAGAAAGAAAGAAAAAAGTGACTCTGTGTGATTGGCCCAAAAGTACAACCAAGTATATAAACCAGACCCTCGCACTTGCTTTCCTTTCAACTTCTACTTCCTCCTGTGACAGGGAAGCTAAAAAATAAATGATAGCTCCATCTGTCAAGCTTTACCGACTTTAGGGCTTTATATAAATTCCATGAAACCTACATATTCTCATTTGATAGCCTCGTCATAGCTGAACACTACATTGCACTGCTTCTCAGTCAACAGAAGTATCTTTGGAGTCATTTGGCATGTGCTTTGCCTCTGTGATTCGCTGTGTCTCACAGTGCAAGGTATATAATGCCACAGAATATATATAGTTCAGTAACATTCCTAATTCACTCAGGCAAACGAGAAAAATATTAGATGACAAAACATAGACATTAATTCCTAAGTATGATCTTTAGAAGGATCAAAAATGTTTACAGCTTATACTTAAGCTCCCTTCATCCGTGTAATAAACACAAACCCATTTAAAACTTGTCACTTTTGTGTTTTCAATAAAAGCAAGGGTGAATCATTAAAGACAGAAAGTAAGAAAAGCCAGGGTCTGCTACTGTTAATAATATTATGCACATCATGTATATTTCTGTCCAGGAGAATAAGATATAAAATATATATATTCAAAAATCAAGATGTATGAAATTCTTTGAGTTTTCCAAATTTTGAGATATTTAGCCACCTCATAGTCACTATGGCTTCTCAACTTCTAACTTCTCAAATTGCTTGTCTTCCTCTTCATGACCTAGCCACACATCATTCCAAGCGGAGCCCTAACAAGGGGACTTGGTATGTGTCCCAGAATTTTTGTCTTGAGATGTGCTCCTCTGCTGCCCTCTACTGTAAGGATCAATAATTTTTTACAAGGAGCCTGAATACATACAATGTTTTTATTAATTGAAAAGCAGAATGCTAATTAAAAACTCTACTTTGGGGGGAAAAAGACACAATAGCAAACTAAAAATAAGAGGTTATAATTCTTTCTTTTCTCTTATAAAAGTTAGACCTATATAATTCTTTATTATTATAAACTACCCCCAAAAATTGCTACTTTAAGTCACCATTATTAAAACAATGTTCCAAAAACATATGAAGTCATGCTAAGCAGAATTGGCTGTATTGGTAGTGGCAGGAAGAAATTGTCTCAGGATCTCAAGTTGCAACTTTAAAATTCATTCCATGATAAGTAAATTAGTGAAAATAAGAAGGTAGTAAAATGCTTATCCTTTGACTTCTACTCCTAAAGTCCCCTTTCTAAATGTATTATTTCTTTACTAAGGAGAGAAAACAAGTTCATTTATTTTCCTTTCTTATCAAAACTAGAATGGAATGGATTGTCAATTATTTACCTTAGTTTATAGTTGGATCAATTTCAGTTTAACAAAAACTCATTCAAATTAAATCTCTTGCTATTTCATGTCCTTCTTTCCAACCTTCCTTCTTTAAACAAATATTTATTGAGTATATTTTGTGTCCCAAATACCTTCTTAAGAACTGGAACAAGACTGGTTCCTGCCTTCCTGGAACTTACAGTCTATGGAGACATTTAATTAAAATATTATAGGAATAAGAATTCAATTGTAATTTCCTTTTTTTTCTTTTCTTTTCCTTTTTTTTTTTTTTTTTTTTTTGGTGAGATGGAGTCTCACTCTGTCACCCAGGCTGGAGTGCAGTGGTGTGATCTCGGCTCACTGCAACCTTCGCCTCCCAGATTCAAGCGATTCTCCTGCCTCAGCCTCCTGAGTAGCTGGAATTACAGGCATGTGCCACCACGCCCGGCTAATTTTTTTTTTTTTTTTTTTGTATTTTTAATAGAGATGGGGTTTCACCATATTGGCCAGGCTGGTCTCGAACTCCTCACCTTGTGATCCACAAGCCTCAGCCTCCCAAAGTGCTGGGATTACAGGCATGAGCCACCAGGCCGGCCTATTTAATTGTAATTTTCTGAAATATTATAAGCAGAGTGAGTAGTGTATGGAAGGGAACTTGGTGCACTCAAGGAACTGAAAGGTTAGTGTGCTGAAGAAATGTTGTACGTGAGGCCATAGAATGAGGCAAGAACAGAACATGCTGGTCTTTGGGATGTGTTACGGATTTTCGCCTTTATCCAAAGAGTAGTTCGAAATTATTCAATCATTTTAGGCAAGAAATGACATGATCAGACTTGTGTTTAAGAGAGATCCCGGCCGGGCGCGGTGGCTCACGCCTGTAATCCCAGCACTTTGGGAGGCCGAGACGGGCGGATCACGAGGTCAGGAGATCGAGACTATCCTGGCTAACATGGTGAAACCCCGTCTCTACTAAAAAATACAAAAAATTAGCCGGGCGTGGTGGTGGCGCCTGTAGTCCCAGCTACTCGGGAGGCTGAGGCAGGAGAGTGGCGGGAACCCGGGAGGCAGAGCTTGCAGTGAGCCGAGATCGAACTCCAGCCTGGGCGGCAGAGCGAGACTCCGTCTCAAAAAAAAAAAAAAAAAAAAAAAAAAGAGAGAGATCCCTATGCTGTCCACATAGGATGAGTGGGAACATGACAGAAGGTAGGGATTTTTGTTTTGTTTTTAGGAAATATTGCCTAAATCCACTGAAACATAATAAAGGTCTGAAACAAGGAGAAGGTAGTGTACAACTTGGAGACATTTTTAGGTAGTACATTTAAAATAACTCAGTGTGTGGTTGGATAGATGTATACAAGAAAGAGGTAATAAACTGTCACAAGGGAACAGTAGTTCTGATGCAGAGAAGGAATGTGAATTCACTAATAAGTGTACTAAATTTCCTCTGTAATTTAAAACAAAACTGTTCTTTACTCTTCTCCCTCAAGCATACCCAAATGTACATAATCATCCCAACATTTCAAAGGAATTCCAGGCATGTTTCAGCCATATTTCAGACTAAACTGATATGGAAGATGCATCTATAAATAAATTGAAATGCTGATTAAATTTAAATATATAAGTGTATAAATATATATTCATAGATGTATGAATATGTTTTAGGTATGTATGTATATGCATGTAGATATAGGTGTGTGTGTGTATATATGTATATATATGCATATACATATGTATATAAAATCCAAAGCCTGCAGTCATAAGCAAATAAAAAACTGCTGCTTACACAAAATCACAAATTGTAAAACATATAAGGAAACAAATAACAATCTTTGTTATTTGTAATACAACCAACAGGAGTATTAAGACCTAAAAACTACAGATAATGTAACAATCTGAAAAGGACTACAAAATAAACTTAAAGTGATTAAAGAAGTAAAAGAAAGATAGGCACCATAATAACATAAAACAGTATGAATGAAAGATCATGCAGATTTTAAATTAAAACTAATTCTGAAAATATCAAAAGTAAGAGAAAAATATCTTCAGAATACTACTAAACAACGGAAAAAAAGAGAGAATTGCTGGACCACCCTAATGGAAAAATCAAAGGTTTATCTTCTGAAGACACTTAACCAAAAAAGACCTGAACTCAGGAATAGCTGAGTTTCAAAATAAGATGCCCAGTAGAAAGGTTCTACAGAGAATGACTTTTATTGGGAAGGGTAATGAAATCAATTACCCATTCTGTCGTGTATCCAACAGTCAGAAACTCCTGACCATGCACGCGGAGTTTCTAATGAACTTTTCAGAAATTAAGTTTTAATCTTAAACTTACTGGAAATAAGTTCTACTTCCTCCATGTAAAAGTATGTGGTGGCCAGGCGCAGTGACTCATGCCTGTAATTCCCAGCACTTTGGGAGGCCAAGGTGGGCAGATCATGAGGTCAGGAGTTCGACGCCATCCTGGCTAACATGGTGAAACCCCGTCTCTACTAAAAATACAAAAATTAGCCGGGTTTGGCAGTGAGTGCCTGTAATTCCAGCACTCGGGAGCCTGAGGTAGAAGAATCACTTGAACCCAGGAGACAGAGGTTGTAGTGAGCCGAGATCACGCCATTGCACTCCAGCCTGGCGACAGAGCAAGACTGTGTCTCAAAAAAAAAAGTATATAGTATAGTGTTTAGGTGAAGGAGAAGGGACAAAATGGAGGAAGGTGAACAAGATGGTATAGTCCCGATTGCTTCCGCGTTCATCACCAACTTTCCCACACCCGGGAAAGTGCAGGACAACCATGCACCAGGTGATGTCAATCCAAAGAGATTGAAACTTACCCAGCCACGCCTACAGAGACGCCCCTATCACACCCTTATCCTGCCCACGGACCTCCCCCTTCCAGTAACAATGCATAAAAGTCCGCTGCCGGCAGGAGCCGGTGTGACTTCTTTGGCCCCTCCTACTTGTGGACCGGAGAACCTCACCCGAGAGCCCCGGCGCGACTTCCCTGGCCCCATACCTAAGGACTGGAGAACCTCGCCCAAGAGTGTGTGCATATTTGCAATAAAAGGCTGCCGCTTTCTTATGTACTTTGGCCTCATGTTTAACTATTTAGCTCTCCCAAATTAAATTAAATTAAATTGAGACATACAGGACCTGCCTTCCTGCATACACAGCTAGAAAACCAGGCAAAATATATGAAACAACACACAGAGCAGAACTGTGATCCTTGAGGCGTAGGGGGAAAAAAAACCTAAAATCAAAATAGCCCTTGATCATCTCAGCTTCCCATCTGGAGCTAATTTTCAGACTACGGCATAGAGAGGGAAAAGTAAAGCCAACGCCTTCACTGAGATGAAAAGAGACAAGAATTTTAGGAATTCAAAGTGGCAGGTATTTTAAGAGCAGAGTACCAGGGAACCATGCAGAAAAAGAGCTCCAGGCTGGACATGTGGCTCATGCCTCTAATCCCAGCACTTTGGGAGGCTGAGGTGGGAGAATCACCTGAGGTCAGGAGTTCAAGACCAGCCTGGCCAACATGGTGACACCCCGTGTCTACTAAAAATACAAAAATTAGCCAGGTGTGGTGGTGCATGCCTGTAATCCCAGCTACTCTGGAGGCTGAGGCAGGAAAATCGCTTGAACCTGGGAGGCGGAGGTTGCAGTGAGCCGAGATCATGCCACTGCACTCCAGCCTGGGTGACAGAGCGAGACTCCATCTCAAAACAAACAAACAAACAAACAAAAAGGCTGCAGAACACTGCAGAAAGATCCATTCTAATATTTTTTAATTTTAGACATGTGTTAAGTAAAACTCAATAAAACCAGGCAAAGTATAATACCCAGAAAACTATAAGCTGAACAATTTCCAGATTTCATACAAAGTTTGGAAATACTGGAGTTCCTACCACCCAAGAAGAAAAGATGCTAAGTTCACAGGACATTCATTAGAGATCTCGGAACAGGCATGCCTTAGTAGTAGCACTAAATAGTCCTAAAGCAAAGGGTAGCATAGACCCATACTAACAAAGCCTGAAGACAAACCTCCGAAGAGTAGAGCTGATCCCCATTTAACTGAACTGTTTGCCAAAACAAACTTTAAGATCATTAAAGGGAGAAAACAAGATTCAGATACTCAACCACATAAAAAGTATAATGTCTATCATCTAAACAAAAATTGCTAGATATTCAAAGAAGAAGAAATACTTGATCTATACCAGGAAGAAAAGCAAAAGTGCAATAAAGAGATCCTGAAATGGCAGGGGCAATGGAATTAGCAGATAGAGACTCCAAAACAGTTATTATAATTATGCTCCAGGATTTAAAGAAAAATGGAGAGCTGGGTGCGGTGGCCCACGCCTGTAATCCCAGCACTTTGGGAGGCCGAGGTGGGTGGATCATGAGGTCAAGAGATCAAGACCATCCTGGCCAACATGGTAAAACCCCCTCTCTACTAAAAATACAAAAATTAGCTTGGTATGGTGGCATACGCCTGTAGTCCCAGCTACTCAGGAGGCTGAGGCAGGAGAATCACTTGAACCCAGGAGGTAGTGGTTGCAGTGAGCCGAGATCATGCCACTGCACTCCAGCCTGGCAACAGAGTGAGACTCCATTTCAAAAAAAAAAAAAAAGGAAAATGGAAGATATTTTTACAACAATAAATGGAACTTCTTGCATTGAAAATACAGTAACTGAAATAAAAAATTCAAAGGAATTATGTATCCAAAGATAAGAAATTGCAAGAGAAAAATTCATTGAACTTCAATATGCAGCAATAGAAACTATCCAAACTGAAGCACAAAGAGAAAAAAGACTGGCAGGAAATGAATGGGCTTTTATGAATTTTGAGACAATATCAGACAGTATAACATACATGTACTTGGAGTGGCAGAAAGAGGTAACAGAGATAGAAAAAAACTATTTAAGAAATAATGGTGAGAAATATTCTTAACTTGACTAAAATTCTGAACCCACAGATTTGAGAAACTCAATAAAGTACAAGTACGCTACAAACAAATAAACTATTGCAATCAAATTGCTGAAAACCAGAGATAAAAAGCATTTATTAAAAATAACACACACACACACACACACACATATTATATATAGAATTATATACATTGAAAACCATAAAGACTATCAAAAAGCTCCTGAAGCTGATAAACAACTTCAGTAAAGTTTTAGGATACACAATCAATATCCAAAAGTCAGTAGCATTTCTATACATCAATAATGTTCAAACTCAGAGGTGGGGGCGATCTGGTTGCAACATCTGTCACCCCATTGATCACCAGGGTTGATTCAGCTTATCTTGCTGGCTAGGCAGGTGTCCCCTTTCTCCCTCACAGGTCCATGTGTGTTCCTCCCAAAGCTGTGCACTTGGTCAAAGAGGACAACCACCCCTGATAGAGAAGGAGCTGTCTTCACTCAAGGGTATACGAATGGCTGCACTCCCTGCTAGAACCTCCAAACAAGCTCTCAAAATCCATTTGTAGGAGAACATAGGGTAGTAAAGCTTCCAAGACTCCAGACACATCTGAATGAGGCACTGCATGTGGCAGTCGGCCTTTCTCTTTTAAAAATAATAATAATGGCTGGGTGCAGTGACTCGCGCCTGTAATCCCAGCACTTTGGGAAGCCGAGGTGGGTGGATCACCTGAGGTCGGGAGTTTGAATCCAGTCTGACCAACATGGAGAAATCTCATCTCTACTAAAAACACAAAATAAGCCAGGCGTGGTGGTGCATGCCTGTAATCCCAGCTACTTGGAAGGCTGAGGGAGGAGAATCACTTAAACCTGGGAGGTGGAGGTTGCGGTGAGCCGAGATGGTGCCATTACACTCCAGCCTGGGCAACAAGAGCAAAACTCTGTCTCAAAAATAATAATAATAATAATAATAATAATAATCAAATTGAGAGCCAAGTCAAGAATGCAATCCCATTTACAATAGCAACAAAAAATAATAATAAAATACCTAGAAATCCATCTAACCTAGGAGGTGAAAGATCTTTACAAGGGGAAGTATAAAACATTGCTTAAAGAAATCATAGATGACACAAACAAGGATTATGAATTGAACTAATCAATATGATTACAATGATCATTAAAATGGCCATACTGTCCAAAGCAATCTACAGATTTAATGCTATTCCTATCAAACTACCAATGTCCTTTCTCACAGAACTAGGAAAAACTCTTTTAAAATTCATATGGAACAAAAAAAGAGCCCGAATGGCCAAAGCAATCCTAAGCAAAAAGAACAAAGCCAGAGACATCACATTACCCAACTTTGAACTATACAATAAGGCTACAGTAACCAAAACAGCAGGGTACTGGTACAAAAGCAGACACGTGGACAAATGGAACAGAATAGAGAACCCAGAAATAAAGCCAATAGCAGTAATCTGATCTTCAACAAATTTGACAAAAATAAGCAATGGGGAAAGTGCTCACTATTCAATACATGGTGCTGGGATAGCTGGCTAGCCATCTGCAGAAGAATGAAACTAGACACCTATCTCTCACCATTTACAAAATTTAACTCAAGAGGATTAAATATTTAAGTGGAAGACCTCGAACTACAGGAATCCAAAAGAAAACCTAGGAAACACCATTCTGGACATTGACCTTGGGAATTACTTTATGACTAAGTCCTCAAAAGCAATTGCGACAAAAACAAAAATAGACAAATGGGACCTAATTAAACTAAAGAGCTTCTGCACAGCAAAAGAAACTTTTAGCAGAGTAACCAGACAACCTACACAATGGGAGAAGATATTCACAAAATATGCATCTGGCAAAGGTCTAATATCCAGAATCCATAAGGAACTTAAACAATTGAAGAAGCAAAAAGCAAACTCATTGAAAAATGGGCAAAAGATAAGAACACACGCTTCTCAAAAGAAGACATACAAGCAGTCAACAAACATATGAAAACATGCTTCACATCACTAATCATGAGAGAAGTGCATATCAATCCATAATGGGATGCTTTCTCATATTAGGCAGAATGGCTATTATTAAACAGTCAAGAAACAACAGATGCTGGTGAGGCTGTGGAGAAAAGAGAACGCTTATATATTGTTGGTGGGAATGCAAATTTCTTTAGCCATTGTGGAAAGCAATTTGGAGATTTCACAAAGAGCTTAAAACAGGACAACCATTTGACACAGCAATTCCATTACCGGGTACATATCTAAAGGAAAATAAATTGTTCCACCAAAAAAATTCATGCACTTGCATGTTCCTTGCAATACAGTACACGATAGCAAAGACATGGAATCAACCTAGGTGCCTATCAACGGTGGGCTGGATAAAGAAAACATGTACGTATACACCATGGAATATGACACAGCTGTAAAAAAAAGAATGAAATCATGCTCTTCGCAGCAACATGGATACAGCTGGAGCCCATTATCCTAAGCAGGCTATTGGAATTAACACAGGGACAGAAAACTAAATACTGCACATTCTCACTTATAATTGGGAACTAAACATTGGGTACTCACGGATATAAAGATGGTGAAAATAGACACTCGAGACTACTAAAAGGGGAATAAGGGAGGTGGGGCAAGGGTTGAAAAACTAACTATTGGATACTACGCTCAGTACCTGGGGGATGGGATCCATTGTACCCCAAACCTCAGCATCATGTGATATACCCAGGTAACAAACCTGTACATGTACCTCCTTGAATCTAAAATAAAAGCTGAAATTAAAAAATAACACAAAGGCAAAAATAGGTTAAGAGTAAATGGATAGAAAGTTATATTCCATGGAAATGCAATATAATCATAAGAAAGCTAGAGTGCTTATATTAGTATTTGACAAAGTAGACTTCTGGAAAAGGAATATTAACAGAGACTCTAAAAAGACATTTTATAATGAAAAAATGGTCAATACATCAGCAAGATTTAACCATCATAAGTGTGACTATACCTAATCATTATGCGTTGCTTCACGATGGAGATAAGTTCTCAGAAATGCATCATTTGGCAATTTTGTAGTAGTGCAAACATCATAGAATGTGCTTACACAACCATAGATGATACAGCCTACTGCACATCTAGGTTATATGGTATAGCCTATCGCTCCTAGGCTGCAAAACGTACCCTGAATACGCAGGCCATTGTAACACAATGGCAAGTATTTGTGTATCTAAACATATGCAAACATATAAAAGGTACAGTAAAAACAAGGTATTATAAACTTATGGGACCACCATCATGTATGCTGTCTGTTGTTAACCAAAACATTGTTATGCTGTGCTTGACTGTAGTTTCAAAATAAATGAAGTAACAGCCGATAAAACTAAAAGGAGAAATAGACAATACACAAGTTTAGTTGGAAAGTTAAACACTACTTTCTTAGTAATTGATATAACAATTAGAGAGAAACTCATCTATTGAGATAATCATGTGGTTCTTGTCTTTGGTTCTGTTTATATGCTGGATTATGTTTATTGATTTGCGAATGTTGAACCAGCCTTGCATACCAGGGATGAAGCCCACTTGATCATGGTGGATAAGCTTTTTGATGTGTTGCTGAATCCGGTTTGCCAGTATTTTATTGAGGATTTTTGCATCGATGTTCATCAGGGATATTGGTCTAAAATTCTCTTTTTTTGTTGTGTCTCTGCCAGGCTTTGGTATCAGGATGATGTTGGCCTCATAAAATGAGTTAGGGAGGATTCCCTCTTTTTCTGTTGGTTGGAATAGTTTCAGAAGGAATGGTACCAACTCCTCCTTGTACCTCTGGTAGAATTCAGCTGTGAATCCATCTGGTCCTGGACTTTTTTTGGTTGGTAGGCTATTAATTATTGCCTCAATTTCAGAGCCTGCTATTGGTCTATTCAGGGATTCAACTTCTTCCTGGTTTAGTCTTGGAAGAGTGTAAGTGTCCAGGAAATTATCCATTTCTTCTAGATTTTCCAGTTTATTTGCGTAGAGGTGTTTATAGTATTCTCTGATGGTAGTTTGTATTTCTGTGGGGTCGGTGGTGATATCCCCTCAGTAGCAATATACGTGACATGAACAATCCTATCATTTAACTTGATATAATAAACATGTACAGAACACTACAGAAAACAACTACACAATACAATTTTTTTTACAAGTGGAAAATTCCCTGAGATAGATTATATACCAGGACATAAAACCATAAAACAAGTCTGTGGAAATATGCAGTGTATGTTCTCAGACAACAGTAGAATAAAACCGAAACTCAACAACCAAAAGATAGCTAGAAAATTCAAAATTATTTGGACATTAAGTATCATACTTCTAAATTGTGCATAAACCAAAGAAGACAAATAATAAATGAAATAAGAAAATATTTTGAACTGGAATGATAATGCATAACACATTAAACTTTTGAAATGCTTTAAAATTTCGAGACTTAAATGCTTATATTTGGTGAAAAGAATCTAAAACCAAAAACCTAACCTTTCAACTTAAAAAGCTGAAAAGGAAGAGCAAATCAAATCCAAAATAAGTAGAAGGAAAATATTCAAATTTATAAAGTAGAAAAAAAAATTGAGAGGATTAATGAAAATTAAAAAGCATCTTTTCAGAAGATTAATGAAATTTGTAAAATTCCAGCTGAATAATGATGGATTCTGACAAATGGAATGACTGTATCAGGGATGCACATTTAAATTAATGAGAGATATTATCACTTACCTGAAAAGGATTTACCCATTTATAATACACCGGGGTTTATGAAAACACCATTTTTGCAAGTCCTCTTTAACGTTAGATATTAATCTTTTTAATTCTTTAATTAAAATTTTTTTATTGTTTTAGTTTTTATTTCCAATGATGATTAGAGAGTTGAGAATCTTTGATGTATTTATTGGCATTTTGTATTTTTTTCTTCCATGATCTGATCTTTGTTTTTTTCTTATTGCTTTGCAGAAGTTCTTTTGATGTTCTGGACAATAGGATTTTGCCTGTTATATATTTATGTGGCACGTATTTCTTTCTTGTGTGTTGCATCTCTCTTAATTTTGTTTTATACTCTATAGAAGTTTAAATATTTTAGTCAAATCTGAGTTGACTTACAAGTTTTGTGATTACTGTGGAAGCTCTTCACTATACTAATTTTCTTAAAAATCTTTATTCAATAATTGGGTTTGACTTTTATATTTAGCTTTTAGAAATGTATCTTGTATGGCATGAAGTAGAAATTGACTTTTGCTCATTTCCATGTATAGACAATTATGTCAAGAATATTTATTAAATACACCACTATACTTTTTCCTCTATGGTAAAACATCACCTTTATCATAAACTAAATTCCCACATATATTACTTTGTTTCTGAACTCTATTTTGTTCTTTCAAGCTATGAAACTATTTCTATGCCAATGCTACATGGTTTTAATTATCATGGTAATATATGGTTTTCTATAGGTAGCAGGAAAAAGTTTTCATTAAACATATTTTTGAGACTTTGAAAAGTATTGTACTACGTTTATTAGAGTTACTTGGGGAAATTTTTCTTTCTTTTTTTTTTTTTTGAGATGGAGTCTCGCCCTGTTGCCCAGGCTGGAGTGCAATGGCATGATCTTGGCTCGCTGCAACCTCTGCCTCCTGGGTTCAAGTGATTCTCCTGCCTCAGCCTCCGGAGTAACTGGGATTACAGGCACTCGCCACCACACCCAGCTAATTTTTTGTATCTCTAGTAGAGACGGGGTTTCACCATGTTGGCCAGGCTGCTCTCAAACTCCTGACCTCGTGATCCGCCCGCCTTGGCCCCGCAAAGTGCTGGGACTATGGGCATGAGCCACCGTGTCCGGCCAGGGATTTTTTTTAACATCATGAGTCTTCTCATTTAAGAAAATGGGAACAGTTTTTATTTATAAAAGCCTTAAAAAAAAAAAAAGGGACCAATTTATATTACACTTTCTTGTTCTTTTTTTAAATTTCTTTCTTTCTTTTTTTGAGACAGAGTCTTGCTCTGTTGCCCAAGCTGAGTGCAGTGATGTGATCTAGGCTCACTGCAATCTGCTCCTCCTGGGTTCAAGTGATTCTCCTGCCTCAGCCTCCCGAGTAGCTGGGACTACAGGCGGGTGCCGCCACGCCCGGCTAATTTTTTGTATTTTCAGTAGAGACAGGGTTTCACCATGTTGGCCAGGATGGTCTTGATCTCCTGACGTCGTGATGCACCCGCCTCAGCCTCCCAAAGTGGTGGGATTACAGGCGTGAGCCACCGCGTCCAGCCTTATACTTTATTTTTCTAATGGTGGAATTAGAAATGTTTTTTTAAACTTTTATTTATTTTAGGTTTGGGGTACATGTGCAGGTTTGTTATACCAGTAAATTGTGTGTCATGGGGGGTTGGTGTACAGATTATTTCGTCACTTGGATAGTAAGCATAGTAAGTAGGTAGTTTTTCAATCCTCACCCACTTCCCGCTATCCATCTTCAAGTAGGCACATGTGTCTTTTGTTCTCTTCTTTGTGTCCATGTGTGCTTAATGCTTAGCTCTCACTTACAAGTGAGAACATGTGATACTTGGTTTTCTGTTCCTGCGTTAATTCACTGAGGATAATGGCCTCCAGCTTCATCTGTGTTGCTGCAAAGTACATGACTTGTTCTTTTTTTATGGCTTCATAGTATTCTGTGGCATATATGTACCACACTTTCTTTATCCAGTCTACCATTGATGGGCATTTAGGTTGATTCCATGTCTTTGCTACTGTGAATAGTGCTGTGATGACTGTATACGTGCATGTATCTTTATGGTAGAACGATTTATTTTCCTTTGGGTGTATATTTTTGTAGGCTCTGCAAACTTCTAAAATCTATTGATTGAAATATACATAATCATCAAGATTGCCGTAAATTAGGTGAGGTTTTTATGTACATTTATTATAGTATTCATTTCATTTTTCTTTTTTGTTTTTGAGACTCAGTCTCACTCTGTGGCCCAGGCTGGAGTGCGGTGGTGCAATCTCGGCTCACTGCAAGCTCCGCCTCCCGGGTTCACGCCATTCTCCTGCCTCAGCCTCCCGAGTAGCTGGGACTACAGGCGCCCGCCACCTCGCCCGGCTAGTTTTTTTGTATTTTTAGTAGAGACGGGGTTTCACCATGTTAGCCAGGATGGTCTCGATCTCCTGACCTTGTGATCCGCCCGTCTCGGCCTCCCAAAGTGCTGGGATTACAGGCTTGAGCCACCGCGCCCGGCCTTGTTTTGTTTTGTTTTAGACGGAGTTTCACTCTTTGTTGCCCAGGCTGGAGTGCAATGGTACGATCTGTCGGCTCACCACAACCTCCACCTCCTGGGTTCAAGTGATTCTCCTGCCTCAGTCTCCTGAGTAGCTGGGATTACAGGCATGTGCCACCACGCCTGGCTAATTTTGTATTTTTAGTGGGGACGGGGTTTCTGCATGTTGGTTAGGCTGGTCTTGAACTCCTGACCTCAGGTGATCCGCCCGCCTTGGCCTCCCAATGTGCTGGGATGACAGGTGCCAGCCACCATGCCCAGTCAAAGATGTTTTCTAATATGCCAGTGACTTTCAGACTGTAGGGTGTTGATGCCTGCGAGTTTACAGAGTGATTACCAAGTGTCCCCAAATTTTTATGTACTAAACATTATACATAGATTAAATAAATGGTAGTATTGATTTAGTTTATATTTATTCTATGATATAGTAGACATTGCTGTGTGATATGTACACCTTATGTTGGCTAATGAATCCTTCACAAATTTATATATATATATATAGAGAGAGAGAGAGAGAGTGTTTACCATGCACCATGTACTGTGTTTGACAGTGAAAATATAGCATTGAATAGATCAGGCCAAATCCCTTCCTTGTCATGGAAGAGAAAGTCAATAAATAACTTAACAAGACAAGCGTTCCCAAAAAGGAAAACTGTGATAAGAGAGCGTAATCAGAGGAGGTTGTTTTAAATTAAAAAATCAAAGAAGGCTTCTTTGAAGAGGTGCTATGTAAGCTTAGAATGAGCCAATTATGTGAATAAGTGGGGAAAAGAGAAGGAACATTCTAGCAGAGGGAAAAGGAATAGAAAAGACTTGTTCAAAAACAGAAAAGAAGCAAGTTTGACTGGTACTTCACACGTAAGAAGAATGGTGCAGAATAAGATTGGAGATAGAGAAAAGCCAGTTTATTCAGGGTCTTTTCAGTATGCATTTTATTCTAAAATTAGCTGATGAGTTTTCAGCAAATTGATATGATTTATTTCAGAATTTAAAAAGAACTTGGACTATGGTTTGATGTCAATGTGCAGTAAATACAGGGAGAGATGAATCTCCAATCAAAGGGTCTATTTGGGAATAATATACAAAAAAATTGCAATTTGGGATACACAAACCAGGGTAGCCCCTAGGTGTGTCCAAAGAATGAAGGGAAAGGCTGGGGTTTTATTGGGGAAAAAGAGGAAGGTTAGGTAAGGGGGTACTGTCAGTATCTTATGGGAACTGGTGACTGGCAGCAGTTACTAGGTAAAATTTATAAACTGAAAGTCGTAGCAGGCCTTCGACGTTTTGGATTAGGTTTGTGAGACAGCTCTTGGGGTAGGTATTTGTGACATGCGTGCTTTTGCCTATGGTCCCCTGACTGTATTTTAATTGGGTATGCCAAAAATGACTCCATTTTGCATAATCATTGTTCACAGTGGGTACTAAGATCAGAGGGGACAAGGGTAGAAAAGGGTCACATGGGCAGAAAAGGGTCATATGGTCATCTGGGTGCGGCACAACGAGTTGACTAGTTTGCTTTCCACATCTGTTCTCCTTTTTCTATTTAGTAATAGCCTCAGTTTTTACCTGGCCATATCACCTCCGTGAACCCCGAAAATTTGAGACAGGTCTCAGTTAATTTAGAAAGTTTATTCTGCCAAGGTTGGGGACGCACCTGTGACAGTCTCAGGAAGTCCTGAGGACAGGCGCCCAAGGTGTTCGGGACACCGCTTGGTTTTATACGTTTTAGGTAGACACGAGACATCAATCAATATGTATGAAGTACATTACTTCCGTGCAGAAAGGCAGAGACAGCTCAAAGCAAGGCCCCCCCCCACCGAGGGCTTCCAGGTCACAGGTAGGAGAGAGACAGATGGTTCCATTCTTTGGAGTTTCTGATAAGTCTTTCCAACGGAGGCAATCAGAATATGCATCTATCTCTGTGAGCAGAGGAATGACTTTGAATAGAATGGGAGGCAGATTTGCCCCAGGGGTTCCCAGCTTGAAGAGGCCCAAGATATTTTCCTTTCAAGCTTCTCATCTAAAAGACTCCATTTTCCACCTGTCCCTAAAGCCAGATTGAAGACATGTGATTAAGTCCTGAACAATTTGTTTTAAGCAAAAGTAGAGTGTGAAACTTTCAGGAAGCTTCTAACATTGCCTGAGCCCTGTACTGAAAAACAGTGATGATTGAGAAATTCCTTCACCCTTTCGTTTTCTGAGACCCATCCCTAGCCCTGCCTTGCCTTTTGTGTTCCAGGAATGAATTACCTCAAAGAACTACCCTTTCTCACATGAGGTAGATAAGACTGTGTCTGTTTCTCCTGGCTTCTGTAATACTCTCAGATGACTCCCTTGTTTTTGCCTGAACCTGCTGACAAGGTCAGTCATGAACTCTCCAAGTCCCCATTGTTTGTCTCATGAATGATTTAGCTGAGATTAGAACAGTTTGTCGGTTTGAAACTAGCCAAACACTGACATAAACATTGCCTGTTCCGCCAACCGACCAGGACTTCCCCTGATTGTAAAACAACCCCAAATGGCAATCGCCCCACGTCTGCTCCTTTCTATAAAAGTCTAAGAAGGGGCCGGGCGCGGTGGCTCAAGCCTGTAATCCCAGCACTTTGGGAGGCCGAGACGGGCGGATCACGAGGTCAGGAGATCGAGACCATCCTGGCTAACACGGTGAAACCCCGTCTCTACTAAAAAATACAAAAAACTAGCCGGGCGAGGTGGCGGGCGCCTGTAGTCCCAGCTACTCGGGAGGCTGAGGCAGGAGAATGGCGGGAACCCGGGAGGCGGAGCTTGCAGTGAGCTGAAATCAGGCCACAGCACTCCAGCCTGGGCGACAGAGCGAGACTCCGCCTCAAAAAAAAAAAAAAAAAAAAGTCTAAGAAGGGCTGGGCACAGCGGCTCATGCCTGTAATCTCAGTGCTTTGGGAAGTGGAGGTGGGAGGACTGCTTGAGGACATGAGTTCAAGAGGAGCCTGGGCAACATACCAAGGCCTTGGCTCTACAAAAAAAAAAAAAAAAAAAAAAAGAACCAGGTGTGGTGGCACCTATAATTCGAGCCACTCAGGAGGTTGAGGCAGGAAGATGGTTTGAGCCCGGGAATTTGAGGCTGCAGTGAACTCGGATCATGCCACTGCAGACCAGCCTGGGAGGCAGAGTGAGATGCTGTTTCTATGCTAAAAACAAACAAACAAATCTAAAGGAAAATCACACTGCCAAGACACTCTGACATTAGGGTCTAGGGTATTCTGCTTATTGCAAAAGACTGAATAAAACCAACTCCTTAATTGTCAAGATCACGCCACTGCACTCCAGCCTGGAGACCCTGTCATTAAAAAAAAAAATTAAAAACATATATAATATTGTTCCAAACAATGCTATGATAAAAGTGCTCTGCAGTGAAATAAGTTTTGAAAATACTGTACACTATCACCAATATCCTTTGGAGTTTATAACACATTATTCACTTTTAGATATCTTCTGAGGAACGCAAGTAAAAAAGCTGCTTAGGCTAGGCGCGGTGACCCATGCCTGTTATCCCAGCACTTTGGGTACAACACCCAGGTGGGTGGAGTGCTTGAGCTTGAGTTTGAGGCCAGCCTGGGCAACATGGCAAAACCCTGTCTCTACAAAAAATACAAAAATGATCTGGGTGTGGTAGTACCCACCTGTAGTCCCAGCTACTCAGGAGGCTGAGGTGTGAGGATCGCTTGAGCACGGACAGCAGTGGTTGCATCGAGCCAAGATCGTGCCACTGCACTCCAGCCTGGGCAACTACAGAATAGTGTTAAGTTATTGTGATTCTCCTGCCTCAGCCTCCCGACTAGCTGAGATTACAGGTGCACACCACTACACCTGGCTAATTTTTTGTATTTTTAGTTGAGACGGGATTTCACTATGTTGGCCAGACTGGTCTTGAACTCCTGACCTCGTGATCTGCCCTCCTCGGCCTCCCAAAGTGCTGGGATTACAGACGTGGGCCACCGTGCCCTGCCCTAAGGTAATTTTTATATGCACTGGGAAACCCAAAAATGTGTGCAGCTGACTTAATTGTGGTATCTGGAATCAAACCCACAGTATTTCCAAAGTATGGCTGTATTAAAAAGAATGAGCTAGACAAATATGGCCTCATGTGCCATATTTATGGCACATGTGGAATTAATATTTTAATTCCACTCATGTGGAAAAATGTCACCAACAGAGTAAATTTTGTAAATGTAAATGGTAGAATAGCCGGGCGCGGTGGCTCATGCCTGTAATCCCAGCACTCTGGGAGGCTGAGGTGGGCGGATCACAAGGTCAAGAGACCAAGACCATCCTGGCCAACATGGTGAAACCCTGTCTCTACTAAAAATACAAAAATTAGCTGGGCGTGGTGGCATGCGCCTGTAGTCCCAGTTACTAAGGAGACTGAGGCGGGAGAATTTCTTGAACCTGGGAGGCAGAGGTTGCAGTGAGCCGAGATTGTGCCATTGCACTCCAGCCTGGAGACACAGCGAGACTCCATCTCCAAAAAAAAAAAAAAGAAGAAATGGTAGAATGATCTCACTTCTGTTTTTGATTATGCATAGAAAATGGATTTGGAAAGTCATAGAGAAACTGAATTGTTAAAACGACCTCTGAGAAAAAGGGATATAGTAGGTAGGAGCCAGTAGGGTGAGAGTGATACCAATGTTTATTTCATGTACTTTTTAAATTATATTAACACATTTTTAAAAATATGTATATTAAAGAAGTTTAAGACGTTTATAAAAATGTATATTAAAATAAATTTAATGAGTAATTATTGTTAACCTTTGGTACATTTGGGGCTTCCAAGGAAAGCAGGATAAATACAAACACGCGTGCATACATACATACGTGGAACAATTTTCAGGGGAGAGATTCCAAATCTTCAACAAAATTTTCAATTGATTCTGTGATCCCAAAAAGGTTAATACTGATGGTAAACAGGGCCACAGTATGACTCCACAAAGCAGGAAGGAACTCCAAGTAGTAAGATACATCATTTTCTCCAGGATACAAAGAAGGGTCTTCTGTCTTCCTCACCAAATATTCTCCGGCTCTGCCCTCATTTTCTTATACTGGTGGCGTTCAAAATATATGGTGTATTTGCCGGGCGTGATGGCTTACGCCTATAATCTCAGCAATTTGGGAGGCCACAATGGGCAGATCTCTTGAGGCCAGGAGTTTGAGATCAGCCTGGCCAACATGGTGAAACCCCATCTATACTAAAATTACAAAAGTTAGCCAGGCATGGTGGCACAAATCTGTAGTCCTAGCTACTCAGGAGGCTGAGGCATGAGAATCACTGGAATCCAGGAGGCGGAGGTTGCAGTAAGCCAAGATGATGAGATTGCAGCAATTCAGTTCCATCTTCAGGCTCCACTTCTAATTCTAGTTCTCTTGCTATTTCTGCCACATCTGCAGTTACTTCCTCCACTGAAGTCTTGAGCCTCTCAAAGTCAGCCATGAGGATTGGAATCAACTTCTTCCAAACTTCTATTAATTTTGATATTTTGACTTCCTCCCTTGAATCATGAATGTTCTTAATGGTATATAGAATGACGAATCCTTTCCAGAAGGTTTGCAATGTACTGTACTCAGATCCATCATAGGAATCACTATCTATGGCAGCCACAGTATTACAAAATGTGTTTTTTAAATGATAAGACTTGAATGTAGAAATTACTCCTTGATTCATGGTCTGCAGAATGGATGTGTTAGCAGGCTATGAAATCATTAACTGCCATCAGAGTTCTTGGGTGACCAAGTGCACTATTAACGAACAGTAAAATTTTTAAAGGAATTTTTTTCTAGGAGGTGAAATAGTGGGTTTAAAATATTCAGTAAACCATGCTGTAAACAGATGTGTTGCCATTCAGGCTATGTTATTCCATTTCTAGAGCACAGGCAGAGTAGATTTAGCATAATTCTTTTTTTTTTTTTTTAAAGTTGTCCTGAACATTTATACATAGGTCTTCCTGAAGACACACATTTTCATTTCTACTAAATACCTAGGTATGACTTTAAAATATATGTGTGTATGTGTGTATATATATGTGTATATATATGTGTGTATATATATATGTGTATATATATGTATATGTGTGTGTGTATATATGTATATATATGTGTGTGTGTATATATATGTGTATATATATATACACACACACATACATACACACACACACTTTAACTTCTGAGATACATGTGCTGAATGTGCAGACTTGTTACATAAGTATACATGTGCCATGGTGGCTGCACCTATCAACCTGTCATCTAGGTTTTAAGCCCTGCATGCATTCGATACTTTTCCTAAGATTTAGCGTAATTTTTTTTGTTGTTTGTTTGAGATGGAGTCTCGCTCTGTCGCCCAGGCTGGAGAGCAGTGCTGTGAGAGCAGCGGGGTTTCACCATGTTGGTCAGGCTGGTCTCAAACTCCTGACCTCGTGATCTGCCCGCCTCAGCCTCCCAAAGGGCTGGGATGACAGGTGTAAGCCACCGTTCCTGGCCAGATTTAGCATAACTCTTAAAGGCTCTAGGAATTTCAAAATGGTAAACGAGTATTGGCTTCAACTGACAACCACCAGCTACATTAGGCCTTAACAAGTGAGTCAGCCTGTCTTTTGAAGCTTTGAAGCCAGGCATTGATTTTTCCTCTCTCTCTAGCTATGAAAGTCTTAGATGTCATCTTCTTCGAATATAAGGTTGTTTCATCTCCATGAAAAATTATCCCTTAGTATGGCCACCTTCATCAATGATCTTAGCTAGATTTTCTGGTCAACTTGCTACAGCTTCTTCATCAGTACTCACAGCTTCACCTTGCTCTTTTATGTTATGGAGATGACTTCTTTCCTTAAACCTCATGAACCTCTGCTATCTTCAAACTTTTCTTCTGCAGTTTACTCATTTCTCCCAGACTTTAGAGAATTGAGAATCAGGGCCTTGCTCTGGATCAGGCTTTCATTCAAGGTAATGTTGTTGGTTGTATCTTCTACACGGACCACTCAAACTTTCTTCATAGCAGTAAGGTTGTTTATCTTTCTTATCATTTACTTGTTTAGTGGAGTAGCACTTTCAGTTTTCTTAAAGAACTTTTGCATTGCATTCACAACTTGGCTAACTGATACAAAAAACCTAGCTTTCTTTTGACAAAACTTTCTCACTAATCTTATCATTTCTAGCTTTTGATTTAAAGTGAGACACATGCAATTCTTCCTTTCACTTGAACACTTAGAGGCCATTGTGGGGATATAAAATGGCCTAATTTCAACATTGTTGTGTCTTCGGGAATAGGGAGGCCCAAGGTGAGAGAGATACAGGAGAATGTACTGGTCCTGGGGCAGTCAGAAACGCACAACATTGATCTATTAAGTTTGCCGTCTTATAGGGGCATAGCTGGTGGCACCCCAAAACAATTACAAGAGTTAACATAAAAAATCACTGAACACAGATAACGATAATAAATATAGTATTAACGGAAATGTTTGAAGTATTGTGAAAATTACCAAAATATGATGCAGAGACATGAAGCGGGTGTATGCTTGTGGAAATATGTTGCAGATAGACCTGCTTGATGCAGGGTTGCCACAAACTTTCAATTTGTAAAAAATGCAGTATCTGTAAAGCACAATAAAGCTAAACACAATAAAAGGAGGTACGCCTGTAATTCCTGGTATGAAGTACCATAGTTCTCCATTTTTTCCCCATTAGTTGTTAATCTGTTTCACATTTACTGAACTTCTCTCGGTGAGACACGCTGTGTGGCTGGAGAAATAGCAGGGAAGGAGACAGACATGGCTCCTGCCCTTAGAGAGCCAGCTCTCTAGTAGGGGGAGACACATCATTAACAAGTAAACTGTGCTAGAGTGAGGTTTCAAAGGCGAACAATTAAATTTTGGTCCTTGTTCTCCTGGAGCCTACATTTTAGGGTAATTAAATAAAATATGAAAGACCTCAACACTGACTGGAACATAATAATCGATCAGTAAATGTAAATTTTTGTTACTGCTTAAAAAATCGGTTACAATCTGCCATTGAATTCATTGTTCAAGATTGCATTCTGAATACTGGTGATGTGTTTTTGCCATTTGACTACCTTCTATAATTTGCCTTGCCTGCTTATATCCTTGGTTATGATTTTTCTGGTTTGGCTTTTACTAATGGACATGTAGTTCTGAAGCAGGAGAATAGGGTCTGGAGGCAGGGAATGTAAGGTTGCTTCACGCTGACTTCCTGGAAATAAATCAAATTGAAATACTTCAGCAATGACAGGAAGCATCCTCTCCATTTACATAAGGCTTATATCCACTAAATGAGTTTGAACTTTACTTCATCCTCTTCATTTACATAGAGCATATGCCAAGTAACCAATGGAAACTTCTAGAGGGCATTTAAACCCCAGAACATTCTCTAACGGCACTCTTGAGCCCCTATGCTTGGGGGCTCCTAACTTATGGGGTGTACTTTCATCTTCAATAAATCTCTGCTTTTTTTTTTTTTTTTGCTTCATTCTTTCCTTGCTTTGTTTGTACATTTTGTCCAATTCTTTGTTCAAGACGCCAAGAACGTGGACACATCAACTGGTAATAGCTCGTCATTGAATAAACACATGACAACCACTTGTCTACTACCTGTGCTGATAATTTCCTTGTATTACACTCAGTTGTCTTTTAGGTTCGTTAAGGTCATATTTAAACATGGACTTTTGAGATTTGTTGTAGCTAAACCCGTATATAAGCATTTAGGCTTCCTCCTTCTTTGGGTCTTTTCTTGTGGACGCCCATGCACACAGCTGTAAGCTTTTCTCCTGTTAAACTGTCTTATGTCAATTTGACCTCTTAGGCCCAGGTGGAAACCTTAAGAGGGTAGAGGGAGATTAGGTTTGCTCAGTATTGGAAAAGCCTGTATTGCAAGAGTGACGCTTTGCAGCTGCAGATAGGTGGCTTGAAGTTTCTTCCAACAAAAAAATTGTTTCCACAAAGCAAAGGAAGGAAAGCTCTTAACGGAGTGTTCCCTAAATAAACAAAGTTTTTTTGTTGTTGTTGTTGGTTTTTGAGATGGAGTCTCACTCTGTTGCCCAGGCTGGGAGTACAGTGGTGTGATCTCGGCTCACTGCAACCTCCGCCTCCCGGGTTCAAGCGATTCTCCTGCCTCGGCCTCTCGAGTAGCTGGGATTACAGGCGAGCGCTACCATACCCGGATAATTTTTTGTATTTTTAGTAGAGACGAGGTTTCACCATGCTGGCCAGGCTGGTCTCGAACTCCTGACCTTGTGATCCGTCCGCCTCAGCCTCCCAAAGTGCTGGGATTACAGGCGTGAGCCACCGGACCCGGCCAGGAAGGAAAGCTTTTAACCCGACGGCTCAGGGAGGACACCGGTAAGCAGCACTGTGTAGTTTTGTTTGGCTCGGAAGCCAGGTCAAGCATGGGTGATGGGGAATTCGCCACTTAGTTTGGAGCAAACGGTGGCCTCCTTTCTAAAGCTGACTGAGTGCAGAGGGCCCGGCAGCAATGCCACAGCTAGCAGAACCAGCCCAGAGAACGCAGCATTGGAGACTTGAGGCGGATGGTGCCGGACACAGAGCACGGGGCGCGGCTCCCACTTGCCTCCGGCTCCCGGAAGCGGGCGGGGCCACCTCGCGTCCCGGGGGCTAAAACCTGCGAGCGAGGACCGCGCGCGAGGCTCCTTAGCCGCGCGCCGAGCGGTTGATCGCCGTAGCTCCCGCAGCCTGCGCTCCCCACTCTGTGGCTCCATCCGCCATTGTGTAAGTGCGACTGCCGCCGGGCGCCCGGGCCGCGGCAGGGGGCGGCCGCCTCTCGCTCCCCAGGTTCCCGGATGGTGACGGATCCACGGGCAGAGGCGGCAGGGGCAAGCCCTCGGACCTCATAGCAGCCCGCGCGCGCCGGTCTGCGGTGAACCCCGCCCGCGGCGGCGCTGCAGGCTAGCCGTGGCGGGTCCCAACGCTGGGTGCCGCGCCGCCGCTCAGCTGGCTCCTGGGTCCCGAAGCGCGCCGTTGCCGAGTGCCGGGTTCAGGCGTCTCCCGTGCTGTTGGTTTTGCGCAGTGTTTAATTACAACTGAGAAAGTCTAACTTCACTTTTTTTTTTTTTTAAATGCAGAGGCCAATAATCCGTTATGGAGCATGCCTTTACCCCGTTGGAGCCCCTGCTTTCCACTGGTACTGTATTTCTTTCCACGTTTTAGTGTCACTGACATGCCCCTCCCCAGCGACAGGAACAGGTCGAAAGGACGGGGCTCTAGAGCCAGCGTGACTTCCAGCCTGGGTTCTGTCCCTGATTTCCTAGCTCTGTACCGCTAAGCATATCAGCCTCTCGCCGGCCTCATTTTCCTCATCTGAAAAAATGAGCTTACGTATCAGTCCTTGCTGTGAGGACGAAATGACACGATATGGTGTGTATAGTCCGCCTGGAGCCCAGTAAGCTCTTCCCGGCTGTTGCGCCTCCACCAGCAGCACGAACAAATCTGGAACGTAGCGGAACATTAGACATTGCAGGCATTAGGGACGGTCATCGTTGCTTGACCGTGATGCATTTTTAATCCATTCAAAGTGCCCCGAGCTTACCTAATAAAAGATTGGTAAATGGTTATATCAAGTGCTTTAAATGTATGTGACACTCAGGATTTTTGTTCTTCTAAGATTTGAAATTACTGTGTAACTGAGTGCAGGCTGGGCTGCTCCGCTGCTTGCCGAGCCAATCAACAAGGACGAAGTGCCCGGAAAGGAAAGTGACTACTTTCCAAAGCTAGCAGTGGGGAAGTGGTCCAAGCTTCTGCCTTAAAGAAACCATTTCAAATTTGGAGAAAATGCAAGGGCTTAAAAAGGGGAGCTTGGCATCGGGGCTCGGAGGCCCCAGTCTCTGTGACTTGCTCAGATATTTATCTTGGGTTGTTGCCTCATCTGCTGAATGGGCTGGCGCCATCTGGAGTATAACTGGGTTGCAAATTAACTGCAGCCTTGAAGTAATCTCCAGGTGGAGGAGAATGCAATAGTCGCCTGAATTGTTTCAAGATTAGTCTCTGGAACTTCAGACGAACACATAATTAGATAAGGGAAACGTTGTGTAAGGGGGTGCTTGGGGGAAAGAAGGAGAGCAAAGATTATCATCTCATTGTTAAAGGTAAGACAAGGCATGGCACAGGAAAGAGAAAAACTTTTGAAAACAAGACATTTGGGTACTTCACGTGGAAATAGATGGAATGAATGAGTTTGAGACAGGTTGTTAGCATTCATTCTTGTGTAATTGACTACTGTGTGATAATTTGGTAATGTTAAAGTATTTTTAATTATTTTTCATAACTTTCATAAATTTAAACAGCATAATTGTTTAAATGTTTACATTTGTTTTCTGTCAACATGAATTCATGGGTCTTGTTTAGGGCATTGAGTTTAACTTGTACGTTTTTCCACATGCTGGGAATAGTAGGTGACATTGACTCCTTACTCTCAAGTCATGTTTTTGTTTGTGACAGGGTCTTGCTTTGTTGCCCTGGCTGGAGTGCAATGGTGGTATTATGGCTCACTGCATCCTCGACTTCCCATGCTCAAGCGATCCTCCCACCTCAGCCTCTGGAGTAGTTAGGACTACAGGTGTGCACTACCCGACCTGGCCACTTTTTAAATTTTTTGTAAAGAAGGGGTCTCCCTGTGTTGCCCAGGCTGGTCTCAAACTCCTGGGCTCAAGTGATCCCAGTCTCCTGCTACCACGCACAGTTATGCCAACTGCTTTATATGCATGTTTATGTCTTATTCTACAGGCGAAGGAAAACAGTTACAGAACTAGAATCTTAACCCGGTTATTGTTTTAGGAGGTTAAAAGGTTGAGCGTTTATTACCTTAAACAGCTTTTCAAAAGTTAAAAAAAAAAAAAAAAAAAAAAAAAGGCCAGGTGCGGTGGCTCATGGCTGTAATCCCAGCATTTTGGGAGGCTGAGGCAAGAGGATCACCTGAGGTCAGGAATTCCGAAAGCAGCCTGGCTAACATGGTGAAACTCTGTCTCTACTAAAAATAGTCTCTACTAAAAGTTGGGTGTGGTGGCACATGCCTGTCATCCCAGCTACTGGAGAGGCTGAGATAGGAGAACTGTGGGAGAATTGCTTGAAGCTGGGAGGTGGAGGTTGTAGTGAGCTGAGATCGCGTCACTGCACTCCAGCCTGGGAGACAGAGAGAGACTCCATCCTCCATCTCAAAACAAAAACAAAAAAAAATCCAAAAAAAAAAACCAAAAAAACCCAGAAGGCATTGGCAAGCACATTTTGCAAATTTCCTACTTCTCGTTCATCCAGTATTACCAGGACAAATAGCATTTTCTAGAGTAAACATTTGATTCGAGTGATCTGTTGACTTTCAGATTTGTTACTGAAACCTCAGAGCCTTACTGTCTGAAGATTTCTGATGGTTTCTAGGTTAAAAGACATATATCAAGAGATACTGACTGCTGCGCAATAAAGATTATATTGAGGAGCTATAATATCTGAGTTTAAATCCTAGCTTTGCCACTTAATAGTTATATGACCTTGTACTTCCATTTCTTCATCTGCGATATAGGAATACATCATAGGGTTATTGTGTGTATAAATGAATTAGTACAAATCAAGCACTTCAGTAGCTATAAGCTGTTCAGCAGTAAGTCTGAGGGGAAAGCAAAAAGGCAGTTGAATCTCAGGGTGGATACTGAGATGTTTTTGAAAAGGAGGGAGCAGATAGCTCTGCCCCTTTGTTTTTATTAGAGGCTTAGTGGGGAAGGCCTTGACTGCTTAAGTCAGGACATTTGTAAGTTCCACATTGGAACAGGGCGGGTAGGGAAATGGTGATATGTGAAGTAGAGATCCAGGGGACAGAATCCAGTGCTCCCTTGGGTGGTTCTCACAGTTTCCTCCTGTTGTTCCTATGGGTAAAACTATGTAAGATTCTTGCCTTATCTGTAGTTTTGAACTTGAAACAAGGATTCGGGCAAGTTTGTGATTACTCTAGATTAGTATAAGGTATTTAACAACAGAGCTGTTACTCTAAGAGCCAGTGTAATGCTGGTCTTTTGCAGTAATTCAGTAAATTTTTGAGGTTAATTTTTTATTGGAGAGATTCCCTTTATCAAACAGATTTAGTGTTTAATACTCATCTGGCAGAGAAGTTTTTCTGATAGCAGCTTCTGTGAATTTGATTTGTTGGTGTTATCTGTAATGCTTACTAAGATTCAGTATAGTGGGCAGTCCAGCGATAAAGGTAGTTCTCTACAGATTAAGAAGTTGCTAAGAAAAGTTTTGTGGACCAAAATACCCTCTGGGATGATCACCAGCTCAGGGAAAGATGGAATTCTTTTTAAAATTATTTATTTATTTTTTCATAACTAAAATAAGTGCCCATTATTTAAGAACAAACAACTATCTACCCTAGAATGTGAAAGTTTCCTGTATTCCCTTTTCCAGAAATAACTATTATTTCTCCTACTTTAAACAAAATGGGTTCATATTACAAATTGTTTGTAAATTACTGTTTGGGGGCAGTGAGTTAAAATACATAAATATTTGTTACTACAAACATATGTGCTCTTTGTTCATTTTTTAATTTGTTTTTCAAACTAAGTAAAAAGTGTATCCTAGTTACCAGACATTATCAATCTAAAAATGTATGTGTTCTTTTACATTTTGTGTGTATGAATAAACAAAAATAGGCCTATTGAATACCCTTTTCTGCAACTGTTTTCACCTACTACTTTGTTATGTCTGTGTGTATAGATATCCCAACTGTTTTGTTTTTTTAATGGGCAGTATGGACTCAAATTCACTGGTCTTTCTTTTTTTTTCCTTTTCCTTTTTTTTAGAGATAGGATCTTGCTCTGCTGCCCAGGCTCCAGTGCAGTGGTGTGATGATTGCTCACTGTAACCTCTGACTCCTGGGCTCAAGCAGTCCTCCTGCCTTGGCCTCCCAAAGTGTTGGGATTACAGGCATGAGCTGCTGTGCCTGGCCTCACTAGTCTTAATAGACGTTTGTGGTAGTTACTTCCAGTTTGTACTATGACAGACTACAATGCATGTCTTTGATCCTACTATTTTTCATGTTTATGTATTTTAGTAGTGTCAATTTCTAGAAATGCAGTCGCCAGGCCAAAGGACATGTCTGCATTTCTGGTTATCAAGAGGATCTATCAGCTAACTGGTGTATATTCTTTGGTACTAGGTGCTGAGGGGGATACAAAATTGGAAGAAGTGGTCCCTTCTATCCAGGAGTTTATGGTCTAATTGTCAAGAACAAAACATAAGATTCCAGTGAGATTTGAATTATGTATTATAGAACCCACATAGGAACTGTAGAGACCAGGATGAGAGGCAGGCTGGAGTCGGCAAATAAATCATGGGGTAACTCTGACATCAGCTGGGCCTCCAAAAGAGCACTGGATTTAAATGGAGAGAAGCACAGGGAGGTTTCCAGAAGAGCATCGCAGGTGATGGGCCATCCTAGAGAGGGAGCTCAGTGCTGCATCTGGACATGAAAATAGACATGGTGGTGAGTGAGAGATAGTGTGACTAGGTTGGAGCGTGCTCTTGAGGGTTTTGGAAGAACGTGGTTGAACAGCGAGGGTAGAATCAGATTGTGGAGGAAGAGACATTTATCGCAGAGAAGGAGATAGTTTTTGAAAGTTTCTGTGTCTTCTGCCTTTGGAACATTCTATACAAAGCAGCTTTTTATAAACAGTAATCCCCCCTTATCCTAGAGTGATATATTCTAAGAACTCCAGTGCAGCGAGTCACCCACCTTTTTTGGCACCAGGAACTGGTTTTGTAGAAGACAGTTTTTCTGTGGACCAGCGGAGGGGTGGGTGGCGGTGGTGGTTTCAGGATGACTCAAGCCTTACGTTTATTGTGCACTTTATTTCTATTGTTATTGCATTGTAATATGTATATAGGTATATATTATTTCATGTAGTATATATAGTGACAGATCATCAGGCTTTGGGGTCATGTGAGAATCTAATGCCCTGCTGATCTGACAGGAGGAAGAGCTCAGCTTCACTCCTTCCTGCCCTACTGTGTGGGTGGGTTTGTAACTGGCCACAGACGGTCTAATTTACAGATGATTTGAAGTATACAGGAGGGTGTGTGCAGGTTGTATACAGATAAGGGGGGACTACTGTACTTTAAAACTCATTTAGATGTGTCATCGATGTCATGGTTCTGATTTACCAACCAAATATAGGTTAAAGTCCTTATCTTGAAGGCAGTTTTCAAGTGTACAATAAATTGTTTATTAACAGTAGTCACTGTGATAGTGCAATCACCTCTTTGTACTAAGGTAAACTCACATACCCACTATTTCCTTATAGGAACATTTGTTCTTGCGTCAGTATTTTCCCTTAGCTCATGCTAAATTTACCACCTAGAATGATCTTTGCCAATCCTTAGAATTATTATTCTTAAATTTTAGCCATTCTGTTGGGTGTGTATAGCGGTGTCTCTATGATTTTTGTCATTTTCCTTATGACAGATTTCTCATAATGTGTTCATTGACCTTTTGCATGCCTTCTGAAGTGTTTACGGCTCTTATTCATTTTTTCAATTAGATTGTCTTTCCTTTTTTATAAAAACGTATTTTAGGAGTTTTTAAAAAATATATTCTGGTTGCAGTTCTTTACATTTTGATTTTCTCATTATTAAAATAGGGAGAATGACACTTTCCAAGGAGAGTTGTGAAAATTAAACAGTGTATGTAAAGCATGTAATGGTGACATGTAAGAATTCAAGCATTTTAAGTGTTTTTTGTCTTTTTAAACTTTTCATCTGAAGGGTTTTTATTTTTAAATTGATACAGAATATTTAACCGGTAAGGGTGTACTATTGCTGTTTGAGGCCTTGTAAACGTAGGTGCCTTTTCAACATACTCTTAGACATCTAAACTTTTTGCTGTGTTCTTCAGTGCCTGTGATCATTTCGGTTTTTATCATGAAAATTTATGTTCAGAAATTACTATGCTTTAAACTTTTTTTAAACACTTTATAGTGTTTTACTTTATACACTTTATAGCCAACATAAAGGTAAATAAATAGTCAAATCTCAGAACAGTTATTTGCCTTGTGCTTATTTCACAAACTCAAGACACAGCAGTTACAGAGGTTTGAATTTCTAGTCTACTAAGAATACTGATCTTTTTATTTTTATCTTTTCAAATTTATTGAGGCGTGATTGACAAATAAAAGTGCTATATTTAGCCAGGAGTGGTGGCTCTCGCCTGTATTCCCAGCACTGTGGGAGGCCCACCCATCTGACTTCACTGTACTGTATTTACTTCTTTAAAGATCCTGTCTGCAAATACAGCCATGTTCTGCGGTTCTGGGGGTTAGGACTTCAACTTATGAATTTGTTGGGAGTCGGGGGGTGGGTGGGCACAATTTAGCTCATAACAAATAGGGTATGTCAATTAGCTTTTCAGCTGTAAACTAAAAAAAAACATCGACTGGGTCCATATTTCAGTATTACCATGATTTCCCAAAAAGAGGTTTTAACATGTAATTCTAATAGCATATAGGTAGTATATGAAGCAGAGAGTCAATTTCGGTCTTATTTAGTTGCTGTTTTCTACTTATATACAAAGGTTTTTCTGTTCATTCCTGTTTATCCCTTATGGGCCACACTGTAGTAGATGTTGTAGGAAAATAAAGGGTTGACAAATCTTACTGTGAAAGATTTCAGTATATAACAGGCTGTTTAGTACAACACAATGGAAATGTAATTTCATGCATCATATAATTCAAAACTTTCTAATAGTCTCATTAAAAAGGTTACAAATTTTAATTTTAAGTTTATGTCTTATTGAATCTAATCTAAAATTCTATTATTTTGACATGTGGTCAATGGAAATCATTACTAATGCTATAGTTTACATTTTTTTTTTTTTTGCACAAAATCTTCAAACTCCAGTGTGTAGTTTACGTATCTAGCACATCTCAATTCAGATGATAACTTTTCATTAGACATACTTGATCTATATTTAATTTGTGATAATTTGTCAAATGTTTTGTTTTTATTCATATTAGCAAGGAGCAACTTGTAGCCTTGTAACTTTGGAATGAACTTTATAGGCAAGGAAAAGAATATTTTGTTTCCAAAGAAAGCCTTGGGAATGGATACTAGAGATAGAACTGGACTAAAACCTAGGTTTTCTGATTATCTATTTCCCTTAATATTATAATGACTTTTGTTGTTGTTGTTTAAAGCAGTATGCCTGCTTTAAAACCTAGAAAACTTTCGGGGTTATTGTTGTTGATGATGTTGTTGATTGGTTTTTTAAGATACTTTCATCTGGTATGGTAAAGAAATTTCTGGGCCGGGCGCGGTGGCTCAAGCCTGTAATCCCAGCACTTTGGGAGGCTGAGGCGGACGGATCACAAGGTCAGCAGATCGAGACCATCCTGGCTAACCCGGTGAAACCCCGTCTCTACTAAAAAATACAAAAAACTAGCCGGGCGAGGTGGCGGGCACCTGTAATCCCAGCTACTGGGGAGGCTGAGGCAGGAGAATGGCGTAAACCCCGGAGGCGGAGCTTGCAGTGAGCTGAGATCCGGCCACTGCACTCCAGCCTGGGCGACAGAGCGAGACTCCGTCTCAAAAAAAAAAAAAAAAAAAAAAAAAGAAATTTCTGGCTAAAACTGCTGTGTAAGGATTAGCCTTATCTGCTGCTTAAGGATTGTGATATTTTTGTTATCAAGGGCTATCTCAGATAGTGGAAGATACGAATTTGTGAATTCTAGCTTCGAGGATTTTATGATACTCTCCTACCCAATCAGAAATCCTCCTATGTAGCCCTCAAATCTCTGGAACGTTTCCGGAACACTCCCTGTGTTGACTGTTCAAGGTTTTCTTGGTATATAAGGTATAATTGTTGGAATCCTTCCTTTTTATTTCTTTCAGCCTATTTCTAATTTACTAAGATTTGCTGTTAACTACCCTTTACTTATATTTTTACTTATTACTTATTATATTTGGTGTAGTTTAACTTTTCTTCATATTTTGTTTTATTTTCATATTTGCCTTTATTTTTGCTGTACTTTTAATTAGATTAGTTATATTTGATGACAACATTTTGATGCATCCTCATTGTCAAGGAGCAAATTGTTTCTCTTGCCTTAAATAAGATCTCATTAACTTTATAAGCTATCTTTTCCACATCATCTAGACAATCAATTTCCTTTGATTCAGTGGTATTTAGTCTTGTGGCACCTGCCCCCCATCTTTCCATGTTAGCATTTTAATAGTTCATGCCTTTAGAAACTAAAACTTCTTTTTTTTTTTTTTCTTTTTTTTGAGATGGAGTCTCGCTCTGTCGCCCAGGCTGGAGTGCAGTGGCCGGATCTCAGCTCACTGCAAGCTCCGCCTCCTGGGTTCACGCCATTCTCCTGCCTCAGCCTCCCAAGTAGCTGGGACTACAGTCGCCCGCCACCTCGCCCGGCTAATTTTTTGTATTTTTTAGTAGAGACGGGGTTTCACCGTGTTAGCCAGCATGGTCTCGATCTCCTGACCTCGTGATCCGCCCATCTCGGCCTCCCAAAGTGCTGGGATTACAGGCTTGAGCCACCGCGCCCGGCCAGAAACTAAAACTTCTAAAGTGAGTTTAAAAATAATTTTAAATCTTTAAAAAATTATCTAAATTTATATTTTGTAGCATTATTAGAAAGAATGGTTTTTTTTTTTTTAGATGAAACAATTAAAAATATCAAGTGAGCCTGTGGGAGTGGTTTTAATATTCACAGTGATAAAATGTTACAGCATAATTACAACAAAAAAATCTGTGGGTATTGACACATTAACACCAGGTATCTTTGAGGTTTTCTAGGAAAATGAGATGTGTTTGTGCGTTAACTTTCCATCAAATAAATTTTATTTTTTTTGTTGCTGTTGGTAGAATGCATCCGAAAGTTATTCTTTGTAGGTGGCAAACAAATGCTGAAACAAATGGATTTCATTCTGCGTATTTCTGTATCTTTATCATACCATTGTCTTTGAAGGTATTCATTTTTCACAGTGGAATTGTTTCGTTTGTTTTTATGACTTCCAGTGAATTTAAGCTTTTGATTTACTCATATAGGTCATGTGTAAGGTTTTGACTTGCCAGCCCAATTGCTGCCAAAAAACTCTTCTTTTTTCAAAGTAGGAAAACTGTTCTAGAAAAAGTTTCTTCCTAATCCAAGTACATATGCTGTGAGTGAATCCTGTGGATGGGTAGGAGGCCTTTACAAACTGTACTGTTCCTAGTGTGTGTCTTCCTTAGTAATCCTCTGAGAATAGCCATCTGGTTTTTTTGCTGGAACATGTTCAGATAGCTCAGTCTTTTTGAGCAAACATGTACCGTTATTGGACAGACAACTGATGACTAAAAATGTGTATTTAAAAGAAGCTGAAGTTTACCTTTAGTTCTCTTATTTTCCACCTTAAATAGCATAGAAGATCTTTACTTGTTTTCTACCTAATTACTCTTCAATTACTGAAAAATCTTAACCAGATCATAGTCATCTGTTGAACAATTATTTGAGTGCCTGCCTGCTGTGTACTGGTAACCATTCTAGGCATGGGAAGACATATCAACAATTTTCTTTTCATTTAATGCTTTCCAACCTATCCCAATATAGGTATCAGTGATCTGCTTCTGGAAAATCAGATGTCTTCGTCAAGAATGCTTACAGGGTCCTGTTTTCATGATTTTATTTTTATTTTTTGGAGGCGGAGTCTCACTCTACTCAGGCTGGAGTGCATTGGCATAATCTTGGCTCACTGCAGCCTCTGTCTCTAATGTTCTATTGATCCTCCTGCCCCATCCTCCTCAGTAGCTGGGGTTACAGGCGGGTGCCAGCACGCCCGGCTAATTTTTGTATTTTTAGTAGAGACGATTTCGCCATGTTGGCCAGGGTTTTCTTGAACTCTTGACCTCAGGTGATCTGCCTGCCTTGGCCTCCCAAAGTGCTGGAATTACAGATGTACAACCATGCCTGGCCTGTTTTTGTTTTATTTTATTTTATTTTTGGAGATAGAATCTCGCTCTGTTGTTGAGGCTGGAGTGCAGTGGCACAATCTTGGCTCACTGCAACCTCTGCCTCCCGGGTTCTATCAGTCCTCCTCCCTCATCCTCCTGAGTAGCTGGGATTACAGGCGCGTGCCAGCACTCCCGGCTAATTTTTGTATTTTTAGTAAAGACGGGGTTTCGCCATGTTGGCCAGGGTTCTCTCGAACTCCTGACCTCAGGTGATCTGCCCGCCTTGGCCTCCCAAAGTGCTGGGATTACACGTGTACCACCATGCCTGGCCTGTTTTTGTTATTTTAAATTGCAGCTTCTGCAGGATGTTGAGAATCCTGAAGAGGAAGGTCTTGATAAATCATCAGGGGAAACAATCAGTGCTTTGGGATTAAAGAAGAAAAGAGGAAGCGGGGGCAGGAAAATGGAAGGTCGCACAGTTGCATACCTTGTTTAAGTTTATAAATTTCTTTGTATGGTGCTGTAAAGTCTTGTTACTTACGTGGAAATTCTTAGGCCAGTAACATTGGCATGCCTCAATGCCTGTAAGAAAAGCAGAATCTCACGCCCCACTTCAGACCGACTGAATAAAAATCTACATTTTAACAAGACCCTCTGTCAGCCTTAATGTTCCTTAAAATGTGAAAGGCACTACCTAAGAGGAATAGCAACTTCCTTTTAAAATAATTAAAACAAAAACACCCTCCATCACATTTAATGATAACATTTATCATTAGAACTTCTTTTCAACGATTAACATCCAGTGGTTTTCTTTTGAGCTTTATTGTTGTCTGTGGAAATGTATAGTGTGATAATGCGTTCAGGACACGTACCCAGTGGCAGAGGATGGCTCACCTGAGTGCAGTGTGGGGAGGTGATACCTTTTTCCATATCAGCAACATCTGAGGTGCATATCCACTTTTTTGGCCCTTGGTCTGCCTTTCAAAATGTGTACATGTAATGCTGATATTCTATCAATGTAGTTGGTTAAGATGTGACTTCAGGCTTTTCTCATATATAATTTTGTTTTGGTGTTTTATTGAGTTTGGGGGAAGTAAATCTAAAATTTTCCTTTGTAATTATTGGCTAAAAATTACTATATTATGCGACATATACACTCTATAAAGTTTGGGTGTTAAAATCACGCGGACAATTTTCTTTTGGAAGATTGTTAACCAGAGAGATGTTCTGTAAGTTATGCTTCTTTAGGCTTTTCAATTCCTGAGTATCCCTTTACAAATGAGACATCTGTGACTGAATACATTCTTCTAGATATGGCTTGAAGTCAAAGAAAGTAGTCACATGATCACATTCTTTTCTCTGGATGATATCATCCTATTAAATAAGCCCATGCTTTTGATTTTGGGGAATGATAGTTGAGGAGTTGTGAAGTTTGAAGTCAGTAAAGCCTTTTCTGACCTCACTTTTTTTTTTTTTTTGGATGAATCTGGCATCTGAATTGATTACTATAAGTCAGAATGTATCAAAGCCATTTGAAAATGGAATTAAAATGGCCTCTTGGTGAAAAATACTTGTTAATACTTGTAATTATGGTTTCTTTTCTATAGGGGAAACATACGTTCTCAGGCTGTTTAACATTTTATTCATTGAGCCAACATTGTCTGTTACGCATGTGGCATCATACTAAATCCATGCAATTGAAATACATGGTCCAAGGTTTCACGGAGATTAGAGCCTAGTAGGGCAAATGGATAAGCAAGTGAGACATTGGAGTACAGTATGATAAGAGACATGCAGGGGCAACCTTGGATCACATCGGAAGGATTTGCGGGTTTATTGAAGGCGTCTGGAAAGAAGAAATATTTAAGGTGGTAAATTGTTTTAACATTTTTATTTTTGTGATTAACACCGAGATGTTTATGTACCTTAGTCCGCTTCTGATTGTATGCTGAGTGTATACTTCTGGGAGTAGAATTAAATAATCAAAGTTCTGAGCCTCTAGGGTTTCCAGTATATGTTCTTAGGTGGCTTTCCAGAAAGGCTGCAGCAGGTTATGTGGCAGTGTCAGCACACTAGTGTGTCCCTTTCAATGTGTCCTTGCTGGCAGTGGATGCTCTGCAACTCTGGATGGAAATATTCATGGATTATCGCTGCTGCTGCTTTTTTTACTCCCACATCATGATTTTTGCGGTACTCTTGGTAGTACCGCCCATAATCTAAGGTGGAAAACATTGTCCAAGACTTGAAAATGATCAGAAAAGATTGCTAGGAGTCTTTTCAGTGGAACGCTGGGCTTGGTTAGTGGATCCTGAAGTGACTAGATACAGGGTGTATACCTTTCACTTTTTTTTGATTAGGCAGTTTTGCAACATTGTAGGGATAGAAGTTAACGAATAGTCATGCAAATGATTCTTTTTTTTTTTTTTTTTTTTTTTTTTTTTTTTTTTTTTTTAGATGGAGTTTCACTCTGTTGTCTAGGCGGGAGTGCAGTGGTGCAATCTTGGCTCACTGCAACCTCTGCTGCCCGAGATTAAGCAATTCTCTTGTCTTAGCCTCCTGAATAGCTGGGATTACGAGCACCTGGCACTACACCTAGCTAAGTTTTGTATTTTTAGTAGAGACGGGGTTTCACCATCTTGGCCAGGCTGGTTTTGAACGCCTGACCTCATGATCCACCCACCTTGGCCTCCCAAAGTGTTGGGATTACAGGCGTTAGCCACCGTGCCCGGCCACTATTCTTTTCTATAATAATGCAAATGGAATTTTGTCCAGTGGGATAGAATTGATTTCCACCCTGAAGAAATATCCCCAGATAGTATGTTTCATTGCTCTATAGCAGAGATTACTAAACTTCCCGTTTTAGTCTTCAGTGTCTCAGTAATTTTTTCATCGGGCCACCAGCACCAAATACCTCATAGTAACTTCTATGAAGTAATTAGGTCCAAAAAGCCTGTTAGTAGTTTGTACAGTGTCCCCTGTTGGTTAAGTGAGGCACCCTGAATGCTTTGCCAGTCAGCTTGAGAACCTTTCTTGTAACCAGATTCACCATTGATTTCAGTAATACTCTGCCCACACACACACACACACACACACACACACACACACACACACTCTTATCTCTCTCTCAAGTTTGTACTCATAACCTCATTAATTGATGAGCTGAATAATATCTTTGGCATGTGTTCCCTTTATATTTGCATGAAGGTCGTGATTCTAAACCTTTTCGAAATCACTCTTTAAGCGCCAGTTAAATTCTCCTTAATTTGTTGTTAATTTAAAAGGTGAGTAAATCGGTCATCTGAACTTTCTTTGAAGTCGGTTTCCTTATCTATAAATGACCCGTCATAGACCATGAGAATTAAAAGTAAAAATGCATCTGTAAAAGCATAGCATGGAGCCTTTGAGGACAATGTGCAAAGTGGGCAGGTCACACATACCTTGGAGCTTGGGGGATTCCTCAGGTGCTCATCCCATAGAAGGGACTTAGGCTAGGCTCGCCTGTGCTGCAGGGTGCCCTGGTAATCACTCCAGGAGAGGAATCTCAACTGCCGCCCTCCCACCCCCACAAAAGTTCCACATATTTGCTGGGACCTCCAGGTGACCGTGTGACACTGTGTGTCTGAGAACTTCCAGGTTACTAGAGTGGGGAGCTTGTGTTGCTAAGCTGATAATTTCAGCCTATTTTTGCATTGTTAACTCTGACCTACGGAACTAGCTCCTTGAAAAGATCCAGAAACTGGGGAAGGGAAGGAGGTGAAATGAACTGCAGGACCATCTGTATTTGTATTTATATTCCCTCACTTGTTTTCTAAAAAAGTGAAATGTATCCAGTAGTCATAACTTTCCATTTGGACAGCAATTATATAGTTTTGTCATTTTAATTTCCATATGCTTGATCTCATTGTGCTACTAACTGTAGATATGACTTTATTTCCCCAAACCAGCGAGTGTTGGAGTCAACTCTAAAAACGTTTTCTTCTCCTTCAAATTTTAAACTTCTAAAATTATAACTAAAATTTGGAAATAGAATAGCATATGTTTAGGCTTCATGAGATATCCAAGGAATGGAAAGTAAAAGAAGCTGACCTAGACTGAAGTACAAGGCTAGGAATATTTACATAGGAACATCAGGCGTAGATTAGGACTGAGAAAAAAGAGATGGCAATGGGAATTTACAAGTAGGTGTCCAATACCCAAAGCTCTAAAGTAGCTTACAAAACCACAGTAGTTAGGGTGTGGGAAGCCTGGTGGAATATTTATACTGTTTTGTTCAAAACTATGAAATAGTTTCCTCCTTTAATTTTTGCTGTCTGTCTTGATCCAAATTACTATTATCATAGGAACAATTGGTTTCTGAATTGGTTCTCAATTGAACAATTGGTTCTCTCTTGCCTATTATCAATTCAACTGATTTAGTGTTGTCTGTTTCAGCGGATCTGTTAGAATCTGCCTGCGACAATTCTTGTTGATTAAAAAAAAAAAATGCCAGTGAAGGGAACCATGTGCAGACCAGCTCATACTGACATTCATAGAAACTAGTGATTCCATTGAAGTGTGCATTGGACTGTGACACTAGATAACTATGAAAGGATTAGGCATATGGTGGTATTGTATACTTGAAGCCTATCATAAATTTAACCTTTCTATTACGGTTAGGAGATGAGTTATTGTTTCCACTTGCCAGGTAAAAACAATACTTGAGTTGAGATCCGACATTACGCTTTTGCCCTTGCACTGCTTTTTGAAGTGTAAATGGCTTATGTTTAGTCAATCTTCTTGCTGTGAAATTGCATCATTTTTATGCCATCCAAGAGTAAGAGCTGCTGATGCAGCTATTAACAGACACAGAAGCACTACTCAGTTGAGACAACGTGTTAGAAGTGGGTGAGTTCTCTGAGGAATTTTCTGCTCACTTGTACCACACAATTTGAGTCATGTTTGCGCTGCATAAACTGTATCATTCATTTTTATATATTTATATATGTTTGCAGAATACAGATGATTACCAGTATTTACTGAGAGCTTACTGTATGCAAGGAGCTGTTCCAAGTTTTCCATGTATTACCTTGTTTATTCTCACAGTCATCTTTTTTTTTTCTCTCTCTTTGAGACAGAGTTTCGCTCTTGTTGCCCAGGCTGGAGTGCAATGGCGCGTTCCCGACTCACTGCAACCTCCGCCTCCTGGGTTCTAGTGATTCCCCTGCCTCAGCCTCCCGAGTAGCTGGGATTACAGGCATGTGCCACCACGCCCGATAATTTTTTGTATTTTTAGTAGAGACAGGGTTTCTCCATGTTGGTCAGGCTGGTCTCGAACTCCCAACCTTAGGTGATCTGCCCACCTCAGCCTCCCAAGGTGCTGGTATTACAGGCGTGAGCCACCATGCCCAGCTATTCTCATAAATATTCTTAAGGGGAATATACTGTTACCCCCGTTTTAGAAATGAGAATGCTGAGATAGATACAGAGAGGTTGACTATCTTGCCCAAGGTCACATGTCCAGGAAGCAGCAGAGTAGAGGTTTAGACCCAAGTAGTCTGGCTGCAGAGCCTGTTGGGTAACCACTACCACAATACTGATTTTGTATGTGTGTATGTGGTATGGCTGATAGAGTTTTATTTCTTTTTTTTTTTTTTTTTTTTTTTTTTTGAGACGGAGTCTCGCTCTGTCGCCCAGGCTGGAGTGCAGTGGCGTGATCTCCGCTCACTGCAAGCTCCGCCTCCCGGGTTCCCGGCATTCTCCTGCCTCAGCCTCCCCAGTAGCTGGGACTACAGGTGCCCGCCACTTCGCCCGGCTAGTTTTTTCTATTTTTTAGTAGAGACGGGGTTTCACCGTGTTAGCCAGGATGGTCTCGATCTCCTGACCTCGTGATTCGCCCGTCTCGGCCTCCCAAAGTGCTGGGATTACAGGCTTGAGCCACCGCGCCCGGCCTTATTTCTTTTTAAAGACTTTTTTTCCCCACAGTCTATACATCTCTTGTCTCTGAGATCACTTTAAGTTTATTCTCAACCTGGTCAGTGAGTCTATCACTATCCTTAGTGGGAAACAGTACATCAGCTAAGGAATGCATTTGGGTATAAGTAATAGGGAAACTCATCTCACCGTAGGTTGAACAATTAGGAATTGATTTTCCTTAAACGATGAATCTGGAGGTAGGTGGTGGAGGGCTGGCGTAGCTGCTAGACACCGTTGGTAGGGATGCAGGCCTGTTCTTTGCTCTTCTGTCTTTCTGTGTTGGCTGTTAGCCTCATGCTTGTGATCTCATTAGAGGCGAGGTAGTTATTACAACTTCAGGCATCAAGGAGGCATTCTAAGCAGAAAGAAAAGTATGGAGGGATTTTAAAAAGGGTCATGCCAACCTGGTTCATCCCCCTATATCAGAAAACCAAAAACCTTCTCAGAAGATCCACAATCCACATAATTGACTTATTTTATTTCATATTGGCCAGAACTAGGTTATGTGGCCATTCCTACAAAGCAATCAGGTGGAATCCTGTTTTTCTGACTGATTTTGGCCAGAAACAGTTCATCTTCTGGGACTGGGATATGGGCATACTAGCAACTAAATGAACTGAAGTGGTACTGACAGAGAAGTTGGATGGATGGATATGGTGGAAACAGTGGACAGAATTGGCCACACGATGACTTCCAGGAACTCTAGCCAAATATTCAAGGTTTGGAATCATTGTAATCTTGCTTGTAGTTGGGATCTGAGTGTTCGAGGTGAAAGTTGCCAGGATATATTTCCCATCTTTGATCTCAGATCAAGTGGTTCAATTCCTGCTTTTTCTTGGAAGCCTTTTTGTAATACTCCCAGGAATGTAGTTTTTCTGGATTTGGGAGTTTACCTTGCTCTTTGTTTTCTGCCCATTCCAGAGCTTCTCAAATATGACATTCTTGCTCCTGAATTCCAGCTAGTGATGAGGCCTTGTTACTTGTTGACAGGTTTCTCTGATACTGTCCTTTGTCCCACCGTATAGTCTGCTTGGATTTTTTTATTCTCCTCCCTGAGATGCTTATTTTATATTGAACCATTCCTAATGTCTCAGTTTCGTTCACTGTGTTCATATCATTGGTCAGGCACTATTTTAAGATAACTAGGTGGTCTGATTATATGCTAAAGCATATAAAAATGACAGTAGCATGCCACCAAATTATTTGCTTTTAGCTGACATTCAAATTTTAATGGGCAGTCAGGCATTTACATTAAACATTACTTGGTAATCTTCTATGAGTTAACTTACCAAGGCTGTGATATATGTCATGAATACCTAAGATGTAGCTGTAGTGGTTTGGGACGTAACTTTTTTTTATTCTCATATTTATGTTTTTTTTCTTCTGATATTCCTGTGTGTGCTCTTTATGTCTAAGAGAAAGGATTGCCTATTTTTAAGCTTTTGGAGAGGAAGATAGTTCAGAGAAAAGTAAATTGAGGCTCACAAGGCAGTGTCACTTATTGAGTGATACTGTAGTTGATCTGTGTGCTTAGCTATGCTCTGGGAGGGGAGTGACATGAATTCTTATTCATCTTTATGCCTCATATGCTAAGCATCCTACCACATATATTTAGACAATGAGTTGACTTTAAGTTGATTTGCCAGGCTGCTCAGCTCCAAATCTCTATCTTGCACGTCCCATGATTTTTTTTCCCCTGTCCTTGCATTGGTGTCAAAACCCTAACCTATAAGGCCCACAGCCTTTGGCTAGACTTCCTTCACTCCCCCTCTTGCCACTGAGCCTCAGCAGCATCTGCTCTTGAGTTTGTTACTCTGGCTTCAGATTTCCACTTGGCAACCCCTGCCCCCAGTTACACACAAACTTGGGGATTTCCCTCTCTTGTGAGGGCAGCTGTGTTTTTCGAGAGCAGTATTTATCTATTTATTCTATTCCATCCAGCATTTAGAGGGGTTCATGCTCAAATAGTTCTGTATATGGGCCGGGCGTGGTGGCTCACGCCTGTAATTCCAGCACTTTGGGAGGCCAAGGGGGGTGGATCATCCGAAGTCAGGAGTTTGAGGGCCAGCCTGGCCAACATGGTAAAACACCTTCTCTACTGAAAACACAAAAATTAGCCAGGTGTGGTGGCGCGCACCTGTAATCCCAGCTACTTGGGAGGCTGAGGCAGGGGAATCACTTGAACCCGGGAGGCGGAGGTTACAGTGAGCCGAGACCGCACCACTGCACTCCAGCTTGGGCGACAGAGCGAGACTCTTATCTCAAAAAAAAAAAAAAAAAGAAAAAAAAAAAGAATTATTTATCAGCTTAGTCCGCTGTGTTTCCAAAACTGTCTTTCTTATAAAGCAGAGAATCTTACACACACCGAAACCTTTAACAGACAGCTGACTGTTGTATGAACTATGTATATCACCCAGTGTGATTTATTTTTTCCTCATGATTCTGCCGTCTGGGCTGGATCAGGTGGGTCTTTCTTCTGTTCCAATTGCCACCTTTGGAGGTTGGAACATTTAAGATGGCTTCTTTTTTTTTTTTTTTTTTTTTTTTTTGAGACGGAGTCTCACTCTATCGCCCAGGCTGGAGTGCAGTAGCCGGATCTCAGCTCACTGCAAGCTCCGCCTCCCGGGTCTATGCCTTTCTCCTGCCTCGGCCTCCGAGTAGCTGGGACTACAGGCGCCCGCCACCTCGCCCGGCTAATTTTTTGTATTTTTTAGTAGAGACGGGGTTTCACCGTGTTAGCCAGGATGGTCTCGATCTCCTGACCTCGTGATCCGCCCGTCTCGGCCTCCCAAAGTGCTGGGATTACAGGCTTGAGCCACCGCGCCCGGCAAGATGGCTTCTTTACTCACCTGTTAGGTGCCTTTTCTGGTAGGCCTGGAAAAGGCCTGGCTGGGCCTGTCTTCCCACATGATTTCTCCAGTGTGGCTCCTGGATCTCTTTACTAAGGACTCCAAGAAGGGCATACCAGGAAAGTAATACCTGATGTAGAAGCTTACCTCATGCATGCTAATGTTACACTGTCAAAGCAATCACATGACCCAGCTGGGAGCTAGATGTACAAGCACTTGGATATTAGGAGTGTGGTTTGGGTACCATCAATATAACGGAGTGGTTTACCACCTTATATACATAATTTCATGCAATCAGTTTTGTGGAAGGAGTGCTTTTTATTCCACTTTGTTTTATCTACAGTGAATTGTTATTATAACTATCTTCCTGCAACCATAATATTATACTTCATAACATACTAATGTTACATGCAGTGTAACATTAGCATGTGTAAGGCAAGCTTCTACATCAGGGATTACCTTCCTGGTATGCCCTTCTTGGAGCCCTTAGTAAAGAGATCCAGGAACCACATTGAAGAAATATTTTGAGATGTTAGATTTACTAAAAAGTTGCAAAAATAGTAGAATTCCCTTATGCCTTTCACCTGGTTTCTACAAATGTTAACATACTGCATAACCACAAATTAAAAATTAACATTGGTATAATGCTATTTATGAAACTACAAGCTTTATTCAGTGTCCACCAGTTTTTCCACTAATACCCATTTTCTGGTGTAGGATTGAATCCGGGATCCCGTATTACATTTACTTGCCACGTCTCCTTAATCTTTCCAAGTCTTTCATGGCCTGGATACTTTTGGAGAGTAGTGGCCAGTTATTTTGCAGAATGTCCCTAAATTTGGGGTTGTCTCATGTTTCCTCATGGTTAGTTTTAAGTAATGCATTGTTGGCAAGAGGCCCACAGAGACGATGTGCCCTTTTCAGTGCATGATGTGAAGGGTATGTTATGTTAATGTGTCTTACTGGTGCAGGTAACCTTGTTCATGCTTGAATAAGATGTTCTTACCCAGCTTTTTCTACTGTAAAGCTACTTTCTTTTTGCAGTTAAATATCTTCAGGTAGATACTTTGGAATTATGCACATATCCTGTTTCTTCTCAAACTTTGGCTCAGTATTTTTATATCTCATTGTTCGATGGGTTTTTGTCTGCGACAATTATTACTGTCCTGTTCTAATGGTGATTTTCTATTTCCCTCTTTCCTTTTACATTTATTTTTATTTTATTTTCTAAATGGAGGCTTGCTCTGTTGTCCAGGCTGGAGTGCAGTGGCCTGGTCTTGGCTCACTGCAACTTCCACCTCCCGGGTTCAAGCAATTCTCCTGCCTCAGCCTCCTGAGTAGCTGGGATTACAGGCATGTGCCACCATGCTCGGCTAACTTTTGTGTTTTTAGTAGAGATGGGGTTTCACCTTGTTGATCAGGCTGGTCTTAGTCTTAAACTCCTGACCTTGTGATCCGCCCGCCCTGGCCTCCCAACATGCTGGGATTACAGGCGTGAGCCACTGCGCCTGACTGCCTTTTACATTTATTAATTGGATTTTTTTTGTAAGGAAAAGCTGCTCCATTTATTTTAAATTTTTAAAAAATTTATTTATAATTTATATCAGTATGAATATATAGGTATTTTATATATTATAATTCGATACTGTTTATTTTGTTGCTCAGTGTTCTAGCTTTGGCGATTGGAAGTTCAGTTTGGTTCCTGGGTCCATTTGATATATTCCCATTTTTTCTGAGCATTCTTAATTTCTGGCACCGCAGGATGCTCTAGGCTCATCTTGTTTGTTCCCTGCCCCAGCCCCAGAATCAACCATTTCAAGGTGCCTTGACCCCTTATTGGAGAATGGTATCTAGAAGCCAAGATCTTGGGGCTACCTGTGCTCATTGCTACTGTGGTGTCAGTTGCTTCAAGGTGCTTTCAGTGACTAGAGTCAGGAAAATATGTATACTAACTCATACATACATACAAATCTGTATTTTGGTATGTACATTTATGTGTTAGTGTTCATATATAATAAAAAAACATTAGTTCATACTGATATGTTGGATTACAGTCCAACAGCACAGAGTTCACCCTAGCCTTATCAGTTCTCTTATTTGTAATTTCTCTGACAGTGAAAAACTTGGTTCTCATTACCTATAATATTATTTGTTCATACATAGTATACATATAAAGTGGCTTTGCTTTATAGTACACATATAAAGTGGCTTTGCTTTGTATGTACACATATAAAGTGAAGTAGATAGTATACATGTAAAGGATTGCTAGCCCATAGAAACAGACTTATTAACTAGAGTAAGAATTTTGTGTACAGTCTTCTTGTCTTTAGCCTTACAGTAGTCTAAATACTGTTTTCCAAAGTTACTTTCAATTGTTCTACAAACCAAGTAGTTAGAATTGTCAAACATAGTAAATGAAGGAAGATAGAAAAAGAGGAAAAATAGGTAGCAAATGAAGGCATTAAGCCAATTTTTTGAGGAAAATGTGTGTGTGTTTTTCTTTATTCCTGAACCTTTTGACTTCTATGTTTGTTGCACAGAAGTATCTTGGATGCTTTTGGTTAGAGTCTCAGTTTGCTGGAGAGGAGAGGTGGTACAGTGAGACAATGTTTACATTTCTTTAACTGTGTATGTTGCCCATGCCTTTTTAAACACTTAAAATATGTAAAAATTAAAAACAGCTCCTTTTGATATATATGTAAAAAGGTAAGTAATAATATATATGAGAACGATACATGTATTTTCAGCCATATGCCTTTCACCAGTTGTTTTAAAATAATTAGGTAACCTGCCTGTTTTTACTTTAAAGGTTTTTTAGTAGAATGCTCTAGTATTCTTATAGAATGTTAACAGTGTAATACATTAAATCTTTCTTATAGTGACTGAATTACTGTTCTGTTGTTTTCTAGAAGAGGCTGAGTTTGTAAAAGGTTGGGGAAGATTTTCTACTGATGATGTAACCTTATTAAAAAAAAGAAATGAAGGCTAGCATATAGAAAACCTTGGAGCCCAAGATATTTTGTCTTTTGTAGAGCTTCTAATTTAGATGGTACATGGTAGTGACTGAAGGCAAAATGAATGAAGGTTATGATGGAATGGGAGGAAATTGGAACTTGGAGAAGATAACACTCTGACAGGATTTTAGACTTAATAAAAAGATATTTGACCTGGAAAGCCATTGTAGTAAGAGAGGTAGTGATTGCATATTTAAAGGAGTTTAAAAACAATAGGAGTTATATTTGCTCTAATTTTTTTTATGTGAGCCATAACTCATAGAAGAATGGCTATCTAAACAGTGTTATTCTAGTCAACTGCATTAGATAGCATCTGGGTGATTGTTATGTAAATAGCCTGCTTACTGAAAAATTTCAGTGCATATTACAGTTTATAATATGTTAAATAAATCTATTAAGGAAAAAATGCTGTCAAAGTATAATGAAAATGTAAATGTATTCATTACTTTGTGTTAGTGCTATGGCTACTAAAAATATCGGGTTTTAATGTATGTCTCAGGAGGATTTAACAAGTAACAAGTCAGTGGGTCTAGGAAGTATTAATTGGCGGTTTGAGTTCATCAAAGTTAGGTCTAATTAAGGGTTCACTTAAAAAGGACAAAATGGGATCTCAGAAAAGTTATAAAAAGGTGTTTTCATTAGTTTAGTGATGTAACTTGAAATTGGATCTGCAATGGCTACCTGCACCTTATAAGTTATAGTAAGCGGTATTAATACAAAAAAAAAAAAAAGATTGATTACAGATTATTCCTGGCCTTCTCCCCTTTCCCTTTTCCCTCTTCTCAGCCTTTTAGAAAATTTTTTTACTTTTCCTGTCTCTTTGTTTGAAGCTTCCTTTCAATGTGCCCTGGATCTTAAGGATCTGTGTATTGAGATATAAATAAAGGGAACTAAAGAAGTCCTCAAAACAGGTGGTTAAAATGGAATAAAGATATATATATATAAAGTTCTCAAAGTCACTTGTAATATAACTTGTCCATTTGTCCAAAGCACCACCTGCCCTATTTTAGCCCTACCTCATCACAGAAACTTTGATGAATAGTCAGTTTTAAAATATAGGATTCGGTCAATAAATTACTTATAGGAATAGGTTCACTCTGTTTTTGGCAACACTAGAAAGTGAAAACACAGAAACGAATCCAAAACCAGTTACCATAACATCACCAATATAGGATTCATTGTAATATGTGCTAAATGCTTTATTCTGCCATGTAATAGCATATGGGAAAGGGCTGTAGGTCATGAGCATTTTTCAAGTTGTTGTATGTGGCTACTGTGAATTTTAAGTCAGTTTTTGGCCTTTGTGCATAGTTGAAGATAAGATATTTGCTTGGTTTAATTTTTGTTTTTTAAAGTTAATGGTGAATGGTTGAGCCTGGAAAGTGTCAGGTTTACCTTAGTAAAAGAAATCTATTAGCTGTGCTGATTAGCTCTAATTAAGTTTAAATGTGTGCAGACAGCCTTATCCAAAGTCTGTGTTTTGTTTGTTGTTTTAAACTCAGAATATATTTTCTCATGGAAATGAAATTACAGTGTTGGTTAAGGTCTTAGACTACCTCATACAAACTCACTCAATGCATAATGTAGCAGGATTTTAGTACTTTTGGCAATCAGATATGCTTCCTGGCTTCTGAATTTTTGGCAGGAAGTGTGAGATTGAGACTCCGGAAGTGGCCGTGGTAGCAGGTTGGAAGGCAGTGGAGGAAGTGTCTCCAGGTTCCAAGCACGACAGGAGCTGTGGCCCTTTAAATATGTGGGTCCTAAATCTGGTTGGTTGCCTGTATTATATATTCCAGCCCATTTTTCTTTGAGCCTCACTTCATCTATTAAAGCTCTCCTTTCCCAGTAAATCACAGGCTGTATTATAATATTTTAGTTTTTCTTTTTTCCTTCACGTAGTCATTGTGCATGAGCAATTCAAAGTTTCAATTGTGAAAGCTAATTATAATGTGAAACTGAAGTCTGTGTGTTCTTGAAGAAGCTTGGAGTGTATCGACAGTTTTTTCTTTGAGAATTACTTTAATTTCTTTTATCTTTGTTCAGTATCTTAAGCTTTTAAAATAAGGACTAATTTTCAGAAGAGCTGTTCTTCTTTCCTGTGATGTCAGAATCTCACATAGTGATAGCAGGCTAAATTTTCACTGAGGGCTGAAAAGCAATTCTCCTTTTTTAATGGCAACACTGTCAAGCTAGTGCTAGAATGATATAAATAATTCTTGTGGGCTGTAACCATTACGATCCTACACATGTAATTTCAGGTGTATTCAGTCTTTATGTGAGCTTGAATTCTAGGCAGCTGATCTGATAGTTTGCACATGCCAAGATTTTAAAGTTTATTATATTTTTATTGAAAGTTCTCATGTATCCAGTTGGTTTAAAAAATGTTTTAAAATGTGAATTCCTGCAGAGCTGAATTCTATGCTGTTGAATGCCTGTACTCTACATAGAAATGGTAAAGTTTCCAAGGGATGACAAAATAGGCTGAATTACTCTAAATTAAAGGTTTCCTGGTTTTCTATCTCTGGCAAGTTTCTTCTATCCAAAGAAATGGTGGTAGAGAGTTTCTTCTAAAGCTATAAGCTTTAAATTTCCTTTACCTTTTTTTCCCAAACTTGCCTCTATGTAAGGCTATTCCGATAATGCTGTGGTCAGCTCTTGAGAGTACAAGATTTCTTTGCTGTAAAGAGAAATAATATTGGGATGTGGATGCTATTTAAAGGAAGCTTTGGCTTAGTTCATCAGTGATCAAATAGCTACAGTTTGTGTCTGGCTTATTCTGACTATAATTTTTGGCGGTGCTCTGGATGTTATAACATTAATTTCAGGTTGAAATGGCCGTCTAAATTCAGATTTGGCATTTCTTCTCTCTAGATTTTGCCCAGCACATCTTTGTCCTTGTAGGAAGGATATTCCTCTGTTGTTATTCTGCCTTTTTATCATCTTCCTGTTTTTGAGGTGTTGGAGCATTAGTCTTCAAGGCCTTCTAGGGAGAGATTGAACTGGATGGGTGGTTGGATTAACTTATATTGATTTTCAGCCAAGGAGCCTGTGACGCCAGCTTGCCTCTACAGAGTGGGACAAAGGGGAGGACCAGCAGTGTGCCCTGTCTAGTGAAGCATATATATATATTTTTTTTCTGGTCACAGGAAGTAGTTAGGGATTTTGGACGTCTTGGCTGTAGGTGATGAAATCCGATTTGTTTCCTCTGATAAAAGGGCAGTGAAGGCAAGAAGTGTGATCAAGTGTATCACGGAGAGTGGTTGTTAACTAAAGAATTCAGACTTGGCTTGGTGGTCTGAGTTGATCATAGGTCACTGAGGACTCCTGCTTTGACTCAGTAGAAAGTAGCCAACGTGTTGAAGAAGTAATTTTTTTTGGTGAAAAAGTGGTGGGCATTTTGTTTGATATAATTACAGATATAGCAGAATATCTTGGCATTTGTCACTCAATCTTTTAATACGTCTCTTGCAGACCAGTAAGAGAATGTGAAAAGCGACAGACTGTTGAAATATAATACTAATAAAAGCCATCACAATCGCTGCAATTGTATGTAGAGATGTATTATTAAAGTAAAAGACTTAAAAGAAGTTTCATGTAAGGCTGGAGATTTTTCAGTGATTTCAGGATTTGAAATAAAGTTTTATTTTTAAAATGTGAAATTTTGTGATAATATACAGGAGAAGAAAAGTAGCTTTGCTACTACATGCTGCATATAGAGGAATAAATGAAATTTGCTATGAAAATATTTTTATTTGGAACCTCCAGTGAGTATACATATTTGTGTAGAATTCATTTTACGTTTGTTACACATTGAACTAAGGAACACAAAAATGAAACTTAAATTTCAGGAGGATAAATTATTTTAATAGAATCTTATAACTGCAAGGGTAAATAGTAGCTTACCATTTTTTATAGTCAGAATTTTCATTACTACACAGTGTCACTTAAAGAGCCTTGCATAAATTTAATTTGTTGTTTATTAACAAACAAATCCAGAAGCATGAACTTGTTCAACTTATTGAAGAAAGAGAATCTGAGTAGTTACCTGTTTCTCGAATTTGATGATGTTTATTTAGGAATATCATGCTGATACTCGGTATATACAAATGTGTATGTTTTTGGAATTACTTTAGAACTATTTCTTTTATATTAAGTTAAAATGGAATAATTTCAAACTTGAAAAATGAACTTTGAAATTAAAGTCTTTTTTCTTTAAATTTTTATTAGGGTTGAAATTTTATATTGCAATTTGCATAACACTGATTAGTAGGGGTTGGAGATGAAAATGTAAATTGGATTTTGCAATCAAAGACTGGTACGACTTGATTTTTTTTTTTCCCTGAGCTTACAAGTTTGAACTATGAAAATGTGGGAAGTAAAGAATATATTAGTTTAAGAAAACTTGCAGAGGGGAAAATAGCATTTTTTAAAGCTCCATATTGTAATATGATTTTTGTATAGTATAATTTTGAAATAAATGTGGAGCTAATGTAGTTGCTATTTGTATTTTGAAGAGGGGACATATTTTTGGATATGTCCAAAACTAATGTAAGCAAATAATTTGATATCTTTCTTGAAAGATAAAGGTGACGATGTTAACTGTGTATAGTTTCAGGTAGCTTTATTACTGGTAGCAAGAAATAAGCTGTTTGTGAAAATAGCGTGAAATCAAATTCAGAACAGCTGTCTAATTTATCAGCCAGAACATACTGCTCATGTTTTACAGTATATCAGTTACTCTAGGTACCCATTATTGACCTGTTCAATCTACTAATGTTTGCTCAAATCTAGAGAAAGTTTGCAAATCTTTTAAAAATAAACCAAGTAAACCTCTTATACTTCTTTTGAGTATTCTTTCGTTTATTTTGGATTTGTATCCACTGACTATTTTAAAACAAAGTACTATTTTAAAACAAAGTTCTCAAAAGACTTTTTGAGGCATTTTGCTATAACAGAGCAGAGAAATGATGGGGTGGCCTGAGGAGGAATTAGGGGTGTGTGTGTGTGTGTGTGTGTGTGTGTGTGTGTTTTAAAGCATGGAGAATTAACAGGATTGTATGTGCTTCAGCAGAAAGGGAATTAATTTATAATGTAGGAGAAAAGAGGGAAGAACTACAGAAATTATTGTCAGTTCCTGGTGCAAGTAGATGGGGTCCAAGGCACAAAAGGATAAGTTGGGCATTAGGAGCATACATTAGTTATTTATGTAGGAAGGGGCACAGAGTATATGAGCAGAGAGATGATGGTAATTGGATATGTGTGTTTGTATGAATTTGTGGAAGTTTTCTGATTGGTTCCATTTTATCCCTGAAGAGGAGTGTAAGGTTATAAGGAGAGTGAGAATGGGGAAAAGATTTGAGGTGAGAGAAGATGTGAAATAAATAGTCTAGAAGAGAGTGGCAGACTGTAGACCCTGTGTGCACCCATGTTGCAGTTGATTCACATTTGGCTATCTCTCTGTCCCTGAGTTGCACATCAGCAACTTTTTAACATGGTTTTCATTTGGTTTAAGGTTGGTTGTTTTTAGCCATCTCCATGACATTTAATCTCTGTGTGTAATTCTTTTTAAAAACTTTCCAACTTTTAAGTTCATCTGCATATAATTCTGATGTATTTATAATGCCTCTTTGTTCCACAGCTTTGCTGTTGTCAAAACTGGAAAAAAGATGTTTCAGTCAGTATCCTCCCAGGTATTTGGTCCAAGTAATCTGGGTAAGTTAGGCCCAGATCTGACTTGCTGTGATATTAACTGGCACTTTTCTTCTGATTCTGGGTGGACTCATACTGTCCAGTAAAGGCCTCTTTTTAGTTGTGCAGAAGCGGTTTGAGTGGCACAAAGACTTCTTGGGGGCTTCTTCTTAGATCCATAATCAAACTGGCTAAACACCAAGAACCGGGTGAATAAAGTAGAACGGAAAGACAACTGTAAGTCTCAGTATCATAATTAAAACACTGCACGAGCATTCTCTTGCTTTTAGGAGGAGGCAATAAAGGGTTTACAATTTCTATATGTTTACCTTAAATTGAATGCGCCTTCTCATCTGAGGATTAGCATTTTTAAAAATTGAAAGTGTTTATAGATATTCTGAGGAAATGTGACATTTTGTGGTCATTTACTGTAAAAATTCATTTGCTGTGCCAGCACCCTAGAAAAATTCTGAAGTACTAGAGAATTAAAACTGCAGTGTGCAGAAAGTGCTGTTTTACCGAGGAAAAGAGAGATCTACTGTTTTAAATGAGACATTTTTGTAAAATAGTTCATTGTAATTGAGTTTCAGTGAACCATGGTGCTAATAGAAATCTTTTATGATATGTTTCTTATTGGATGTAAAAGAATGAAATCTTTTATGAAAGTGGTGGCTTCATAGAATATTGTGGCTTGGATCTTACTTTAGTTAAGAAGCATTTGTTGATCACCTGCTGAGTGCAAAGCCCTATAGATGATGCTATAGGGGAGATAGAAAGGAAATAGAAGACCAGATTTCTGCCAGTGAGGTTTGAGGTAGAGATGATACCAAACTTGATCTTTGAGCTTGCCAAAATGGCCGAATAGGGACAGCTCCAGTCTTCAGCTCCCAGCATGAGCGAAGCAGACCAACTGAGGTACCGGGTTCATCTCACTGGGGCTTCTCAGACAGTGGGTGGAGCCCATGGAGCAGGGTGGGGCATTGCCTCACCCAGGAAACGCAAGGGGTTGGGGAATTCACTTTCCTAGCGAAGGGAAGACGTGACAGACAGTACCTGGAAAATGGGGTCACTTGCGGCCTAATACTGCGCTTTTACAACAGCCTTAGCAAACGGCACACCAGGAGATTATATCATGCGCCCGGCTCAGAGGGTCCCACGCCCATGGAGCCTCACTCACTGCTAGCACAGCAGTCTAAGATCAAACTGCAAGGTGGCAGCGAGGCTGGGGGAGGGGTGCCCACCATTGCTGAGGCTTGAGTAGATAAACAGAGCGGCCAGAATGTTGAACTGGGTGGAGCCCACCTCAGCTCCAGGAGACCTGCCTGCCTCTGTAGACCCCATCTCGGGGGCAGGGCATAGCTGAACAAAAGGCAGCAGAAACTTCTGCAGACTTAAACGTCCCTGACAGCTTTGAAGACACTAGTGGTTCTCCCAGCATGGAGTATGAGATCTGAGAACGGAGAGACTGCCTCCTCAAGTGGGTCCCTGACCCCCGGGTAGCCCAACTGGGAGACACCTCCCAGTAGGGGCTGACTGACACCTCATACAGCTGGGTGCCCCTCTGAGACGAACTTCTGGAGGAAGTATCAGGCAGCAACATTTACCATTCTGCAATATTTGCTGTTCTGCAGCCTCTGCTGGTGATACCTAGGCAAACAGGGTCTGGAGTGGACCTCCAGCAAACTCCAACAGACCTGCAGCTGAGGGTCCTAACTGTTAGAAGGAAAACTAACAAACAGAAAGGACATCCACACCAAAACCCCATCTGTACATCACCATCATCAAAGACCAAAGGTAGATAAAACCACAAAGATGGGGAGAAACCAGAGCAGAAAAACTGAAAATTCTAAAAATCAGAGTGCCTCTTCTCCTCCAAAGGAATGCAGCTCCTTGCCAGCAACAGAACAAAGCTGGATGGAGAATGACTTTAGTGAATTAAGAGAAGAAGGCTTCAGATGATCGGTAATAACAAACTTCTCTGAGCTAAAGGAGGATGTTTGAACCTATCGCAGAAGCTAAAGACATTGAAAAAGATTTGACAAATGGCTACCTAGAATAACCAATGTAGGGAAGTCCTTAAATGACCTGATGGAGCTGAAAACCATGGCACGAGAACTACGTGACACATGCACAAGCTTCAGTAGACTATTTGATGAAGTGGAAGAAAGGGTATCAGTGATTGAAGATCAAATGAATGCAATGAAGCCAGAAGAGAAGTTTAGAGAAAAAAGAGTAAAAAGAAATGAACAAAGCATCCAAGAAATATGAGACTATGTGAAAAGACCAAATCTACGTCTGATTGGTGTACCTGAAAGTGATGGGGAGAATGGAACCAAGTTGGAAAACACTCTGCAGGATATTATCCAAGAGAACTTCCCCAACAACTTCAATGTTGGCAATGCAGGCCAACATTGAAATTCAGGAAATACAGAGAATGCCACAAAGATACTCCTTGAGAAGAGCAACCCCAAGACACATAAATATCAGATTTACCAAAGTTGAAATGAAGGAAAAAATGTTAAGGGCAGCCGGGGAGAAAGGTCGGGTTACCCACAAAGGGAAGCCCATCAGACTCACAGTGGATCTCTCGGCAGAAGCTACAAGCCAGAAGAGAGTGGGAGCCAATATTCAACATTCTTAAAGAAAAGAATTTTAAACCCAAAATTTCATATCCAGCCAAACTTAGCTTCATAAGTGATGGAGAAATAAAATCCTTTACAGACAAATGCTGAGAGATTTTGTCACCACCAGGCCTGCCTTACAAGAGCTCTTGAAGGAAGCACTAAACATGGAAAGGAACAACCAGTACCAGCCACTGTGAAACCATGCCAAATTGTAAAGACCATCAATGCTAGGAAGAAACTGCATCAACTAACAAGCAAAATAACCTGCTAACATCATAATGACAGGATCAAATTCACACATATTAACCTTAAATGTAAATGGACTAAATGTTCCAATTAAAAGATACAGATTGGCAAACTGGATAGAGAATCAAGACCCATCAGTGTGCTGTATTCAAGAGACCCATCTCACATGCAGAGACACACACAGGCTCAAAATAAAGGGATGGAGGAAGATCTACCAAGCAAATGGAAAACAAAAAAAAAGTGGGTTGCAATACTAGTCTCTGACAAAACAGACTTTAAACCATCAAAGATCAAAAGAGACAAGGCCATTACATAATAGTAAAGGGATCAATTCAACAAGAAGATCTAACTATCCTAAATATATATGCACCCAATACAGGAGCACCCAGATTCATAAAGCAAGTCCTTAGAGACCTACAAAGAGACTTAGACTCCCACACAGTAATAGTGGGAGACTTTAGCACCCCACTGTCAACATTCGACAGATCCACGAGAAAAAAACATTAACAAGGATATCCAGGAATTGAACCCAGCTCTGCACCAAGCAGACTTAATAGACATCTACAGAACTCTCCCCCCCCAAATCAACAGAATATACATTCTTCTCAGCACTGCATCACACGTATTCCAAAATTGACCACATAATTGGAAGTAAAGCACTCCTCAGCAAATGTAAAAGAACAGAAATGATAACAAACTGTGTCTCAGACCACAATGCAATCAAACTAGAACTCAGGATTAAGAAACTCACTCAAAACTGCTCAACTACATGGAAACTGAACAACCTGCTCCCGAGTGACTACTGGGTACATAATGAAATGAAGGTTGAAATAAAGATGTTCTTTGAAACCAATGAGAACAAAGACACAACATACCAGAATCTCTGGGACACATTTAAAGCAGTGTGTAGAGGGAAATTTATAGCACTAAATGCTCACAAGAGAAAGCAGGAAAGATCTAAAATTAACACCCTAACATCACAATTAAAAGAACTAGAGAAGCAACAGCAAACACATTCAAAAGCTAGCAAAAGGCAAGAAATAACTAAGATCAGAGCAAAACTGAAGGAGATAGAGACACAAAAATCCCTTCAAAAAATCAGTGAATCCAGGAGCTGACTTTTTGACAAGATCAACAAAATTGATAGACCACTAGCAAGACTAATACAGAAGAAAAGAGAAAAGAATCAAATAGACGCAATAAAAAGTGAGAAAGGAGATATCATCACCGACCCCACAGAAATACAAACTACCATCAGAGAATACTATAAACACCTCTAATAAACTAGAAAATCTAGAAGAAATGGATAAATTCGTGGACACATACACCCTCCCAAGACTAAACCAGGAAGAAGTCGAATCCCTTAATATACCAATAACAGGTTCTGAAATTGAGGCAATAATTAATAGCCTGCCAACCAAAAAAAGTCCAGGACCAGACAGATTCACAGCCGAATTCTACCAGAGGTACAAAGAGGAGCTGGTGCCATTACTTCTGAAACTATTCCAATCAATAGAAAAACAGGGGATCCTCCCTAATTTATTTTATGAGGCCAACATCATCCTGATACCAAAGCCTGGCAGAGATGCAATGACAACAAAAAGAATTTTAGACCAATATCACTGATAAACATCGATGCAAAAATCCTCAGTGAAATACTGGCAAACCAAATCCAGCGGCATATCAAAAAGCTTATCCACCACGATCAAGTTGCTTCATCCCTGGGATGCAAGGCTGGTTCAACATATGCAAATCAATAAACATAATCCATCATATAAATAGAACCAAAGACAAAAACCACATTAGATGTGGAAAAGGCCTTTGACAAAATTCAACAGCCCTTCATGCTAAAAACTCTCAATAAACTGGGAATGATGGGATGTATCTCAAAATAATAAGAGCTATTTATGACAAACCCACAGCCAATATCATACTGAATGGGCAAAAACTGGAAGCATTCCCTTTGAAAACTGGCACAAGACAGGGATGCCTTCTCTCACCACTCCTATTCAACATAGTGTTGGAAGTTCTGGCCAGGGCAATCAGGCAAGAGAAAGAAATAAAGGGTATTCGATTAGGAAAAGAGGAAGTCAGATTGTCCCTGTTTGCAGACGACATGATTGTATATTTAGAAAACCCTATCATCTCAGCCCCAAATCTCCTTAAGCTGATAAGCAACTTCAGCAAAGTCTCAGAATACAAAATCAATGTGCAAAAATCACAAGCATTCCTATACACCAATAACGGACAACAGGAGAGCCAAATCATGAATGAACTCCTATTCACAATTGCTCAAAGAGAATAAAATACCTAGAATAAAATCCAACTTACAAGGGATGTGAAAGACATCTTCAAGGAGAACTACAAACCACTGCTCAACAAAATAGAAGAGGACACAAAAAAATGGAAGAACACTCCATGTTGATGGATAGGAAGAGTCAAGGCCATACTGCCCAAGGTTATTTATAGATTCAGTGCTATCCCCATCAAGCTACCAATGACTTTCTTCACAGAATTGGGAAAAGCTACTTTAAAGTTCATATGGAACCAAAAAAGAGCCCGCGTCTCCAAGACAATCCTAAGTCAAAAGAACAAAGCTGGAGGCATCACGCTACTTGACTTCAAACTATACTACAAGGCTACCTTAACCAAAACAGCTGGGTACTGATACCAAAACAGAGATTTAGACCAATGGAACAGAATAGAACCCTTGAAAATAATACCACACATCTACAATCTACAATCAGATACTACGCATCTGATCTTTGACAAACCTAACAAAAACAAGAAATGGGGAAAGGATTCCCTATTTAATAAATGGTGCTGGGAAAACTGGCTAGCCATATGTAGAAAGCTGTAATTGGATCTCTTCCTTACACCTTATACAAAACTTAATTCACGATGGATTAAAGACTTAAATGTTAGACCTAAAACCATAAAATCCCTAGAATACCACCTAGGTCATACCATTCAGGACATAGGCATGGGCAAGGACTTCATGACTAAAACATGAAAAGCAATGACAACAAAACCAGACTTGACAAATGGGATCTAATTAAACTAAAGAGCTTCTGCACAGCAAAAGAAACTACTATCAGAGTGAACAGGCAACCTATAGAATGGGAGAAAATTTTTACAATCTACTCATCTGACAAAGGGCTAATATCCAGAATCTATGAACAACTTAAACAAATTCACAAGGAAAAAACCAAACAACCCCATCAAAAAGTGGGCAAAGGATATGAACAGACACTTCTCAAAAGAAGACATTTATGCAGCCCACAGACACTTGAAAAAATGCTCATCATTACTGTTCATCAGAGAAATGCAAATCAAAACCACAATGAGATACCATCTCACCCCAGTTAGAATGGTGATCATTAAAAAAATCAGGAAACAACAGGTGCTGGAGAGGATGTGGAGAAATAGGAACACTTTTACACTGTTGGTAGAACTGTAAACTAGTTCAACCATTGTGGAAGACAGTGTGGCGATTCCTGAAGGATCTAGAACTAGAAATACCATTTGACCCAGCCATCCCATTACTGGGCATATCCCCAAAGGATTATAAGTCATGGTGTTGTAAAAACACATGCATATGTATGTTGTGCACTACTCACAATAACAAAGATTTGGAACCAACCCAAATGTCCATCAGTGATAGACTGGATTAAGAAAATGTGGCACATATACACCATGGAATGCTATGCAGCCCTAAAAAAAGGAGGCGTTCATGCCCTTTGTAGGGACGTGTGTGAAGCTGGAAACCATCATTCTGAGCACACTAGCGCAAGGACAGAAAACCAAACACTGCATGTTCTCACTCATAGGTGGGAATTGAACAATGAGAACACCTGGACACAGGGTGGGGAACATACACACCGGGGCTTGTTGTGCGGTGCGGGGAGTGGGGAGGGATAGCATTAGACGATATACCTATTGTAAATGACGAGTTAACGGGTGTAGCACACCAACATGGCACATGTATACATATGTAACAAACCTGCACTTTGTGCACGTGTACCCTAGAACTTAAAGTATAATAATTTTTAAAAAAAATTTGATCTTTACCAGAACCAAATGTAGTCTATTGATTACACTGTAATTACCACATGAATACATTTTAAATTTACAGAATACCTAATCAGTTTAGGAGTTTTATTTTCTTGGGGTGAGAGATGTGGTCAACTAAGAAAACTTTATTCTCAAACTAGTATTTTTATATGTGCTTTGTGGGTTTTATAGTTTCTTAGACTTTGTTCTTAGTATTTAGTCATCCTTTTTATTGATGCCTTTTAAAGACAATAATTCCATTCTTGACAAGAATATAAAATTCAAGTGTTGAATTTTGTGTTTTGTACTTATTTGCAAGTGAATTTTATTATTGCCGTAAGAAAATTGTTGAGTACTTGAATCAAGATAATGTATACTTAGAGTGAATATAATCTGTAAAATTTGCTTTAAAATGGTATTTTAAATATTGTATCATTTAGGATGACAGTGTTAAGGATGGTTTAGTAGCATGTTAATATTTCATGAAAATAAGTAACAGAATTAGTAAAACAGGACATTAATTAACTATTATCTGATTTAATAATTACTAGGAAAATTGAGTGATGGCTAATTGGATTAGGATAGCAATTGATGTAATTTGGCTGTTGTCGCCACTCAAATCTCATCTAGAATTATAACTCCCATAATTCCCGTGTGTCATGGGAGGGACACAGTGGGAGGTAATTGAATCATGGTGGTAGTTCCCCCATATTGTTCTTGTGGTAATGAATAAGTCTCACAAGATCTTATGGTTTTATAAAGGGGAGTTCCCCTGTACAAGCCCTCTTGCCTGCCACCATGTGAGATGTGACTTTGCTCCTCCCTGCCTTGCACCATGATTGTGAGGCCTCCCCAGCCATGTGGAACTGTGAGTTCATTAAACTATTTTTCTTTGTAAATAACCCAGTCTTGTATATGTCTTTATCACAGCATGAAAATGGACTCATACAGCGTTGTTTTAATATTTAACTGCTTATTGGATACACCTGTGCTAACTAGAAAACATCAACCCTTAGAAAGACGCTATGAAATTTTAGAGAAAGATTTATTTCAATGTGAAGTTTTAAATATTTTGTGTGGGACAAATGTATCTTCTTTTAAATTAACTTGTTTGTTTAAATGAGAATAAAATACTGTCTCTGTTTATATGCTTTTGAGGATAAGGGATATACTGGTATCTGTTTTACCTTATACACTTTGAGCCCTGGTGTGGAGGCCTGTGATAAATGTTTTAGCAAACAGACCCGCACAGCCGTTGCCTGGAGGTTTATATTATTTGAATTCTGGCAGTACTTTCCAGTTAGTCAATCAGTCATGAGCATTTGAGTATTTAATATTGGTCCCAAACCCTCCTAGGCATTGTGTTACAGAAATGTCACCAGTATTTGGCAGGTATTTCTCTAATACCTTGTTTTTGAGGGATGGTGCCAAATTGACAGTGTATATCCTGAAATAAGTAACTGTAACAAGCTAGTTGTGATGAGGTTAGTTATCTTGTGTAACTGCAGTAGCTATCTTTTGGTTAGTGTTTTCCTATTATATATTTGTTTCTAATTTTATACTTTTAGACTTATTGGGTCCTTATATTTTAGCTGTCTGTCTTGTAAACAGCATATAGCTGGATTTTAATTTTACAGTCTGATAATCTGTCTTTAAACTGGAGATTTTGCTTTTTTTTTTTTTGATGATGATTACTGATAAATTTATATTCATTTCTCTGATTTTATTTAACATAAAAGTTTGTATCTGTTAGTCTATTCTGGCTGCCATAACCAAACACCATAAACTGGGTAGCTTGTAAATGACAAAAGTTTCTTTCTCACAGTTCTGGAGTCTGGGAAGTCCAAGATCAAGGTGTTGGCAAATTTGATGTCTGGTGTAGACCCACTTTCTGCTTCACAGATGGTGCTTTCTAGTTGTGTTCTCAAAGGGTGGAAAGAGCAAACAAACTTCCTCGGGCCTATTTTATAAGGGAACTAATTCCTTTTATGAGGGCTCTGCCCTTAGGACCTAATCACTTCTGCAAAGGCCCCACCTGCTAATACTATCATACTGATGATTAGGTTTCATCATATTAATTTTGGGGAGATTCATTCAGACCATAGCAGTGTTGATATGTTTTTTACCTTTTTATTTTAAAATAAGTGTAGATTTACAGGAAGTTGCAGACAAAATATACAGAGTGGTCTCTTGTACGCCCCACCCAGTTTACCATGATGGTAACATCTTGTATAAATACAGTACAATTGCAAAAGTAGGAAATTGACATTGGTACTATTCACACAGCTTATTCAGATTTCCCGTTTTACAATATGCGTTTGTGTGTGTGTGTAATTCTATGCAGTTTTATCTTGTGTATGTTTGTGTAAGTACCGCATCAAGATACATCCACCAGACTCCGTTATATTACCCCTTTGTAGCTTCACATATTCTTCTCTTTTCCCCCTCCATCCCTAATCCCTGACATCCTCTTATCTGTTCTCTATCTTTATAATTTTATTTTAAGAATTTTATATAAATGGAACCAATTGTATGTAACCTTTTGAGATTATCTTTATTCATTCAGCATAATTCTCTTGGTATCCATTCAAGTTGTTGAATCTATCAATAGTTCATTCCTTTTATTCTTGAGCAGTGTTCCATGGTAGAAATGCACTATTATTTGTTCAGCCATTGATCCTATAATGGATGAATTTGGGTCACTTCCAGTTTTTGGGTGTCGCAAGTAAAGCTGCTGTCAACATTCACGTACCGGTTTCTCTGGGATAAATGCCTCGAAGGGCAATTGCTGGGTTATATGGTAGATGCACGTTTAGTTTTTTAAGAAACTGCCATACTAATTTCCAGAGTGGCTGTTCTCACCAGTGATGTATGAGTGATCCAGTTTTTCTGTACCCTCTGAATCATTTGATATCACAATTTTTTTTTTTTTTGAGACAGTTTTGCTTTTGTTGCCCAGGCTGGAGTGCAATGGTGTGATCTAGGCTCATCACAACTCGACCCGCCGAGTTCAAGCAATTTTCCTGCCTCAGGTTCCTGAGTAGCTGGGATTACAGGCATGCACCACCACGCCCGGCTAATTTTGTGTTTTTAGTAGAGACAGGGTTTCTCCATGTTGGTCAGGCTGGTCTCAAACTCCTGATCTCAGGTGATCCACCCGCCTGGGACTCCCAAAGTGCCGGGATTACAGGTGTGAACCACCGCACCTGGCCGTCATCGCTATTTTTATTTAAACTTTTTTGATAGGTGTGTAATGATAACACATTGTGGTTTAATTTGTATTACCCTAGTAGCTAATGATGAACATCTTTTCATGTGTTTATTTTCTATCCATATATTCTCTGGTGAAATGTTTTTTATGGTTTTTGTGCATTTCTAATTGGATTATTCATTTTTTTACTGTTGGATTTTGAGAGTTTTTTCTATATTCTAGGTACAGGTCTTTTGTCAGGTATATGGTTTTCAAATATTTGCTCCCAGTCCATAGGTTGTGTTTTCATCCTCCTAAACAGGATCTTTTGCAGAAAGTTTTATTTTGACAAGGTCCAGTTTACCAATTTTTATTGTAATGTAATGTCCTTTGGTGTGAAGTGTCTTTTTTTTTTTTTTTTTTTTTTTAAACTTCCTCTCTCATCTTTTCTGTCTAGGCACTTTGTTGTTATACTTTATTTGTTATTTTCTTATTTCATTTTCTTTTTCTTTACTGTTTGAAAAGTTATATATTGCATGTGTACATTCTTTTCATCCTTATAAAATTTCTTGCTTGGATGTTCGACTTGAAGTATAAAGTTAATCACTGTATTAGTGTGTCCTCACACTGCTATGAAGAAATACCTGAGACTGGGTAATTTATAAAGGAAAGAGGTTTAATTGACTCACAGTTCTGCATTGCTGGGGAGGCCTCAGGAAACTTACAATCATGGTGGAAGGCAAAGAAGCAGGTACCTTCTTCACAGGGTGGCAGGATGGAGTGAGTGCAAGCAAGGGAAATGCCAGATGCTTATAAAACATCAGATCTCATGAGAACTCACTCACTATAACAAGAATGGCATGGGGGAAACTGCCCATATGATCCAATTCTCCCTTTACCTTGTCCTACCCTCGACATGTGGGGATTATGGGGATTATAATTTGAGGTGAGATTTGAATGGGGACATAGAGCCAAACCATATCAATCACTATATTTACCTTTCTTCTAAGCAAAGTATGGGATCTCAGAATGCTTTGACTCTTGTATCTTCTTTTCAGACTTAGACTACTCTTAGTTACTACTTTGGTTACTCTAGATATCACTGTAATTATTTTATAAATGTTTTATTTAGATTTGTCTTTTTAATTTATTCATGTTTACTTCTTTCCTCACTATACTTCGTCTTTCAGACTTTTCTTCTAGAATTTTTTTTCTTATCCATGAAGTATATACCTTTTAGAATATTCTTTGTAAGAGACTTTATTCATTCAAAAAATGCCTTCATTGTCTGTAAATATATTTGTTTTGTTCATTTTAGGTATCAAAGTATGGATACTTTATAGTATTCCACTGTCATCTGGATTCCCATGTTGCTGCAGAGTAAATCGTCAGTCTGATTGTCATTTCTTACTACAATGTCTTTTCTGTATGACTTTAAAAAACACACATACACACAAAGAAATTCCTCCCAGAATGACTGATAGATAAGGAAAAAGAAGCGAGTGTTTATCTTGCCATTCTTGTATAAACTAAACATCAGGGTAAACAAATGATTATTATGAGGCAATTTTTCTTTACCCATATACTCCAGGTAATAAATGTGGTAGTTACTCATGATAGAATTCGAATCTTACTAGCCCCTTATAAGTAATGTTAGAATTAATGAGTAAAAGTAGCATTCGAATTTCTTTTTAAGTTCTGGGATACATGTGCAGGATGTACAGGTTTGTTACACAAGTAAACATGTGCCATGGTGATTTGCTGCACCTGTCAACCCATCACCGAGGTATGAAGCCCAGCATGCATTAGCTACTTTTCCCGATGCTCTCCCTCCCCTTGCCACCACCCCTGACAGGCCCCAGTGTGTGTTGTTAGCCTCCCTGTGTCCACGTGTTCTCATTGTTCAACTCCTACTTCTAAGTGAGAACATGCAGTGTCTGGTTTTCTGTTCCTGCATTATTTTGGTGAGGATAATGGCTTCCAGCTCCATCCATGTCTCTGCAAAGGACATGATCTCATTCCTTTTTGTGGCTGCACAGTATTCCATGGTGTATATGTGCTACGTTTTCTGTATCCACTCTATAATTGATGGGCATTTGGGTTGATTCTGTGTCTTTGTTATTGTGGGTAGTGCTGCAGTGAACATATGTGTGCATGTATCTTTATAACAGAATGATTTATATTCCTTTGGGTTTATACCCAGTAATTGGATTGCTGGGTCAAATGGTATTCCTGGTTTTAGGTCTTTGAGGAATTGCCACACTGTCTTCCACAATAGTTGAACTAATTTACATTCCCACCAGTCGTGTAAAACTATTCCTATTTCCCACAGCCTCGCCAAAATTTGTTGTTTCTTGACTTTTTAATAATGCATTTTGAATGATGTGAGATGGATCTCACTGCGATTTTGATTTGCATTTCTCTAATGATGAGTGATGCTGAGCTTTTTTTCATACGTTTGTTGGCCACATAAATGCCTTTTTCTGAGTGGTCTGTTCATCTTCTTTGCCCACTTTTTAATGGGGCTGTTTGTTTTATTCTCGTAAATTTAAGTTCCTTGTAGATTCTGGATATTAGACCTTTGTAAGATGGATAGATTGTAAGAATTTTCTCCCATTCTGTAGGTATCTGTTCACTCTGATGATAATTTATTTTGCTGTGTAGCTCTTTAGTTTAATTAGATCCCATTTGTCAAATTTTGCTCTTGTCGCAATTGCTTTTGACATTTTCATCATGAAATCTTTGCCCATGCCTGTGTCGTGAATGGTATTGCCTAGATTTTCTTCTAGGGTTTTTATAGTTTTGGGTTTTACATTTAAGTCTTTACTCTACCTTGAGTTAATTTTTGTATAAAGTATAAGAAAGGGGTCCAGTTTCAATTTTTTGCATATGGCTAGCCAGCTATGCCAGCATCATTTATGAAATAGGGAATTCTTTCCCCATTGCTTGTTTTTGTCAGGTTTGTCAAAGATCAGATGGTTGTAGATGTACAGTCTTATTTCTGAGATCTCTCTTCTGTTCCATTGGTCTATGTGTCTGTTTTTGTATCAGAACCATGCTGTTTTCGTTACTCTAGCCTTGTATTATAGTTTGAATCTGGGTATCATGATGCCTCCAGCTTTGTTCTTTTTGCTTAGGATTGTCTTGGTTGTACGAGCTCTTTTTTGGTTCATGTGAATTTTAAAGTAGATTTTTCTAATTCTGTAAAGAATGTCAATGCTAGTTTAATGGGCATAGCATTGAAATCTATAGATACTTGGGGCAATATGGCCATTTTCACAGTATTGATTCTTATTATCCATGAGCATGGAATGTTTTTCCATCTGTTTGTGTCTTCTCTTATTTCCTTGAGCAGTGTTTTGTAGTTTTCCTTGAAGAGGTCCTTCACTTCCCTTGTTAGCTGTATTCCTGGGTATTTTATTCTCTTTGTAGCAATTGTGAATGGGAGTTCGCTCATGATTTGGCTATTATTGGTGTATAGGAATGCTTGTGATTTTTGCACATTGATTTTGTATCCTGAGACTTTGCTGAAGTTGCTTATCAGCTCAAGAAGCTTTCAGGATGGGTTGATGGGGTTTTCTAGATACAGGAACATGTCATCTGCAGAGACAGTCTGATGTCCTCTCTTTGTATTGAATACTCTTTATTTCTTTCTCTTGCCTGATTGCCCTGGCTCGAAGTTCCAATGCTGTGTTGAGTAGGAATGGTGAGAGAGGACATCCTTGTCTTGTGACAGTTTTCAAGGGGAATGCTTCCAGCTTTTGCCCATTTAGTATATTAGCTGTGAGTTTGTCATAAATGGCTCTTATTATTTTGAGCTGTGTTCCATGAATACCTACTTTATTGAGAGTTTTTAACATGAAGAATGTTTAATTTTATCTTAGGCCTTTTCTGCATCTATTAAGATAATCACGTGATTTTTGTCTTTAGTTCTGTTTATGTGATGAATTGCATTTACTGATTTGCATGTATTTAACCAGCCTTGCATCCTGGGGATGAAGCTGACTTGATCGTGGTGGATAAACTTTTTGATGTGCTGCTAGATTTGGTTTGCCAGTATTTTATTGAGGATTTTTGCATCGATGTTGATCAGGGATATTGGCATGAAACTTTCTTTTGTTGGTTGTATCTTTCCCAGGTTTTGGTAGCAGGATGTTGTTGGCCTCATAAAATGAATTAGGGAGGAGTCCCTCCTTTTCAATTGTTTGGAATAATTTCAGAAGACATTGTACCAGCCCTTCTTTGTACCTCTGGCAGAATTTAGCTGTAAATATGTCTGTTTCTGGGCATTTTTGGTTGGCATGCTATTTATTACAACCTCAATCCCAGAACTATTCAGGGATTCAACTTCTCCCTGGTTCAGTCTTGGGAGGGTGTATATGTTTAGGAATTTATCCATTTCTTCTAGATTTTCTAGTTTGTTTGCATAGAGGTGTTTATAGCATTCTCTGATGGTTGTTTGTATTTCTGTGGGGTCAGTGGCGATAGTGGCTTTATCATGTTTTATTGTCTCTACTTGATTCCTCTGTCTTTTCTTCTTTTTTTTTTTTTTTTTTTTTTTTTTTTTGAGATGGAGTCTTGCTCTGTCACCCAGGCTGGAGTGCAGTGGCCGGATCTCAGCTCACTGCAAGCTCCGCCTCCCGGGTTTACGCCATTCTCCTGCCTCAGCCTCCCGAGTAGCTGGGACTACAGGCGCCCGCCACCTCGCCCGGCTATTTTTTTGTATTTTTTAGTAGAGACGGGGTTTCACCGTGTTAGCCGGGATCGTCTCTCGATCTCCTGACCTCGTGATCCGCCCATCTCGGCCTCCCAAAGTGCTGGGATTACAGGCTTGAGCCACCGCGCCCGGCCCTCTGTCTTTTCTTATTAGTTTAGCTAGACTATTAATAAAATAGCCATATTTTATTAATTTTTTCAAAAAAACAGCTTCTGGATTCATTCTTTTAAAAATTTTTTTGAGACAGAGTCTCGCTCTGTCGCCCAGGCTGGAGTGCAGTGGCGTGATCTCAGCTCACTGCAACTTCTGCCTCTTGGATTCAAGCAATTCTGCCTCAGCCTCCCAAGCAGCTGGGATGACAGGCATGGGCCTCCCAAGCAGCTGGGATTACAGGCATGTACCACCATGCCTGGCTAATTTTTATATTTTTGTAGAGATGGGGTTTCACCATGTTGGCCAGGATGGTCTCGATCTCTTGACCTTGTGATCCACCTGCCTCAGTCTCCCAAAGTGCTGGGATTACAGGTGTGAGCCACCGAGGATTGGTCTTTTCACATAACCCTGTAGTTCTCGGAGGTTTTGTTCATTCCTGTTTATTCTTTTTTTCTCTAATCTTGTCTGCCTTATTTCAGCAAGATAGTCTTCAAGCTCTGAAATTTCCTCCTCTACTTTGTCTGTTTTGCTATTGATACTTGTGGTTGCATTGTGAAGTTCTCGTGTTGTGTTAGCTCCATCAGGTCATTGATGTTCCTCCCTGAATGGCTTATTCTGGTTCATAGTGTTTTGTCATGGTTCTTCTTTGCTTTGGGTTAGAACATGCTCCTTATCGTTCAGTGAAGTTTGTTATTACCCACCTTCTGAAGCCTAATTCCGTCAGTTCATCCACCTCAGCCTCAGCCCAGTTCTGTGCCCTTGCTGGAGAGGAGTTGCAGTCATTTGGAGGAGAAGAGGCACTCTGGCTTTTTGAGTTTTCAGAGTTTTTTTCCTTGTTTCTTTCTCATCTTTGTGACTTTATCTACCTTTGGTCTTTGAGGCTACTGACCTCTGGATGGAGTTTTTGTGGGGACTTTTTTGTGAGGCTGTTCTTATTTTTGTTTTCTCTTTTTCTTTTAACAAGTCCCTCTTTTGTAGGGCTGCTGAGGTTTGCTGGGGGTCCACTCCAGACCCTATTTGCCTGGGTCTTACCTGTACCTGGAGGTGTCACTATTGAAGGCTGCAGAACAGCAAAGATAACTGCGTTCTCATTCCTCTGGGATCTCTGTCCCAGCGGGGCACCGACCTGATGCTGGTGGGAATACTCCTGTACAAGGTGTCTGGCGACCACCGTTGGAGGTTCTCACCCAGTCAGGAGGCCACGGGATCAAGGACCTGGATAACAAAGCACTCTGGCTGCCCTTTGGCGGAGAGAGTGCGCTGTTCTGGGGGGAATCCTACTTGTCCAGACTCCTCAGATTCCTCAGAGCCAGCAGGGAAAGACTAAGTCTGCTGATCCATGGAGAGCATGGCTGACCCTCCCCCGACAGGCTCTGTACTAAGGATATCAGAGTTCTGTTCACATATCCACGGCCGGAGTTGCTGAAGTTGTCGCAGGGAGGCCCAGCCTGGTGAGAAGCGATGGGTCCAAATTTGGCCTGAAGAGGCCGTCTGGCCGTGATCACAGCACCTGCTGTGCTGCACTGTGGGAAATTCCTCTTGGGTCCAAATCGCCCAGTCTCCCTGGCACTGGCAGGGGGAAACGGCAGACTGGAGCTGCAGTGATGGTTGTTGCCTCCCCTCCACCCAGGAGCTCAGTTGTCTTAGGCAGCAGGCATCTGCAGTGATGGTGAGCTCCCGTTTCCCCCCAGGACCTCGGTAGTCTTAGGCAGTCTCCAGCCAGGCAGCCACTGAGAATCTGCACAGATCCGTGGAAAACATGTGGTTTCCCAAGTAGGGTAGCACAGTCACTTGCCGCCTGCCTTAGCTAAGGGTGGGAGCTCCCCGTGCCCTGTGCAGTTCCCAGGTGGGCTGTTTGCTGCACCCAGCTCTGTAATTCATTCCAACCATCTAGTCAGTTCCAGTGGGAGAACCTGGATACCTCAGTTGCTGGTGCAGAAACCACTCACAGTTTTCATTCTTGGTAGGCGCCTTCCACTGCAGCTGTTTCTACTCGGCCATCTTGGCCCCTCCCTCTAGAATTAGAATTTTAACCCCTAACAGAATGATAGATGTCTAGATTATAATCATAACAAAAATAGACAGCCAGACTTTTGTCTCCTGACAGAAGTACTCAGCCTGACTTAGGAAATAAGGCTGAGTCTGATTAAGCCCTTAGATTTAACTGAATATGTGTCATGGTCTAAATAAGGATCAGAAACCATACAGTTACTTGAAAATGGAAAGTTTCATCTAAAGAATGGTCATAGCCAGGCACGGTGGCTCACGCCTGTAATCCCAGCACTTTGGGAGGCCGAGGCAGGCGGATCACCAGGTCAGGAGATCGAGACCATCCTGGCTAACACGGTGAAAACCCATCTCTACTGAAAAAATACAAAAAATTAGCCGGGTGTGGCAGCAGGCACCTGTAGTCCCAGCTACTCAGGAGACTGAGGCAGGAGAATGGCGTGAACCCGGGAGGTGGAGCTTGCAGTGAGCTGAGATGTAGCCTCTGCACTCCAGCCTGGGTGACAGAGGGAGACTCTATCTAACAAAAAAAAAAAAAAAAAAATGGTTACTAGGGAGGTGGAGTAGGTGGATTAACTAATAAGAGGCAAAGATGTATATGAATAGCAGATATATGGAGAGCAGTCACCACCACCATGATCAGGAAGGAAGAAAAGTGTCCAAGGAAGAGGCCACCCACTCTCAGGGCTGAAAGCCTAGCCTGGGTGGAGGCTGTGCAGCTGTGGCTTCCTGCTGGGGGTAGTTGGTCGAGGTTCTGTGCTGCCTGGAAACCCATTCTCAGGAGTGCTGTGGAAGGTATTCACAGGAAGATGCAATGAGTTGGAATTTACTGAGTCAGCCTATTCTCTGGGATGGGTGGGTGTCAGAGGATTTGTTCAAATGGAGGTGCCTACCTGGTGGCACCCTTCTTCAAAGACACCTGATGGTGGGTGTCAGTGGAAAGCCACTTCTCAATCCCTGTCACTGCCGCTCTGCTGCACAACCATCTGTGGGTGGGGCACTGGGGGCTCCAGGGAGGTCCTCTAAAGGCAGGTGGCAGCTCCTGTGCTCTATTGCAAAACCTCCAGGGGATGGGGTTGATCTGGGGGAGGCTGGTGACGGTGAAGTGCCCTGCTGTTGGCACTGGTTGTGGAAGCTCCCAAGAGGGATACACTGGCCAGGTTGTGTGTGTGTGTGTGTGTGTGTGTGTGTGTGTGTGTGTGTGTGTGGGGTGGGGGATGTGTGGCATCCATGGGAAGGTGCTGGTTGATGCTGGCTTTTCAGCTCGGCTGTAAGGAGCTGCATGCTATGCCGAAGCCCAGAGAGACAAATACACTAGAACCAGAACGAGAAGCTCTTCCTTCTGCACATCCTTCCACTGCCTTCTAGTGACAGAGCCTTATACTGGGATAGCTCATCAGAGGAGAAATATTTACAAGTTCAACCCCACTCTTGCAGAGCTGGCTAGGAATAACATTTATATCTGGAGGCAAAAAATTGACAACAGACACAAACTACTAGCTTGTAAGAAATTCAGGGAGTAGAGGAAGATATCAAATGATATCATTACATAAAATCAGCAAAATACAGTATGTGGGATAAACAACCTACTTCCTTCAATAGATAAACATCAAGGAAAACAACACAAAGAAATGGAAGAGAAATCTGGATTAAGAGAGATTTAAGAGACATGTGTGGGCCTTCTTTGGATTCTCATTTCAATGAATGAAGTATAAAATTGTGTGTGTGTGTGACAGGAAATTTGAACATTCTGGGTATTTGATATTAAGCAATTATTGTTCATTTTCAATGTGGTAATAGTGTGTTTATTTTTTTTCTAAGAACTGCTTTGGTGATATATGCTGAAATATTTACAGATGAAGTGATACAATATCTTGGATTTTAGTAATATATTTATTGCCTTTGTGTTGAAAAAAATCTCTCAAAAATGTGAAAATCATTTTTTCTTACAGAGTTTAAAAGTTATTACTATACAATAGCCTCTACCTCAGTTTTATACAGAAATCAATCATGAATGATGACCTGTCTTTAACATAATTTTGAATCTTGTTCCTGGGTTTTGTTTATAATGAACTGTTAGAAATTTATGACAACGATAACTGGCATTTACTAAGACATATTCCATGGCTATACTCATGCACATATTCTGACTTGGTAGTTTATGATGTGAACAAAAGTGTCTTGTGCTTTATGGGATAGTTGATATTGTCTTATGGAAGGAAAGAAAATCAACTATCATTTTCAGCAGTCTTGTTGACATAGACATATGTTTTCTACCCGCAAGCCTGAATATGTATTCTTCTGACATGTTTACTGTTTCTATAAACCATGGTATTCTTAAACATTTCAGATATGCAACCGCTATTATATTTATCCTCGCTGATACAGTGTTTATAGCATATACTAGAATTTTAGATTTTGAGAAAAGTTCATATTAAAACAACTACAAATTCCCAAGAGACAATATTTTAGGCATCAGTGCTTTTTTTAGTCCATGAAAATTTTTGAAATAAGTCTTTTGTAATTTACTAGTGTTCTTCAGCTCTCAATGATAATTTCATTTGTTTATTTCATAGCTGAAAATAAAATATTAGAAATTTATAAAGTTCAAATATCATGATATAAATAATAAAATTGGGCATTTACAAATATTGGTGATATTTGTGGGAAAGGGGAAGGGCTGAGTAGAGGAGAATGGGATGTGTTATTAAGTTTATTAAGATTTTTCACCAGGTGTGGTGGCTTACGCCTGTAATCACAGCACTTTGGGAGGCCGAGGTGAGTGGATCATGAGGTCAGGAGTTTGAGACCAGCCTGACCAACATGGTGAAATCCCGTCTCTACTAAAAATACAAAAATTAGCTGGGCATGGTGGTGCGTGCCTGTAATCCCAGTTACTCGGGAGGCTGAGGCAGGAGAATTGCTTGAACCTGGGAGGTGGAGGTTGCAGTGAGCTGAGATCATGCCACTGCACACCAGCCTGGGTGACAGAGCAAGACTCCATCTAAAACAAAAAGATTTTTCTTAACTTTTTCAGGGGTTTCATAAATGGTTACTTGCAGCTCATTCTTCTGCCTAAAAATATGATAAAATACTCTCGTGTGTATATGTGATGCTAAAAATGTCAAGAACAGGGAATCGCTTCAGATTTTACCCCACTTGCAAACTAACAAGTCAGCCACAGTTTCATGGATACTGGTGGGCGACATGAGACTCCTGAGTCAGAGACGAAGGACAATTTCTTACAGCAGTGGCAACGGCATTTTTGGGCCAGTTTTCTGGACCTTGCTTCCCATAGGATGATGGGAAGACAGTCAGATGGCACCTAGGACTGCCTGTGACAAACCCAGAGCTTATGACTCTGGAATTTTTCATAGTGTTAAGTAAATGCCCTGGAAGGAGACATTATCTTCAGTAAGCATGGTTGCCTTTTGTTCCAGAGCTAGATGATCTGGAACAAAAACAGGCAGTACCTCACAAGACACACAGAAACATGAGAGACCCATGGAGAACTACTTCTCAACACCATCTGCACTTAACTCCTGTGGTGTCTTGGCTTCTGATGAATTTTAACATGAATTCTCCATTCTGTCAGTCACTCTGGTTAATTGGATTGACAGAGACTCAGACCAGACTGTTCAACTTGTCTCATATGGAATTTAACCAAGGGCATTATCAGTAATAGTCCAAGCAGCAGAATGAGGCCAACCTGAGATAGGACACTAGGAATAACTTTAGTCAGTAAAAATATAAAAAGGTTCATCAAGGCAAATATTGACCAGAGCTGTGAGAGTGGCTTTGAGCTTTGCCTCCCTGTGTAGAAACACCACAGCTATTTTCATTTCTGCACAGTTGAGCACTGAGATTGTACAGCTGTAGCAGTCCAGTGGACACTGAGTTTCAGCTTATCTGAACCATCAGTGAACCAAACCCAGGCAATTTAGAGGGACTTCTATAAACCCAGAGCTGCATGAGCCAACGACTTTGCTTCTGGTACCAGAGTTGGGGGGGGGGGGATCCAGTTTTCCCCAGAGGGATAGCTACCACTTTTTGAAGATAAAGCTGAGATGCTACTGGGAGTAGGCTAGTTGGTCCCTGAGGGTATCATTTCTATTTGATAAGCTAGGCTTATTGAGTCCTACTCACCTGATAGTTATAGAGTCCTTCAGTGGGTCTATCAGGCAAGCGAGTCACAAGGCCTCTGTGGGTTAGGTGGAGAGTTTAAACAAGAGCCCAGCAGCAAGCTCATAGCTGCTTTTTGAAAGGGATGTACCTGGCAGCCACATCAGGGAGGTGATGATCCCTGAACCCCAGAGGGTTGCTGCTGGTTAGAGATCATCTCCCTTCACTCCATACTTGGCTTCACAAACTCATCATAGAGACTCGTAGTGAGACTGTGGAGCGCCAGAGGTTGAGAGTGCCACAGCTTGCTGGTCGGTTTCCAGTGGGGACTCTGTCTGGGCTATGCTCCAAGGGTGCTGGTTTTCAAACTAACCAAAGTAAAGCACCAAGTAGAATGCCAACGTGAGGTATATACTGTCTCCTGTACCCAAAGAGGCTAATAAGACAGCAGAATTCCTTAATTGCCAGAGGAATTGAGCAGAAAACTGTCTTCATAGTCCCAAGAACTTATACTTGGGAAGGCTCTTGTGCATTGTGAGAGTTTCTCAGCCTCCTTTTCAGGCAGAGGTGTGGTAACACTACAGTCAGGACTGTTGAAAGTGAGGCTTCTGACTGGGCGCGGTGGCTCACGCCTGTAATCCCAGCACTTTGGGAGGCTGAGGCGGGCACATCACGAGGTCAGGAGATTGAGACCATCCTGGCTAACACGGTGAAACCCCATCTCTACGAAAAATACAAAAATGAGCCAGGTGTGGTGGCGGGCGCCTGTAGTCCCAGCTGCTTAGAAGACTGAGGCAGGAGAACGGTGTGAACCCGGGAGGTAGAGCTTGCAGTGAGCCGAGATTGCACCATTGCACTCTGGCCTGGGTGACAGAGCAAGATTCTGTCTCAAAAAAAAAAAAAAAAGGAAGTGAGGCTTCTGACTTGTTTACCAACAGGCTCTCCTCTGTGATGAATCTTTAGATGTCACAAGGCACAAAATCCTTTCTCTACTCCCTCTTGGCAAATAGCTGCGAAGAGTGTAGCTTCCTGTTTGGGAGTACCTGGAGGCCTTGCATATAAATGAAAATGGATTTTGGTCCTCAGGTACCTGTGGGATGAAAAACAACATGTTGGTAATGCCCAGGACCTCGTTCGTACTTAGTGCCAGCAGCCTGCGCAGTGGTTTCAGTTACAGTTGCAGTAGCTAGAATAACTGGGACTCTAGGAGCAACAACTGAATTCAGGTGATGAGCGTTCACTGTAAGCCTCCAACCCCTGTTAGTCTTTTTCACTGGCCAGATGTGGCCGTTGGTTGTATTGAGATGTTGCTTCTCTTTACTACCCCGCTGCCTTTAAGTCCTTAATCAAGACTGTGATTTCCCTTCTCCTGGGATTCTATTTTGCTTCTTTTGGACCACGGATAGGGAGAAGGGTTGAGAAGCAATTTACATTTTCCACTAGCACTTTACACGTCACTCTTCCTCATCTGGGTGGTCCACTCTGGCTCTTATGGGACAGGGAAGTACAGGCGTTTAATGCTTCTTATTACATATTCGAAGGTAGAAGACACCACAACAGTGTATAGAAGAGCTCCCTGTGAAGTCAGCTCCTCTTTGCTCTAGGAGGAGTCCCTCCTGTTTTCCTTTTTTATTCACCATGCCTTTTTGGTCTTCTTTAACTCCTTTTACCTTATGATAATTCCAATTATTGAGTAGAGAGTTAATACTGAAACTTACCTGTTTGTCAAATATGATTGAACATTGATTTGGTAGTAGTTACCTAGGCACCGAGACTGCAGTGTTGAACGAAACAGGTAAAAATTCCTACCCCATGGGTTTACATACTCTATGCTAGACATTGTGCTAAACTGTCCATATGACTTAATCCCCATGATGGCTTCATGAGAGTGATATTTTCTTCTCTCCCACTGGAGCTCTGACATCCCGTGATCAGCCACCCCCACCCCCTTCACCCTTGAATGGCTCTCTGACACTTCACTGTGGGCCTGGGTGGCTCCCTTCTCACCCTTCAACACATGTACACACACACACGCGCGTGCACCTGCACCTGCATTGCTCTGGCACACCTGAATTGTTTGAGAAGGGGAAATGGGCACTAAGTGTATTGATATGGTTTGGATCTGTGTCCCTGCCGAAGTCCCAAGTGTTGAAGGTGAAGCCTGGTGGGAGGTGACTGGATCATGGGGGCAGATTTCCCCCTTGGTGCTGTTCTCCTGTTAGTGAGTTCTGAGATCTGGTCATTTAAAAGTATGTGGCACCTTCCCTGCTACTTCCTCCTGCTCTGGCCATGTAAAGTGCTGGCTTTCCCTTCTGCCATAATTGTTAAGTTTCCTGAGGCCTCCCTAGAAGCCAAGCGGATGCCACCATGCTTCGTGTACAGCCGTAGAATCATGAGCCAATTAAACTTCTTTGTAAATTACCCAGTCTCAGGTATTTCTTTATAGCAATGCAAGTGCTTTTATATATATATATATATATATATATATATATATATCTTAAAAAATTACTTCCTACATTTGTATGCACGTTTTGTATACATGAACTTTTTTTTTTTTTTTTTTCCCCCAGGAGCTTACTCATATTGTTCCTAAGAAATCAGTGACTCAAAAACATTCTCTGGAGAACACAACCAAGTTGAAGCCGTGTAGGTGGTTCCTCTTAGTGCAAAAGAGCCTGCTTTCCCCTCTACTAATTAAGGAGCTAATTCATAAAGGAGCTAACTCTATATCCATACAAATTCTTCTCAAAATCTCAAATATAGGCCTCATGATTAGAAATTAATACGTTTTTTAAGACCCATGAATTTTTATTGCTAACAGTGGGGTGTTTGAGAAATTATCTATTAAAAAGATTCTGGCTGTGATTCAGGTATATGGCATTTCCCCCTTTTCTCTAATCCTTTTAAATAACTTAGTTTAAAGACAGTGAATCAATTTTATAGTTAATTTTACGCAGATATTCTTATTTATTAAAAACGGTGGTAGTAATAATTGAGAAATGGGTAGGAGTTATTTATCTCATTAGATTAATACCAGTTTTGATGAACAATTTTGGGATAGGTTGGCTAAATGACTTTGGCATTGAAGCTATGCCAGTTTGAGGTTTATTCTTATGCCTTTATTTCTCTTCCACAACCTTGTGTTAATGGTCTGTCTCCCACTAAACTCTGGGCTATTGGAGGGCAGGTACAATATTTCTATTTTCAGTGCCCTTATCCTGAGCTCATAAAAATGCCAAGCATGCTAAAACATGTTGAATAAACAGATGGATAAGAAAATTGAGGTCTATGAGAAAATTGAGGACTGACTTTTAAAAAGCTACAGTTATATAGTGAACGTTTCTTATTCGTTGAGTCCTGTAGACAGAGCTGTCATACAGCCCTTACAGAGCAGAAGTTGAACTACTGGCAGAACTGGAACTCAGGTCCAGTTTTACATCTGTGTCTACTCTTTGTTCTTTAATGGGGAAGAAATGAGAAATAATGGCTGAATCCATGATACTATTTTGTGGTTAGACTCAGTCCATTTGGACTTGTGAGATTTTCCCATTTGGTAGCCAAAGATAAGGACTAGGTCTATGATTTCTTTTCTTTTCTTTTCTTTTTTTTTTTTTTTTTTTGAGATGGAGTTTTGCTCTTTTTGCCCAGGCTGGAGTCCAATGGCACAATCAGCTCACTGCAACCTCCACCCTCTGGGTTTAAACGATTCTCCTGCCTCAGCCTCCCAAGTCGCTGGGATTACAGGCATGCACCACCACACCCAGCTAATTTTGTATTTTTAGTAGAGACAGGGTTTTTCCATGTTGATCAGGCTGGTCTGGAACTCCCAACTTCAGGTAGTCTGCTTGCCTTAGCCTCCCAAAGTGCTGGGATTACAGGTATGAGCCACTGTACACGGCTGTGATTTTTTTTTTTATATTGCTTTTGGGCCCCTAAAACAGGTGTTTATCAAATTCTGTTTCTCCACTTTCTCTCCCTGCCCTGCCCCGCCCCATGGTACTGAGAAACAGTATATTTAATCAGAGATGGGCCTGTGGATAGTTTTTCTTCCTGTTCCATAATTGACATGTCATTTGCCATTCAGCCTAATCACAAGGTGTCTGAACCTACGACTCCTCCTTGTACGGTATATTCCCCCAAATTTATTCAGATCCATTTGAGCTCCTGTTATATATAGTTTTATCAAAATCTTTTGTAAATAATTTCCTATTTTTTTAAGTCAGTGACCTTGCTGAAATTTCTGACCACAAACTTTTGTGGTTCCTCATATGCTTGATTCTTACTCTGCTATTCTCTTTGCTCCACCTCCATCAAAAGTTGTACAGAAAAAGGAGAACGTCCTTGCATGTGTAACCATGGCACTGTATCAGCCTTTTAAAGTATTTGCTTTCTTACTAGAGACCATTTTTACTTTGTTTTGACAACTTAAAGTTCTTATAGCTCCACCTTATTTTTGTTTGATGCAAATACAAACACACATACACACACACACTTGAAGAAAAGCAAGTTGGCCTTCAAGCTTTATATTGATGTGTTTTGTTTATTGTTGATTTATATTGATAAAGTGTGCATGAAGATTACTTTGTATGCATGTGGTATAGAATAGTATATAAATTAACTATAATATGAAAATCCACAATTACAGCAATTACAATTACCAACAGTGAGGGCCTGCTCCATAGCTTATGCCAGTAAAATTACTATTTTGTTTTCCATTGAAAACATTCAGCATTTGTAGGGGTTCCCAAGCTCTAAGTCATATGTTTGTATGAAGTAATCTTTATCTGCTGTTCATTCTTTCCATTTTATTTATTTATTTTTTAATTTAAATATACAGTCTCTCATAAAATGTCAACACATCTAAGAGTTTACAAAAGACTCATTTTTTCCAGTTTATATGGAAAAATATAAAAAAAGTTATATACTTTTCTGTTGAACATTTTTTACCTTAGATATTATTATAGATTAAATATTTTTTAAAAAAGGAAATCATCTACATACGGAGAATTTCAAAGCAAACCAATAATTGTTTTCAGTTGATATTTATTGAGCTTCTACTTAGTACTCCTTTTTTTGTAAGGCTCTTACAAAGAAGCAAGACGTTTCTGTTCTTGAGATACTCTCTTGCTATTTCTCTTTTTCCATGGATTCTTAGAGACACATTTTGCTGTCATATTTTAAGCTTCCCACAATTGGATGGCACCTTGCAATCACTGTCAGCCAGGTGGCAGTCATGACCTAGTTGTGTGGAAAATTATTACTTGAAACATTCTCGTAAGCTCTGGTTTAGATTTAATGAAATGAAATATTACTTTGAAAAATCCCAATAATGTAGTTGTTGGATATAATTTGGGAAATGCTTTTAAAAGATTAATAGAAGGAAAATAATAGTGTAAAAATAGAAACAGATTAATAATCAGAAAAATTTAAGATACTCCAATAACCACATTTTCCACCAAAATTGTCATTTATTTCTGAGGTTCTTAGGGGAGGAAAATAATTTTCCCTCTACACTTCTGAATTCTTAGCTGGGACCTTTGTAACAAAAGACAGACTAACGAGAGAAACAAATTCATTAACTTGTATATATCTTATAAAGGAGAAAACTCAAGGAAAGAGTAACTCTAAGAGGTGGCTTAGAACTATGGCGTATATAGCATTTTCTCCCCAAAATGGTAAATGTTTACAGGGGGACATGACAATGGAAAAGAACCTTAAGTGTTTAGGGGTACACATTCTGGGGAGGTATAGATACAGGGGAGACTAATGGTAAATAAATACAGGGCAAAGTAATGGCAGCTAGTTAGTGTACTTTGTTACAGAGGTTTCTCTGACTCCCTCTCTAGACTGTTAAGGGTCAGAAGTCATCTCTGGTTATTTACTTGTCCTTTCTGATAGAGAAGGGAAGAGGGACAACTTGAGAAATTTATGTCTGGCTTTTAGGCAAATGGGAAGGCAGAGAGCTTTTCTTGTATCTGTTTCTTCTCAAGTGCCTTTAGCTCAAAATAATCATTGAATGTTGTCACATATTTTGGAGTGGTATATTCTGCTGCCCTTAAGATTCCTCCAATTTTCTATTTTCTACTTCTTTAAAGGTTCATAAGTAGTGTGTTAATCTGCTGGAAACTTAGTTTGCTGATGGGTTACTCAGAATCTTTCACTTAGCCTTTTCTGAGTTTTCTGTAAACCTAATGCTACAGGTTTTCTCTAAACCTAATGCTCTTGATATTTGCATTAAGTGTAGTCATCAAGGAAATCCACCTAGATCGGAAAGGGGCGGCCTAGAGATTGAGCAGGAGACTGACTTAAAATAGTCTGGCTTTGTTATGCCACTTGGCAAGTGGCCTCTGGTCAGTTACTTTCCTTCTCAAGCCTTAGTTCTTCCTTTGGCAAATAGGAAAAGTAATAGGATTTTCCCCATAATATGTAGGGCTTAAATGAAAGAGCGCACATATGGTACTTTGATTTCTAATTTTTGTTTTCTTTTTACTTGTATTTACTGGGTGTTTACTAAGCTTCTCTGTGTTAGATACTAGGGATACCTAGTGAATAGGGGACAAAAATTCAGCTCACAGTTGAGCTTCTTAGTGCAGTGATATCATCTTGTGTAAGAAGTTATTATAACACCTTGTATAAGAAGTTATTATAACATCTTGTATAAGAAGTTATGTAACATACAGTTTATGTAACAGTAGTACTTACTGTGTAATAAAATAATAGCACCTTGTTATTCTCTTGGGGCTGACAATACCCGGGGAAATGAGAATTCTAATTATCTCCTTACACATCCATACCTTATGCTACCTGCTTCATCAGTGCTCAAAGGAAGGAACTGCCAAGAGTTTCAGATGACAGCTTGCTGTGTTGGCACTTATTATTCAGATGCTAATGGATAAATTCTTTGGCTTTTATACTTGGGAGCAGATTTAACGTGTCTTCTTAGTTTTCATTCATAATCTTATTCACAAGTTCTTTTTAGCTTCTTTGAGAAGTCTGTAATTTTAGAAGCCCTAGCTCCTGAATCATAATGTGGGAGAACATGAGTTGATAAGCAAAAATAATGTTAAGAGTGATTTCTTTTTAATTCTAGTGTGTCAAGTCTAAAGAAGACATTGACAGTGTTAGGGCTATATGTAGCACCTTGACATTGCTCTAAGCAGTAAGGCCAGTAATAGTCATAGCAAAATGGAGATTTAAAAAAATCATTTATTTGAGTCTTCCAACTGAAATTGATGGGGGGAGAGGGAGCTGGTGATCATTACTTAAAATGGCCTAAAATATATTTTACTATGTGGCCACCACCTCTCTCCTAGGTTTTCTGCTGTCATCACCTCTTTTCCCCCGTTCACAGTATTGGCCACTTTTCATGTGTTTGACCCTTTGCATATGGTGTTTTCTGCAGGACTATCCTACCTCCTTCATATGGGGCACTGTAACTCAGCCTTCAGTACTGCTAGAATGAGTCTTCTGTAACTTCTTCCCCATTCCCCTGGGACAGCTTCCCCTTCCCTGTGATCTCATTGCGTTTGGCACATTGGGTGTTTTCTTCAGTCTGTTGTTCGTCACACTATTTTTAGGCCTGTGTTCTTCATTGGATCCAAAGCATTAATAACAATATCATTTGCTTTTTCATGACATTATAAGGAAATCATGGTTTTTAATATTATAAACATTAGCTTTTGTTAGAAAAGCAGAGAACATGTTGATTATTCTTTGTTAATATTTAGTATCTTTTATTCTGGCATCTTAATTCCACAAATTTTGATTTATTTATAAACCTCATCACAACTCACAAATATTCATGATATTGGTGTAAAATAATAAAGATAATAAGTATAGCTTAAATACTGGTTTAAATTGCACCCTTGATGCCGTTAATTGTAAGATGCATCATTATTTTATGTACCACTAAGAAAGTAACAGCAATTGCCAGTTACACCCACATTCTGAATGTATTCTAGAATGCACATCAGAGATGTTAAAATATGTAAAAATGTTCACTTTTAAATTGATGATACATCTAAAAAGATGTAAGAACTCACTTGAACAAAATGAAAGATTTGTTTCTGTTTTCCTTTCCTTCATTGCCTTTGGTAGGTGTGCTAATGAGCAGCAAAGTCCTCATAAATGCTAGACAGCCGAAAGATGGAAGACCTAACAAAGGATTTGGGAACCCAGCAGATTACATAATCCGTTCCTGTAATGTTAAAAATAATCTACATATAAAGTAAGGGAATTGTAAGTAGAGAGTTGATTAGCCACATTGTTTATTCATAAAATTATGGATACATGTCTCATAATGTGTGAAAACTTTGTACGTTCCCTTTTGTTGACTGAGATCATTTCCAGGTGTGGATGTGAGTGGAAGAATGGTGGGGGAGTGCAGTTTAGATGGAAACCTTCCAGGCATTTGCAATTATAAGCGCTTTTTATTATTAACTTGCCCTGCAAGTATGGGAGTGTTTTATTTTTCTTTCTTCAGATTCAATGTCTGACTTATAATGAATATCATGAGAAGGAATAAAATTCAGTTTCTAGCTGATTTAGAATCGGATCATATACTTTATTAAGTGAGGGATGCTGATATTGAGTGTGTTATACCTTGTTCTGTCTCTATGTATCTGTCCATTCATCTGCCCATTGATTTTAAGATTATGTGTCTGTTCATACAGAGTATAGTATCGTTAGAAGCAATATTGTGCTTCTGTTGTGCAATATGGACATAGAAAGTTTTAAAGATTAAGTGGAAAGAAACTTAGAACACTCTGAAACTGTGATGGTTTAGTTTGTGTGCCTGTGCACATATTTAGTTTTATGGGTAACTATTTTCGTGGCACGGGAAACAGCACAATGAATGGCTTTTTTAGGTTATGTTAGAAACAGTTCATTGTATAACTTCTTTGTGCCAGGTCTTACGTTGAATTTTCAAGCAAATATGATGAATAAATTATGTTTTCAGCATACCTAACATTTATAAACTGTTAAATGAGATGTATATAGCTATTATTAGAAGAAGGAATTGAATACTATGGTTGGCAGGTGAAAATGATTAATGAGTAAAAAGAAAAGATGTAGGGAAAGGGGAGGAGGTAAAGTATTTTCTGTTGGTTTTGAAAGATAAGTAAGTCTTTGGCAGGGACAGGAATTTATGTTTGTTGAATATTTACTTACATTGTGTGAGGCACTATACAGCTCTCTATATGTATAATCTCATTGAGTCTCCCGTTATTATAGTCCACACTTTGCACCCTCAGAGATGTTAAATTAATTTCCAAAATATTTCAGTCAGACAGCTAATAAATGAGAAAACTTGGATTTGAGCTAGGTCTGATTCCAATCACTATATTAATCACTATGCCTAATCACTGTACTATTCTTATTCATATGTACTTAATCACTGTACTATTCTGAAAGGTATTCAGGACAGAGGAACAACCATGAACGAAGACCTGAGAACTATGACAGTGCCTGAAAGTTTCACAGAATGAGGATCAACCTGCAAGACTAGAGCCACCATATGCTGTTCAGTCATTGATCAGTTTTTTGATCAGCGTTACTGAGTATCTGTTGTGTGCCAGGCAGTTTGCTTGGTGCCGGGGGTTCAGAAATGAGCACATGCTCTTGCCTTTCAAAGCTGAGTCTAGTAACAAAACAGACTTTCAGTGATGATTTCTTGCTTCGCTTGTTTGCCTAGGAAATACTTCCTCACTCAATATAAATGTCTAGATTGTTGAAGTATCTTGTAGTTTCAAAATTGTATTAGGTACATGTGCTCTGTTCAGAATGTGTCCCCCAAAATTCATGTGTTGGAAACTTCATCTTCCAACATGGCAGTGTTGAGAGATGGGGTGCTTAGGTCACGAGGGCCCTGCCTAGAAGGCTCTCGCTAGACATCGATGCTGGTGCTTTGATCTTGGACTTCTCAGCCTTCAGAATTTTAATAAATTTCTGTTCTTTATAAATTGCCCAGTCTGTGGTATTCTGTTATAGCAGCACAAACAGAGTGAGAATCTTCTCTTTCTCTCTCTCTCTCCACACACACACATAATATATATATAGACATGTGGTGTACCTATATACACAGTATGTATATACAGAGATGTAGTTTTAGAACTTTATTCTGAAATTGAGGCAAGTAATTTTGGTACCTTTTTATCTTCAATGTTTTTTTCTAAGAAAGAAGCCCCTTTATTTTCCTTGTTGAACTACTCCTACTTTGATATACTTGGTTCTCATAATTTCAGTGCTGAAGCTATTGACTAAAAAGTGCACTGCTCATGCTGTTAAAATTCTTAAAAGTTTCATAAATGAGTATCAAATGAGATTTGTGACTAAATGAATGCAAATGCAGCATTGCTTTCCTTTAACTAATATGTGGCTGTTGCTGCGGCTGCTTCTTCCTCTGACAGAACAGAAATATTTTGGAGTGTACCTCAGCCTGTTAATAATTTTCCGATCTGTTTTAATCTTCTGTAATTACTCAAATTTCCTATCCTCACTTCTTTTTAACAAAGCTTTTAAATGTAGTACAGACTTAGTGTAAACATTTATCTGATCTAAAGGCAAATATAGAAAAAGTTAATTTTCCCTTCTGCTTTTCATTTCTACTCTCCTAAGGGTATGGTTTTGACATGTTATACCTTTTCTGTATTCATTTCTAGTCACTATTGATGAAGAGAACTGTTGTTATGTCAAGAAGGTTTTTAAAAAGATGAATAGAGTTAGGAATTGGGATGGATATGAGTAAATTCTTAAATATAATACTTTTATAAAATCTCCCCCTAAACTCTGAAAAATAAATGTTTTCTGAGTTCCCTATAACTTATTTCAGCAGAGGGAAAATCTCCTACATGATGTTTAGAGTAGAATGAGTTGCATCTCCTTTTGCTGTTTAGGGAATTGGTGGTCCTAAGTCCCTTTCCCTAGTCTCTTAGAAGTTTCCAGTCTACTCAGACAAATCAGCATGAATTATTTGGTAATTTTTGGGAAGAAAGGATGCTAGATAGTGTTGCAAAAATTATTTGCTTTACTTTTAGTCTGAAACCCAAACAATCTATCATTTTAATGACCCTTTATTATATTCTAGCCTAATGTTTAAGGATTGTTGGCCAGCGACTTCTTAGGAGTGGGATACATTGCCTGGGCGGTTGCTTTCCTTTTCATCAGTAGAAACTTGTATTTTACATATATACAAGATATTATATACATATATACAAATATTACATATATACAAATATATATATAAGTATTTTTATTTTTTAAAATAATAGAGGCTGGGCACAGTGGCACATACCTGTAATCCCAGCACTGTGGGAGGCAGAGGCAGGAGGATGGCTTGAAGCCAGGGATTCAAGACCAGCCTGGACAACATAGAACAGTGGTCCCCAACCTTTTTGTTACCAGGGACCAGTTTCACGGAAGACAGTTTTTCCACGGACAAAGGGGTGGGGTGGATGAGGGATGGTTTGGGGATGAAACTGTTCCAGTTTACATCATCAGGCATTAGGTTCTTATAAGGATCACGCAACCTAGGTCCCTTATGCGCAGTTCACAGTAGGGTTTGTGCTCCTGTGAGAGTCTCATTCTACTGCTCATCTGACAGGAGGCGGAGCTCAGGTGATAATGCTAGCTAGCCTGCTGCTCACCTCCTGCTGTGCAGCCGGTTCCTAACCGGCCATGAACCAGTACTGATATGCCATGAACCAGTACTGATATGCCATGAACCAGTACTGATATGCGGCTGGGGAGTTGGGGACTCCTGACATAGAGACCTCACCTCTACAGAAACAACAACAACAACAAAAAAAACTAACTGGGTTTGGTAGTGTGTTCCTGTAGTCCCAGGTACTTGTCAGATAGGCAGGCAGGAGGATCACTTGAGTCTAAGAGTTTGAGACTATTGTGAGCCATGATTGCACCACTGCCCTCTTGCCTGGGCAACAGAGTGTGAGACCTTGTCTCTTAAAAAACAAACAAACAAACAAAAAAAAAACAAACCGGGTGCAGGGGCTCACGCCTGTAATCCCAGCACTTTGGGAGACCGAGACGGGCTGATCACAAGGTCAGGAGATCGAGACCATCCTGGCTAACATGGTGAAACCCCGTCTCTACTAAAAGTACAAAAAATTAGCCAGGTGTGGTGGCGGGCGCCTGTAGTCCCAGCTACTCAGGAGGCTGAGGCAGGAGAATCGCTTGAACCCATGAGGCAGAGGTTGCAGTGAGTGGAGACTGCGCAGCTGCACTCCAGCCTGGGCAACAGAGTGAGACTCCGTCTCAAAAAATAAGTAAAATAATTGTTTAAAAGTACAAAATTAATAAGATATAAGAGTAAGAGATGCAAAGTAATGCTTCTTTTCACTATTCTGCTCTAACATTTCCCCTTGGATGGATAGTCTAAGGATGAAAAGATACAAATGTAAAAATATACATATATATTAAAATTTTTTTTACACAAATGGTTAATGTAATATCTGTTATTTGAACCCTGCTTTTCTACTAATTTTTGTCTTGGAGAATGTTCCTTGTTAGGTAATATATAGCTATTTCACTATGTGGGACATAGCACAGCTGTATCAATGGGATTTTGTGTTCTTTCCATTCTTTCTCTTGAAAACAAAACCTTTGAATATTCTTTCTTAGCAAACTTTTTTTTTGTGTGTATGTATACACACACACACACACACACACAATTACATAGGCCAGATGTGGTGGCTCGCACCTGTAATCCCAGCACCATTTTGGGAGGCTGAGGCAGGCGGATCACTTGAGATCAGGAGTTCGAGACCATCCTGGCCAATGTGGCAAAACCCTGTTTCTATTAAAAATACAAAAATTAGCTGAATGTGTTGGGGCATACCTGTAATCCCAGTTACTTGGGAGGCTGAGGTATGAGAATTGCTTGAACCTTGTATGTGGAGGCTGTAGTGAGCTGAGATCGTGCCACTGCACTCCAGCTTTGGTGACATATAATCTCTATGAAAAAGAAAAGCAATTGTAGAGAAACCTGACTTGTTCTGTTTACTTCACCTGGACCTGGATCTGATTAAGGGACACTGAGACTGAGGTGGTATTATTTGCCAGAGTACTTATCTGTGGCCAGGTGCAAGTCATCAGTTGGTGTCAAAACTTTTCCTATTGAGAGCAGAAGTTACTCTAATTTCTCTTAAAGCCCACGGTGCCCGTGAGATGAAAATGTTTGCCTACTTTGGGTTTAGTAAGATTTCCTTCAGTATGGGTTTGATTCTTGATATGGTGGATTGTGTCTGTGTAATCAGAAGTCATTCGTGAAACAGAGGTCTTTTGCATTTGAATTTTTACATTTTATTTTTAAAAAACTGAGTGAATAAAATGACTTCTATTCAGAAGTACTTTGATGACGTAGTGTGTTATATAATCTATATCATTTAAAGAAGGTTATTAAAAGTGCTTTTTAAACTCTGTAATTTCAAGTAATTGTCAGTTTTTTCCTCTCAAACTATAGGTCTCAGGGGACATCAGATTGTTGTTTAAATATGTCTAATTTAGCTTAATGTGTACTTATTTTGATTGTATTTTTAGTATATATGCTGGCAAGTGAGCACATGTATTTAATTATATGTATTGGCATGACTCGAGTCAAAGTCCTCTTTAAGGAATATTAAAAAAAGAAAGAAAAGATCTACATACTATAATTGTTTATTCTTAGTATTGTTGATATGGTTTGGCTTTGTGTCCCCACCCAAATCTCATCTAGAATTGTAATCCCATAATTCCCACATGCCGTGGGAGGGACCTGCAGGGAGGTGACTGAATCCCAGAGGTGGTTCCCCCATGCTGTTCTCGTGAGAGTGAGTGAGTTCTCACAAGATCTGATGGTTTTATAAGCGTCTGGCATTTCTCCTGCTGGCACTCATTCTCTCTCCTGCTGCCTTGTAAAGAGTTGCCTTCCGTCATGATTGTAAGTTTCCTGAGGCCTCCCCAGCCATGCGGAACTGTGAGTCAATGAAACCTCTTTCCTTTATAAATTATCCAGTCTCAGGTATTTCTTCATAACAGTGTAAGAATGGATGAATACAGTTTTTACATATGAAGCCCACAAAGCTTTAAAGCCCACCTGTTCCCAAAATAATTCTCATCAAACCTAACCAAACCTAAGTAGAAAGGGTTTTAAAAGGGAGTATTGACTGCCATGTTGAACTTCTTTGGCCTTCCTTCTACTGCTTGCCATGAAGAGATTCTGTGCTTTTTGATATGGGTGGACATGGGCTGAGGTTGCAAGAGTAGTCTAATGATAAAAGTTAGGCTCTCTGTTTGTTTTAGAAGCGCATTCCAAACTTAGAGTCTGCCTTCAGGGAGTGTTTTGAACAGACTTTTCAAGTGTGAAGACTATTGTGGGCCCTGTTGTCAACATGTCAAAACTAATGTGTTGGACTATAATTTTTAGTACTTTATGACAAACCCTTAGGGTTATGGCATTACATCTACAGTTTGCTAGGCAGTGATTGATTTTCTTGATTGACAGGAAACACAGTTTATTGTGCCCCATGTCTGCAGGGCAAGGGACAGTTGATGGAGCAGCTTTGAACTCTGCCAGCAATCCAGAGGTGTCAGTGTGCCACGATAAAGAACTCAACTTCATTCATTTGGGTTATAGTGAGAATGTGTTTATTGGCAACAAGAATATGGCTAACCTTTGTAAGGGTAAATAAAGAAAAAATTTCTTGCTATAACCTTCTACTTTCATGTCAAGAAAGACTCAGAACTTTGTCAGGTTTCACTTGCACTTCCCCCCACTTCCTACAGAGCAGAAGCTTACTAGTTGTAAAATATAAAGTGTTCTTTTTCTCATGCATTTCTAACATATATAGATTCTTGTGAGAATTTATTGGGGCATTTTGTTTATAGTGGCATAGATTTTATAATATTAGGTTTAGTAAACTTGGACAGACCCATTACAGTTGCATCATGGGAGGTAATGCTCTTAGATGGAAATTGATTTAAACCATTCAGAATCTGTTTACACTTTCAACTTGAAAGGTTGGATGACAATAACTAGATATATACTCAGGTTTGTAGGGCTCAAGGTGTATTACATGAATTTCTTTCTTCTCTATATAGGTAGTAAGCCTAAACATCTATTTACCTCAAAAATACTTAATCTATTCTCAAATAAATTATTTACAAACTTTGTAGTTGCACTTCGTGAACCATCTCCAGTTTCATTAGATTGTTCTTGAACTATCATGAGCAAAACGATTTAGCGATTTGAAGGGAAGACAATTGGCATTTGTAGCTGTTGCCATTGTCCTTTCTACTACCCTTCCTGGAACATTTTGTATCGTATTGATTTAAGTGTAGTACTCAGGGCTTCAGGACCTAGAAAGGGCCATTGATTTTTAGGAGGGAGTAATTTCATTCTGCAAAGAATCCTTTGGGCAAGCAACCAAGTGAAAAGTACCTATTCAAATTGGGGACGAGTCACTTGATTATTAGAGAAAGTATGTGGAGTTGATTTATTGTAAATGGACATAAAGTCATTGCTGAAAGAGCCACTCAGCAGATACTTATTGAGTGCTTACTGTGTGTGTGGCACTGTTTTAGGTAATGGACTCAGGAATTTATGTACTAGTGTGGGGAGACAGACATTAGAAAAAAGATTGAATGAACAAACTGGTGATAAATTTATTATAAAAAACAAATCAGGTTAAGAGTGAGTGCTAGTGTGGAGTCGGAGGTGTTTCTATCTTATATAGATTGCTCAGGGAAGTTCTATGATAACTAACATTTGAGCGGAGAGCCGAGGAATTAGTGTGAAAGGGAAAGTAGGACATTCACTGAATATGTGGCTATCTACAGTAAAGTCTAAAAGGTGGCATTGTGCTCCGTATGTTTTAGGAGCAGCAAGGAGGGCAGTGTGTCTGTAGCAGGAATGGGGGCTGTGGGGGAGGAGGGAGGGAGATAGGAGATACAGTAGGGAGAGAGAGAAGCCAGGTCATGTAGAGGCTTGTAGGTGATTTGTGAGGAATTTGACTTTTACTGTGAAAGGAAGCCAGTGGAGGTTTTTGAACAGGGAAATGACTTCCTCTGACTATATTTTAACAAGATCCATCTGGCTGGTGTGTGGAGAATAGAGTATAAGAGAGGCAAGTGTAGAAGTAGAGAAGCCAATTAGAGGGCTGTTTTATACAATCTAGAGATGAAAACTGTTCACGGGGAGTAGAGTGTTGGTGGTAGATATGGTACTCGGTTGGGCAGCACTGTGGATGAGCAGGTTTGCATGGAGATAAGATTCAGGAGTCTGATTTTGGACTTGTTGAGTTTGAGACATCTGTTAGCTATCCAAGTGGAATTGTTGAATACGAAGTTAGACATAGAGTTCTGGACTTTAGGGGGAAACCCCAGGTTGGTGTCATGCATATGAAAGTCACCATTATAGACAGCATTTGAAGCCATGAGACTGAAGGGGATTACTTAGGGAATGGGTATAGATTGAGAAAAGGCCCAAAGATCTGCATCTGGGACACTCTTACATATAGAAACTAGAGATATTCACTATTTACTCAACAAGTTTTATTCAGTACTTTCTATGCAGATAAGGAATAAGCAGAAAACAAGACTGAGAAGGAGTGGGTCAGTCACATAGAAGAAGGAGAACCAATAGAGGGTGTTTTCCTCAAGTCAGGGGATGGGGGGGATTGCTTGCCCAAAGTGATTCTTTGCAGAATGAAATTACTCCCTCTTAAAACTCAATGGCTCCATGTCCTGAAGCCCTGAGTACTACACTTAAATCAATATGATACCAAATGTTCCAAGAAGGGTACTAGAAAGGACAACAGCAACAGCAGCAAAAACCAATTGTCTTGCCTTCAAATTGCTAAATCGTGTTTTGATCATGAGAGTTCAAGAAAAAGCTAATGAAACTGGAGACGGTTCACAAAGTGCAACTACACAACTCTCTCCCTACTTTATTTCCTGTCCCTGTCCTTTCTCCCCCACCGCCCCCCTCCCTGATCATTCAAGAAGAAAGATTCAAAAAGTGATCTACCTATTATGCTGCTGAGATGTGGGTAGGCAAGAAGAGAACTGAGAATTAGTTGTTGAGTTTTACAGAAGAGGTCACTGGTGACCCTGACGAGCATTATTTACGGGATATGGTAGGATGTACATCTCATTGAAGTAAGTTTTGCTGGAGACTGAAATGGAAGGATGGGCTGGAAGCTGAAGATGATGGAGGATAGAGTGATTATATAATTTATTGTCTAAGCCAGGGCAGTTTGTGAATGAATGAAAGGGGACACAGTTTATTATTATACTGGTGTGTTGGGAATAGTCTCCCCAAAATCTAGCCATAAACTGGCCCCAAAACTGGCCATAAACAAAATCTCCGCAGCACTATGACATGTTCGTGATGGTCATGACGCCCACGCTGGAAGACTGTGGGTTTACCGCAATGAGGGCAAGGAACACCTGGCCTAACCAGGGCAGAAAACCGCTTAAAGGCGTTCTTAAACCACAAACAATAGCATGAGTGATCTGTGCCTTCAGGACATGTTCCTACTGCAGATAACTAGCCAAACCCATTCTTTTATTTCTACCCATCCCTTTGCTTCCTGTAAGGAATACTTTTAGTTAATCTACAATCTATAGAAACAATGCTTATCACTGACTTGCTGTTGATAAACACATGGGTAACTCTCTGTTCGAGGCCCTCGGCTCTGAAGGCTCTGAGACCCCTGATTTCCCACTGCACACCTCTATATTTCTGTGTGTGTGTCTTTAATTCCCCTAGTGCCGCTGAGTTAGGTTCTCCCCGACCGAGCTGGGCTCAGTACTGGTGCAACTGGCGTATACCATATGGTCACTCTTGGGAGAGGGCAAGAAAGATTTCTCAAGGAAGTACCTGTTTATTTCTACTCTTTGTTTACTTTCTCTGAAGTAATTTCTTATATGTGACTTGCCAATTTTTTTATTCCATTGGTAATTCAATTATTTTAATAGACTTTGGTATGGAGTATTTGTTCAGAGCCTTTTAATAGTTCTGCTTTGTCCACATGCAATTTATTTCCTCAAAGAACGAATTGACTTGACAGTTTTGATTTCCCTGTGCACACTTGAAAAAAATCCTGTTCTTAAATATAGAAGTTTGTGCAATATGAATACGAAATTCAGTACTCTAGAGCTTTCATGGTTTAACTGAAATACTTTTTAGGGATGAGATATTCATAACAATAGTCTTTGGTCCTTTGGCAAAATAACTATTATAATGACTGGCATGTGCTTTGGCTAATATTCATTTTATCTGAATTTCAGTAATTTTTTAAACAGAACATAAAAACCCTTGATAACTTGCCATTAATATTTTTTCTGTTGTAAATTGTGTGTTATTGTAATGTAATTTAATTTACAATATTGGGCTTCAGTTTTTTTTCCTAAACAAATCTCATACCATATCAGTTTTCAAAGGGGAATTCATTTATGTTTATGAAAATCTACAAATAATTTATTGTTTGCTATTTATATATAAAATTTTCAGAGAACAGCAATGAAAAAGAGTGAGATACTGATGAAATTAATAGTGTTTTAAAGTAACATTGCTGGTTATGAGGGCTTGACACTGTCATTAGCTAATAGCATAAGACATCATACCACTGGTTCTCAACTTTGGTGACCTGTTAGACTCTTATGGTGCTTGTAAAAAGTCATGATGCATAGGCCCTACTACAAGAGTCATATAAAGATCTCTTGGGGGAGGAGTTGGCTTGTTTGCTTGCTTATTTATTTAGAGAGAGTGTGTCACTCTGTAGCTCAGGCTGGGATGCAGTGGCGTGATCAGAGCTCACTGTAACCTTGAATTCCTGGGCTCAAGCAATTCTCCCACCTCAGTCACCAGAGTAGCTAGGACTACAGACATGTGCCACTGTGCCAAGCTAATTTTTTAAACTTTTTTTAATAGAGACAAGGTCTTGCTGTGTTGCCCAGGCTGGTCCTCAACTCTTGTCCTCAAGCAATCCTTCTACCTTGGCTGCCCACAGTGCTGGGATTATAGCCACTGTGCTAGCTGGCATTAAAAAAAAAAATCTGTGATTATAGAGAGGCTGCGGCCTATTGCTCTATATACTGAAGGATAAATTTATCATTTATGATAATTGATGTAAATCTGAAGTTCCAATGTGTTTATAATTTCCCTTCCTCCCTCCGTCCCTTTCTTCAGAGCTTAGTTCTTGTCAGAGCTAGTTAGAGTCTGCCTCAAGCTTGTTAAGACTTGCTAGTTCTAGGAGGTAGAAGTCATCAGTTCAGCATTTACTTGTATGCTTTTGCATGCTTGTGCAGAATTTGTATTATCTTCAATATGTGTTAAAGAATATTTTTAAGCCACTTACCCATTTTATGAAGATTATGCAAAACTGAATAATCTGTAGTTTTACTTTCCTGGGCACAGGTAAACTGCAGGTCATCCTGATATACTGGAGAAGAGGGTGAGGTGCTGCTGACACCGCTGTGTGGTGCAGCTCTCGCGTTTCCTTAGCATATCTCACTCACGGCAGATAACCTATGACCGTCTACTGTAAGGACAAGTGAGGTCCTTGTGCTTGTCTGCATACTGAATGTCATCTTAGTTTCTTTTTAATTAAAAAATACATCAACCTTTCACTCCTGAGCTGCATGACTGCGTTTTCAAGATCATTGATTTAGAGATGTGACTATGGTCTATCTCATAGAATCCCAATAGTTTTCATTCTCAGAGTCAGAAATAAAAAGAAACTGGTTTTCTCGAGATTTTCTCTTCTGTTCTTGTTTTACTTCTTAATGAAAGGAAAATCTGGATGTAATTTAGTTTTCCAAATATGGAATAGAATTATCTTTGCCTTCTGGCATAGTGGGGTTTTTCTTGACTTTTTCCCTGAAGTCCAAACATGCTTTTGTCGTAAGGGTTGACAGTTTCGTCTCATGGAGTTAATCACTGAATGAATACCTGATGGAATAGTTTTCACTTCTGTTTTTGCTTGTCCCAGAGCTTTTTAAAAAAGAATTAATAGACTGAAAAAAATAACTTTAGATTTACAGGAAAAGTTGAGAAGATAGTATAGAGAGTTGTTACGTAAGCCTCTTGAGCAGCTTCCCCTGGATTCACATTGGACGTTAGTATGGTACATTTGTTATAATTAATGAACCAATATTGATACATTATCATCAGTTTATTATTCCATAGTTTATTCAGATTTCCTTAGTTTTGGCCCAATGTTCTTTTACTCTCCAGGCGTCCCCTCCAGGATACCACCTTATGTTTAGTTGTCAGGTCCCCTTGGCTCCTCTGACGGTGGCAGTTTTTCAGACTTTCTTTGTTTTTGCTGACCTTGGCAGTTTTGAGTAATACTGGTAAGGTGTATTGTAGGATGTGCCTCTATTGGAATTTATCTTCTGTTTTTCTCCTGATTAGACTAGGGTTATAGACTTGGGGAAGAAAAACCCCGGAGACAGAGTGCCATTTTAATCACATCATGTTAAAGGTACATACTATAAACATGATTTATGACTATTGATGTTGACCTTGATCACCAACCTGAAGTGTAGTGTTTATTATATTTCTCTACCGTAAAGGTTTCTCCCCTTTTTCATAATCCTCTTTGGAAGGAAGTTTCTACGTGCAGCCCACTCTCTGCTGTGTATAGCCAATAGCTATGTTCTTTCTTCTTTAGGATGGAGGATTGTATAATTTGTTTGGAATTCTTCTGTCTGGGAGATTTGTCTCTTTTCCCCTACGTATTAATTAATCTATATGGACTCATGGATATTTATTTCATACTCTGGGTTGTAATCCAATGCTACTTTATTTTTTGCTCAAATTGTTTACAGTTTTGGCCATTGGGACCTCTTTCAGTTGGCTGTTGTGCCCCTTTGACCTACTCTCATCTCTGGGTATTTTTGTTTGTCTCTTTGGGGGATCATGTTCTTTCCTTCTTTCTGGAACTACCTGGTGCTCCGGGCTCATCTTGAATAGTTCCTTAATAATAGAATCAGCCATTTCTCTAAAGAGGCAGAATTTTGTTGTTGTTGTTTTTATAGAAGAGGGAGAACTACATACAGTAAAGAAAAATGGGATGCCCCTCCCTCTTTCTTAAAATTTGAACTTGTTATATTTAGTTTTTTAACTTCAAAGGGCCTCTTCCCTTTTTAGCCCAAGGCTGATGATTTGACCTCATTTTTATTTTCATGTTATAAACTTGGACTTTTGTACTTAACTCAGGATTTTCATGCAGTTTGGAGCATTTTGGTTTCAACACATCCATGATCGGGGATTTTTCATCTTCTGTAATTGAAGCCCATTCGAGAAAGCAATTCAGGGAGTTTTGACTTAACATTTGAAGGATTAAGACTAGTCTGTCTGTCTTTGTTCTTTTAAATGGAGTGCATCATACATTTTTATAAATAATGAAAAGGTTCTTTCACCATCCCATTTGAAATCCTGCTGTCTGTGCCTACCTTTGTCTGTGAGATTGCCTTAGGACACCTGATTTAAAAAAAATGATAATTTTTATAACATAATGAGGAAGTTCTTTCTAGTTTTTTTTCTTAAATCTTTTTGCATATCCCAGGAACAGTATCAATGTGACAGCTTGAGAACTACTTGAAATAAGACTATTGATTTTTCTTATTTGCTTGGTTCCCAGAGTTTTCTGAATTTTGGAACATTTAGAACCAGAGTCATTGTCCCATAATTCAGTATCTGAGAGTGATATGGAGCTGTATTGTGGTGGAATGTTTGTCTGAGAAACTGCCATACGCTATTTAGGAATCATGGTGGTTCTTTGTGCTACTTTTTCTGCAACTTGTTATGGATTAGTAATCAGGAAGGCTTTGAGCGTAGAATAAATGCCATACTGACTTCCAGGGGAGACAAGATTAGAAAAGGAAAGACTATCAGATCTTATTAGAAAACTAAACTGATTAGAAAAGAGTATCAGATCCCATTACCTGAATATCTTTATATACAGAAACAGCCTACCATAAATATTATGTATAGACATAGCTGAAGTAGTTAATTCTTTTTTTATTAATAACATCATTAGTAAAGCCTAACTGTACTATATACATTTTATACTGCTTCATTCTTTCCAAAAATGAAATGCCTTCATGGATATCACCTTAATGAAAGTAGGTCTAGAGGAGCAGTAATATGGATAATAGTGCTTTCCTCTCTTACCAGATGGCTCTGTGAGGCACAAAAATACCTAGTTCATATATCAAATAATCAGTAACAGCAGTTTCAGTCATTCATGTAAACTTACATTCAATGTTGTTGAATGCCTCTTTTGGCAGTGTGGACTTTGCTACAGAGAAAAGGGTCGTTGGGTTATCCAAATTATTAGCTCCTTGCTATTGACATCTTACTGAGTATTTACCATGAACCAGGCTCTGAATCTCTTAAACTGATGCTCTGTCCAGGTGGAATGAATGAATGAGCTAATGTCCTGCATTTTGATGCTTGTCTGCTCTTCTTCAGAGTCATCTCAAATCCTTTTCTAGTTCATCTTTACCTTAACACAATCTGGACTGTGATCACTGCATTTATTACAATTAGATATTTTTTCACTCGAATATAGAAACCCAAAATAATGGCAACTTGTACAGAATAGAAGTATTTTTTTTGTTTTGTTTTTGCATCCCCAGTACCTAAGTCAGGGCTTGACACTTATTACTTGAAATAATAAATGCATTACCTTGCCCGATTAAACTTCACTGGTATGGTGATAACAAAGCAGGATTTCTTAAAGCTTAGTCCGTGGACCACCTGTGGTAGAATAACTTGCTTGTAAAATGTAGATTGCCATGCCTCATGCCAAGGGATATAATTTGAAAGGTGTAGGATAGGGTCTAGACATTTTCATGTCTTATAAATTCCTCTGGGTTATCTAAGAACCACTGGGAAGGAAAAGAAAGGAGAGAAAGAAACTGATTTGCAGTCTTACAACCTTCTAATAAATTCTCATAAAGTAGTGGCAGGGGCTCTGTTTCCAGTCCTGGCTCCTGAACTCCTGGTAGGACCTTTTGCTTCTAGGAGTGCTCTCTAGAATTAAGGCCAAGATTAGGAAACGGCTTAAAAGTTGATTCTTCACTCGTGTAAAATCAGATTTGAGGCAGGTAGTGAAGTGCTGGAATGGAGGAAGATTCACGAAGTCATCAGCAACCTAGGCTCCTTTACTGATGCCCTTGTTCTTATGATCCAAGGTGGCTGCTAGAATTTCATTCAATGAGTCTATCAATTCTTACTTGCAGATGGCAGGAAGGAGAAAGGAAAGAAGTAGAAGACAAATCCCCCTTTATTTTAAGGAGACTTTCCAGATATTACATAGAAACTACATACATCTAAGAACTTAGCCTTATGGACCACATTTGGCCACAAGGTTATTTTTTTCTTACCTGGCCCAGTAAAATGAACCAAAAAACCCCTCAGGATTCTATTACTAAAGAAGAGGCCATTACTGGTTTTCACCGTAATTGTTCATTCTAAATCTGCCCAAATAAACATCCTGAATTCCGCTGACCTCTTGGCAAGTGATTTTGCCAATTCTCAAAATCAGCCATCATCACCATCCTATCTGTTTATGCCCACTCCTGTGTCTCCTTCTCATAATTAGTGGGAAAAGTGCTAAAATTAAAATTATAGACAGATATGATGTCATTTTACCTTTTAGTTAATATCAATTAGATTTCTATTTTTAAAATTGTGGATTCTCATATCCTGTAATCTGTTTTTTACAGCAGTTGTTTTAAAAATGTTCCATATTTCACTCTAATTCTCCCCTCATACTTTATTTTACCTTGTTTTAAGTAAGGGTAGGTGCAGGCTGGGCACAGTGGCTCACGCCTGTAATTCCAGCACTATGGGAGGCCGAGGTGGGTGGATCACCTGAGGTTAGGAGTTCAAGACCAGCCTGGCCAACATGATGAAACCCCGTCTCTACTAAAAATACAAAAATTAGCCAGTTGTGGTGGCGGGCACTTGTAATTCCAACTACTGGGGAGGCTGAGGCTGGAGAATCACTTGAACCTGGGAGGCGGAGGTTGCAGTGAGCGAAGATGGTGCCACTGTATTCCAGCCTGGGAGACAGAGCGAGACTCCATCTCAAATAATAAATAAATAGGGGCAGTTGCAGTGGCTCATGCCTGCAATCCCAGCACTTTGGGTGGTGGAGGATCGCTTGATGCTGGGAGTTGGAGACTGCTGCTTACAAAAAATAAAAATATTAGCTAGGCATGGTGGTGTGCACCTATAGTCCCAGTTACTCAGGAGGTGGAGGCGGGAGGATCACCTGTGCCCAGGAGTTTGAGGCTACAGTGAGCTATGATTGTACCCCTGCACTCTGGCCTGGGTGGCAGAGTGAGACCCTATCTCTTTAAAAAAAAAAAAAAAAAAAAAAAAAGACATTCTCAGTTTTGAGGCACATGACGTGCCTTCATGTGCCTCAGTCTCAGTCCCTTTTTTTTTCAGTAGGAGATATGCCTTACAGGTGGTGGTGGTGGGGTTGGGGGACATGCCATTTCTCTTGACTGCTGTTCAGAGCAGTGCCTGAACAAGGCGTGCTCTGAAAATAACCTGTTGAAAGAACAAATGGATAATTTCCCTTCTTCCTCTTACTTCCCTCCCTTATTTAGGATATAAGATTCTTTCTATATTTAAAATATTTTATCCTTGTTCCATTTTTTTTTTTCCATTTCTCACAGTTAACTTTTTATATTTTAAGGAAAGGTGACTATTCTTCCTTCTTAATCAACTCCTGACTGTTCACTAATCCCTTGGTCACTTCACTATCTTGAGTCTCCCTCTATGAATTTTCAGATTTTCTTTGAGATCCCCCTCCCCTTGGCCTCTTGTTCAATCTCCTTGACATTTCTGTAGCATGCTGTGTTATCAGCTGCATGTTCTTGGAAATACCTTCTTATCCTTCTGCCTTTATGGGTTTTCCTTCTGTATTTTCTCTGTTGACCTCCTTCGGCTGTGTTATGGTAGGAAAACACAGTGTCTTTGCTTTCATCTTTATTCTTTTCTCTCTTTGCCCTCCCATGCTTTGTGCAGTACCTCAGTGGCTTGCCTCCTCTTTTACCTTCAGCTATGATCTCTATATGGATTCCCAAATTACATAAATTGTGTTTACTACTCATTACTGCATCACTCTTTTTGTAGATGTTGAGATGCCTCAACTTAAATTCCTGTGTTATCTTAAACATTATGTTTAAAATTACTGATGTTAGTATTAATGTCCTACGATCAACTCATTAGGGCATTGCTTCTGAAACTGGTCACTGGAGTAACCCTAATGAATAAAGAGAGCAGCTTCTTGTGAACTGTTTTTCTTGTCTAGAAAGCCCCTTCCTTTATTCTTTGCACCTTCTTTCTCTTTGTAAGATCAAGTTCAAAAATCTACATTTCACAAAACTTTCTGGGATGACACCAGACTTGATTGGCTTCCTAGCCTTTGAACTCCCGCTATACTCATGTGTCGATTTGTCTGGCACTCCTCCTGTGCTTCTCTTATATTGTATTTTGAATAAATCATCTTTATTGTAAGTGTCTCATCTCACAGCTTGTAATCTTATCCCTGTTTGTACTCCCAGTGCCTGGTATACAATTGGCACTTAATAATATTTGCTATGGATGATGGCATACCCTTTTTATTTATTTATTGTGTTCCATTTCTAACAGTGAGATTGCTTAAAAAATGATTTTTCTTAAACATTTTATTTTTCACAAATGAAATGGAGGGTGCTTGGACTGAACCGAATGACAGATTTTCAATACCTGATTGTACTTTGCTTTGCACTATTTTAAGTACATTATAAAAGATGTGGAATGATTGTCTCAAAAGTAACTTTTCTTCATCTTTGTCTTTGGCGTGTCATTAAAAACCTGGAATAAGAGAACCGTGAGAAGACCTAGTAAGATTTGTGAAAGCACACAGGATTTTGCTTTGGAAAGTCCAAAATCGGGTAAGGGTGGAAGGAAAGAAAGAGAGAAAAAGAATATGGATGAATGTGAAAATACACACCCACTAGACCCCATACCGTTTGGTAAATAAGGTCGGGGTGATATAAAACCAGCTAGGTAGAAGGTAGTTGTGTCAAAGTAGTGGATATATTGGAAGGATGAGAATTCCTATCAAGAACATTTGTACTCCTCGCCCCCTACAAAAAGTTTACCCAGTTGTTTCTATGATACATTGCTCAACAATATGGTAAAGTGACAGATATACTAAGTAGGACCTGTTAATGTTTGATGCCTTTTAAGATTAAGGTATGGGAAATTCGCTGTGATTGATCTTTGGCTCTGTGTATACTGAAAATCTGGACTAGTAAGGTATGATTTTAGGCTCATATAAGGGGAACAAAAGACTCAGTTCACTTATGTATTTTATTTTGCTTTCTTTTTTTCTCTAGGCAATTTGAAGTACTGCCTTGTAATTCTTAATCAGCCTTTGGACAACTATTTTCGTCATATTTGGAACAAAGGTAATCTTAATTAGCATTTCTATTTCTTTGCTTGCTTTCTTAATTTGAGACTGACCAACATGACTATTAAGTACCCTGAAACCTGACTAAAAAGTGGAATTCATAATATGGTGATTCAATTATTAATGATTGGAATAATTTATTGTTGCTTCTCTGTTAAACTGTTTAAAAGTGATTTCCAAAGCATGGACCCCCAAGGACGGAATACCGTACCATATTTCAGAACTACAGTGCGGATATTAAGCCTGAATCCTCAACAAGTATTTGTTCAAGTGTAAATTAATTTTGGCACCAGTGATAGCAGAAAAGCATCCACATGCCTCATTTGTTGCAGCATCCAATAATAAGATATCTTCAGGGTGATCAGATTTGCAAAACCAAAAATGAAGATGATGCTAATATGTAAGAACCTCTTGGGGTGCTGAAAAATAGAGTTAAAAATGGGATAGTATCACAGAATGGATACTGTTGGAAGGTTTTGTGTAAGAAACAGGCTTTATTAACTGTTTGTTTACTTTATTCTTTAACTTTTATAGGATTACCTCTAGGTTGGAAAATAATGTTCAATATCATTTGCTGTTTTGAATTTTTTTTTTTTCCTCCAAAGGAGCATTTTTGTTGAGTTGTCAGTGGAAGTTTTAGACCAAGGTAGATAGGCAGAAGCACTTGATTCTTGACGCATTGATGCATATTTTTGCTATTCCTGATTGCCTCTTATCATCACAGAACTCTAGTATTCTCAACATTATGTTTATATTTCTTAGAATGCAAACCTCACATGTGAATAAGCTCACATCTGTAGTTGAGATAGTTGTGATAGTAGAGGGAATAAATCATCACAAGTGATTTTTGTGTAAAGAACTTTGTCTAATATGATTACAGTGGAAACTCTTGGTGTTCTAAATTGAACTATGTTTAAGTTAGTCAGCTTAAAATTTCACATTATAGGCCGGGCGCGGTGGCTCACGCCTGTAATCCCAGCACTTTGGGAGGCCGAGGCGGGCGGATCACAAGGTCAGGAGATCGAGACCACGGTGAAACCCCGTTTCTACTAAAAATACAAAAAAAATTAGCTGGGCGAGGTGGCGGGCACCTGTAGTCCCAGCTACTCAGGCGGCTGAGGCAGGAGAATGGCGTGAACCCGGGAGGCGGAGCTTGCAGTGAACCGAGATTGCGCCACTGCACTCCAGCCTGGGCGACAGAGCGAGACTCTGTCTCAAAAAAAAAAAAAAAAAAAAAAAAAAAATTTCACATTATAGTTGTACAAACATTTCTCTCAAATTAACACCCCAGTAATTAGGTAGTTATTTGAATGGCTGTAATGTCTTTTGTCACCGTGTCTCTAGTACCTAGTGCAGTATCTGTCACATAATTGCTATTAATGACAATAAATGAAAGAATGAATTTAGTATGGCTTATATTGCTGGAAAATACTAAAACTGGTCAGGCACATCCTTTCTATTTGAATTTGTTGTATCAGATTATATAGTGTTTGGGGAGAGTGTGAGTGACTGTTTTATTGCAAACATTAGAAATAGACAACCATTGATCCAAACCGTTGGAGACATTGAATATTCAAAGCTACATCTAAAGAAGTCTGTTATGTTTGAGGGATTTGAGAGTCTTAATTTTGCACATAGTGTGAATGATGTAGATTTTTGAGCCAAACGAAGTTCCTCAGTTCATTAGTTTTTCTATAAGGATCAGTCTGTACATGAAAAAAACTAAAGGTGTCTGAAGTATCAGATATACTGAAATGGCTAGTTAATTCTCATTTCCAAAATAACTTGTCTTTTTTAGGTTATTGAGATGTTAGGTTCTTTCACATATATGCTAGGATAATCCTTGATGTTCTGGAGCCTTTAACCATTGTAAAAAGCAGGCCTATTGATAAATACTGAAGAGTAGGTTTTTTGTGATTCTCTTAACAGAAGCTGTGTTTTTTTATGTTTGTAGTGACCCCTTTTGTGTTTCTTTTCTTCTGAGTAAAGGCAACAAAATAGGGAAGTATTGTGCTTGAGTTGTTAATCTTCACATTGGAAAGGCTTAGGAAATGTATAGGGCAGCATTGAGAATTTGGGAGAGATGACAGTATTATGGGTTGGGGTATTAGCAAGTATGAAGTGGCTTGAGGGTGCTGTCCGCATTACCTTTTAACCCATGTGCTCAACATTTTCTGCAACTTCTGTTCTATGATACAAAGATTTGTGAAGAGCTGAAATCAAGGGATGAAGACTGGGCTGTTAAAATGGGTGAAAACTTCAAAATGCAGAGGAATCTGAAGAGTGTTGCATAGTATATAAGACTCCTGCATAAAACTGGCAATTTCACTTTATCTCAAGAACTTCTGTTAAGTAGGTGTTTCCTGAGATTCATTTCAGGGGAAAGACTATGTTGAAAGTTTATCTTAAAGTTTTTTCCTGCAATGATTAGGTGATATTTTTACCAGCGGCGAATCCGTAAGGGTCTGCAGCAACCCGATCCTTGCCTGCTCAGGAAAAGAATTCAGCTGAGGGGCAGAAGTAGGTTTAAGGTAAAGGGAGAGACTGAGGCAAGTTTTAGAGCCAGAGTGAGAGTTTATTAAAAAGTTTCAGAACGGGAGCAAAAGGAAGCAAAGTACACCTGGAAGAGGGCCAAGTGATTGACTTGAGAGATCCGAGTGCCCTGTTTGGACCTTGATTTGAGGTTTTATACATTGTCATAGTTCGGGGTTTGTGTTTCTTCTCCCCTGATTCTTCCTTTAGGGTGGGCTGTCTGCAGGCACAGTAGCCCAGTGGCCCAGTGGCCTGCCAGCACTTGGGAGGGGCCTCGTGCTCCTTGTGTTTACTAAAGTTGTGTGCATGCTCTTTTGAGCCGCTTTTCCCTTACCAGTCAAGTGTTCCTAGAGGAAGGTCATATACCAGTTAAACTCCACCATTTTGCCTCTTAGTGTGCATGTGAGCCCACTCGCCCAACTTCCAGAGACCTTGTAAGGAAGCAGCTGATTACCAGCTCCAGATGTTTTCTATCTATTGGGGGATTGCCTCTCCCTGGTGCCGGCTGCCACCAATTATTTTAGAGAAACAGTTTAACAACTGCCCGACCATCACCCATGGTCCCCTGACATTCCTGGGGAGGGGCCTTCTCCTGCCGTGCTCATGTCTGCCTAACTACCTACTCTAACAATAGAAGTTATGAGATTTAGCTTAAATGCCTAAGGAGGGAGTTCAAGGGAGATTAAAATTATGGAGGTTTTAATGTGTTTTCTCTTTTATACATCATGAAGTTTGGTGATTTTCTTGGTTAGAAGTCTTGGAGCATATCTCTCTACCTGTTTCCGCATTTTCTACTTTTGGTTTGATGATAAAATAAGCACTTAGGTAGGTAGATAGGTAAATAGAAAGATGGGTAGATAGAAGTAGAGTTAATATCTAACTTTTCTGTTAATACCAGAGGTTATTGCTATTTGTGACTTGCTATTGGTCTTACATTTACTAACTTTATTTTTTTTGAGGTGGAGTCTTGCTCTGTCGCCAAGGCTGGAGTGCAGTGGCACAATCTTGGCTCACTGCAACCACTGCCTGCCGGGTTCAAGCGATTCTCCGGCCTCAGCCTCCTGAGTAACTGAGATTACAGGTGCACGCCACCATGCCCGGCTAATTTTTGTATTTTTTAGTAGAGATGGGGTTTCACCATGTTGGTCAGGCTGGTCTTGAACTTCTGACCTCGTGAGCCGCCCGCCTCAGCCTCCCAAAGTGCTGGGATTACTGACTTGAGCCCCCGTGCCCAGCTACTAACATGTTTTTAAAAAATTTTTTGAGTCAGGCTTTCTTAGGAAGTGTCTTTCTCTTCCCGAAATATGTGATAAGTGCAAAAGCAGAGATATGTATGTTAGAAGGGCTCTGCATATGTCTTGTAGGTTAGTTATTCTCGATTGGGGTCACAATGCTAACAGTGTTCTCAAATTAGTAGTGGAGATCTCTGTGCTACAAAACATCATGAAAAACAGACATACTGGAATAAGGTTATATTGAGTGACTGTGTATGAGGTTTCTAGGAGTTCAGCACATATCCTCATTGTTAGCATGTATTCACAGCCTTTCCCCACTTTTTCCACATGATTTACAGAACAGTGGTGATCATGTTAATTAGATTATGATTAGATGATCAGATTCTTTTACTGTCATCCTTAAGATCACACCAGGGTATGGGCAGCATACTTATTTTCATTGAAATTGAAACTGAAGTCATAAAATATTTGACATATCAGACAGGTCTTACAGATTTAAGAGAGGCACAAGTAACATTAGTGAATTAAAGTATAAGCAAGGTCTTTGGTTTTATAGCATTAGTTATGTTCCATTTGTTATCGACTGACATTAGTTGAGACCCTTCTGTGTCAGGCATTGGGCTGGTTGCTAGGCACATGATAGTGGCTAGAATTGAGAGTTGGAGTATGTAGGTGCAGCCTGTTCCTGTGACTGCATGTCTGAGGCTCTGTCTAAGCCACAAGTGGTTAGAATGAACTAGCCATGCCCCTGCTTCTTAAGAATTGATATTATTGTAATAGTTGGTTAACTGACTCTACTTCGTTCATTTCCATATGCTTTTCTTTAAAACAAAAACACTCTACCTAAATAGTTTTTAATAGACTAAATAGACTTGCCGCAGTAATGATGCTAATTTTGTGCTAGTGATTAGTATTGGCGTTAGATTTGTTTTAAATGAGGTAGAAATCTGCTATAAAGCACCTTACTTCCCTTGTAGTTTCTTTGTAACAAACTCTTTCCTTCTTAAATTATGTACCCTAGGCTTTCTGTAAGCGTCTTTTCACTTGATTATTTTAAGTTAAATACAACCAACTTTATGTTATATAAAGTTTTATGTCCTGTAAACTTTATATTAAAGTTTTCCTTTGTCTTTCCTTTTTCATTCTAATTTCTTTATTTAGTGGAACCTATTTATCTCACTTTCGGTGTCTTACGTGTTTTTTTCTCGTTAAAATAGAGAAATCAGATACCTGTCACTTTTACGTGTAGATTGGTTGAATAGTTACACTTTAATATGCTTGTATCAGTTGCTATTTTAATCCTGTTTTATCTACTGTATGCATTATTCCTGTTAGAGGAATTTTAAGGGAAACATGTTTTTTGATGATAACTTTGAAATTTTGAAATCACCTTAAGGTGATTTCTTTAAGCTGACCCTGGAAGGGCCAGTCCCCACAAGAATGCATATCCAATATAGTTTTTTCCTTTGGCCTCATCTCCATGACTACCTCTTCCTGTGTATTTAATGATTCATCTAAATAGAGCTGCCATTTACTTTTTTTCTGCGTAAAATAGACTTTTACTTATTTATATTGCAGACTTTCACCCATCCTTTAAGGTCCAACTCAAATGCCACCTCTTCTGAAAGCTTCCTTAGCTTCCCCAGGTAGAGATAGATTTTCTCAAATGTCACCTTGTCTTTCCTTGAGAATGAACTTCTTGAAAATGGATACAAAGTACTTAGCTGATGGTGTTTTCTTAGTTCTTATGAGACTGGCCTGGTAGCTATTGTGGGTCACCCTGACAATTGGAGAATGTCACTGCCTGTCTTTGATGCAGCCAAAGACAGGTCCTGGAAATCCTCTTACGCTGATGTGGACCAGTTAGCAGGGCTGCAGGCACATGCTTCTGCCTCCTCTGTTTCCCCAGATTCCTCTTCGGTCTTCAGTCTCAGTTGGGTCCGTTTTGTAATTCTGCTGAACTTGAGCTTTGTCACTCACATTTTTTTTTCTCTGCTCTATGACTCCTCTGTACTTATTTGATACTTCCTGGTACACCCAATCAGAATTGATATTTCATTAATCTCTCCTTTCGTTATAGTGCATGTGCAAAAATGTATTTTTTTTTTTTTTGGCTTTTTGGTTTCATGCCTTTGACAGTTAAGATGCCAGTAAATATATTATTTGAATATATCTTCTTTGTCTATTAAGATATTATGGTAGGGTGCATCTTTTAATTATAGAAGGATATATAAGTTAGCAGTACCCTTGTCTTCTGACATTATTGTCTAAAGAGATTAGTCATATATTGGGTCCTTTTTGTTAAATAACTTGTTTATGAGAACTGTAGATTAACTTTATTTATTTATTTATTTATTTATTTATTTATTTATTTATTTTTGAGACAGGGTCTCACTCTGTGACCTAGGCTGGAGTATAGTGGCATGATCACAGCTCACTGCAGTCTTGACCTCATCAGCTCAAGCAGTCCTCCCACCTCAGCCTCCTGAGTAGCTAGGACTACAGGCATGTATCACATACCCAGCTAATTTTTTTTTTTTTTTTGTAGAGGTGGGGTCTCCTCTGTTGTCCAGACTGGTCTTGAACTCCTGGTCTCAAGTGATCCTCCTGCCTTAGCTTCCCAGAGTGCTGACATGATAGGAATGAGCCACTGTGCCCAGCCGTTAACCTTAATATCAAATAAATATAAATCTTTAGTTTTTCCTTAGATTTTCATCTTTAATTATAGAACCATGTGTGCATTTTTAAAAGTTAAAACCTCACGGTTTGGTATAAAAAATGTCAGTCCCCATTAACTATATATATAATTTTTTTTTTTGAGATGGAGTTTTGCTCTTGTTGCCCAGGCTGGAGTGCAATGGCACAGTCTCGGCTCACTGCAACCTCCACCTCTTGGGTTCAAGTGGTTCTCCCACCTCAGTAGCTGGGATTACAGGCACCTGCCACCACGCCCAGCTAATTTTTGTATTTTTAGTAGAGACAGGGTTTCACTGTGTAGGCCAGGCTGGTCTCAAACTCCTGACTTCAAGTGATCTGCCCACCTTGGCCTCGCAAAGTGCTGGGATTACCGGTGTGAGCCACCGTGCCCAGACCTATTAACTGTTATTTCTGTCATTAGCTTTGTTTTATGCTTTTAATTTTTCTTTTTCATTATTTCTCATGAAATGATTTTTAAATGTAATTTCTGACAGGGTAATAAGTGAAATACTACTACTAACTAGAAAAATGCCCCTGAATTGGTGATTGTAAGACCATGTGACCATGTGTGCTTCATGGCAGTTAGTATAAACATTTCAACTGCCTATTTTACTTTATTCTTTATGCCATTTAGATCTCTGTCCAACTGGTATGTCAATTTTTACTGTATCCAGAAAATCACTGCCAAGTTTATATGGCTACTGAAGTTTTCTTTTTTAACATTGAACATTTTATGTATGTTTTTTCAGTGTTTGCTCCATGTTTAATTCACTTGCGTCTACATACACACACAGATACACAAACACAGACAGACACACACCATTTTATCTTTTGTCTGCTTCAGTGAAGTGGGCCTGGTGTGTGGATAATTTGAGGAGTTTAAGCACATTGCTAATAATTATCCTTGCTAGAGAGGCTAAGTAGTATCTTTTGTGATGCTGTACCCTCAGTGAAATAAATGAAAATAAAAAAAAAACACCAAAGAATTCTATTTCTTTTTTTTTTTTTTTTGAGACACAGTATCGCTCTGTCGCCCAGGCTGGAGTGCAGTGGCCGGATCTCAGCTTACTGCAAGCTCCGCCTCCCGGGTTCACGCCATTCTCCTGCCTCAGCCTCCCGAGTAGCTGGGACTACAGGCGCCCGCCACCTCGCCTGGCTAGTTTTTTGTATTTTTTAGTGGAGACGGGGTTTCACCGTGTTAGCCAGGATGGTCTCGATCTCCTGACCTCGTGATCCACCTATCTCGGCCTCCCAAAGTGCTGGGATTACAGGCTTGAGCCACTGTGCCCGGCCAAAGAATTCTATTTCTATACTAACCAGGTGGTGGGCTATTACATAAAACTAGAAAGTATAAGTAGAACTTCAAAACAGACAATTTACTAGAGATGAAGTCAACATTGTGCATTTCTTTTCTTATAGTTGTTGGTGTCCAGTTCTTTAGATGGTGTGGTATCATTCTCCCAATCAAAATGCTTGGGTCTGAAATTCCCTTTCCTGAAACATAGACATCTTCATTTTTAACAAATACTTACTTTCCCGGTAAAATATTTGTTATGGAGAAATTAAGGTCTTTTCTCCTTGGTGGTGTTTTTTTTTTTTTTCCTCTCACTTGTAATATACATTTAATCAGTTAGTTTTAAAGACACCTGAAAACATAGACTTGGGAAAGCAGTCAGAGAAACGTGGTGGGGTTCACCTTCGTTTTTTTCCCACATTGCATAGTGTATAGTAATATATGGAAACAGATATTTTTGCCCTGCTCTACTATAAGCTCTACCTAATGTTATATGTTAGGTAGATATTATTGTTCCTCCTATGTATATTTAAATTGTCATTCAATGTTGCTTCTCTTTTGTAATAATTTGTTCCAAGATTGATTCCTTCTAGAATCTTATTTTTAAGATAATACTTTTAATTGAATATAGGTGAATTAAAGAACATTTGAATATAGGTGAATTAAAGAACATTTGCGGCCGGGCGCGGTGGCTCAAGCCTGTAATCCCAGCACTTTGGGAGGCCGAGATGGGCGGATCACGAGGTCAGGAGATCGAGACCATCCTGGCTAACACGGTGAAACCCCGTCTCTACTAAAAATACAGAAAACTAGCCGGGCGAGGTGGCGGGCGCCTGTAGTCCCAGCTACTCGGGAGGCTGAGGCAGGAGAATGGCGTAAACCCGGGAGGCGGAGCTTGCAGTGAGCTGAGATCTGGCCACTGCACTCCAGCCCGGGCTACAGAGCAAGACTCCGTCTCAAAAAAAAAAAAAAAAAAAAAAAAAGGAACATTTGCACTGAGCATTTGTGTATGATTATAGATTAAAAAATAACTTGAACTTTTTTAGTAGTCCTAGTTCTTCGGGGCAGCTGAGGCTTTTGAGTTTTCAGTTTTACAGTGATAGCTGCTTTGGGGTCTATGGAAAGAAACGTCCATGGCACAGAAAAGATCACGAGGGGATATAACATGCTCTCTTCCCATCAGGCTACCTGACTTCAAACTATACTAAAAGGCTACAGTAACCAAAACAGCATGGTACTGGTACCAAAACAGAGATACAGACCAATGGAACAGAACAGAGCCCTCAGAAATAATACCACACATCTACAACCATCTGATCTTTGACAAACCTGACAAAAACAAGAAATGGGGAAAGGATTCCCTATTTAATAAATAGTGCTGGGAAAACTGGCTACCCATATGTACAAAGCTGAAACTGGATCCCTTCCTTACACCTTATACAAAAATTAATTCAAGATGGGTTAAAGACTTAAATGTTACACCTAAAACCATAAAAGCCCTAGAAGAAAACCTGGGCAATACCACTCAGGACATAGGCATGGGCAAGTACTTCATGACTAAAACAGGAGCAAAAGCCAAAATTGACAAATGGGATCTAATTAAACTAAAGAGCTTCTGCATAGCAAAAGAAACGACCATCAGAGTGAACAGGCAACCTACAGAATGGGAGAAAATTTTTACAATCTACCCATCTGACAAAGGGTAAACATCCAGAATTTACAAAGAACTTAAACAAATTTGGAAGAAAAAAATCAACCCCATCAAAAAGTGTGCAAAGGATATGAACAGACACTTCTCAAAAGAAGACATTTATGCAGTCAACAGAGACATGAAAAAATGCTCATCATCACTGGCCATCAGAGAAATGCAAATCAAAACCACAGTGAGACACCGTCTCACACCAGTTAGAATGGCAATCATTAAAAAGTCAGGAAACAACAGGTGCTGGAGAGGATGTGGAGAAATAGGAACACTTTTACACTGTTGGTGGGACTGTAAACTGGTTCAGCCATTGTGGAAGACAGTGTGGGGATTCCTCAAGGATCTACAACTAGAAATACCATTTGACCCAGTGATCCCATTACTGGTTATATACCCAAAGGATTATAAATCATGCTGCTATAAAGACACATGCACATGTGTGTTTATTGTGGCACTATTCACAATAGCGAAGACTTGGAACCAACCAAAATGTTCATCAATGACAGACTGGATGAAGAAAATGTGGCACATATACACCATGGAATACTATGCAGCCATAAAAAAGGATGAGTTCATGTCCTTTGTAGGGACATGGATGAAGCTAGAAACCATCATTCTGAGCAAACTATTGCAAGGACAGAAAACCAAACACTGCATGTTCTCACTCATAAGTGGGAATTAAACAATGAGAACACTTGGACACAGGAAGGGGAGCATCACACACCGGGGCCTGTTGTGGGGTGAGAGGAGTGGGGAGGGATAGCATTAGGAGAAGCTCCTAAAGTAAATGACGAGTTAATGGGTGCAGCACACCAACATGGCACATGTATACATATGTAACAAACCTCCACACTGTGCACATGTACCCTAGAACTTAAAGTATAATAAAAAAAGAAACATGCTCTCCTCCAATTCACTGGGAGACAGACATTTGAAAGCCTGGTCTATGTTCTTTCTATGTTTAGAGTTTACAGGTGATGTTTGGACAAATTGAATGGGAGAAACCATGGGCTGAAACACTTGTTTATGCTGGTAGAAGAGGAACTGTGGGGGGAAGAAATATTCTGTTTTTGAACATGTTCAAAAGAGCTGAACAGTGTGCACTTTTTGGCATATCTAGTGGCAGAATCTCTATGGAAGTAAAATAGTCATACCTTTAGGTAAGGCTTCTTTGTTATCTAACTAGTTGTCACGAATGTAGCTTTTAGGGATTTGCTCGTTACCAGTACATGAACAGGCAGACTGCCATGTACATTTTTATCATTTAAATGCATCCAGGCAGAGATGCAGGAGGTCACTTCACCTGGAAAATCCTGGACTTTAAAAGGATATCTGAATTTCAGTTAGGATGATCTGGGAGGCATCTGTTCTAGGATTGGGTAGCTTTAGTCATTAGAATTGGAATTCTGTAATAGTTCAGCTATTATAGTTGTATTAAAGTACCAAATTGACATTATTTGTGTCCATTTCTGTGTTTAGTGTTTCATAGAACTTATGCTTTGAGCACATTTAAGTGAACATTGAGCCAAAGATCTGATGAGCAATTTGCATACTTGGTTCAGGTCCATTGAACAAAACAGTTATGTACAAGCTGTAGTTTCTGTAAAAAAGGCTGGCAGAAAAGATGTATCTGAGTCACACAGAAATATTTGGGAGACTGCAGAAAGATTATTTAAATGTATAAGACATTTTAATATATTGGTGGTACAGAAGAAAATACTTATTTCTTTATATGAGGCCAGAGGTAAATTCTATTCCCATCCCCCAAGTGATGGCCCATTTCTATTGAAATCAATATTTAATCATTCTACGTATTGTCCTACAAATATTGTGAGATTTAAAAAAATCTCGGTGCTACCTTCTTTCCCAGGATTCACTCAGATGAGATGGAATGACTTAATCTTTGTGTTTAGTGCCACTTCTGGTCATATTCCTCTACCACAATTAAATGCTATCTCTTCTTTTTTGTACCTCATCCACAAGCTTCTTACCATTAACTACCACCATGTTTTTCGGTAAATTACTGTCTTAGAATTTATCTCTCAAATATATTAATTCATTAGTTAATTCATTCAGCATTTGACTAATGACTGTTATGAACCTACTACATTTAACAGTAGCCAACACACAGATAGTACTTATCATGTGCCAAGTAGTGCTCGAAGAGCTTTGCATGATTAACTCACTTAATCCTTTGTCACCCTTGTGAAATCAATACTGTTATCATACTAATTCTACAGATGAGTAGACTGAGGCGCTGTAAGATTGAATGGCCAATTTTCATTCACACTTCTAGTAAATGGAAAAGCTGGGAATTAAACTCAAGCAGATAATTCAAACAGTGTAAATATTTGTGTAGTGTGTGCCAGGCATATGTATGTTTGGTGACTTGAATGTTAGTGTTAAGGCTTATGTGATTATGCCCTCAGCTCATAGACAAGGAGGGAGGCAGAGTTTTTCTGTGAAGAGCCAGATAGTAGATATTTTCGGCCCTGCAGGCTGTGTGGTCTCTGTCACGACTCTTCAACTCTGCTGTTATAGTGCAAAATCAGCTGTACGAAATCCCACCAGGCCTGCCGTACAAGAGCTCCTGAAGGAAGCACTAAATATGGAAAGGAAAAGCCGATACCAGCCACTGCAAAAACATACCAAAATATAAAGACTATCGACACTATGAAGAAACTGCATCAAGTAATGGGCAAAATAACCAGCTAGCATCATAATGACAGGATCAGATTCACACATAACCATATTAACCTTAAGTGTAAATAGGCTAAATGCCCCAAGTAAAAGGCACAGACTGGCAAATTGGATAAAGAGTCAAGACCCATCAGTGTTCTGTATTCAGGAGACCCATCGCACTTGCAGAGACACATATAGGCTGAAAATAGAAGGATGGAGAATATTTACCAAGCAAATGGAAAGCAAAACAAACAAACAAACAAAAAAACAGGGGTTGCAATCCTAGTCTCTGATAAAACAGACTTTAAACCAACAAAGATCAAAATAGACAAAGGAGGGCATTACATAATGGTAAACGGATCAACATAACAAGAAGAGCTAACTATCCTAAATATATATGCACCCAATACAGGAGCACCCAGATTTATAAAGCCTGTTCTTAGAGACCTACAAAGAGACTTAGAGTCCCACACAATAATAGTGGGAGACTTTAACACCCCACTCTCAATATTAGATCAACGAGACAGAAAATTAACAAGCATATTCAGGACTTGAACTCAATTCTGGACCAAGCAGACCTAATAGACATTTACAGAACCCTCCATCTCAAATCAACAGAATATACATTCTTCTCAGCACCACATCATACTTAAAAATTGACCATATAATTGGAAGTAAAACACTCCTCAGCAAATGCAGAAGAATGGAAATCATAACAAACAGTCTCTCAGACCACAGTTCAATCAAATTAGAACCCAGGATCAAGAAACTTACTCAAAACCACACAATTACATGGAAACGGAATAACCTACTCCTGAATGACTACTGGGTAAATAATGAAATTAAGGCAGAAATAAATAAGTTATTTGAAACCAATGAGAACAAAGACACAACATACCAGAATCTCTGGGACACAGTTAAAGCAGTGTTTAGAGCAAAATTTATAGCACTAAATGCCCACAGGAGAAAGCAGGAAACATCTAAAATTGACAACCTAACATCACAATTAAAAGAACTAGAGAAGCAAGAGCAAACAAATTCAAAAGCTAGTGCAGAAGAAAAGAAATCAACTAAGATCAGAGCAGAACTGAAGGAGATAGCAACACAAAAAAACCTTCAAAAAATCAATGAATCCAGGAGCTGGTTTTTTGAAAAGATTAATGAAATAGATCGCTAGCCAGAGTAATAAAGAAGAAAAGAAAGAAGAATCACGTAGATACAATAAAAAAATGATAAAGGGGATATCACCACTGATCCCACAGAAATAGAAACTACCATCACAGGATACTATAAACACGTCTATGCAAATAAACTAGAAAATCTAAAAGAAATGGATAAATTCCTGGACACATACACCCTCCCAAGACTAAACCAGGAAGAAGTTGAATCCCCGAGTAGACCAATAACAAGTTCTGAAATTGAGGCAGTAATTAATAGTCTACCAACCAAGAAAAGTCTAGGACCAGACGGATTCACACCCAAATTCTACCAGAGGTACAAAGAGGAGCTGATACCATTCGTTTTGAAACTATTCCAAACAGTAGAAAAAGAGAGACTCCTCCCTAAATCATTTTATGAGGGCAGCATCATCCTGATACCAAAACCTGGCAGAGATACAACAAAAAAAGAAAATTTCACGCCAGTACTCCTGATGAACATCAGTGCAAAAATCCTCAATAAAATACTGGCAGACCGAATCCAGCAGCCCATCAAAAAACTTACCTACCACAATCAAGTCGGCTTCATCCCTGGGATGCAAGGCTGGTTTAACAGACACAAATCAATAAACATAATCCATCACATAAACAGAACCAATGACAAAAGCCATATGATTATCTCAATAGATGCAGAAAAGGCCTTCGATAAAATTCAACACCCCTTAATGCTAAAAACTCTCAACAAACTGGGTATTGATGGAACGTATCTCAAAATAGTAGCTATTTATGACAAACCTACAGCCAATATCATACTGAATGGGCAAAAGCTGGAAGCATTCCCTTTGAAAACTGGCACAAGTCAAGGATGCCCTCTCTCACCACTCCTGTTCAACATAGCATTGGAAGTTCTGGCCAGGGCAATCAGGCAAGAGAAAGAAATAAAGCTTATTCAAATAGGAAGAGAGGGAGTCAAATTGTCTCTGTTTGCAAAGGAAATAATTGTATATTTAGAAAACCTCATTGTCTCAGCCCAAAATCTCCTTAAGTTGATAAGTAACTGCAGCAAAGTCTCAGGATACAAAATCAATGTGCAGAAATCACAAGCATCCCTCTGCACCGATAATAGCCAAATCATGAGTGAACTCCCATTCACAATTGCTACATAGAGAATAAAATACCTAGGAATACAACTTAGAAAGGATTTGAAGGACCTCTTCAAGGAGAACTATAAACCACTGCTCAAGGAAATCAAAGAGAAACAACTGGAAAAACATTCCATGCTCATGGATAGATAGAATCAATATTGTGAAAATGGCCATACTGCCCAAAGTAATTTATAGATTCAGTGCTATCCCCATCAAGTCACCATTGACTTTCTTCACAGAATTAGAAAAAAACTACTTTAAATTTTATATGGAACTACAAAAGAGCCTGTATAGCCAAGATAATCCTAAGCACAAGTAACAAAGCTGGAGGCATCACACTACCTGATTTCAAACTATACTACAAGGCTACGGTAACCAAAACAGCATGATAGTGGTACCAAAGCAGATATATAGACCAAGAGAACAGAACAGAGGCTTCAGAAATAATGCCACATGTGTACAACCATCTGATCTTTGACAAACCTGACAAAAACAAGCAATGGGGAAAGGATCCCCTGTTTAATAAATGGTGTTGGGAAAACTGGCTAACCATATGGTAGAAAACTGAAACTGGACCCCTTCCTTACACGTTATACAAAAATTAAGATGGATTAAAGACTTAAATGTTAGACCTAAAACCATAGAAACCCTAAAAGAAAACCTAGGCAATACCATTCAGGACATAGGCATGGGCAAAGATTTCATGACTAAAACAGCAAAAGCAGTGGCAACAAAAGCCAGAATTGACAAATGGGATCTAATTAAACCAAAGAGTTATTGCACAGCAAAGGAGACTCTGATCAGAGTGAAGAGGCAACCTACAGAATGGGAGAAAATTTTTGCAATCTATCCATCTGACAAAGACCTAATATCCAGAACCTACAAGGAACTTAAAAAGAAAAAAACAACCCAACCAAAATGTAGGTGACGGATGTGAACAGACACTTCTCAAAAGAAGACATTTATGCAGCCAACAAACATGAAAAAATGCTCATCATCACTGGTCATTAGAGAAATGAAATCAAAACCACAATGAGATACCATCTCACACCAGTTAAAATGGCAATCATTAAAAAGTCAGGAAACAGCAGATGCTCTGTTCTAAAAGCATTTTATTTGCAAAAATAGGTAGAGGAGTGGATTTTGGCCCATAGTCCATAGTTTCCTATCCCCTAGTCCATTTTAGCTACCAGTCAGTACCTCCTATCTGGAATTTGGATATCTTCCTGGAAAACTGTTCCACCTTCAGTGTCTCAGGATCATATGTTTCTCTCCTTGACTGATAGATCATTATCTCCTGTTCTTTCACACTTAATGATTCTGCTCCTAATTTTTATTAGTGCATTCAGATATTTGGTCTGTACCGATTTTCCTATATGTTGGTTGCTATCTGCTTTTATTCTGACCCTGATTTTAGTGATACTATTTATCCTATGGTAATTCCCTACTGTCTCACTTCTCTATCTTTTCTAGCATCTGAATAGCCTGAATTATCCCTTTACCTTCCTTACCATCTCTCATTCATGAACAGGCTTACCAAGTCGGCTAGTGGAAGTCATGCTATGCTGCCAACTGAGGGCATATAGATTTGATATTTAATGACAACTGAATTCTCTTCTGTATCATCATATGCACCTCAATTGTATATATTGTATATCTTCTATAACAGCTATAAATAGGGTGAACTTTGAGGAATCTGTTGGAGAGAATAAAGTGTTTTGTTATTGCTTTTAGTTTCCAAATAAGTGTCTTGCTTTAAAGCTTGTAAACTGCCTGACAAAAGACATTGTCCCTGCTTTACTAAAAAGGACATTATCTAATGAGAGTTTTTCTCCTTACCTAAAAATGTCTGTTACCATACTCTTCATTTTCAAATTTTCTCTCATTTGTACCCATCTTTTTCTTAGTGTGGTTTCTCTTTTCTTCTCCTTTCTTCTTTCCTTCCTTCTCTCCTCCTTCTCATTCATTTTTTTTATGCTTATATATTTTGTCTCCTTCTCTGTCACTTTTTCCTGTCACTAACTGTTCACATATGCTCTCATATACATGCAGATGCTTTATCATTTGTTCTGATCTCTTCTTCCAAAAGTGATAGTAAATAGTTTTCTGGCTAATTGTTATAAAAATGGTTATTATTTAAGGCTTTTCACATTTTTATTTCTTTCCTATAAATATTACCAGTGCATAGCTATTATAATAATTATTAGTAACAATTTTCATTTCATGGCACTTAGTGGCCATGCCTGATTTCTTCATGAAACTGAAATGAAGAGTAATAACAAATAACAAATAACAAATAATAACAAATAACAAATGCATAAAGGATTGAAAGATCACAATTCAGAAATATATCTAAGATGATATCAACTAGTTATAATTATTAATACAAATTTTACCTATCCCTTCTTCAGAAGTGAGAATGTGATTTCCTGACTCTATTTTGGAGCTATGAATTGTTACCTACTAATGAGTCCTGAAAACAGTTTAATGGGGTAAGCCCAGTATTTACAAAAAACGGAAATTGAAGACTAAAAGACAGTGTATCAGGAGTGAGGATAATTATTGTTTCTTGGAACATACATGCATATGTACCTATATTTACATATAGATATTTTTGTGGGTGATGGAAAATGTATATAGGTTATGATTAATCACTGGCATGTTTATTAATAATAACCATAGTAGTCACTATGTATGAGTGCTTGTCACTCTGCTAAAGCACTCTACGTGCAAGTTTGAATGTAATCACCTCAACAGTCTTACGGGATAATTATTATTTATTTATTTTTGAGACGGAGTCTCGCTCTGTCGCCCAGACTGGAGGGCAGTGTCGTGATCTCCGCTGCAAGCTCCGCCTCCTGGGTTCACGCCATTCTCCTGCCTCAGCCTCCTGAGTGGCTCAAGTCTGTAATCCCAGCACTTTGGGAGGCCGATGCGGGCAGATCACAAGGTCAGATCGAGACCATCTTGCTTTACACGGGGAAACCCCGTCTCTACTAAAAATACAAAAAAAAAAAAAAAAAAAAAAAAAAATTCAGCCAGGCGTGGGATAATTATTACAATTATTCTTATTTGTTAAATGAGAAACATTGAGTACAGAGATAACAGAGCTAGAGAATGACTGAAGCCAGACCTCTCTGCTTTAGAGCTTCAGCTCTTAGTAGCTGCTTCTTGCATATATACTTTCCTCCTTTTTTTTTTTAAAGGGGATAAGACGCTTTTCTAGAAACTGGGAAGCCTAAGTGTGTTTCATGGAAATACTACTAACTTACAGGACACTGAGTCCTCATTTGCACGTTCTCTTAGGGGTCTCAGTGAACATTCCTCCTAGCAATAGCTTTAAATTTCAGACTGTTTTTCTATTTCACAGATCACTAGTTTCAAAACTTACCATTTGTAAAGGAATATTCCAAGCATTCTAAATCTCTTTTATATTAAATGTTATGTCATAACAAATATAAAACAAACATTTGAAAGTAGTAAAAAGAAGTCTGAATGGAAATATTCACAACCTTTTCTTTTAGAGTAAGTAAAGTGAATGAATCTCAGATAGCTAGCATTGAACCATCATTTTTCATAATCACATTATGTGTGTATGGAATCCTTCTTATGAAATTTTATACCCTTACACATTTTTGTTTTGTTTTAGTAATCATGGTATCACAGGACATTAAAGGAATTTATGCTAAAGTCTCAAGAGCTTAATATTTTAAGTGAGTTTATAAATCTGCTTTACTTCCTGATTCCGTGATACAGTGTATGAAGAGTTTCGCTTGATGTTTATAAGAGAAGTCATTTTTTAAGTGCCAAGCTTTATAGTATAACATTATAAAAATATGTTTCCTGAGAGACAAAAATGTTTCCATTGTTTTATTGTTTTTGCTCAATGTTTTTTGAGCACCTTCTGTGTCAAGCAGTGTAAAAAGTCTGGAGATAGCCCAGTGAGAAAGACACAGGTCCTGTTCTTAAAGGGCTTACAATCAACTGTGTCATAATGTTCTTTAATGATTCAAGTGTATTATTTAGAAGGCTTCTTGCCAAGTTGAGAAGAAATGTTCAACTCTCTCTTCTCTATATAAGCATGATCTCAAAGGTCCTTTTCATTTATAAGCCTGGTGCCAGGTTTTCTTGTAGGCAGTCTCAATCTTATCTTAGTACTTTGTAGCTCCAATCAATTACTGTTGGACATCGAACCTTCCCTTAGAATTATGTTATAACTAGGGTCTGATATTGGCCCCTCTTTGTTTGTAGAAGAAATTTTGCTGACTTCAGAAAACAGTGGAAATATCTCTTGTATTACATTTTTTTTTGATAAAATGAGAACTTAGGGAATATATTTTGGACACCTGAAACAGATATAGAACAAAGTATAGATGATATAGATTAAAGTGGATTGTTTTGTTTTGTTTTATTTGTTTTTTGAGACAGAGTCTCGCTCTGTCGCCCAGGCTGGAGTGAAGTAGTGTGATCTTGGCTCACTGCAAGCTCCGCCTCCTCCTGGGTTCATGCCATTCTCCTGCCTCAGCCTCCCCAGGTAGCTGGGACTACAGGCGCCCGCCACCACACCCAGCTAATTTTTTGTATTTTATTAGAGATGAGGTTTCACCATGTGAGCCAGGATGGTCTCGATTTCCTAACCTCGTTATCCACCTGCCTCGGCCTCCCAAAGTGCTGGGATTATAGGCATGAGCCACTGTGCCCGGCCTAAAGTAGAAATTTAAATAACTCACCTATCTATGGTTATTTGGGCATCAATCTGTTGCCCTTTATATAGATAATAATTTGCTGTTCTTGTAAAACATCAATTAGGATTCATTGAATTACTTTGGGACTATCATAAACTTTAATGAAGGTATTCTGTAGGTCATGCACAGTAAGGCCAACCTGCTCCTTCACAGGATGTAGTCGGCTGGTAGTGTGATAGCCAGCCCCATTGCCCTAGATTTGTTCACAGAATGGTAAATAAGAGATTATAGTTGCCACTATTGGCAACTGTAATTTAAAGAGTTATAAAACTCTTTTAGTACTAGGTATGATCACTGAGAGAAAGGAGGATGTTTTAGATGTGGGGCACAGTAGCTTTTAGACAAAGATTTGTATATTTTTATAAAAGAAGGGTTGTTGCCATGCATACTGTGATTTTGTGGGGTTTTTTGTTTTTATATTTTGAGTTTTTGATGTAGGAACCTGCTATCTTTAATAAAAATGTTTAAGATATGTGACTTGCTTTTGAATATCTTCATTAGAAAAACAGTCTACCTTTTTCCCCTAACTCCTGCCATGTTAATGCAAATATAAATATAAACATTTGAGTTTTATGAAGTGAATAGACTCATTGGTTTGTCCTTCAGGAAAAGAAATTCCTCAGACTGTCTAAGGATGGATATAGGTCAGTGAAATCAGCCAAGATATACTCATCAAACCTCGTATCTTTTCAAAGTTACTAGTCTTCCTCTGTCTCTTTCTTTCTCTAGAACTTGGATAGTAAAGGGGGAAAACTATCAGGGATGGTGGTTATCTCCTCTCCAAGAAAACATAATTAATGAAAGAAAGAATTTAGTATTATAAAGTATTTTATTTTGAATTTTTTTCCCTTTACATTTAAATTCATCTAGATATAAATGGTCAGTGTTTAAAACACATTCCAAGGGTATAGTAGAAGTTAGTGGAGAATCATCCAGAGTATTTCAGTTTTTGAAATTACGATTCTGTCACTAAAGGAAAATTGTTGTGTGATTTTTTACCTTGAAGTGTCCAAAATGTGCCCTCCCTTGTGTTCTCCGTTGAGGTATTGTGGAGAAGTACTGTGATTTACTCAGTGATGAGCTATGTTCTTGAGAGTTCAAAAGAGTAGACCTTAGAGGACAGATAAGATACAGCCGATTTTTTTTCCATTGCCAGGAATGTTTGGTTATTTTAAAAAAGGAATGATAATACTATATTTAAAATGTATGTATCATCATCAGCCTGGATTACTCCATTGGACAAATATTTATTGAACTTACTAATTCTAACTAGTTACAAATCCAAGCCAGACTTTTTGTTTTATGATTACTTTATACATCTTTTTTATAATGATGCCTTCGGTAATTTCAGTCTTTTTCCTGGGATTTCAATTGCAGTTAATTGTGCTTCATTGCATTGTGCCTTCTTTACATTCAATAGCACATAAAACACTGCAAAAATAACAAAAGGGGCATCATCTTGGGACTGCTTGGAAATAGGCTGGGTCTGTCATCTTAGAAGAAAAAAAGATAAATATAACCATATTTATTTAATGCAATTGTTTTGATTGGTGTCAGTTATCCATATGGCTTATCCATATCCATATACTTAACTTTGTCAGACTCTCCTTTGCTTTGATTATGTAGGTAGGTCTATTGGTTTTTATTTTCTTTGCTTTTTATTTTATTAATCTCAATTGTTATTGAATCAGAGACCTTCAAGAGACAGTATGCATTCAACTATAACCTTCAATAGGCCTCTAAATATTGTGTTCTGAAACTCTTGCTGGTTGAATAAAATCCCATTTTTATTGTTGGAAATGAAATAGGAATATTTTATAATATTACAATCGGAATGCTGTTTCTAGTTTGTATGGGAAGTTTTTAGCAGAGGCCTCGAGAACTTTCATTTGTGCCCTTTTTATCTTGTCTTACAGAACAAAGCGGAAGTGCATTTTTTTGACTATAGAGTAGTCTAAAACTAGTATTTTCTATCCAATGATAACAGAATTGTTTAGTCTAAAACTAGTATTTTCTATCCAATGATAACAGAATTGTTTAGTCTAAAACTAGTATTTTCTATCCAATGATAACAGAATTGTTTAGTCTAAAACTAGTATTTTCTATCCAATGATAACAGAATTGTTTAGTCTAAAACTAGGATTTTCTATCCAATGATAGCAGAATTTTTTGTCTAAAACTAGGATTTTCTATCCAATGATAGCAGAATTGTTTTGTCTAAAACTAGGATTTTCTATCCAATGATTGCAGAATTGTTCGCTTGCTTTAATAATTTCTTAACAGTTTTTTTGAAGATGTGAGCTGTTGATATTCTCAATGTGTATAAAAAAATCTAGGTATATCTGCTTTCTAGTTTTAAGGAAACAACGCTTCTTTCCTCTATGAGGGGAAAATAAATAGGAAGCATATGCAAACTTTTTTTTTTTAAAAGATAAGCAATATTTTTATACTTAACAGTATTAAAGACTATGGCTGCATTACTTTACATATGTTTCATTAAATGCGGTTGTGAGGGTCTACTTGTAGAAAATGATTTTTATATCATTTTCTAGATGATAGAAATGGTTGTGAGGTTCTACTCATGGAAAATGAAATACAACGTCTATTATATTTCCATGAGAATGCAACTGTGAACTACCATAGCAAAGTAGAATTCTGAGGCTTTCACAGTAATTGGAGGCATTCTGTCTTTTCTCATTCATCCAGTTTAACAAAAATTTGTGGTTATTTTTGTATTTTGAATTTTGTATTTTATTCTTTATTAGGCACGTGTGGTGTTTGAATTTCTGACTTCCAGTGAAGGGAAGATTAGGTGATACAACACCTGTATCCTAGCAGTCTTGTATATCTTAGGAAAGTAGAAATTTTCTGCTAACTATACTTTTAGAAGTTATAAATCATAAATGTCAAACTCCCAATCAGTATTTAAAAACTTAGTAAAGATTCAGTCCATTCTCTTTTATTTATTCTATCTCTGCACTAATGAGTCTTCACATTCTGAGTATTAACCTTGGTACTTTGGGATCTTTTGCCATTACAGTGGGTTTCAGTTATGTTTTTATATGGTGCTTATTATGTAAGGAACTTTCACTACTTTTTGTGAGGATCTTGATACTTGTTAAACACCTGTTTAAACAAATTGGAAGTGATTATATATTACTTAACAAATATATCTATTTCAATGTAATACCTAGAACAACTTTGTTAGCATTCAAATTTATTATTAATGTAAGATTTACTTTATCCTGCTGATGAGCATTTTGTATCCCTTTTAACCAATTTTATGTTATCATACACTGTTGATGTATTTGTCTCTAAGGCAAGGGCAAAATACCACCAGTTTCTTGGCATAGCAAGAGTGATGTTTACTCCAGTTCCCAACAAATTCTTCATCTCCATCTGAGACCACTTCAGCCTGGATTGTATCGTCTGTATCACTATTAACATTCTGGGCAAAGCCATTCAACAAATATCTAGGAAGTTCCAAACTTTCCCACATTTTCCTATCTTCTTCTGCGCTCTCCAAACTATTCCAACCTCTGCCTGTTCCAAAGTTGCTTCCACATTTTCGGGTATCTTTACAGCAACACCACACTCCTGGTACCAACTTACTGTATTAGTTTGTTCTCATGCTGCTAATAAAGACATACCTGAGACTGGGTAATTTATAACGGAAAGAGGTTTAATTGACACGCAGTACCACATGGTTCACAATCATGGCAGAAAACAAAGGAGGAACAAAGTCACGTCTTACATGGCGGCAGGCATAGACGGGGTGTGCAGGGGAGCTCCCCTTTATAAAACCATCAGATCTCATGAGACTTACTATCATGATAAAAGCATGGAAAAGACCCACCTCATGATAAAATTACCTCCCACAACACGTGGGGATTATGGGAGCGACAATTCAAGATAAGATCTGGGTGGGGACACAGCCAAACCATATCAGTTGATGATGTCTTTCTTTTTTTCTTTTTTTGAGACGGAGTTTTGCTCTATCTCCAGGCTGGAGTGCAGCGGCATTATCTTGGCTCACTGCAACCTCTGCCTCCTGGGTTCAAGCGATTCCCCTCCCTCAGCCTCCTGAGTAGCTGGGACTACAGGCATGCACCACCACGGCTGGCTAGCTTTTTGTATTTTAGTAGAGATGGGGTTTCACCATGTTAGCCAGGATGGTCTCGATCTCCTGACCTTGTGGTCCACCTTCCTCAGCCTCCCAAAGTGCTGGAATTACAGGTGTGAACCACCACACCTGGCCAATGTCTACCTTTTTTATCTTGAACATTGAACTAATTATAATATCACTGGTCTTATTTTCAGTTTTGAATCAAAGTTAAAAGATAATTATAAATTATAGTACATGGATCGTATTTACCTTAGTAAATTTAAGGAGTATTTCAAATAAAAGCCAATCATAAATAATTAATTAAACTTCTGTTCTTTCATTTAATGAATGATACCTGCATAATTCTGCAACTTAAGCAAACTTACAATAAATATGTCAGCAAAATGAATGAGAAAAGATTATAGAGATAACAAGTTATTTCTAACTGTGGAATGAGGAAATTATAAAACGAAATTAACTTAAAATGTATACAGAATGATATTTATCACTGAACTTTCTGTCATTGCCTGTGCTTTTTTTCTGTCTTGAATGATAATTTTTGAAGTGTTGGCACCTATAGTCTTCAAGCATATATGTTTGGAAAAATGTCATATTAATGGAAATGAATGTTACCTTATGTTGAGATTTTTCAGTACTGGACATCAGAATTTCCTGAAGATGCTGGGAAGCATTTTGATGTGTACCTGGAGGCTGTATTTTTCCCCCAGAGGCTTGTTTTATACTGACTACTATATTTCTTTCCCTTGCTCTTTCTTTTCCCCTATTATTTTACTTTTTAATTTCTTGAAGTCATTCTTTTCTGTTCCTACACTGCATCATCCTTGTTATTATTGAGACTCGTCTTTCTGTTTTCTTTTCCGCCCAGTCTCATGTGTGCCTGTGAGTTAAATGGTAGGTACTAGAACAGATTTAATAAAGGAGATGTGAAAGACTTGTACTAATAGGGCTGATGGTACTATAACCCATGATTTGTGCCTCTTCTGAGCCTGTGAGACCTGCCTTGTGAGACCCACTTCACCATGTTAGTATCAGGATGTTTCCCAGAGAATAACTCATCATTCTGATTAGGCTTTCCTCATCTGCTTAGTCTAATCAAATATTACCTTATAGTTTCCTACAAACTTCTAATTTCTAATCAGGTCAAACTTTTACTCTCTGAAACAGTGCTGGTTGAGATACTTTGTGCCTAGTAGTTTTTGGTTCTCCAGAAATGACAGATGATCAATGGAGGTAAAAGAAGCCACTGGATCCTGCAAAATGTTTACAGACTCAGTTTGCTCATTTCTGTTTTTTCCCTTCATCAAGCTTCACCCATTTCTTCCTCCAGCCAAAAATAATCCTGTCTTAATGTCATCTCGTGTGTGTGTGTGTGTGTGTGTGTGTGTGTGTGTGTACATGATCTCCTCCAGTGTGACTGTAACCTTAATCTTAAGACAATCTTTGGATGATATCTGACTACTGTGTTGTTACATAAAATTAGGTGGTTATTATACTTGATTGCTTAATTGGGTGCCACCATTCTGTTTATTTGACCTCACCAAATAGCCCATTTTCTTTTCAGTTTTGGTGCCATAACAAAAAGCGAGAGAAAACATTTCTCCAAAATAATCAACATATTTACTACTATTTTGTCTTCTTACAGCATTAGTAAACAGATGTGTTTTTATTTTTTAAACTTACGGAATGGGTTGTTTTTGATTAATTTCTTCAAAGTTTGTATTATTTTTGCACGTTTTATCTACTATCAGTGTTATTTGGAATGATTAAAATCTTAGCACCTTAGATAATGTAATAGATGAAGATGGTATTTTTAATGTTTAAACTAGCTATGTGAAACTTTCTTCTAAAAATATACTAATAACTATTATGTTAAAATATAACTAGTAACTGAAGGAAGTTGAAGAATTGGAAAGAATAGTATTCTTTATGAGTATTTAAAGTATTTATTTAAGTCTGTTATCTAAGTCTGTGGAATATTGTAAAATACAGGTATCTTTCAATATGCCAAAACAACAATAACAACAATTCCAAATCCAGATGAGTTAAGGACCATTTTCTAATTTTGGAAAAACTAAATTTCTCCTAACTTTATTTTCTCAGGAAATGGAGTCTTTCCTATACATATTTTATAAAGGTAAAGGCAATAATGTTCTTTTGAGCTTTTGGAGATAAAGATTATATAGTAGCAAATAAAGTGAAGATTTATGCTAGAACCTAGGAGGTGGAGGTTGCAGTGAGCTGAGATTGCACCATTGCACTCCAGCTTGGGCGACAGGGCAAGGCTGTCTCAAAAACAAAAAGAAAAGTGAAGATTTATATTTCATGAGATTTAAATTCATTAATACAGCACATACATAGATTAAAAGCAATAATTAAGCTTTTAAATGGCCACATTAATGTCAGAAATTGAGGCTACGTTTATTTTTCCCTTCAGTTTTGTCTGCTTCCAATTCCTTTTGCTACCTATATTCCATATATAACCTGGCACTTTTTAACTGTGTATATCCCCTCTCTCCCTCCCACCCCACAAGCCCGTCTAAGTTTTGCTTTATAACTGTGCTTGGAGAATAGCAATAGGCAATTTTAATTAAACAGTATGGAAGTTTTTCATAGGGGACTACATTTAATAGAATTGTTTTGGCTGTTAACTTTCAATATTGGATTAAGATTTATTTGTTTTCAAATTGCTAAACTGATGTTAACTCTCTTATTCTTAGCCTGAAATATGCTCTCTACTGCATATTTCTTTTTCCTTTTTTTTTTTGTTTCTTTTTGAGATGGAGCCTCACACTGTTGCCCAGGCTGGAGTGCAGTGGCACGATCTTGGCTCAGTGCAGCCTCTGCCTCCCAGGTTCACGTGATTCGCCTGCCTCAGCCTCCTAAGTAACTGGGACTACAGGTGCATACCACCACGCCCAGCTAATTTTTGTATTTTTAGTAGAGACAGGATTTCACCATGTTGGCCAGGCTGGTCTTGAACTCCTGACTTCAAGTGATCCTCCTGCTCAGCCTCCCAAAGTGCTGGGATTACAGGAATGAGCCACCAGGCCTGGTCTCTACTAGATATTTCTATGTAAGTCTCTTACCTAACACATTTGAAACCACCTCATCTTTGTCTTAAAATCAGAACTTCTGTGGACTTACCTCCTTTTTTATTCACTAAGGGTCACTCTATGGAGCTATTTTTAACCCGCCACTTCCTTTTTTTTTTTTTTTTTTCCCCATCCTTACGGGTATGATCAATTATTGTCAAGTTTTTCTTTACAGTGTTTTCATATTGTTCTCATCCATTTTTACTTCCTACCCCAAACTAATCTCTTCTTAATACTAATTCTGTCCTATTCTATTTCAGCTGTTCTCTGAGTTGTCTGCTTCTGATTATTTTCCAGTTACATTTATGCTACACGTTACCTTTAGATTCATTTTTCTGTGTTCTTGTTCTCTCAGTCCAGAAGCTTTGCAGGTGTAAACATTGCCTAGAGCGTGACGTCCAGATTCCTTAGGTTTTAAGAAGTGTTTACAATTTATATTTGACGTGTCTTTCCCATCCTCACTCATATATGTGTGTCTTCACAGGTAGACTGAGCACAAAGTCTTTGGCTTTTCTCTATGTCAGTGCTTCATATAGCACCTTGCATGTTGTGCACCATTGGAGATTGTGTTGAAAAAGAGAATCTCGGCCGTGCGCGGTGGCTCAAGCCTGTAATGCCAGCACTTTGGGAGGCCGAGACGGGCGAATCACGAGGTCAGGAGATCGAGACCATCCTGGCTAACACAGTGAAACCCCGTCTCTACTAAAGAATACAAAAAAAAAAAAAAAAAAAAAAAAAAAAAAAACTAGCCAGGCGAGGTGGCGGCGCCTGTAGTCCCAGCTACTCGGGAGGCTGAGGCAGGAGAATGGCGGGAACCCGGGAGGCGGAGCTTGCAGTGAGCTGAGATCCGGCCGCTGCACTCCAGCCTGGGCGACAGAGCGAGACTCCATCTCAAAAAAAAAAAAAAGAAAGAATCTCTTCTTAAAGAAAATATTTAAATTGCTACATAATAGTTATACATGTTTATGTGGTACATGTGATATTTGATATATGCATACAGTGTCTCATGATCCAATCAGAGTATTTAGCATATCCATTGTCTCAAATATGTATCATTTCTTTGTGTTGGGGACACTTCAAATCTTCTGTTTTGAAATATATATGATTGTCAACTGTAGTTACACTACTGTGCTACTGAATGAATACTAGAACTTATTTTTTCTATCTAACTTTACGTTTGTACCCATTTACCAGCCTGTCTTCATCTGCCCATCCCCACCCTTCCCAGCCTCTGGTTACTATCCTTCTACTGACTACCTCCATGAGATCAGCATTCTTAGCTCTTGTAATCTCTGTTACTTGTCCATTTCTGGTTTTCTGCCTGCCTGCACTTCTTTCTGTGTGTCTGGCGGCCTGCCTGTCCGACTGCTTATCCCGTTTATTTACTTGTGACTTCATGTTCTGCATTTTCCATTGGAGGAAAAGTGGTCTGATGTCTGCTGGCTACTTCAATGAGATCCACCCCCCCCCCCTTTTTTTTGGTGAGCACATAAACAAATTTTTTTTTTCAAATTTTACTTCTAAAATGTAAAGACTTCAACCAGTTTTTTGGTTTTTGTTTTTTGTTTTTTTAGGCAGAGTATCATTACATTGCTTCCTTGAGTCCCTTATAGCATGGGAGCTCTCTGCTTGGTGTATCCCAAGGGAAATTATCCTTGTAGTGTATAAAGTATTTTGAAAGCATTTCCGTGGAAAGCAGATGGACTCTTTATTTTGTATATCTCTGTATTTCTGATTATCCATGCAGTGGAAGTGATTAATTAATATAGATGATGGCAAGATTTTCACAGAACCATTGACTTTTACATTCAGGTAACTTATTCATGATGCTCTTTTGGAGTTAACTGCCACCAAGTGGTGGTTGTATGCCATAGCTCTGTAACATGAACAGTGTTGCCAATAAACTGTCCAGTAAATTTCTATATGTTAATATCCAGCATCCTAATGAAAAATTACACTTAGCATTATATAGTGAATTGAAAACCAGTGTTTTTCAGGAAACATTAAAAAAGTAAACTTTTTTCCTGTATTTTTTGGTTTGTTGTTGTTTTTGTTTGTTTTCTTTTTCTTTGCTTTTTTCCTTAATTTGGCTTTTTTTAGTATTTTTTTTAAACTAAACACTTTTTGTTTCAAAGATTGCTATCAAGAAAGTGAAAGGAAACCCAGAGAATGGGAAGAAATATTTGCCAATCATATTTGCCAATCTTATATCTGATAAAAGACTTATATCTAGAACATATAAAGAATTCTTACAGCTCAATAATAAGAAAAAATGATCCAATTTAAAAATGAACAGTGGATCTGAATAGATATATTCCAAGGAAGATATACAGATGGCCAACATGCACATGAAAAGATGCCTGACATCATTAGTCATCAGGGAAATGCAAATCAAAACCCAAATGAGATACCACCTCATACCCTCTAAGATGGCTAGAGTAAAAAATTCAGATACTAACAAGTGTTGAGGTGGATGTGAAGAAAGCAGAACCCTCATATACCTTTGGTGGGAATGCAAAATTGTGCAGTAACTTTGGAAAACAGTCTGGCAATTCTTCAAATTGTTAAAAATAGAGTTACCATTTGATGCAGCTATTTCCACTCCTAGATATATACCCAAGAGAAATGAAGATATATGTCCAAACAAAACTTGTATTCATATGTCCAAAGCTGTGTTACTTATAATAGCCCAAAGGTAGAAACAACCCAAACGTTCAGTAATGGATGGATGAATGGAAAAAAGATGGATAAAGAATATCTTCCATTCATATAATAGAAAATTACTTGGTCATAAAAAGGAATGATGTATTGATACATGCTGTGACTTTGCTGAACCTTGAAAATATTAAGCTAAATGAAGGAATCCAGACACAGAAGACCACATATTATTGTTCCATTCATATGATATGTCCAGAACAGGCACATCTACAGAGATCCAGAATATATTAGTGGATGCTGGAGACTAGGGCAATTGAGGAGACTTACCAAAGTGTAGGGGTTCTTTTTAGAATGATGAAAATATTCTAAAATTGGTCATGATGGTTGCACAACTCTGTGAATATACTAACACCATTAATTGTACAATTTAAATGTATTTTATGGTATGTGAGTTATATTTCAATAAGGTGTTACCCCCCAAAATAGGCATTAAGGTGTAATTTATTATCTTTTAATCTTTATTATCCCATCAATGTAATATCTATCTTGACTAGGATGTTCACTTTTTTATGAGCTTCAACTTATAACAAAATTCATTTTATACTCTGTCCTCACTTCTGGATATGTTCATTTTGTTTATGTGGTATGGGCCAGTGGTTCTCAAATGTAGCATGTATCAGAATTACCTGGAGGGCCCTAGCACAGCATTTTGGATTCAGTGGGTCTGGGATAGGATTTAAGAATTAACATTCCTAGCAGCTCTGTCTTACTTCCTTCTCTTCCTTCGCTGCTCACTTCTCCCCCTCCCTTCCCCACTTCCCTCACCTCCACTCCCCTGCCTTCTGCTGCCCTCCCCTCCCTCCCTGCTTTCCTTCCTTCTTCCCCCATGTTTTGTTTTCTTTTCTTTCTGTTTTTGTTTGTCTGTCCGTCCTTCCTTCCTTCCTTCCTTCCTTCCTTCCTTCCTTCCTTCCTTCCTTCCTTCCTTCCTTTCTTTCTTTCTTTCTTTCTTTCTTTCTTTCTTTCTTTTCTTTTCTTTCTTTGTCTCTCTGTCTCTCTGTCTCTCTTTCTTTTTCTCTCTCTTTCTCTCTTTCTCTCTTCTTTTTTCTTTTCTTTCTCCCCTCCCTCCTTTTCCTCCCTCTGGTCTGATTTGAGAACCAGCGGCTTAGGTCTTAGGGAACCATTTTTGTTTTAGCACAACTTTATTATTAGATTCTGAGATAATGACCCTCATAGATTTAGACTTCAGCCCTACTAAAATTTCATATAGCATCACTTCTTATATTTTACCAGTGAGAACATAGCTTTTTAATATTATATTTCCTTTTGTGAATACTTCCGTCCTCCTCTCTGCATAATACGTTTGATGTTTCAATGAAAACTTTTGTTTACTGAGTTTTAATTTGATTTTCTTTAACATTTACGGCAACGACTTTGAAAATATGTCCTTAGAAAGCTTAGAAATTCTGGAATACTACAGAAAATAAAATCTTTTGAACAGAAAAAAGCTAATTTCTTTAAAAAGTGATACATTTACGAAGCTGGGCAAAAACGTCAGTTGTTACCATATTTTGGTGTACCTCACTGTTTTTGGTACTTATTATTTTAATTCCCAGATCAAAAAGGGATCTTTTGTTTATTTTAATTAGAACACTCTTGTTTACAATGTTTTTACTAGGGTAAGCTTTATGCGGAAGAGTGTGACAAGCATTCATTATTAACATTAAATTCTTAATTAAGGACCCTGCTTTCTGAAGAAATTTATCTTCTTGATTTAAAACAAGCAAAGTGTTCAGTGAAAAGGAAATATCCTTAGGATTATGTTACTATAAAGTTCTTAAGCCCCTTGTCCAATGTTGCAAATTAATAATGTTCAAAATGCTTGTTAAGTCAGTAAATGAATGAGCTCCACGAGCTGAGGAGCTAGCAGATTGCTGGGATTACAAAGACAAGGAGACAGGACCCTTTCCTTAGCAGGATTTACAATCTGTTAGTGTGTGTTGTAAATCAATCAGTGAGGATTTATGTAGCATCTGGGATTTTACCAATGTACTGTGCAGGATGCTTGATAGGGAATTTGAGAGGCAGATAAGGAAGGCCGTGCCCTTGAGAGTTTTTAACCTGTACTGAAGATGAAACCCAGCATGAGAAATAACCACCTGTATGCATGTAGTATTTTGTGTGGTGGGGAGTATGCATGCTGCTGGAATTCTAAAAGGGACTTTAGGGATTAAGCAGAGATCTGCGTGGATGCACACACGTCAGGAGTTGGCTGAAAAACTGCTGTAGGCAAAAATGCCATCGCTGATAATAAATTGTAAGGAGATCAAAAGTGATGTTTCAAACAGAAAAAAAAAAACCAACACCAGGGCAGAGAATTGTTTATTTATTATGCAGATGTGGAAGGGAACAGCTGTTATCTTTCAAACTGAAGAATCCTGACTGACCCTGACCAGTTTAGTGCCTCTCTCTTCTACTGTATTACAGAGGATGCTTTGTGTTGGGCTTTGGCTGGCATGACAGTGTTTGAGGATCCTTCTGGAAAAGTAGAAGAACCTGGAAGCCAAACACCCAGCCAGGTTACACTTAAAATATTTCACAATGTTGAAGTAAAGTATGCCACTAGGATTAAGAATTCTACTTTATGAGCAGAGGCAGAAATGTAATGAAAAAGATAGTAATATAGAGAATATTAGAAGCAGCCTACTACCTTGGACTTATCTGCCACACTTGAGTGTTAGAACAATCTCGAGTCCTAATAACTGTGGTAAATTTGATTTGAAATATCCACTTTTAGCCAAAGAATTGGATTGTCTGTCCTTCATATAACAGTAACAGTTACATTGGAAGATTTGTATGGAGAATGTTATGTACAGTTAGGCACTATCTGCTGAAAACACTTTGAGTTTAACCTAAAACTTGTTTACTCATTATAGTTTTTTATGTATGTGTATTGAATTGCAGTCAGATACTGTAATTATTATATCAATATAGTCTTGCTATATTGCCTTATGACTTTTAATTAACGAGAACATGCTTCCTTGACTTAGCCAGTTTTTTAAATTGAGGAGAGATGCTTGCTAGGGTGAATTAACCAACAGTTTATAAATACGATGGATCGATAATACCTGTTCACATTTTTTACCTTATTGCAAAAATGATTTAATAAGGAAACTTGAATCAGTCAATTTAAACTGCTTTGTAACACTGCTGATTTAAATGTCTTCAAAATATTTTCCTCATCTATAGAGACTATGTGATTGTATTGGACCCTTATATAACATGTGGAAATATTTCCAAATACATACAAGTACATAAATGTAAAAAATAAAATCAAAAATTTTTGAAGGTAATCAGGATATATATGAATGTAGGATTAGGGAAGGTCTTTTTCATCTGGGATTGGAAACGTAGAAGTGTAAAAGCGAGGCATATTTGACTGTAGAAAAGCGACTAGCTGGGCATGGTGGGACACACCTGTAGTCTCAGCTAATTGAGAGGTTCAGGTGGGAGATCAGTTGAGCCCAGGAGGTTGAGGCTGTAGCGAGCCATGATTACAGCACTGCACTCTAGCCTGGGTGACAGCGAGACCCTATCTCAAAAAACAAACAAAAAAGTACGTTTTCTTTGGCATAAAATACCATAAGCAGTGTTAGTAGAAAAACAATAGAGATGGAATTATAAGTATAAACAAAGTAAATGCCCAGTCATCGCTGAATAGTATTATATATTGTGGCATATATATGTCAAAGAATATTATGCCATTTTGAAAAAAAAGAATGAGAGCTGTACTCATTGCCTTGGAATTTCAGTGAGGTATTATTGAGTGAGGAGAAAACTAGGATACAGAAAAGTTTCCATTATTTGATCTGATTTTTACAAAATAAGTGAAGTAAACAAGTCCACATACACATATTTTAGTGTGTATGGGTGAAAATTTGTCTCTGTATAAACATGGAGAAACAGGGATCCTATAATGTGTTTCTTAGGGGTTGGGAAGGGAATAAGGTGTGAGCATAGAGAAGAGAGAGGGAGAGGGGAAGCGAAAAAGAAAAACTGCAGAAATGGCATAAATAAAAGCCTTTATGATATGAACACATTTATACATATAAGATTTGGATAATTATATAAACTGTGTATGTGTGGTTAAAATTGAAGACAGTTAAAAACAATGTGAAAGAGTGGGAGCTGATACGTGTTCAAACAGAATTGACTAGACATCTCGTTTGTTTGGTTATAGGCAGAGCTATAATGAGGTTTTGAGAAATACGTATTTGATAATTATAAAAAAGCTTTATTCACGTCCGTTTGTTGTCTAATGGTTAGTAAACCTTTTTATATTGCAATCTTCCATGTTGCTGTGAATCTCCAATTTGAGAAAGACATGATATTCAGAAATGCTTAATAGATAATATTCAATTATTATTTCAATAAACATATGGATAACACTTACGTGTGACATAGATGGGCCCTGCATATAGTGGCACAGAGAGGCGAGGTATATAATTTGCCTGAGGGAGATCAGGGAAGGCTTCCAGGAGGAGTCAGAGAATGCATGCTAGGTGGGGGGCAGCAAGAAAGAAAGTACAGAATGGAGAAAGAGTATATATTTCTGTTTTAAATGCAGTGGAACAAAACAACAAAGCAATAGATTGTAAATGGAAATTAATTGCTGCATTTTATTGAGTCTAAGAGACTCTATCAGTTTTACGATGCATGAGTATTTTATGTACCACAGGAAAGAAAATCTTGCTTATTAAACTATTTCATATCTATATGTAAATATATATGTATATACATATAAACTGTTATATATAAATATATATGTATATTCATATAGTTTAATAAGCAAGTTTTTCTTATATATGTATATATATTCGTGTGTGTGTGTATATATATATTTTTATTTTATTTATTTGTTTGTTTTTTGAGATAGAGCCTCACTCTTGTTGCCCAGGCTGGAGTGCAATGGAGCAATTTTGGTGCAACACAACCTCCGCCTCCTGGGTTTAAGCGATTCTCCTGCCTCACCCTCCCGAGTAGCTGGAATTACAGGCATCTGCCACCACTCCGGGCAAATTTTGTATTTTTAGTGGAAACGAGGTTTCTCCTTGTTGGTCAGGCTGGTCTCAAACTCCTGATGTCAGGCGATCCACCATCTCAGCCTCCCAAAGTGCTGGGATTAGAGGCGTGAGCCACTGTGCCCAGCCTATTTATTATATTAACAGTTATTATCTCACAGATTCTCTGGGGCAGGAATTCAAGAGCTAGTCATTATAGGTGGATCAGGCTTAGTATCTCTTATGAAATTGTGGTCGAGATGTTGGTTGGTGCCGTGGTCCTCTGAAGGATTTCCTGGGGCTGGAGAATGCACTATCAAGATGGCATACTCACATTGCCGATGCTGATGGCAGAATCCCTTGGCCCCCATGGAGATGGTTGACTACTTTCACAGCATGGTGATTGTCTTTCCCCAGAGTAAACGATCCAAGAGAACAAGTGAGAAACATTCTGAAATGTCTTTAATGACCTACTTTCCAAAAATCACATTTCATTACTTCTATCATATTTGTTAGAAGTGAGTCGCTAAGTCAAGCCAACTTTCAAGGGTGTGAAAATTAGACTCTACCCTTCTACGTGTCAAAGGAGGAAAAACAAAGAATTTGTGGGCATATTTGAAACCACAGCTTTCTTAAAGCTGTAAGTGAAAAAAATAGTCAAGGATATTTTTTAAAACTTTGCGTTTATTGTCTAACTCTTCTGAATCACTTTGCAAGAGAGTCATTGATGTTCGTGATGTTCTTGTTTTTCAACATAATATTGTCTTCCGTGCCACCAATAACATTGGTGATGAAGCATTTTTAAGCAAATGATAGAAGTTGATTTCCAGACCTTTCTTCAAGCTACTGTCATCAAAGATGCAAGTTTCAATGTGCTAGTGTTTTCATAATCTTAACCATATGAGTCAATGGAAAGGATTCAGTGAAATAGGAATATTCATTTACCTTCCTGAGATGGTTCTCTTTTTTTTTTTTTTTTGAGACGGAGTCTCGCTGTGTCACCCAAGCTGGAGTGCAGTGGCCCGATCTCGGCTCACTGCAAGCTCCGCCTCCCGGGTTTACGCCATTCTCCTGCCTCAGCCTCCGAGTAGCTGGGACTACAGGCGCCCGCCACCACGCCCGGCTAGTTTTTTGTATTTTTAGTAGAGACGGGGTTTCACCATGTTAGCCAGGATGGTCTCGATCTCCTGACTTCGTGATCCACCCGCCTCGGCCTCCCAAAGTACTGGGATTACAGGCTTGAGCCACCGCGCCCGGCCTCTGAGATGGTTCTCAAATGGCTTATTGATTGAAATGCTGATAAGTTTTCTGACCCCGATACGTCACCCAGGTTTTGCATATATGGATAATGACACTGTATCATGATTGTCACCGGGCCACCAAATGTATTTGAGACATATCTATTTTCAGATTGTTAAAACAGAAAAAGAACATGTTTGTTATTACTCAGTGATGTAGATGGCTATTCTCTTTGTTGGCTCAGTCGTCCCCCTTTGTTGGCAAAAATACCTTTCCTGTCTCATTCTGACCATGTTGTTCTAGTGGAAGTCGCCAGTCAGCATAGCCCAGCCATTGGCTGCAATGGTGGATTCCCTGAGCTGTATCCAGGTCGATGGTCCCCCTGGCCACTGAGATTGCAGGGATGGACACATGACTCAGTTCTATCCATGTTCTTTGGATTTTATTTTTAAACGGGAGCTAGCCAGGTAAAGTAGTTTTCTGACATTGTTTAAGTAAGAAATATGAAAGAAATTTCAGCTTCCCTTGCAGACATCTGTTCCAGCTTGGGGTGACAGGGGCAGAACCTGCAGAAAGCCATCATGCTAACAAGGACTTTTATAAATAAATTCACCTGCTTTGCTTAAGGTAGTTCAAGTTGGGATCCTGTCCTGAACCATTAAAATTTGTAAACTGTAATTCCATTATCTATGTGTTTTTCCTTTGTATACAGTAAAACATAAAAATCACATCAGCCTTGAGGGCTGATACGATTTTTGTTTTCTGACTTTGTCACCAACCCTATTTTTTCCATTAGCTTTTGTTTTCTTTAACTGAAGATACTTTTACTACTGTGGTTTTCAAAAACATAACTCTTGTAGTTGGGAAATAAATAACCTTTTATTAATAATATAACTTTTAGTCTAGGCATGGTGGTTCACAGCTATAATCTCACCACTTTGAGAGGGCTAGGCAGAAGGATCCGTTGAGCCCAGGAGTTCGAGCCCAGCCTAGGTAACATGGCGAGAGCCCATCTCTGCAAAAAATGAACTGAGCATAGTGTTGTGTTCCTGTAGTGTCAGCTACTCGGGGGGTTGAGGTGGGAGGATCACTTGAACCCAGGAGGCTGAGGCTGCAGTGAGCCATTGCTGTACCACTGCACTCCAGCTTGGGCGATAGAGAGAGACTCTGTCTCAAAAAATATATGTAACTGTTAGATTCACCAGTAAGTGACTTTCTGATGCATACTTAATACAAAGGGAAGATAACTAGGAACTTGTTAGATATCCAAAATGTTTCTTCAGGAAAATAACAGACTTTAGAAATTGCTTAATATTGTTCCTATGGTTTACCTTTGGCTTTGACAAAATTTGACTAAGAAGTAGTATCAATTTGTAATAAAGAAAATTGAAGTCTTAGCAATACCAGAAGCGTGAAGTACTGAACAATTCAATTTATATGTGGGACATTTGTTACACCAGGCTTCATGCCACTGAATATGGCTGCTCAAGAGAATAGTTTAATAGTAATATTTATATAGTGTTTTTATAAAGTTTACCTGAACATTAAAATCTAGACGTTGCTGAAAAATTACTGTCTTTTAGGTCCTTTTTGATTTCTTTCATCAGCATTTTGGTAATTTTTACTATATATATATATATATATATATATATATTTCGTTTGTTTGTTTTGTTTTGTTTTGAGACGGAGTCTCGCTCTGTCGCCCAGGCTGGAGCACAGTGGGGCAATCTCAGCTCACTGCAAGCTCCGCCTCCTGGGTTCAAGCCATTTTCCTGCCGCAGCCTCCCGAGTAGCTGGGACTACAGGCGTCCGCCACCACGCCGGGCTAATTTTTGGTATTTTTAGTGGAGACGGGGTTTCACTGTGTTCGCCAGCATGGTCTCGATCTCCTGACCTCGTGATCCGCCCGCCTTGGCCTCCCAAAGTGCTGGGATTACAGGCGTGAGCCATTGCACCCGGCCTAATGTATAATTTTCAATGTTTAGGTAAACTCTGTGTAAACAGTATATAAATATTACTATTAAAATTTATATCTAATATGACAGCATTTTGGTAATTTTAAACATATATATTTTTTAAATGGTCTTTAAAATAGATTTTTAAAAATATGTGGTTAAAATTACTAAAATGCTGATGAACAATGGTATTTTAAATACCACAAAATGATATTTAAAAAAATATAGTACATATATTTTAATGTTTTTGTCTAAGTGTTCTTTTTCTTTAAAGTGATTATAAATGACATTGTTTTTTAAATTTTGTTTTCCACATGTTCATTATTGGTAGATAGAAATGTGATTGATTTTTGTATGGGAGTAAAGAGATCCTAATTTGAAAATTAACACTGTTTGTTCCCATAGAAATACTGAACCACACAAAGACAATGTTCTTCTTTAGGCAAAATCTTCAAATTTTTTGTTTACTTTTTTTTAGGTTTTATATAATGTTCAGTTATATCATACAAATTATTTAAAACACAACTTCAGGAGAAAATTTTTGAAAGAAATATTCATCAAGAGAAAATAATTTTATAAGGAATTGAATGATCCGTGATACATAATTTTTGGAATACGTTGATAATATCAATACGCAGAAAGACTCATTTAAGTTTACTTTTTTTAAGACTAAATTAGTTTTGATTATCTGCTTAGTTATCAAAAGTCAGCTTGATGGCCTTGCCTCTAAAAATCACTCAGTGTATCTCCTTCTAAATAGACATATATTAAACATAATGATTTGGACATCTAGTTAATGACATTTAAAATAAATTATACATATTATCTTTGCTCATTCAATCATCTATTTAAAAATATATAATAGGTAAATTTAGTAGTCAGCACACATATTCATATTTGAAGTCTTACAGTAGATTTATGTGTTATTTTCTCAGTAACCTAAGGTTTGCTAGTAACTTTGTTATCCTCTGATAAAACCTGCCTTTATTAGTTAATGTTGGCTTTGCTGCCTTCACACAATATTCACTACCAGTCTTTATGGGTTGCAGAGTTACGACCACTATAAATAAAGAGAGCATGAAGAGAAGGAAGAGATAGAATAGACAATTTATTTTCATACATTTTTGGCTACCATCTAAATCACACTTGTCAGAGGAAAGTGGAGTTTAATGGTCATCCTTAACAAGTTTAGGAAAAAAATGTGCATTTTTACTCCCTCCATGTTGTGTTTTATGGTTATATCACATTTGGTTCAGAATAATGATGATTCAATAATGACATTTTATTATTCAAGCTTGATGAATAGGATTGGGAAGGGTTGTTTATTTTATCCTTCCAATTCCCTGTAACTAACAGTTTGACAAGAGTGAGAGGCACTGACTGAGGCTGTGCAGAGACTGTTTAATGTTTTTTAATGAAGTGCTGGAGTTAAAATGGAAATATCTCTAGCCTAATTCAGACCCTGGCAGGTAAGGCTTGTTCCTTCTAGTGTGTTTATCGGAGCTCTGTCCAGCTTCATTTCACATGTGTGTTTTGGGGATTAGATATGCAAATACATATGTGTATATTAATATAATACCTATATAACATGATATATACACACATATTTGTATATATTCAGAAATCTTTTACAGTGCTTTTATTTTGTTTTACCACCAAAATTCTTTTCCTCAAGTGAAATCATATATAAGAAATCCTCTGAGAGTTTCCAGGACAGAAAACATACAAATGGAGCTCCTCTGGCCGCCAGGCTTCCTTACTGCTCTGCTGCACCCTCTGCTGATCTGTTCCAGTGCATGTAAACAGCAGGGATTCTTGCTAATCCCTCCTTTGCTGTTCCTTCGATTTATTTCTTCCCTGTGTAGCAGGCGAGTCAGTAACTACCCTTGGATTACAAAGAAGTTTTAAAATGGCCAATGACATATTTTAACCAGTTTGATGGATTGAACCCATAGCTCCTTTATTTTGTTTAATTCATGAACTGGTATCACTGTAAGCAAGAGGACTGTTTGGAGGAAAAGATTATTTTTAAAGAAGTGAGAATTTTAATTTATACATTGGAAATGGAATCAATCCAAAGTAAACATACAGAATTCCATTACGCCTCTAATTTTGGTATTTGTTAACCAGTTTCCTTATGTTGCCTGTATAGAGTGACAAAAGTAATAGATGGCCAAATTAAATTGTTCCGTTATTTAACATTAGTGAATTACACATTACTGTGTTAGTAACTTTTATAGTATATTTATGTATATATGTATGTATTTTAGAGATGGGGTCATGCTCTTGCTGAGGTTAGAGTGCAGTGGTGTGATCATGGTTCAGTGCAGCTTTGAATTCCTAGGCTCAAGGATCTTCACACCGTAGCCTCCCAGGTAGCTAGGACCTACAACTGGTGCACACCACTGTGTGTGGCTAATTTTTTAATTTTGATTTTTGTAGAAATGGAGTCTTGCTTTGTTGCCCAGGTTGGTCTCTACCTCCTGTCTTCAAGTGATCCTCCAGCTTTAGCCTCCCAGTGCTGGCGTTACAGGTGTGAGCCACTGTGGCAGGCCTGAAATCAGAAATAAAAAATGCAGCACAACTAGAATTTTTTTCAATTATATGAGGTTTGAACAAGTATTCTTGGCTTAAAGCTTTTAAATGATTTTTATATAGATAAAATTATGATCATTTCCCCTTTGACAATTGGAGTAAAATATTCTGCAATTGGAATGTCATGCTAATGTGGCTTGTCTTCTGGCCAAAATAGGATATAATGAAACATGCTTTATGCTTCAACAGACTGTGGACAGTTGTCTTTCCATCATCCTTCTGAAGGGGCCACTCTTGGTATCCTGGACGCATGTTAATGCCGAATGTCCTTGATATGTGATTTTTTTTTTTTTTTTTTTTGAGATAGAGTTTTGCTCTTGTTGCTCAGGCTGGAGTGCAATGGCGTGATCTTGGCTCACCGCAACCTCCGCCTCCCAGGTTCAAGCTATTCTCCTGCCTCAGCCTCCTGAGTAGCTGGGATTACCCATGCCCGGCTAATTCTGCATTTTTAATAGAGATGGGGTTTCTCCATGTTGGTCAGGCTGGTCGTGAACTCCTGACCTCAGGTGATCTGCCTGCCTCAGCCTCCCAAAGTGCTGGGATTACAGGCGTAAGCCACCGTGCCCGGTCTGATATGTGATTTTTAATCATTTGAACAAAACTGTTATTTTGGGACCAAAAGATTTTATTACCTTTTTCAGTGTTATTATAAAGAAGATGTAGTTATCACTGCTGCAATCCTAGTAGGATTTGTACATATTGGTGTATAGCTTGGTATAAAATTTGAGTTTATAATGGAAATAAATATTTAAAAAGTTAAAACTTAAAAAATAAGTTCAGTGGTAGAGAGAGTTTTTATAATGAAATCTTTTAGACATTTAGAGAATAGCACCACATCCCCACTGAAAATTTAAGTCAAAGAGAGAGTGAATATGTGTGTGTGTGTTTGTGTGTGTGTGCGCATGCCCTCCAGTTTTTTACAATGGAGTCTCTGTTAAGTTATAAATAGAAACAATGAAAATATCTTATTAGATTACTGTGAGGATAAAATAATATCTAAACTGGAAGGTTGTAATTACTTGATAAATGGTAGCCATTATTAGAATTGTTATTATTAAGAACAACGTACAGTTTCTATCTTTTCAGCATCTAAGTGAATTTCGTAAATGTCATATACCTGTGGTCCCATGAAGTTATGTTTAAGGACTATAATTAGATTATTTCCTTAACTTGATTCAGTATTACACTTGTTCTTTCTCAAGAGCAAAACTGAAAGAAAAACACAAATTTAAAAACAATGTTATAAAAATTGCAAATGCAACTTAAGAACTTCGACAAAACAATAAAAAAGAATCACCCAGGGGAAATAATAATAATAATGTCTGTAATTATACCATCCAGAAATATCCCCTAACACCTTGGACCATTTCTTTCGAGTTTTGTTTGCATAGGCATGTGATCTTACTTACTAAAATGGATTCATATTGTAGATATAGTAGCATTTCAGATGATGGTGTTGATGGTGGCAGTGATAATGATAGCTAACAATTTATCCTGTTTACTATGTGTCAGTCACTGTTCTGAGACCTTTTCATAGATTGACTCATTTAACTCTGACCCTGAGAAGCAGGTGCTCTTATTATCTTCATGTAACAGATGAGGAAATTGAGATTCAGAGAGATTAATGATTTGCTCAAGATCACATAGCAAGTCACGTGTACTCAAGGTCACACAGCCAGTGGCTGAGTTGGGCTTAACCCCTAATTTATACGTATCTGCTTAACTAAACTTTCTATTAAGTCGTTAGTGATTCATCTCCTTTTATTTATTTATTTATTTTTTGAGACGGAGTCTCGCTCTGTCCCCCAGGCTGGAGTGCAGTGGCGCGATCTCGGCTCACTGCAAGCTCTGCCTCCCAGGATCATGCCGTTCTCCTGCCTCAGCCTCCTGAGTAGCTGGGACTACAGGCACCACCACCGCGCCCGGCTAATTTTTTTTGTATTTTTAGTAGAGATGGGGTTTCACCGTGTTAGCCAGGATGGTCTCGATCTCCTGACATTGTGATCTGCCCGCCTCGGCCTCCCAAAGTGCTGGGATTACAGGCGTGAGCCACTGCGCCCGGCCCATCTCCTTTTACCTTACGAAAAGTTAATGATTGCAACATATAATATAGTAATTTGTTTTGGAAAATGCGCTCTTTCAAACACTGTTAGTGTTTAACAAAACTTAAAACAAAACAAAAAAAAACTTACTAGGGGCCGGGCACGGTGGCTTAACGCCTGTAATCCCAGCACTTTGGGAAGCCAAGGTGTGTGGATCACCTGAGGTTGGGAGTTTGAGACCAGCTTGGCCAACGTGGTGAAACCCTGTCTCTACTTTAAAAAAAAAAAAAAAAAATTAGCCAGGTGTGGTGGCACGCGACTGTAATCTCAGCTTCTCAGGAGTTGGAGGTGGCAGTGAGCTGAGATCGTGCCATTACACTCCAGCCTGGGCAAAAAGAGTGAAACTCCATCTCAAAATGAAACAAAACAAACAAATAAAAAAACAACAACAAAAATCTTACTAGGGAAAACAGATTGTAAACTTTTATCTAGTTATATTGTTGTTTGTAATGTGACAAAACATTTTTTTCAGGCTTTGAGTCTTTGGATCTTAGTGCTTAAATTTGCAGCAGTGATTACATGCTTGGGATCCAACACATTCAGCATCCCTAAGAGCTTAAACATATGCTCTGCATCCCAAAACAGTTCCAGGAAAACAAATGCCTCAAGGGTCTATTATGTTTTAAATTATCTCCGGGTCTCAGTTAACCATTTACACTTTATTAAAGATAATTTACTGAGTCTTAACTAAAGTTTAAGATGAACTACAGTTTAAGATTAATAATGTTTGATGTTCATGCAGTCAATTATATGTCACGTTTTTATTAGGATGCAGTGACCAACGGTAAAATACTTAGTTAATATTTAAAACATCGGTTAATATTTATCCAATTACTTAGTTAATATCCACTAATAAATGTTAAAGTATCAGTTAATATTTAGAGAATATTTATAGCTTGCCCAAGGTGTAAACTTTATAAACATATTTGACCCAAAGTACTATGTATTTTGTGTACTGCCTGACTACAGCATCATTGTTTGCTTTGATAGATGTTGTTAATAATATTCTATGAATACCTTTTAAAAAACATAGCATTTGAATCATTTTTTATGTTTATTCTTGACTTCGTCTAAAGCACACAGGCTTATGGAAGGGCAGAGTAGAATGAGGTAGGGTTTTTCAGTTTGTTTTTAAATGTGTTTTTTGTAGTTTAATGTTGGTATAGTGTGTTAGACTTGCGTTTTTTTAGTAAAAATTAACTACAAATTACATTGTCAGAGTTCACAGTCTTTTTCCTTAGAAGGGAATGCTCAGTGAATGGTTAGATCCGTGTGAACACATAAAAGCAATGAGCACATTTTTAAGTGGAGAGAATAGTTTAATGAGCCTCCATCTTCAACATTTGCTAACTCATGGCCAATTTTGCTTCATATTACCCTTTTCTACTGGAGTATTTGCAGGCAAATGTGAGATAAGTCATTTTAATCCATAAATGAGGAAATAATTGAAAAAATATTCCTAGTCTTTGTTTTATGTGGTTGCACTTAATATTACCATAATATACTTAAGCTTATTGTATTGAAAAATGCTGGAGGGCCTCATTTGGCATGCATGAATCAAGCCAGCTGCCAAATAAAAATGTGAAAATAGATGGAATTTTTATGTGTTTTAGATGTTGTCATCACATGTGCCACCAATCCTTCATTCTGCTTTTCAGGATGGAAGAAACATTGAGTCATCCTTGATGCTTCCTTTTTTTCCTTCCCCCCTTTTTGATGTATCTTCAAACTTTATTGGTTTTCATTCCTTAAATGCCTCTTTAATTCACTTTTAACTCTGTATCTCCATTGCTGCCACTTACTTACTGATTATGATAAGTGTCTTTAGGCCGGGCGCTGTGGCTCATGCCTATAATCCCAGCACTTTGGGAGGCTGAGGCAGGTGGATCACTTGGGGTCAGGAGTTCGAGACCAGCCTGACCAACATGGTGAAACCCTGTCTCTACTAAAATTACAAAAATTAGTCGGGTGTGGTGGTGCACACCTGTAATCCCAGCTACTCGGGAGGCTGAGGCATGAGAATTGCTTGAACCTGGGAGGCGGAGGTTGCAGTGGACCAAGATCGCACCATTGCACTCCAGCCTGGGTGACAGAGCAAGACTCTATCTCAAAAAAAAAAAAAAAAAAAAAAAAAAAGGAAATGCTAAGTGTCTTAAGTGATTTTTTTCTGATTACGTTTTCCTTCCTGTTGTGGTTAGGAAGGGTTAGAAATCTCAGATCTCTCAGATTCTGAGAGATTGCCCTTCCTAACTCTCACCATATCTTTGTAGTAAAGACAGTATTTAATTCATCCCATTTACATTTCTGTTCTTATATTCAGTTTATTACTCAAGATGACCCTTTCATAACCACATATTTTTCTGTTTACCGACCTTTAGACTGCTATCCTGAATGCCCTTTCTGTGTTTTGGGTCATACTCATTCTTGCCTCTGCTCTGCCTGCACTCTCCTCGGTTTATAAATCTGTCCTCTTTTTGATCTAGAGTCTGCCTTTCCATCAAAGTCCAGCGTATTTTCTTCCTTTCCTGTCAAATGCATCTTGATGACTCCAGGCTATGCGTATCTTTCCCGTTTCAGAATTTCCACAAGTGTGAATAGTTGATGCTGTGAAATGGGATCTTTGATTTTCCTTTTTTCTTGTATTATCTTCCAGTCGTTGATGGATTTTTGTGTCTAATTTGGATAAATACCTCCTTGGGTGCAGGGACTTTTCAAAACAAGGTTGGCCATCTTTTCCTTGTTGCATTTTCTTTTAATCATTATGCCAGTTAATGTTTCACTTCTTATACAGGTGAACAAAGAAGGAGAGGAGTTAATATCCTTACATAGTTCTCGTCCTCATTCTCACCATCATGCCTCTTCTGTCAATGAAGGGGCTGGTGTTATGAGTGTGGTGAGTAGTGAGTGCTCCTCCTCACATAGTTCTTGTCTTCATCCTTATCATCATGTCTCTCCTATTGATGAAGGGGCTGGTGTTATGAGTGTGGTGAGTGCTCCTCAACCTTCACACCCAAGTCTTCTTATTCAAGCAGAAGGAAAAAAGGAGGCTCTGAGATTGATTAAACCCCTTTGAAAAGACTTTTTGTAATAATAGGCTCATTAAATGAGCAAGTAAGCTTTAGATTTTCTTGCACAGGAAAAAATGGGGAAGGAGAGGAAATGAAAAGTAGAGATAGCACTGGACACAGTGGCTCACACCTGTAATCCCAGCATTTTGAGAGGCTGAGGTAGGTGGATCACGAGGTTAGGAGATCAAGACCATCCTGGCCGATAGGTTGAAATCCTGTCTCTGGTAAAAATACCAAAAGTTAGCCGGGCATGGTGGCAGGTGCCTGTAATCCCAGCTACTTGGGAGTCTGAGGCAGGGGAATCACTTGAACCCGGGAGGTGGAGGTTGCAGTGAGCCGAGATCACGCCACTGTATCACTACACTCCAGCCTGGGTGACAGAAAGAGACTCCGTCTCGGGGTGGGGGAACAAGAGTAAGGACAGCAGTATATAAAGCTAGGTAAGAGATGGATAAATGTAAAATGTGTATAGGAAAAGAAAGAAAAACAAAGAGGGTACAGGTGAGTGGTAAGAGCAGTTTTAAGTAGGGAGGGAAGAAGCCTGAGAGAAGAGTTACTGAATTTTAAAAAAAGGAAAGGAAAAGATATGCTGAAAATTTAATAATAAAAAAAAAGGAGAGCCCAGATGTTGGAGTGGAAAAGAAATGTACCCTTTGTTTTTGCCGTTAGGAATGGGACTAATATTTTAGATATTTAGATATTCTAATTCTCCTGTTTAAAAGAGCAAAACATTATAAAGAATAAAGCTAATAAAAACTCTAAGAGGTAGTTAACAGAAGTAACTCTTGGAAATTAAAAAGAGACTATATTTTTTAAGAATCTTAAGCTATTGGTAGTCATGGTGATTTTGATAATTTTGCATTGCTTGCTGGTCGTGCTATCCCATTGGTAATTGAGTTCACCTGGATCTCAAAATGCTCTCACCCCAGATCGTGAACAAAAATAAACTTTTAGATGTCTAACCATTTTATTTTCTGGACCTGTGTCCACAAGCCACATATGGCCATTTAAATCAATTAAATAAATGTTGAAATTCAGATAGTCATACTCAGTGGCCAAATGTGGTTAGAGGTGCCTGTTTTAGCACAGATGTTGAACATCTCCATCACCACAGAGCATTCTTTTGGACAAGTCAAGACCGTAACACTTAGAAGAATTTACAGATTTTAAATATGTTAAGTGATCAAACATTTTGCTTTCATGATTAGAATAAAATGTTTGTATTTGAAGTATACAAGTTGCTGTTAAAATAGGAAAAGAGCAGAATTGTTTGTAAAGTGATGCCCAGTTGCAAGTTTATTGACAGAATCTGTGAAATTGCTCGACTTTTTTTTTTTCCCCTGGGTTTCTTTCGTAGATTCCTCACAATCATCAAATAGAGTCTGAATATGCATATATGTCCCCAGGCTTCCTCCGTTTTGATTTGTAACAGAACTTCAGGCACAGGAAAGATCAAAATCTGCTTTTTGTTTGTAATGAATTTGAAAGGTCTTTGTGCAGCTTTCATGATTGGTGAAATGTTTTCTGTAATGATATATTCTGAGAGTTCACATATTCTGGAATAGTGTCCCCCTGTTTTGCCTAATGAGATTCACACATGGCATATGATTCCAAGGCTCTCACTCAGAACAACGCATCATCTCCAGGAGAAGGGTCCTGAGAGTTGTCGTTTTAAAACTATTGCCCCAGATGATTCTCACTAGGCAAGTTTGCAGGACGCCACTCTGACCATTGACATACTAAACATTAACTTTGGCAGGCTCACGATTGTTGACAGACGTTAAATTTGCATTACCTGAGTAGGACTCTGCACTTGTGTGACAGTAGAATGTGTTTACATATTTTGAGTAGTCAGAATTCTGACATTATTTTATAGTAGATGCAGGAAAGTATCATTGCACTAGTAATGAAACAGTATTTTCTTACCTGTACATTTTCAAGCATTAAGTCACAGAAAATGTTCTTGATGAAATTATTCAATTTGTGTGTGTGCGTGTGTGTGTGTGTGTGTGTATACACATATATGCATAATTGCAGAACAAGTATATGTAAGCTCTTTCAAGTAAGGAGAGCCATAATTTAGGATCCTTCCAAGACTGAAGCTGGAGGGCAGTTACCTACAATGTAGTACTTAGGTATTATAAAAATTCAATTCATATGCATTGTGTCATAGTTTCCTTGGTAGAGCTTTTCTTTTTTGGTGGTATATATAACAATGATGTGTCTTTCTGATTATGTGTCTTAGGTCTAATTGAACTATATTATATATTTGAGCTTAGTAACTTGGGTTGACCATATAAAGAATCTATAATATATAGGGGAATGGAGCACACTGGATATGGCATGAGACGTCATGGCCTTGACTCCCAGTTCTGCCATGTCTTACATGTGCTACCTACCACAGTGTCAGTCATTTGTTTGAATGTTGAACTTTAGCTGCCAGACATGGTGGTAAGTCTAATGTAGTGATTCTTAACTAGACATGGACATTATCCTTACCTAGGGAAGTCTCTGAACTAAAAATATGCACACTATACTCCCGGAAATTCTGACATGTATATAGTCTTTATTACTTTTTGTTTTGTTTCTAAAATTGAGGTAAAATTTCCATACCATGAGTTGGCATAGTGTGTTATTTGATGAGTATTTATAAATTGTATACATGCATCAGCTACCACTTCAGTTAAGATAGAGGATATTTGCATCAACCCAGAAAGTCTCTTCAAGTCTCATTTCTATCAATGCCCACCCCATTCATAGGCAACCACAGTTTTGATTTCCATCATGATAGAGGAGTTTTGCAGTTCTTGGACTTAATATACATGGAGTCATAAAGAACGCACATTTTGCATCTTGCTCCTTTTGCATAATAAGATTTTGAGGTTTATCCATGTTTTGCATGTATCAGTAGTTTACTTGCTTTCTTCTTCTACTTCTTCCATCCTTATTGCCATGTATTAGGCTGTTCTTGCTTTGCCATAAGGAAATACCTGAGACTGACTATAAGAAAAAGGTCTGATTGACTCATGGTTCTGCAGACTGTGCAGGAAGCATAGTGCTGGCATCTGATTCTGGGGAGGCCTCAGGAAGCTTATAATCATAACAGAAATCGAAGAGGGAGCAAGTGTCTCACATGGCAAGGGTAGGAGCAAGAGAGAGATTTGGGGGGAGGTGCCACACTTCACAACAACCAGATCTTGAGCAAACTGACTCACTCTCTCAAGCACAGTACCAAACCATGAGGGATGCACCCCCATAACCGAAACACTTCCCATCAGGTCCCACTTCCGGCATTGGTGATTACATTTCAACATGAGATTTGGGTAGGGACAAATATCCAAACTATATCATTCTACCCCTGGCCTCCCAAATTTTATGTCTTCCTTGTGTTGGAAAATACAATTGATGTCTTTCTAATAGTCTTCCAAAGTCTTACTCATTCCTGCAGTGATTGAAAAGTCCAAAATCTCATCTGAGACAAAGCAAGTTCCTTCCACCTATGAGCCTGTAACATCAAAAACAAGTTATTTACTCCTAAGATACAATGGGGATATAGGAATTGGGTTAATATTCCTGACCTGAAAGGGAGAAATCAGCCAAAAGAAAGGGACTCCAGACCCCATGCAAACTCAGAAACCAGCAAGGCAGTCATTAAATCTTAAAACACAAAAATAGTCCTTGCCTTCAGGTTCTGCATCTGGGGAGATGCAGAAACCAGCAAGGCAGTCATTAAATCTTAAAACACCAAAATAGTCCTTGCCTTCAGGTTCTGCATCTGGGGAACACTAGTGTCAGAAGCGGGATCCCAAGGCCCTGGGCAGCTCTACCCCTGTGGCTTTGCAAGGTGGAGCCCCTGTAGCTACTTATAGGCTGTTGAGTGCCTGCAGCTTTTCCAGGTGCAGGATGCAGCCTCTGGTGGATCTACCATTCTGGGGTCTGGAGGACGGTGGCCCCCTTCCCATAGCTCCACTAGGCAGTGCTCTAGTAGGGACTCTGTGTGGAGGCCCCAACCCCACATTTCCCCTCCACCCCACCCTAGTAGAGGTTCTCTGTGAGGGCTCCAGCCCTGCAGCAGTCTTCTGCCTGGATAGCCAGGCTTTGAAATGTAGGCAGAGGCTGCCAAGCATTCTTCATTTTGCACTCTGCATGTCTACAGGCTTAACACCGTGTGGAAGCTGTGAAGGCTTATTGCTTGCACCCTTTGAAGCAGCAGTCTGAGCTGTAACTGGGGCCCTTTGAGCCAAGGCTGGAGCTAGAGCATCCAGGATGCAGGGAGGAGTGTCCTGAGGCTGTGCAGGGCATCTGGGCCTGGGCCTGGCCCAAGAAACCATTCTTTCCTCCTAGGCCTCTGGGCTGTGATGGGAGGGGCTGCTGTGAAGGTCTCTAAAATGCCTTCCAGGCCTTTTCCCTGTTGTCTTGGATATTTTAATAGCACTTGGCTCACTTTTAGTTGTGCAAATCTCTCTACCCAGTGTTTGCTCCACAGCCGACTTGAATTTCTCTCCTGAGAGAGGCTTTTTCATTCTCTGCCACATGACTGGGCTGTAAAGTTTTCAAACTTTTATGTTCTGCTTTCGTTTATATAAAAATTTCAACTTTAAGATGTTTGCTCCACATCTGAGCATAGGTTGTTAGAAGCAGTCAGGGCACATCTTGATTGCTTTGCTGCTTAGAAATTGTATGCACCAGATACTCTAAATTACCACTCTGAAGTTCAAACTTCCACAGATCCTTATGGCAGGGCACTTTGCAGCCAAGTTCTCTGCTAAGGCATAACATGAGTGACCTTTGCTCCAATTCCCAGTAGGTTCCTGATTTCTATCCAAGACCTCACCAGCCTAGACATCACTGTCCATATCCCTAACAGCATTTTGGTCACAACGATTTAACCAGTCTTGAAGTTGCAAACCTTCCCTCATCTTCCTGTCTTCTAGCCCTCTAAACTCTTCCAATGTCTGCCTGTTACTCAATTGCAAAGCCACCTCCTCATTTTCAGGTATCTTTATAGCAGTGTGCCACTCCTTGGTACCAATTTTCTGTATTAGGCCATTCTTGCATTGCTATAATGAAATACCTGGCAGGGCGCGGTGGCTCATGCCTGTAATTAGGTCAAAGTGGGGGGACCACCTGAGGTCAGGAGTTCGAAACCAGCCGGGCCAACATGGCAAAACCCTGTCTCTATTTAAAAAAAAAAAAAAAAAAAAACCATATATATATATATATATGTGTGTGTGTGTGTGTGTGTGTATATATATATATGTGTGTGTGTGTGTGTATATATATATATATGAAAAGCTGGGTGTGGTGGTGGTGGCACACACCTGTAATCCCAGCTACTTGGAAGGCTCAGGCAGGAGAATCACTTGAACCTGGGAGGCAGAGGTTGCAGTGAGCTGAGATTGCACCACTGCACTCCAGCCTGGGTGACAGAGTGAGAGACTGTCTCAAAAAGAAAAGAAAAAAAAGAAGAAAAAAGAAAAATACTTGAGACTGGCTAATTTATAAGAGTTTTAATTGGCTCACATTTCTGTAGGCTGTACAGGAAGCACAGTCCTAGCATCTGCTTCTCCTGAGACCTCAGGTTTGAAGCTTAAAATTATGGTGGAAGGCAAAAGGGGAGCAGGCATCTCACATGGTAGGAGTACGAGCAAGAACGAGAGTGACAGGGAAGGTGCTACTCTTTACAACAACCAGATCTCGAGACGACTCACTGTCTCTGGGACAGCAGCAAGCCATGAGGGATCTTTCCCAATGACCCAAACACCTCCTACCAGGCCTCACCTTCAACATTGGGGATTACAGTTTGACATGAGATTTGGGTGGAGACATTTTTAAACTATCCCTTCCCATATAGTAGCCATTAATTGAATAAACTATACTTTTTATCTATTTTTCTGTTAATGGGTTGTATTTGATGTTTTCAGTTTTTGCCTTTATCAGTAAAGCTGCTGTAAAATCCTTGTACAAATCTTATTGGGAGGAAAAAAGGTAACTATGTGAGGTGATACGTTAATTAGCTTGATTGTGGTAATCATTTCACAATGTATATGTATATCAAAACATCATACTGTACACCCATGATGGTTAATACTGAGTGTCAACCTGATTGGATTGAAAGAGGCAAAGTATTGATCCTGGGTGTGTCGGTGAGGCTGTTGCCAAAGGAGATTAACATTTGAGTCAGTGGGCTGGGAAAGGCAGACCCACCCTTAGTGTGGGTGAGCACCATCTAATCAGCTGCCAGCATGGCTAGAACATCAAGCAGGCAGAAAAATGTGAAAAGGCTAGACTGGCCTAGCCTCCCAGCCTACATCTTTCTCCCATGCTGGATGCCCTTGAACATTGGACTCCAAGTTCTTCAGTTTTGGGACTCATACTGGCTTCCTTGCTCCTCAGCTTGCCGACTGCCTGTTGTGGGACCTTTTGATCATGTGACTTAATAAAATCCCATACATAGATGTGTTATTTATATATATAGATATAATCCCATATAATATATAATATACATGTATAATTATATGCATATAATATATATTTATATATTATATATAAATACATATATATTTATCCTATTATTTCTGTCCTTCTATGTTGATCACACCTGGAAAAATCTTTTTTTGTCGACATATATTTTTCCTTATTTGGGCTAAATACCATAGAGTAATTGTCTATGTAACATTATGACTTGCCAGCAGGTGTTCTAAGTGGTTGAACTGTTCTACAATTCTACCAGCCATGAGTGAAGTTTCAGCAGCTTCACACCCTCTCAATATCTGGTTTTAGTTGCCTTAATTTTCAGACATTCTAGTGGATGTGAAATAGCATCATTGTGGTTTTGATTCAATTTTCATTTCCTTTTCATGTGCTTGTTTAGCTATTTGTGTATTTTGTTTTGTGAAGTGTCATCAGTTCAAACCTTTTGCTTAATTTTTATTATGTTGGTGGTGGTTTTATTGATGATTTGTAGCCATTGCTTATATATTTGAGATACAAGCATTTTGCTACATATGTATGACAAATGTGGTCTCCCAATCTGTGACAGTTTTCATTGAAATGTGGAGGAGAGTAGTGGAGGAAGCTGGTGGATTCTCTGAGTCCCAGGAGTACCAATACATTTGGTAGCTGTCTTAATTCCCTCTGGACATAATTGTTTATTTCAGAGAATAGCCCTAAAATGTTAAGACTGGGCAAATTCTTGGCTTCTCTTGTTAGACCTAGGCCAAGAACTGGGGTGCTACAGTCAGATTATTTTTTTCTTTAGTTGTTTCAGTTTTATTTGTTCTGTTCAGCACTGTATCTTTTAAGTGATTCCTTTTTCATATTCCTGATTAGGTTAACAAAGCATTGTCTTTTTCCTTCTCCAAATAATCAGTTCATTTAACTCTTTAACCCCATCTTTTGCTTTTGACTTAAGGAAATTTCTAGCTCTTAGGGTTTTTGTTGTTGTTGTTGTTGTTATTTCTATTTTATAATTAATTCATAGTTTTATTGCATTGTGACCATAGAATATTATCTGGCTTATTTTTTGCTATTTGGACGTTTTGTGTAGTTTTCTTTGTGGCCTGGGTATGTTTCAATAGACAATGAAAAAGATCTATTTTTGTGAATTTTCAATAGACAGTGGAAAATATCTATTTTTATATCACAGGATTTGATATACTTCACTTAATTATAGCTCACTAGTTATTTTTTATTTGTCCTTTATCTTCCTGAATTGAGAAGGGAAAATAAGCTTCTTGCACTAGTAATGTATGACCCCACTTTCTTTTAGTTTTTAATTACAAGGCAAGCCTTTGCCCATTTTCAATATTTTAGAGTTCTGTTAGTTTAGGGATATTATTTATAGCATATAGTTGGGCAGTTTATTAGAAATGCAGAAGGGACACAAGCCCAGAAAAGTGGAATCAGAAAAGATTTTAAGGAAAAGCTGCTGCTTGAGCAAAGTCTTGTTGAAAGGAAGAAGGACCATGGTAATACATGAGGTGTGAGGAAGGGAGAGGACACCGTGGGAAAAATAGGAGGTATGGTGTGAGGAAGGGAGAGGACACCGTGGGAAAAATAGGAGGACCCTGAGGCAGAGGTGGCTGCTACAAGGCTTTGGAGTGCCAGCCAGCCAGTCATAGCATTTCCAAGTAATTTTTTATATATTGAAGTTTCTCTTCTGGTAGTTTTTTTTTTTTTTTAACTATATAAATGAAATTTTGTGGGTTTTAAAATGTTTCAAAATAAGCATTTGTTTCCTTTAAACTTTTGGGGAGTTTGTTTAAAATTAAACAGCAGTTTGGATATGCTTTCATTTCCTGAGGACTTTACAGGGGTCTTTTAATTGCTCAAGTATATTGAATGTTTCTATGGAGAGGTCTGAGGTTGGCTTGATTTTTTTTTTTCCCTCTAAGAATACTTTTGGGCTTTTGCTTTTAAGTACCAGCAATTTTAATTATACCCAATTCAGTGTTATCCTTCTGTATTGGTGTGTCCTGACCTGTGTATGCCCTCTCAGTCTGTAAGTTTAAGTCTTCTGCTAGTTCTGGAAAATTTGTCTTTAATTTGTTCTGTGTTCTTCTTGGGAAAGCAGTTAGACACATGTAATTTTTATTAATCATCTTTCTCATTCGTTGTTAATTTCCATTTCCTTTTGCTCATTTCTTCATTGTGTCTTTCTTGCCCCTTAATGGATTTTTCAGTGATGCTTTTTTCACTTTGAGCAGCTTCCTGTGTAGATTTAATTTTTGTTAATGAGCTCTGCAAGCTCATAAGTCATCTCATTCTGTGGTTTTGCCATATCTTTCAAGAGCTCTTTTATCTCTTCTTTGAGTGATTTTACTTTTTCATTAAGTTCTTCAAGTTTTAGCGATATTTTAGTCATAATTATTATTTACTTGGTGGAACTTTTTTTCTGGTGACATTTTCTTAGCTGTTTTTCTTGTTTTTCCTATCACTTAATCCTCCATCCCATCCTTCGCTCCGTTTCTTCCCTACCTCTTTTCTTTCCCCTCCTTGCCTCTCCTTTAATATCTTGGTCTATTCTAGGTCCTATGCCAGTTCCTCTCTCTGAATCTTTGAATGAATTGAATTCCCCCTGGACCTCTGATCTGAAACAGGTTTATGTTGGGGCTGGAAGAGAAGAGAGAGCAGCATTTCTTCCTTTATGGCACTGGAGTGTATATTAGAGAGGATTTAACCTTGACTGCTTACTGCCAGTGCCCTGGAAGCCACAGTCTGTTCACTGATCACTGTTTTCTACCCACTTCAGTAACGGTGTTTCCCACATGGAGTTTGAGTGAGTCTGTGGCAGAGCCCTCCTCTGCCATCTTCCCTCACCCTCGCTTGGGCTTCACTGCTCTTTCGTATACCTTGTGAGTGGGATGATATATTTTTGCCTAGCTTTATTTAAGATGGGAATTCTCTTTCTTTTTAGAAATTCTTCTGTTGTTTTGGGATGTAGTAGGGGCAGGTTTCTTCTCAGAACTGTCTTAAAACAAGGTTTTTCTTTCCTTTACATCTTTCAGTAAATGTATTCCAGCTAAACAAAGCCTTCTTCAGAGTAACATTTAAGATTTGGTTTCCTGACTCCTTCCATCCTTCCTTTCGTTGTCTGGTGACATTTCTTCCCATTGTGTTTTCCTCGAGGACTAGATTTCACTGTCTATGGTTTGCAATTCCCAGATGAGATAACTATGAACAAGTAGGGCATGAGTGTACTGTGAGGATTATTTGTTTGGAGGGCATACCTTGGTACTGCATTTATTAAAAATATTGTAGAGATCAATATTTCCATCTCAGTTTGTTTCTTTGGGCTATGTTGTACTTCTTTGTGCATTTATCAGGATGTATATTTTGTGAATTATTAAGGCAAGCTTGGATGCATCTTTTAAAAATAATAGGCATAGGTTTTACTTGCCTGCCATTTTTTCTGGAAGCACTGGTTTCCTTTTATTATTGAATTCTACTTAGTATTACCAACTTAGCATTGCTTTTTACATTTCAAAGATCAAAGATATAATTTTAAAAAGTGCATAGTTCTATACTTCAATGGAGGAGGAGATAACTATTTTAGTTTCTACCATCAAATACCGAAAGTTATTTTCAAAGGCACTACAGACAAAAAAGAGTTGGAATGGGGAAGAAAAAACAAAACAAAATCATTACCTGCAATTCAGTAAAAATGACTAACAGCATGTGCAGCCACGCAGTGCTTACAATTGTTTCAAATTTACAAACAGAACAATAAAACACATTTTGCATAATGAAATATTTATTTTTATCCAATATATTTGCAAGCTGTTCTCCATTCATCATATTTGCAAACAGGAGCAGCAACATTTCTTTAACATGAGCCAAATGTAATTTCCAGCTGTTGAAACTGTTTTTTAAGTCTTGTTAAAAACAATTATCTAACAACAAACCTCAATACATCCCCTTTTCCACTTTTTTCTTGATTTTATTTATACTCATGAGTAAGTGTTTTTCAGTGATGCTTGATGTTTGAGATAGGAATAGAGTAAATAAAAGGCATTCTTGTCTTTATATAACTTATTCTTTCATTCACCAGGTGAGTTAATCAAAATTTTAATTTTGCATTCTTTTTGTTTCACAATTTAAAAAGCATAGAGTAAAAAGACAAAAACCTATGGCCTCTAAAACAGAGAAAAGCTAGCTGTAACATAATGCATTTTTGAACTGCTAAAAATGTAAAGAGTCTATTATTCTCCTGTAGATTTGAGTCAAGACCTGTGCAAAAGCCCTGGAGGTTAAAATAATTCCTCAGCTGCATCCTTTGTTGTTTAAGTTTACATACACAATGGGTGTTATTCTAAAGCTGCTTATCCTTTAGATTCAGTGATTCTTATAGTAGTTAGTATTATGTAGATAAATGGTCAAAAATTACTTTCTGTATATTTGATGTTTTTTGTTTCAGTTGTCTAAAGTTGCTTTTTTAAAGGAAGAAATAATACAAAAACACTGATTATTGTTATTATTCGCCCAAGGTTACAAAAGCAAACTAATCAACCCTAGTTTTGACTAATCTAGCTAGTTTTTGCTCTGTTTTGCCTCTGGGCCTCTGCCCGGAATAATTCCACTCCCTTCATCTTTTCTCACTGAATTAACTCAAACTGTTTAAGTAATAATAAAACTTCTTACCATTTTGATTACTTGTGGTCTCCGTTTCTGTGTTTTGCTTTCTTTTGTGCTCATAGCTGAATTGGCTTTGTCTTTTCTGCGTGCCCCTCGAGAGCTTTGTACTTACCCACCTTAGGAATCATCTCACTGTGTGATTCTACTTGTCTCTCCTGTCTTGTTGACCAGAAATATATTTTACATTTATAAAATATAAGGTGAACCACATATGTAAATTTCAGTCTTGCTGTAGCCATATTCAAAAAGTAAAAGAAGTAGGACAAATTCATACTGTCTTGTCTTCTACCGTATTCAGAATATTATTTTAGCAAATAACTAATATAAAATTATTAATGATATATTTTATATTCTTTTTGTACTAAGTCTTCAAAGTCTAGTGTTTATTTTACACTTACAGCACATCTAAGTTGAAATGATCTGCTTTTCAGATGTCCAATACTACACATGGCTGGTGGCCACCATATTGTTATACAATAGTTCTAGTCTGTGGTCTGCTTGAGGACTGAAACCATGTCTGGTTTTTACTGTGCTTATGGCTACAGTTGGTGCCCATTAAATATGTGCCTATGAATGAATGAATGAGTGAGTAAAATATGCTGGGAGGGATATTGTATTGAGTGATGCCAATAGCTAATAATAATAGTACCATTCGTCAAGAGACCTAAAGGTACATTGGCTAAAAATAGGACTGTGATCCCAGAGAATTCTGCACATTTCAGTCATAAGTTAGGACAGTGGGGACGGGTTTTGAATAGATTAATTGCCAAGGATTGATTACTGGGGACAGATAGCAGAAGAAATTAAGAGGATGGCCAGTCTCTATCCCGGGTCTGCTTTGCAGCTGATATCCTTTGATCCAGAGCATTTGACAGTCAGCCATCACTTTTACTGGTAGACTAATCGCCTTCTACCACAGTAGTCCTATTCAAATTAAAAATCAAGTCCTGTGCATACCCATTTAATACAAATAGAGGCCAGTGTGTCTAATTTGGTTTGCTGCTCAAAATATAAAATTTAACTTGGTATAACTTGTTATAGTCATTATGGATAGCAATTTGGTGTTATGTAGAAATATTAATGGTGTGCATATCCTATGACCTAGTGATTATTTTGGTACAGCCATGCATTGCTTAGCAATGCGTATATGTTGTGAGAAATGGATTGTTAGGTGATTTCGTCTTTGTGCAGACATCATAGAGTATACTTACACAAATCTAGATGGTATATCCTACTACATAACATGTTATATCCATCCTATTGCTTCTGGGCTTCAAACTTACGTGGCATGTTACTGTAGCGAATACTCTAGGTGATTGTAACACAATGGTAAGTATGTATTTGTCTAAACATATCTAAATAGAGAAAAAGTACACTAAAAATACAGAAGAAAAGATAAAAATGGTACACCTGTCTAGGGCACTGACTATGAATGGAGCTTGCAGTACTTTCCTGGAAGTTACTCTGGGTAAGTCAGTGAATGACTGATGTTAGACTTTCTAAGCGCTGTACACTGAGGCTGTACTTAATTTATTAAAACAGTTTCCTTTCTTCAGGAATAAATTAACCTTAGCTTACCATAACATTTTTACTCTATAAACTTTAAATTTTTTAAAACTCTTTGTAATAACACAGCTTAAAAGAAACACATTGTAAGCTATACAAAATATTTTTTCTTACATCTTTATGCTATAAGCTTTTGTCTATTTAATATTTTTTTTATATATTTTAAACTTTGTTGTTAATAACTAAGACACAAACACACCCATTAGCCCATGTCTATACAGGGTCATGTTACTGGTTTAATATTACTTTCTTCCACCTCACATCTATCCCACTAGAAGGTCTTCAAGGACAGTAGCATTCATGGAGCTGTCATCTGCTATAATAACAATGCCTTCTGGAATACCTGCTAAAGGACCTGCCTGAGGCTGTTTTACATTTAACTTTTTAAAAAACTAGAGAGTACACTCTAAAATAATGATAAATATATAGTATAGTAAATACATAAGCCAGTAACGTGGTCATTTATTGTCGTTATCAAGTATTATGTGCTATACATAATTGAATGTGTTACACTTTTATATGACTGGTAGCACAGTAGATTTGTTTATACCAGTATCACCACAAACACATAGGTAACACAACCATGACATTATGTGCCATGACATTACAATGGCTATGACATCACTGGATGATAGGAATTTTTCAGCTCCATTATAATCTTTTGGGTCTACTTTCATATATGCAATCTGTTGCTGACCAAAATGTCATTATGTGATCATGACTATATGTACTATTGAAAAAATGTTTTATATTTGCATAAGGAGGCCTATAAATGATAATTGCAGCTTTTTAAAACATCATGAAAACACGTAACTCACCTAACATCTATTATTAGGAGATGAGATAATTTTGACACATTCGTTAGCTCTGTATAGAAATCAAATGAATCTAGTGAACTAGATTTGTATTTCTCAATGGAAAGCCCTTGAAAAACATAGTGTTGAATGATATAAGCATAGTGTTGAATGGTATAATGATATAAGGTAAGTTTTGGAACACCTTTTTAAAAAATTAAAAATAACACATCACACTATTACATATTGCTCGTTGATGTAAATGCATGCCATATAAAAGGAAACAAAACATCCACAGCTAAGCCATAAGGGTAAAGCTACAATAGTATATACTACTGTTAGGGGCGTGGGAGTGGGTTGAAGGCATTAGAGAAGACTCTAGGGCCTAAAAGCTTCTATAGTTTTACTGTATGACAAAGCACTGAATGATAGCAACTGGCAATTTTAGGTGGAGGTCACAGAGGTGTTATATTATTCTTTGATGTATTTTGAATTTACTTTATGAGATACATTTTATACATTCTCGGAGACCCAGAGGATTTCCCTTGGGTCTATACAATGTATTTTGAAAGTAAAAATTTAGGATTAAAACTAGTAGGGATATTTTTTCATTTTAGTCCTTTCATAAATTATTTCAGTTTTTTGCTGAAAAATGGCACACAGATGGAGAAGTAGCCCTTTTGATGTACACAAGTACAAAAGTGCGTTTTATAAACAAATTAGCTTTATCCTGTCTCTGAGGCTGGGATTGTAATATATTAGGAAATACCTAAAAACTCAGTGTCCCACAGGGCTTTCTGCATTCTCATGTGTTAAGGTAAAAAGTATTTTTTAAAGTATGAAATGGCTTGAGCCTTTGAAACACTTTAGGCTGTGATGTATTTTAATTCAATTACACAAGCACTTATGGAAGGCCTGTTGTATGTACAGATACTGCATCAAGCATGAGGATGACTAGGAGAGAGTGAGTAGAAAATGAGAGGAGGCGGGGACGTGACTGCTTTAGACTTGTAGGATATTGAAACAGTTGGGAAATGATCAATGGAATAAATAAACCTTGACTGTTGGAGTGGGAAGCAGTATCTTTTGTTTGTAGAGTTACCAGTGTATTGCCTTTCAGCTCTGCATCCTGCCTTTATTACCTGCTCTGATAATGAAGCTGGACCTTTAGAGCATTTCTGCTTTGCCATGAGTTTGATGTTGATCTGGTCAGTAGAGAGCTTAGAGGGATGCTGCTGGATGAAAGGGCTACTCTTCACTTTCCAATGTCCTTGTCTTGTGAGGTGCCTGAAGCACAGTGTTTTCTCTGAAGTACTCTGTGGTCTCTTCCCTTGGTCAGTTTCCTGGCATCCTCTTAGACAGTTATGCAGATTACTATCAGGTGGGGACACCTCCCTCCACCTGCTTTCGCTAGTACCCTTCGGGTGGCTTTGCAGTGAATTTCAAGGCTGGCACCTCCCTGTGGATGTGTCCCCAACACTTAGGAGTGAGGATGTCCAGCTAGTCTTCCATTGAGCCCTTTTTAGTGATGTCATTTCTTAGTCCCCGCGGGTGGCTTCCTAGTCTCTGGATCTGCTCTCAAGTTCAAATTACTTTCACAAATTACTTTTTCTATTCAAGTTAGCCCATGGGACATTCTGATAGGATTGTGAGGCATAAAGAAAGCAAACATGCTAAAGTCAACAAAACAGACTTTGATATTTAAAAGCTCTCTTAGGATCTCTTTAATCGTTTCTCCATTTGTCTTTCTGTCGGGCTTTAACCTAGCTCTGTGAATGGATTACTGGATTAGTAGATGTGCACATCTCTATGGCTCCTACCATGTATTGCACTGGAAAAGCCATCTGCATTATTGTCATTAATATAGTTGATGTTTAAGATTTTTACATTTCATATTTCATCCTTTATGCTTCACTTTTGCCATCCTAAATGCACAGTGGTGGCTTTGTGTTATAACAAAAATAATGTGCAATTTATTGCCATCTGGATCTAGTTTCTGATTCAAGTGCTACTCTTACAATTGTATAACACAAAAATAATAACTCTTATATATCTAAGTTCTCACTTTGAAGACCACAGGAAAATAATTATGTAATTTATATAATTACTTTGCATCTTTGAGCTCATTTTCCATGAGACTTTCTGGTTGCTGTAAGGTTACTCATATTATAATAAACATTTGGCATAGAATATGGGGAAGAATACTATCGTCATGGATAGCTACCATGTATTAGACATCTTTTGTGTGCTTTTTTTTTTTTTTTTTTGGAGACGGAATCTCACTGTGTTGTCCAGGCTGGAGTGCAATGGTGTGATCTCAGCTCACTGCAACCTCTGTCTCCCAGGTTCAAGTGATTCTCCTGCCTCAGCCTCCCGAGTAACTGGGATTACAGGTGTGTGCCACCATGCCCAGCTAATTTTTATTTTTAGTAGAGACAAGGTTTCACCATGTTGGCCAGGCTGATCTCGAACTCCTGACTTCAGTTGATCTGCCCGTCTCGGTCTCCCAAGGTGCTGGGATTACAGGCGTAAGCCACCACGCCCAGCCTATTGTATGCTTTCTAATATGGCCTCAGTAAGTAGCAGCTATATTGTTTCTGTTCTTTAGCTTATTTTAAAAAAATTTGTCCTTGTTTGTTTAAAACATAGTACTAAAAACAAAATTATTATATTTCCGAGAACAACTTTAGTATCATCAGTAAGATTTCCATGAAAGAATGCTGCACAAAATAGTATCAGTTAGGACCTTTCATGTAGATTAGTGTGATTGCTGCTGTTCTCTTATTTTCAGTTAAACATTTTATTTTGAAATACAGAATCATATGCAGTTTTAAGAAGTAATATAGAGAGATCTCATGTGCCCTTCAGCAAGTTTTCACTGCTGGTAATTTCTTGCAAAATTATAATACAGTGTCACTGTGGGAAAATTGACACATTGATACAATTCAGTCATCTTCTGTAGATCTCACCACTTCTGTATTATGTGTGTTGTATATGTAGGCATTCAGTTCAGTTAAACCTTATCACATGTGTAAGTTGATGCAGTCACCACCACCACAATCAAGATACAGAGCCATTCCATCTGCACATGCATGCCTGCTGCTACCTTTATAACTATGCTCTCTACTCTTCATTCTTTACTTCAGGAAACTACTAATTTATTGTCTATAATTTTGCCATTTCAAGAATGTTGTATGAACTGAATCATGAAAACATTATGGGGTTTGATTTTTTCACCCAGCACCTTTCTGTAGAGATATATCTAGATGGTCGTGTGTACGAAGAGCTCGTTCCTTTTTGTTGTTGAGAAGTATTCCACAATCCACGGTTTGTTTTACCTCTCACATGTTGAAGAGCAGCTGAGTTGTTTCCAGTTTAGGGCTATTACAGATAAAACTTTTATGAACATTCTTGCATAGGTTTTTCTGTGAATGTAAGTTTTCATTTCTCTGGGTTACATGCCCAAGAGTACAATTGTTGTGTTGTATGGTAGTTTCATGTTTAGTTTTATATGATACTGCCAAACTGTTTTTCAGAGCGACTGTACCATTTTACATTCCCACCAGCAATATATGAGTAGTCCATTTTCTTTGCTCCCTCACCAGCATTTGATGTAAAATAAAAGGTATGTTGTGATGTCTTATTTTGGTTTTTATTTGATTTTCCCTAATGACGAATGATGTTGAACATCTTTTCATGTGCTTGTCTGTCATCTCTATAGCCTCTGTTCTCTTTGTAAAAATTTTTTTGAAAACAACATTTCTTGTAGTTTTCTTACAATTCTTTTTTGAAAATACGCAGGAAAAAAACAGATCTGTTTAGGTTTCTCTTTTGGCTATTTGCTATAGCAGTCGCTCCTGGGTTTCCAAACCATGGCTTCTTTTCTAGAAGTTATCTCACATATCTAGATTTATCTCAGGTTCTTCCTAACTATGTTAGTCTGTTCTCATATGGCTGTAAAGATACTACCTGAGACTGGGTAATTTATAAAGGAAAGAGATTTAATTGACTCCCAGTTCTGCATGGTTCGGAAGGCCTCAGGAAACTTACAATCATGGTCGAAGGGGAATAGGAAGCAAGCACCTTCTTCACATGGTGGAAGGCGAGAGGAGAGTGAACAAGAGCAGGGAAAATGCCTTTTAAAAACATCAGATCTCATGAGAACTCACTTACTGTTATGCGAACAGCGTAGGGGAAACCGCCCCCATGATCCAATCACCTCCCACCTTTGACACACGGGGATTACAATTCAAGATGAGATTTGGGTGGGACACAAAACCTAACCATATCATTAACATTATGTTTTCGTGTTTCCTTTAATTTGGGAAAAACTAAAACAAGGAAACCCAAACTCAAGCCCAAACGACAAAACTGCTCTGAACCACAACATTCACTAACAACGCATCTATTCTACAAATTTTATTTAATGTTTTAAATTCTTAAACATTTTTTAAAAAAGCCTGTTAATTTTTAATCACCATTAGTATAAAATATTTCCATTAAGCAGAGACACCTTGGGTTAAATGCAATGTAGAGAAAGTGGAAAAGTGGGAGATAAGCTATTTAAAATATTGCATCATTCATTGTAAGGAGATCATAGGAAGGCCCACATAATTAGAATATAAACAGAACAGTAAAATTGTGAAAGGTGATAGAGAGCCAGGCATTGCAAGAAACATCTTGTGAGATGTGGCCTAGCATTGGAACAAACTAACAAATAAGCAATACAGAAGGTACTAAATAGTTGTAAATAGTACCAGAATCTGTCAGTTGCTCAAGACAGGAACCTGAAGGTTATCTTTGATTCCTTTTGCACTGTCTTCCGTATCCAGTCTCAGCCAATCCAGTCAGTTCCAGCTCCTGAATACATCTTGACATACATCCATTTTTCCCTGCCCTAATCCAAGTCACCATCTTTCTGGGCTATTGGAATGACCTCCTAACCAGTTTCATTAGTTTCACTCTTGTGCCCTTCTAATTTGTTCCCAGCATAAAATGAAGAATAATCTTCAGAAACGTATTAAATGATATTACTTGATAAATAATAATTGTATATATTTATGGGGCTACAATGTGATGTGCTGATATATGTTTACAATGTGGAATAAGTAAATCAGGCTAACTAGCAAATCCATCATCTCAAATACTTATTTTTTGTGGTGAAAACATTTAAAATCTACATTTTATTTGATTTTAAAATATATAATTCATTATTATTTATTATAGCCATCCTTCTGTGTAATAGATCACTCAAATTCCACTTGTCAAACTGAAGCTTTATACCCTGTGAACATCTTCCTTTACCTCATCTACCCCAACCCCCAGCCTCTGGAAACCCCCATTCTACTCTCTTCTTCTATGAGTTCAACGTTTTTAGATTCCACATGTAAGTGAGATCATGGTATATTTATCTTTCTTTGTCTGGCTTATTTCACTTAGCATAACGTCTTCCAGGTTCATTCGTGTTGCTACGAATGACAGAATTTCCTCCCTTTTAGAAGGCTAAATAGTACTCCATTGTGTGTATGTAGCACATTTTCTTTATCCGTTCATCCGATGACAGACATCTAGGTGGCTTCCACATCTTCGCTATTGTGAATAATGCTGCAGTGAGTATGGGGGTACAGATATCTTTGACATACAGTTTTCAGTTCCTTTTGGAAATATACCTAGAGGGAGAATTGCTGGCTCATATGGTAATTCTCCATACTGTTTTTCAAAATTGCTGTGTTAAAGCAGGTTGCTCATAAGCAAGAATGCATGCAAGCAAAAGACAATGGAGTAAGACCTTTAAAATATTTTAAAAAGTAAGTATCAACTCAGAATTTTATGCCCAAAGCAAATATCTTTCTGTATTGGAGACAAACTAAACTTTTCCAGAAATGCAAAGTAATTTATCTCTAGAAGACCCAAGAAATGTTAAAGGAGTCCTTCAGGAAGAAGGAAAATGATACCAGGGAGAAATGTGAATCAACACAAAGAAACAAAACAATGCTGGGAATGCTGTCTATAAGGCAAAATATAGGAGAATGTTTTTCTTGTGACTTAAGTATTTTTGGAAGATAATTGACCATTTAAACAAAAATGATAAAAATGTAATGTGGGGTTAATAACATATGAAAAGACTGGGCTTGGTGGCTCATGCCTGTAATCCTAACACTTTGGGAGGCCAAAGTGGACGGATCACCTGATGTGAGGAGTTTGAGACCAGCCTGGCCAACGTGGTGAAACCCCATCTCTACTAAAAATACAAAAAATAGCCAGGTGTGCTGGCAGACACCTGTAATCCCAGCTACTCGGGAGGCTGGGGCAGGGGAATGGATTGAACCTGGGAGGTGGAGGTTGCAGTGAACTGAGATCGCACCACTGCACTCCAGCCGGGGCGACAGAGTGAGACTCCCTTAAAAAAACAAAACAAAACAAAACAAAAACCCAAAACCGTATGAAAAGCAGAATGCATAATAATAGCAACATACAAAGGCCAAAAGGGGAGAAAGGAAGTATACTTTCATATTTTTATTGTGCTATGTGAGAAGTTATATCACTTCTAAGTAGACTAGGAAAATTTCAAAATAAATATTATAAATTTTAGAGCAATCATTGTAACAAAACTAATAGTTATCACTAATATGCCAATAAAGAAGAAAAAATTCAAAAAAAGAAAAAAGAAAAAGTGTTTAATTTGCATTTCCTCAACAGTGTGCAAGGGTTTCTTTCTCTCTACATTCTTCCTTGCCAACACTTGTTATCTTTTGCCTTGTTTTGAAACAGGGTCTCACTCTATTGCCCAGGCTGGAGTACATCTTGGCTCACTATGATCTTTACCCCTGGGTTAAAGCTATTCTCCCATTTCAGCTTCCCAAGTAATTTAAATTACAGGCATACACTACCACATCTGGCTTTTTTTTTTTTTTTAAAGTAGAGATGAGGTTTCGCCATGTTGGCCAGGCTGCTCTCGAACTCCTGACCTCAAGTGATCCGCTGGCCTTGGCCTCCCAAAGTGCTGGGATTACAAGCTTGAGCCATTGTGCCTGGCTTAGCTTTTGTCTTTTAGATAATCGCCATTGTAACAGGTACTAAGTGATATTTCATTGTGATTTTAATTTGCATTTCTCTGATGATTAGTGATGATGAATAGTTATTCGTTTATCTGTTATTCATTTGTATGTCTTTTATTGAGAAGTGTCTGTTTAGGCTTTTTCCTTGTTTTTGATTGATATATTTATTTTCTTGCTATTAAGTTATTTGAATTCCTCATGTATTTTGAATATTGACTTCTTATCAGATATATAGTTTGCAAATATTGTATCTCAGTCCATGAATTGTCTTTTCCCTCTATTAGATGCTTTCTTTGCTGTGCAGAAGACTTTTAGTTTGATGCAATCCCATTTTTCTTTTTCTATTTTTGCTTTTGTTGCCTGTACTTATGGCAAAAGAAATATTTGCCCAGCCCAATGTCATGAAGCATTTCCCTATGTTTTTTTCTTGTAGTTTTACAGTTTCAGGTCATATGTTTAATTCTTTAATACATTTGAGTTTATTTTTTCATATGGGGTTAGAAAAGGGTCCAATTTTATTCTTTTGCTCATGGATATTCAGTTTCCCCATTTAATGAAGAGATTGTTCTTACTCTATTGTGTGCTCATGATACCTTTGTCAAAAATCAATTGACCATATATATGTGGGTTTATTTCTGGCCTCTCTGTTCTTTCAGTCACTGTGTCCGTTTTTATACCAGTACCATATTGTTTTGATTACTATAGCTTTGTACTAGATTTGAAGTCAGATAGTGATGCCTCCAGCCTTGTTCTTATTGCTTGAGACTGCTTTGACTATTGAAGATCTTTTGTGGTTCACTGTGAGTTTTAGGATTGTATTTCTATTTCTGTGAAAAAAGACATTGGAATTTGCTAGGGATTGCATAGACTCTGTAGATCACTTTGGGTTATATGGAGCATTTTAACATTATTAATTTTTCCAGTTCATGGACACAAGATATCTTCTTCTTTGTGTCATTTACAACTTATTTCATCGTTTTATAGTTTTCTGCATATAGATCTTTTGCCTCCTTGATCACATTTCTCAAGTATTTTATTTGTTTGATGTTATTTTAAATGGTACTGTTTTCCTGATTTGTTTTTCAGATAGGTCATTGCTAGTATAAGGAAATGCTATGGATTTTTGCATGTTGATTTTGTACCTTGCAACTTTACTGTATTTGTTTATCAGTTCTAATAGTTTGATAGTATAGTTTTTAGGGTTTTCTATATATAAGATCTGGCATCAGCAAACAGACATTTTTACCTATGTATTTCCTATTTGGATGTCTTTTATTTCTTTTTCTTGCCTAATTGCTCTGGCTAGTACTTGCAGTACTATGTTGAAAAGAAGCTGTGAGAGTGGGCACCTTTGTCTTGTTCCTGACCTTAAAGGAAAAGCTTTCCACTTTTCACCACTGGATATGGTGTTAGCTCTGGGGTTTTCATATATGGCCAGTATTGTGTTGAGATAAATTCCTTCTATGCCTAACTTGTTGTGAGTTTTTGTCATAAAAGGATGTAGATTTTTTTCAAATGTTTTTTCTGTATCTGTTGAGATGATCATATGGTTTCTGTCCATTCTATTATTGTGATGCATCACATTAATTAATTTGTGTATGTTGAATTATCCATGCATCCCAGGGATAAATCCTACTTGATTATCATGAATGATCCTTTAATGTGCTGTTGAGTTTGTTTGCTAGTATTCTGTGGAGGACTTTTGTATTTATGTTCATCAGGGTTATTGGCCTGTGATTTTCTTTTCTTACATTATCATGGAAGAATGGTCTTTAACATGTGAGCTAGAGTATAACACTCTGTAGCTTAAAATCTTTTATGACTTCCCTTTATATTTAAACTGTCTTTGTCATTGTGGTCTAAATAATCAGTTTTTGACGACCTCTCAACTTTATCTTGTATAATTATTCTGTTCTCTAAGTAAACTCAAAAACAACTGGCCTACTTTTACCTATTTTAAGTTACAAGCTTTTCCATGCCTTGATCAATCATATTTTAAGGATGAAGATTAATGTATTCCTAAGATGCCCTGAGATAGCCTAAATACCAAAAATCATTCTGTGTTCCACAAACCAAGAAATGTGGTAGTTAGTAAAGCATTCATTTTAAACACTTTGACCTCCTTTAAGCACTTTGCTCTTAAATTGCCCCTCACCGAACAAGATTGTAGCTCTTCATCTACACAGAAGGCCCACTATGAATTTTCGGGTAATTGTCTCTTGCTTTTAACCTGAATCCAGTTATTCTTTTTCTTTCCGTTTTTCTTTTCTAGAAACACTATCCATAATTCCTCTCCCTTCTTTCTATTCTTAGTTTTCACAGTCTCCCCTGTTTCCTAAGCAGGAGGAAGAATTAACTTTTGATTGTGCTTATTTAGAAAAAGAGCATAGTCAAGTTCTAAGAGCATAATATGTGAAATTCTTGCATTAGTCAGTAGTAAAAATATACAATCATTTCTCAGTTTCTAATTATTTGGCATTATGGTCTAATTCCCCAGTTAACCTATTATCGCCTGTTAGATTTAATGATCATTTTTTAAGAGGATATATGTGTTTGCTAGAAACTCCTACTCAGTAAATTGTGTTGATATTTTTATACATATATCAAAGGTACCAGGAAAGGTGGAGATATTATCTGATTAGGTACTTTTTTCCTCCTACCTCTACAGAGTAAGATAAAGGTTAAGTATCACATTTTTGTGTAACAAAATATCTGATTTTGATGTGCTTTCACTTTTGATATATGCAACAAGGAATCTCTCACTTGAAATATGCCTTGTGTATGAGTTCTGGGATCTGTGACCACTGATCTAGAAAAGATGAAGAGAGAAAGGAATTCTGGTGACAAACAGGCAAGGAGGCGAAACAGTTCGAAGCTGCTCCACCTTCTTATACATTCATTATGTAATATGGTTGCAGCAACAGAGTTATTTTAATTTAAAAGCTTTACTTAAATATTTTTACTTTAAAACCTTTACTTTTGCTGACTGGACCAACCACCATTATTACCTATTTATTTTATTCCAACGCTTCTTGGTAGTTATATGTATTTTATTATTTTGCTCATTCATAGGTATCTGCCACGTTTCATTATTTTGACACTGCCACTTTACTGATGTTTTTATATTATGAAGTGAACTGGTTCAATAGAAATTGTCACTTTTGATGCTCATCCTCTATGGTGATGATATGTGTGGGATGTTTTCTTTCTTTTTCTTTCTTTTTTTGTTTTAAACAGTGTCTCTCTGTGTCACCCAGGCTGGAGTACCGTAGTGCAGTCTCAGCTCACTGCAACCTCTGCCTCCTGGATTCAATCAATTCTCCTGCCTCAGCCTCCTGAGTGGCTGGGATTATAGGCATGTGCCACCATGCCTGGCTAATTTTTTTTTTTTTTTTTTTTTTAAGCAGAGATAGGGTTTCACCATGTTGGCCAGGCTGGTCGTGAACTCATAGCCTCAAGTGATCCGCCTGCCTCAGCCTCCCAAAGTGCTGGGATTACAGGCATGAGCCACCATGCCCAGCCGGATGTTTTCTTTTTCTTACCATCATGGGAGATGATGTGAAATATCTAGCAGATCCAAGAGGGTAATCAGAAGGACCTGACTTTGACTGTCGTCACTAGTATAACAATAATTTAGGAATAGGTTCTCAAATAAATAGGAGGCACAAATGGAGATGGTGTGGGATTATAAGACTACCCAGAGTATCACAGTTATCTGTACATATCCAGATTGTATGAGAAGTCTTACTCAAGATTCAATAAGTCTGAATTGGAAAACGTTGTTACCTGTGCATCTGGGATAGATGTGAAAGCAACTTAGCTAGCACATAAATTGCGGTGTTAATTGACCTGACTTCGGTGGCCAGGTAGAATGTAGTTTCTGGGTGATGGGTTTGCTTTCAAAATTGGAAAAGTTAGAGAATAACAGTGAGCAGTCTACTACACAGCTCAGTATTATGGGACTGTGGGCAGCCTGCTGAAGTTTGAGTTGTCCTCTTTGTTGCACTGGTTTTCAACTGGTAGTGGTTTTGCCCACCAAGTGACATTTGACATTTGCAGATATTTTGGTTGTCACAACCGAGGGTTACTATTGGCATCTAATTGGTAGAGGCCAAGAATGCTGCTAAGTATGCTATAATGCACCAGATATCCACCCATAAAAAAGACCCAAAATGTGATAATGCCAAGGTACTAGAGCAACACCAACAAAGTTCTTTTGTAAGTTTTCTTATTCGTTATAGGTTGAGCTTGCATGTTTGCTACCCTGTTCCTAAAGCATGGCCAATCTTTAGTAAAAAATCAATGACTGAGGGTACACGTGAACCTTAATGGTTCCTGTCAACTAATATTTGGACAAACGTGCATGTACTAGCTTTACACATACGAGATTTTTTTTCTGTGCTGCTTACCTATTTGCAGTTTCTATACAATATGAGTTTTGCCCATCTTCTAGAAAAAATTTTCTGTGCCACTTTAGGATGAACAGAGTTAGTTTGATGTTTGGTTGTTTCTCTCAGATTTCTTAGTAATGAGGTATTTAGTGTCACTCAGTGTTAAAGAATTATCTGATTGTAGACTTTATGAATAGGATCAAGGATGACTAAATGTCATACTTTTTCTCCATAGTGAATAACTAGGAGAGGAGGAGACAGGAAGTGTTAGAGAAAAAGGGTAATAGAATTTACCCAACAATATTTACCAAAAGGTAATAAAACTCTTCATTACATGGCATGAACCAAATCATTAGGACTAGCACAGCTCTGTACATGTAGATGCTTAATATCAATACCACTTGATTTTTATTTCATGGAGAGTGCTACTGACTTGACTAAAATTCAGAGTATTAGGCTCATTATTTATAGGATATTACAAATAATGTGAGCTTTCTTGATAATTGCACATAAATATACTGTAAATAAAACCTTCAATCTACAATACTGAAAGAGTTCTCTAAACAACAATTAATTATGCATTTCAGCACTCCTATGAGCAAAATAAATTGTTACTATCTCTCAAGAACAGCATATATTTCCGTGAAATGCTTGGAATACAAGTTTTTCACATGAAATAATGTCTTGATAGGGAAATCATACTAATCTGTTTCTGTTAACTATGTCCATGAACTGATATAGACCTTTGCTCATGATGATGTATACCAGTAATAGGCAAAGTACCTGCAGAAATATACACCTCCTCTTAAGTGCTTGTCCCAACATACATTTGAGATGTAATAAAGTAGAATTTTCCAACTGAAAGAAAGGAGGATTTCATGTCTTTGAAGCAGAAATTCATGTTTGTATTACTTAGGGCTCCTTCAGTTTTAAGTGACAGAGAACCCAGCTTAAATTTGCCTGAACCCAGAAAGACCATTTATTATCTCACATAGTTGGAAAGGCTAGTGGCTGCCTTTGGCTGTAGTTATAGACACTCAAACAGTGTCTTCTCTTGTCTCCTAGCCTACCTTCACTGTTTTGGCTTCATTCTCAGGGCCAGAGTAATGCACGGTCATAGAACCAAATGTCTAGCGCCACAAATCACAGGACAGTGGAAGAGGAAACCTGCAAAGTCTCCTTAGCTCTTGTTTTCTTTGCCTGGCCATATATCTGTCTCTGAACCAATCACTCTGGCCAGGAGGTTGTGATGGCATAGATTGAGCCACATGCTGAGCTTGGATTTGGTTGTGGATTCAATACCACTTACAGCCGAGACTGCAGGAGTAAGTTCCCCTGAATAAAATTTAAGTTATGTGCAGTATAAATCTTTGTCCTAACTCTTCTGTCTTTCCAGAAGCACCACTGTAACAAGTTTATTGTACTTACAATTCTATAGATGTAAAAATCAATACCTTTTTATGTTGTATATGTATAGTATCGTATGTGTTTCTTTCTCTTGCTTTTGTCCTTGACCAATATGTTTAATACCCCCTACTTATGAAGATCTTCAAGGAGATACCATAACTTCTCTTTTAAATAGTAGAAATATCCTAAATCGACATTTTATTGTTATTAAGTATTTAAGAAATATCAAAACTGACCACCCAAACATTCTTAGGAATTCATTAAGTGAAAATTTCCATGAATCTTTTTATAAAGTGTATTTCTTATTAAGCTTCAATCTATATTTGGGGTTTTAACACAGACAGAAAAATACCTGTAGGTAAATTAAATACTTTTCAGCAAGTAATACTTCTGAAAGAAGGTATCAGTTTAGAGCATCTTGGCTGATTAAAGTATAAAGTATGGCTTTATATCAGTATTGTCCTTAGAGACGAAAATTTGATAAGATTGGGTGTATGGTGGCTCATGCCTCTATAATCCTGGCACTTTGGGAGTCCACAGTGAGGGGATCAGTTGAGGCCAGGATTTTGAGACCAGCCTGGGCAACGTGGTTAGACCTTGTCTCTACAAAATTTAAAAACGTTAGTCAGGCATGGTGGGGTGCACCTGTAGCTTCAACCACTTGAAGGTTGAGGTAAGAGGATTGCTTGAGCTCTGGAGTTTGAGGTGACCATGAGCTATGATCGCACCACTGCATTCCAGCCTGAGCATCAGCGTGATACCCTGTCTCAAAAAAAAAAAAAAAAAAAAAAAAGCAAAGAGCTCGTTAAAAACTCAGATTTTCAACTGAAAATGAATTAAAGACTTAACTGTAAGACCTGAAACTGTGAAAGACCTAAAACAAAACATAGCGGGGACACTTCATGATATTGATCATGGCAGTGATTTCATGGATATGACATCAAAAGCAAAGGAAACAAAAGCAGAAATAGACAAGTGGGACTACATCAAATTTAAAAGCTTCTGCACAGCAAAGGAAACAATGGAGTGAAAAAACAACCTATGGAATAGGAGAAAATATTTGCAAACCATGTATCTGATACGGGATTAATTTCTAAAATACCTAAGGAACTCCTAGAACTCAATAGTGAGAAAACGAATAACCCTATTTTAAAATGAGAAGGTTTTAGTATAAATTTAAGGTAATACAATATGATTTTTTGTAAACTTTTAGGTTGAGGGGTACATATGTGGGTTTGTTATATTGACAAATTTTGTGTCACGGGGTTTAGTGTACAGACTATTTTATCACTCAAGTACTAAGCATAGTACTCAATAGGTAGTTTTTTTGATCCTCTCCTTTTTCTCACCCTCTACCCTCAAGTAGGTCCTGGTATGTGTTGTTCCCTTCTTTGTGTCTGTGTGTTCTCAGTGGTTAGCACTGTTTTATAAGTGAGAGCATGCAGTATTTGGTTTTCTGTTCCTGTGTTAGTTTGCTTATGATACTGGCCTCCAGCTTCATGCTGCTGCAAGACATAATCTTGTTCTTTTTTGTGGCTGTGTAGTATTCCATGGCATATCTGTACCATATTTTCTTTATCCACTCTACTCTTGATGGGCATTTAGATTGATTCTGTGTTTTTGCTATTGTGAATAGTGTTGCAGTGAACATATGTGTGTGTGTGTGTTTATGACAGAATGATTTGTATTTGTATTCCTTTGGGTATATACCCAATAATGGGATTGTTGGGTTGAATGGTAATTCTGTTTTAAGGTCTTTGAGAAATCACCAAACTGCTTTCCACAGTGGCAGAACTAATTTACATTCCCACCAGCAGTGTATAAGAATTCCCTTTTCTCCACAGTCTTGCCAGCATCTTTTTGTTTTTTGACTTTATTTTTTATTTTTTATTTTTTACTTATTTTTTATTTATTTTTTATTATACTTTAAGTTCTAGGGTACATGTGCATAACGTGCAAGTTTGTTACGTATGTATACTTGTGCCATGTTGGTGTGCTGCACCCATCAACTCGTCAGCACCCATCAACTCATCATTTACATCAGGTATAACTCCCAATGACATCCCTCCCCTCTTCCCCCTCCCCATGATAGGCCCCGGTGTGTGATGTTCCCCTTCCCGAGTCCAAGTGATCTCATTGTTCAGTTTCCACCTATGAGTGAGAACGTGCGGTGTTTGGTTTTCTGTTCTTGTGATAGTTTGTTGAGAATGATGGTTTCCAGCTGCATCCATGTCCCTACAAAGGACACAAACTCATCATTTTTTATGGCTGCATAGTATTCCATGGTGTATATGTGCCACATTTTCTTAATCCAGTCTGTCACTGATGGACATTGGGGTTGATTCCAAGTCTTTGCTATTGTGAATAGTGCCGCAATGAACATACGTGTGCACGTGTCTTTATAGCAGCATGATTTATAATCCTTTGGGTATATATCCAGTAATGGGATGGCTGGGTCATATAGTACTTCTAGTTCTAGATCCTTGAGGAATCGCCATACTGTTTTCCATAATGGCTGAACTAGTTTACAATCCCAGCAACAGTGTAAAAGTGTTCCTGTTTTTCCACATCCTCTCCAGCACCTGTTGTTTCCTGACTTTTTAATAATTGCCATTCTAACTGGTGTGAGATGGTATCTCATTGTGGTTTTGATTTGCATTTCTCTGATGGCCAGTGATGATGAGCATTTTTTCACGTATCTTTTGGCTGTATGCATGTCTTCTTTTGAGAAATGTCTGTTCATATCCTGTGCCCACTTTTTGATGGGGTTGTTTTTTTCTTGTAAATTTGTTTGAGTTCTTTGTAGGTTCTGGATATTAGCCCACTGTCAGATGAGTAGATTGCAAAAATTTTCTCCCATTCTGTAGGTTGCCTGTTCACTCTGATAGTAGTTTCTTTTGCTGTGCAGAAGCTCTTTAGTTTAATTAGATGCCATTTGTCAATTTTGGCTTTTGTTGCCGTTGCTTTTGGTGTTTTAGTCATGAAGTCCTTGCCCATGCCTATGTCCTAAATGGTATTACCTAGGTTTTCTTCTAGGGTTTTTATGGTATTAGGTCTAACATTTAAGTCTCTAATCCATCTTGAATTAATTTTTATATAAGGAGTAAGGAAAGGATCCAGTTTCAGCTTTCTACCTATGGCTAGCCAATTTTCCCAGCACCATTTATTAAAGAGGGAATCCTTTCCCCATTTCTTGTGTCTCTCAGGTTTGTCAAAGATCAGATGGCTGTAGATGTGTGATATTATTTCTGAGGCCTCTGTTCTGTTCCATTGGTCTATGTCTCTGTTTTGGTACCAGTACCATGCTGTTTTGGTTACTGTAGCCTTGTAGTATAGTTTGAAGTCAGGTAGCGTGATGACTCCAGCTTTGTTCTTTTGACTTAGGATTGTCCTGGCAATGCGGGCTCTTTTTTGGTTCCATATGAACTTTAAAGCAGTTTTTTCCAATTCTGTGAAGAAAGTCATTGGTAGCTTGGTGGGGATGGCATTGAATCTATAAATAACCTTGGGCAGTATGGCCATTTTCACGATATTGATTCTTCCTATCCATGAGCATGGTTCTTCCATTTGTTTGTGCCCTCTTTTATTTCACTGAGCAGTGGTTTGTAGTTCTCCTTGAAGAGGTCCTTTACATCCCTTGTAAGTTGGATTCCTAGGTATTTTATTCTCTTTGAAGCAATTGTGAATGGAAGTTCATTCATGATTTGGCTCTCTGTTTGTCTGTTACTGGTGTATAAGAATGCTTGTGATTTTTGCACATTAATTTTGTATCCTGAGACTTTGCTGAAGTTGCTTATCAGCTTAAGGAGATTTTGGGCTGAGATGATGGGGTTTTCTAAATATGCAATCATGTCATCTGCAAACAGGGACAATTTGACTTCTTTTCCTAACTGAATACCCTTGATTTCTTTCTCTTGCCTGATTGCCCTAGCCAGAACTTCCAACACTATGTTGAATAGGAGTGGTGAGAGAGGGCATCCCTGTCTTGTGCCAGTTTTCAAAGGGAATGCTTCCAGTTTTTGCCCATTCAGTATGATATTGGCTGTGGGTTTGTCATAAATAGCCCTTATTATTTTGAGATGCATTCCATCAATACCGAAGTTATTGAGAGTTTTTAGCATGAAGTGCTGCTGAATTTTGTCAAAGGCCATTTCTGCATCTATTGAGATAATCATGTGGTTTTTGTCTTTGGTTCTGTTTATATTTATTTGCATATGTGGAACCAGCCTTGAAACCCAGTGATGAAGCCCATTTGATCATGGTGGATAAGCTTTTTGATGTGCTGCTGGATTCGGTTTGCCAGTATTTTATTGAGGACTTTTGCATCGATGTTCATCAGGGATATTGGTCTAAAATTCTCTTTTTTTGTTGTGTCTCTGCCAGGCTTTGGTATCAGGATGATGTTGGCCTCATAAAATGAGTTAGGGAGGATTCCCTCTTTTTCTGTTGGTTGGAATAGTTTCAGAAGGAATGGTACCAGCTCCTCCTTGTACCTCTGGTAGAATTCAGCTGTGAATCCATCTGGTCCTGGACTTTTTTTGGTTGGTAGGCTATTAATTATTGCCTCAATTTCAGAGCCTGCTATTGGTCTATTCAGGGATTCAACTTCTTCCTGTTTTAGTCTTGGGAGAGTGTAAGTGTCCAGGAAATTATCCATTTCTTCTAGATTTTCTAGTTTATTTGCATAGAGGTGTTTATAGTATTCTCTGATGGTAGTTTGTATTTCTGTGGGGTCAGTGATGATATCCCCTTTATCATTTTTTATTGTGTCTATTTGATTCTTCTCTCTTTTCTTCTTTATTAGTCTTGCTAGTGGTCTATCAATTTTGTTGATCTTTTAAAAAAACCAGCTCCTGGATTGATTGATTTTTTGGAGGGTTTCTTGTGTCTCTATCTCCTTCATTTCTGCTCTGATCTTAGTTATTTCTTGCCTTCTGCTAGTTTGAATGTGTTTGCTCTTGCTTCTCTAATTCTTTTAATTGTGATGTTAGAGTGTCAATTTTAGATCTTTCCAGCTTTCTCTTGTGGGCATTTAGTGCTATAAATTTCCCCCTACACACTGCTTTAAATGTGTCCCAGAGATTCTGGTATGTTGTATCTTTGTTCTCATTGGTTTCAAAGAATATCTTTATTTCTGCCTTCATTTCGTTATGTACCCAGTAGTCATTCAGGAGCAGGCTATTCAGTTTCCATGTAGTTGAGCGGTTTTGATTGAGTTTCTTAGTCCTGAGTTCTAGTTTGATTGCACTGTGGTCTGAGAGACAGTTTGTTATAATTTCTGTTCTTGTACATTTGCCGAGGAGTGCTTTACTTCCAATTATGTGGTCAATTTTGGAATAAGTGCGATGTAGTGCTGAGAAGAATGTATATTCTGTTGATTTGTGGTGGAGAGTTCTGTAGATGTCTATTAGGTCTGCTTGGTGCAGAGATGAGTTCAATTCCTGGACATCCTTGTTAACTTTCTGTCTTGTTGATCTGTCTAATGTTGACAGTGGGAGTGTTGAAGTCTCCCATTATTATTGTATGGGAGTCTAAGTCTCTTTGTAAGTCTCTAAGGACTTGCTTTATGAATCTGGGTGCTCCTGTATTGGGTGCATATATATTCAGGATAGTTAGCTCTTCCTGTTGAATTGATCCCTTTACCATTATGTAATGGCCTTCTTCGTCTCTTTTGATATTTGATGGTTTAAAATCTGTTTTATCAGAGACTAGAATTGCAACCCCTGCTTTTTTTCTTCTCCATTTTCCTGGTAGATCTTCCTCCATCCCTTTATTTTGAGCCTATGTGTGTCTCTGCATGTGAGATGTGTCTCTTGAATACAGCAAACTGATGGATCTTGACTCTTTATCCAAATTTCCAGTCCGTGTCTTTTAATTGGAGCATTTAGTCCATTTACATTTAAGGTTAATATTGTTATGTGTGAACTTGATCCTGTCATTATGATATTAACTGGTTATTTTGCTCGTTAGTTGATGCAGTTTCTTCCTAGCATTGATGGTCTTTACATTTTGGCATGGTTTTGCAATGGCTGGTACCGGTTGTTCCTTTCCATGTTTAGTGCTTCCTTCAGGGTCTCTTGTAGGGTAGGCCTGGTGGTGACAAAATCTCTAAGCATTTGCTTATCTGTAAAGGATTTTATTTCTCCTTCACTTATGAAACTTAGTTTGGCTGGATATGAAATTCTATGTTTAAAATTCTTTTCTTTAAGGATGTTGAATATTGGCCCGGACTCTCTTCTGGCTTGTAGAGTTTCTGCTGAGAGATCTGCTGTTAGTCTGATGGGCTTCCCTTTATGGGTAACCCGACCTTTCTCTCTGGCTGCCCTTAATAGTTTTTCCTTTATTTCAACTTTGGTGAATATGACAATTGTGTGTCTTGGAGTTGCTCTTCTCGAGGAGTATCCTTGTGGCATTCTCTGTATATTCTGAATTCGAATGTTGGCCTGCCTTACTAGGTTGGGGAAGTTCTCCTGGATGATATGCTGAAGAGTGTTTTCCAACTTGGTTCCATTTTCCCATTCACTTTCAGGCACCCCAATCAGACCTAGATTTGGTCTTTTCACATAATCCCATACTTCTTGAAGGCTTTGTTCATTTCTTTTTCCTCTGTTTTCTTTAGACTTCTCTTCTCACTTCATTTCATTTATTTGATCCTCAGTCGCTGATACTCTTTCTTCCAGTTGATCGGTTCAGTTACTGAAGCTTGTGCATTTGTCACGTATTTCTTGTGTCATGGTTTTCATCTCTGTCAGTTCATTTATGGCCTTCTCTGCATTGATTATGCTAGTTATGCATTCTTTTTTCAAGATTTTTAGTTTCTTTGCGCTGGGTACATAGTTCCTCCGTTAGCTCTGAGAAGTTTGATGGACTGAAGCCTTCTCTCAACTTGTCAAAGTCATTCGCCATCCAGGTTTGATCCGTTGCTGGCGATGAGCTGCGTTCCTTTGGAGGGGGAGATGTGCTCTTATTTTTTGAATTTCCAGCTTTTCTGCCCTGCTTTTTCCCCATCTTTGTGGTTTTATCTGCCTTTGGTCTTTGATGATGGTGACTTACTGATGGGGTTTTGGTGTGGGTGTCCTTCCTGTTTGTCAGTTTTCCTTCTAACAGTCAGGACCCTCAGCTGTAGGTCTGTTGGAGATTGCTTGAGGTCCACTCCAGACCCTGTTTGCCTGAGTATCAGCAGCAGAGGCTGCAGAAGATAGAATATTGCTAAACAGCGAGTGTCCCTGTCTGATTCTTGCTTTGGAAGCTTCCTCTCAGGGGTGTACTCCGCCGTGTGAGGTGTGGGGTGTCAGTCTGCCCCTAGTGGGGGATGTCTCCCAGTTAGGCTACTCAGGGGTCAGGGACCCACTTGAGAAGGCAGTCTGTCCCTTCTCAGATCTCAACCTCCGTGTTGGGAGATCCACTGCTGTCTTCAGAGCTGTCAGACAGGGTCATTTGCGTCTGCAGAAGTTTCTGCTGCTGCTTTTTTTTTGTTGTTTAGCTGTGCCCTGTCCTCAGAGGTGGAGTCTACAGAGACAGGCAGGCCTCCTTGAGCTGCTATGGGCTCCACTCAGTTCGAGCTTCCCAGGGCTTTGCTTACCTACATAAGCCTCAGCAATGGCGGGTGCCCCTCCCCCAGTCTCGCTGCTGCCTTGCCGTTAGATAGCAGACTGCTGTGCTAGCAATGAGGGAGGCTCCGCGGGTGTGGGACCCTCCCGGCCAGGTGTGGGATATAATCTCCTGGTGTGCCTTTTGCTAATGCCCTTGGTAAAGCGCAGTATTGGGGTGGGAGTTACCCGATTTTCCAGGTGTTGTGTGTCTCAGTTCCCCTGGCTAGGAAAAGGGATTCCCTTCCCCCTTGTGCTTCCCAGGTGAGGCGATACCTTGCCCTGCTTCAGCTCTCGCTGGTCGGGCTGCAGCAGCTGACCAGCACCGATTGTCCAGCATTCCCTAGTGAGATGAACCCGGTACCTCAGTTGAAAATGCAGAAATCACCCGTCTTCTGTGTCGCTCGCGCTTGGAGCTGGAGACTGGAGCTGTTCCTATTTGGCCATCTTGCTCTGCCCTCCCTATTTTTTGACTTTTTAACAATAGCCATTCTGATTGATGTGAGATGGTATCTCATTGTGGTTTCAATTTGCATTTCTCTAATAATTAGTGATTGTTGAGCATTTTTAGATATTGTTGGCATCATGTATGTCTTCTTTTGAAATGTGCAACATGATGTTTTGATATACATAATGATTACTTGATGTAAGCAATTTAACATGCTCATCATCTCATATATATATATATATATTTTTTTTTTGGTAAGTACATCTAAAATCTACTCTCTCTGAAATAGTTAAAGGACTTGAATAGACATTTCTCTAAAGAAGACACACAAATGGCCAACAGGTACATGAAAAGATGTTCAGTTCACTAATCATCGGGGAAATACAAATCAAAACCACAATGAGGTATCGACTCACACCTGTTGGATGGCTGTTATCAAAAAACAAAAGACAGCATGTATTGTTGAGGATATGGAGAAATTGGAACACTTGGACACTGTTGGTAGGAGTGAAAAACATGTGCACTCAGTTGGTTTACGCTGTTGAAAACTGTATGGAGATTCCTCAAAAAATTAAAAATAAAATTACCATAAAGTCCTGAAATCCCACTTCTGGGTGTTTAATCCAAAAGAATAGAAATCAGGATCCCAAAAAGGTATTAGCACTCCCATGTTCATTGTGGCACTACTCACAATAGTTAAGATGTGGAAACCACCTAAATGTCTGTCAACTGATAAATCAATAAAGAAATGTAGACTATACATATAATGAAATGTTTTTCAGCCTTAAAAAAGCATGAATATATGACAACATAGATGAACCTAGATAACATTATGCTAAGTGAAGTGATCCAGTCACAGAAAGACAAATACAGTGTGATTCTACTTAATATGAAGTATCAAAAATAGTCAAACATATGCAATCAGAGGGTAGAATGCTGGTTACCAGGAGCTTGGGGGAAGGGCAAATGGGGAGTTGCTTTTCATGAGTGTGAAGTTTTAGTTAATGCCAGATGAGCCAATTCTAGAGATGTTTTGTACAATATTGTATGTATAGTTAACAGTACCGTTTTTTATATACTTATTTAAGAGATTAAATCTGATCTTGTGTTCTTAATGCAATACAAATTAAAAACAAAAACTTACTTATCCTCCTTAGTGCCTGATAATAAACTTCCAACTGATACCTGTGTAGTTGTGTACGTACTCACATATTTAGCAAAGAATTTTCACTTACTGATGTGCAGTTGCTAGTGGACTGTTTCTGAGGTGCATTCAGACGGGATCCATTTTCTTTTCCGCAGCTAGGCTAACTCTTATGGGTGCTAGAGGTGGCTTAGCAGAAGTTGGAGATTAAGTGGTTTACTTTTGTTTCTCAGATTTGGGACAGAATCCCTAGCTCAAACTATGAATATTGACAGATTAGATTGATTTCAGGAACATAAGACTTAATTGAATCTTTGAAATACTAGGGGCAATAACTTGGTTAGGAATAAACAGGATTTAAGTAATTGGAATTATTTAGCTCTCCTGGGACACAGTGAAACATCTTCTAAATAAGATTCTGGACCTTTTCTGTCTTCTCATTTAACTGTAGACACCTGTGACTCAATCCTGACCAATCTGGCAACATATCTAATTCCTTCTCCTGAGATTGGATCTGGAATCAGTCCTGCTATATCTTAAGTCTGTAACTCTTATTTTTCCTTTTAATTATTACTGTTGGTTTTAAAATTGTAATTACAATATAATTCATATTACTGAGAAATAGTTTTAACAGCACAGTGATTATTGTAAGTAATTTTTTAAAAAGTCTTTTTCGTTATGCCATCCCCATTCCTCATAAATAATCCTTGTTAATGAGTTTGGCGTATGGAATATAGAAGTGTTCTTGTGTTTGGATTAACAAACTAATAAGGCATGATAGGCTTTACTCAATGCCAAGTTTAAGGCCATGAGGCAGGTAATAAAGCTTGATAACAAAATTAGTGAGGTCTGTCATTTCACAGTAATTGCTTTCAAATGTACCAGTCACTCCACATTTGGGATATGCTTTGCCAGGGAAGCCGTTGATTTTGGGGTCTCTTTAGTTTTTATCCCTTGGTTTCCTTCAGGGTGCCAGACTAGGGCCCATTTTCCAGTGCGGGTGCATCTTATCAATGCTGATTGCTGATTACTTGAGCTACAATCTTGACATAAAGACCTTTACCTGATGCTTAGTTTTCTTGGATTTAGTATGTTCCTATACCTTCCATGAATTGCTATTGCAAGGAAGATTTGACCAAGGTTATTCAAAGTTTAAAAATAACACTGTATCTCCTAACAGATAATATGCTAATACATATAAGATCTAACGTTTTCGATGGTAAAAAAAAAAAATAGGACCATGATATATTTTACCAACATTCACCTGTGGGCCATATAAGTTTGCTATTAGTTTTTCATGATTACACAGACTGTCACAGCAAATATCCTTGTACATATTTCCTTGTAATTCTTGGCAAGTATTTATGCAGGCTACGTAGAATTTCTGGGTAAAGAGGTACACACCTTTAAAGTTTTTATAAATCTGCCAAACTGTCCCTCAACATTGTAGACTCATCAACAGCGTGTGAGATGATGTTTCCTCATGCACCTTCCTTCTAGTTTTATTTATGTTGTCTCTCTCTAGTCCTTGAATTTGTGTGTGTTTGATTTTGGTAGGATATACCAAATGATGTTGATTTTGCATTAAAATCAGAATGCCTAGGATTAACTCAACATCATAGGACTAAGTGGCTGATCTAGACTAGCACTGAAATCCTCTGTCTCTTGTGTTCTTTAACCGAAACTGCAGAATCTACTTTGTTTTATTCTCCCACCTTAATAATTGGAACTAATTGATAATCTACTTTGCAGAAAGTGAGGTTATTTCAACTCAACTTTATTCCAAAGAAATAGGGAGCTATTTGAAGTAGGGAACTAACCTCTGCTTGTGCCTGAAGCTCTTCATTATTTGTCAGTAATGTTAACTTATGCCAAGTAAAAAAAAAAGTTAAAGATTTCTTTCACCTACTTACGGGTTCTACTAAAATATAAAGTTGCTGTAGAGGTTTTTAATATATTTTAGTCTTCATCTGTTTATCAGCCTGTTGCATGGTAAGTAATTGCTCAGCCATTGAAGTTATAGTATGTGACAAATCTGCAGAAATTTTGCTGTATAAGCCAATGGAATTTTTACATTAAAAGATAACTCATGCAGTAACTTCTGTTCATTAAAGCCTGGGACAACTTAAATGATGATGAAGTGAACAGTTTTTTTAGGCAGATTCGTTACAATTTATCAAAAATTAAAGAATGTCCCCTACTTCTGGTTCCTTTAGTTGGTCACTTTCTCTAACAGTGATATTGGTTTACGCATTTTTCAGACGTCACTGTGCATGAACTTATGCCAATGTTGTTTACAATATGTTGGAAACATTTTATTTTTCAAATGCAGTTTTATTTATGTTTGTAGAAAATATTTGAAACTGGTGAAAACCTTTTGGTTAATAAAATGTAGGAGAGTTAGAATACATTTTTTTGGTCATGCTTTACTGAAAACAAAAAGGTTTTAGGGACAGACTGGGAACTTGTTTTTCCTCCCTACTCTCAACCTACATGCACTGAGAAAATAGTCTATACATATCATCATGCTTATTTTAGCTCCCTTTGCCATTTAAAGCAGGAATATATGTGGACAAATTTACTTCCTGTGATATAGGTGTTTGTCTTTTTTATAATCTGCTCAAGAAATATCAATTTAAAGATGGATGTTAGAAATAACAGCATTAGCATTTTTTCTATTGTAAAAGTAACAGTGATCTTAGCTGAACTGGATTTATTATTAGCAGTTTTACACATTTATCCACTGAAATTCATTTCTTCTTTCCTTGTCTTCCTATTGCATTTTGGTGACTTTCTCATAGCCCTCACCGCAGTCTACGGTGCATTGCATGTATTTGCTTCTGTTTTCATGTTTTTCACTGTAATATGAGCCTAGAGAACTAGATCTGTTTGTTGTTCATCTTTTTATTTTATATAAAGCCTAGCACATAATAGGAATACATGTTGAATTCAACTGATCTTTGCAAAATGATATAATGTGAAAAATTGGCAAGTCATTCTGTTTGATAATCCTTGATCATTAAAAACTACTATTTCTGAGATTTTCATATTACTTTAGTGAATCGGTTATTACATAAAAATGTTCCATACACTTGTTAGTTTTATTTGCAGAGAATTGTTTTATATACTCCAAAGATAATTACTGACAGTTTACCATCTGTTTCTATTAATGAGTTGTTTCTTTCTCCCTAATCACTTGTTTTGTGCTATATTTTGTACGTGAGATGATCTCTATATTTTAGCTTTTGATAGTTTTGATACTTAGGAAATGTGCAATATCTTCTGTGATCTTCTGCAAGTTATATTTGTGACATCATTTGAATTTGGGTGCCACTCCTTACAAGAAAAAGTGTATTGGGAATTTGTAACGTCCCTTTTAGATGTCTTTCCGAAAACTCTTATTTTTTGTTTTTTACTTTCTAAGTAGATATGACTTTTCTTTTCCAGGAACACAGTCTTTTCAGTTTTTTTTCATTCTGACAAAAATGGAGAAAGAGGACTCATGTTTATTGAATGCTTATGTGTTCTTGTATCATAATGGGCACTATATATAATTATTAAATAATTACTTAATAACCTTATTCCATAAGTCATATGCTTATTTACAGGTGAGTAAGCTACAGGGAAAAGGAATGTTTTTTTCCACTTGTCCTCTGCTTTATTTCTCATGTAACATAGAACATATAAAATAGCCTTACATATCATGAATAAGTGGAAAACACATTGGAACTTTTATTTCTGACAATATAGTCATGTAGATATTCTTTAAATATCCCATTCATAGGGAAAGGATATTTAAAAAAAAAAAAAAAAAGAAAAGGATAAAAGAAGGTATAGAAAACATTAGCAACAGATTATCAGAAAAGACCTTGAACTGAAAAAAGAACCAAACAGAACTTCTTTAAAAAGAATCAGTAAGACTATAAACTTTTATGTTTTAAACAGGTGACTAGACATAATTGAAAGAGAGGTTTGAAGAAATTACATGCATATACAGAAAGAAAAGGTGATAGAAGGGACACAGTTTAAGAAATGTGAAGGGCAGAATGAGACTGTCTAAAAATATGTTTAAATGGAGTGTCAGAAAATTGATGCAGAGAGAGAATGGAAGACATGAAATAATGGAATTAAAAGTGGCTACGAATTATGCAGAACTGAAGACAGTCATGGGTCCTCAGATTTAGGAAGCACATTTTGTTGTTTTTCAGACAGGGTTTGACTCTGTCGCCCAGACTGGAGTGCAGTGGTGCCAGCTTGGCTTATTACAGCCTGGCCCTCCCCAGGCACAAGCGATCCTCCACCTCAGCCTCCTAAGTAGCTCTGATGACAGGTGAGTGCCACCATGCTCAGCTAATTTTTAAAAATTTATTGTAGAGACAGGGTTTTGCCATGTTGCCCAGGCTGGTCTTGAATATCTCAGCTCAAGCATTCCTCCCGCCTTAGTCTCTCAAAGTGCTGGGATTACATTCCTGAGGCCTCCATGCCCAACCTTGGAAGCACAGTTAATTTCAAATAAGCTACATCATGGTGAAATTTGAAAAACCAAAGATAAAGGGAAAGTCTTAAAACTTGCCAAAAAGAGAAAACAGGTTAGATACACAAAAATATTGGACTGACAGCGGCTTTCTGAAACTATCAGTGTACCAATGGCAATCAGAAGCCAATGTACTAATACCATCAAATTTACTACCAATTTACAGTATTATACTCAGCTAATCTGTTATTCCAGAGTGAAGCTGAAATCATTACATTTGCAGCCAAACAGAAGAGGAGTGTCTTTACCACCAAGAGACGCTCATTAAATGTGCCTTAGAGCTGGGTGGGGTATACAGGTGTGAAATGTCAGGAGGTGGTTAGGTCCCCTGCTGAGATTTGGGACCATTCCATCCTATTTCAAATATTTTCATAAGACGTCTTGCGCTCGTGGGTGGATTAAATTCAGAGGAAATTCCCACAGTGGAAATTGTGGATTTTTATTTGTTTAAGTGGTCATTTTCTAGCATCTATTATTTTACAGTTTCTAAAACAAATCACGTATCACTGATCTTTTTCTAGAGGCTGTACTCATCTGAACTATTTTATATTTCAGATACCTGAGGAATACATAAGGGAAAGTGGCTGCTTGTTTTCTTTCCCTCAATTCCACTTACCTGTGCCATTAATTTTAATTTAAAAGAAAAGTAGTTTCTCACTTTGTTGGTCAATTCTGAGAGTGGAGGTTAGTTAATCGGCTTCTGGCTTATTTGTACTGGTTAGTAGATGCTTAAAGTGGAGACCCTGTCACATTATCTTAGGACTCTTGCAAAGAACCTGCTAGTTTGATGCCTAACAATGTTCATTCTGAGCTGATGCTAAGATACTAAATATCTCTATGAAAAATAGAAATCAGGAAGGTAGCACCAGCAACAAAAAATCACCTTCCATGGACTGCAAAACTTCAGGGAGTAGTTGATTAGCAGTGTCAAATCTGAGAGCAGTAGCAGGGAGAAATCATGGGAAAGGAGGAGGCCAAGGCCCAAGGTGGAGAGACAGCAGGATTTATTTGATTACCTTAGCATTTCCAAGTTTCAGTTAATTTTGTACCACCTTCACAATTTTTACATTGTGCTCCTATTATCTAGATTATTATTTACTTATATTTTAAAATAAACATGCTTATCATTTATTTTTAAGAGGAAATGTTTTAATCAAAATAAAAATTGAAACCCATACTACATGTTGTAAATCAAAAGTATATGTAAAAATTATTAAAAGGAGAGAACACAATGAAAACCATATTCTCCTGGGTGCAGTGGCTCACGCCTGTAATCCCAGCACTTTGGGAGTTCAAGGTGGGTGGATTACTTGAGCCCAGGAGTTTGAAACCAGCCTGAGCAAACCCTGTCTCTACAAAAAATATAAAAATTAGCAGCATCCAGTGGTGTGTGTCTGTAGCCCCAGCTACCTGGGAGACTGACGTGGGAGGATCAGCTGAGCCCAGGAGGTTGAGGCTGCAGTGAGCTGTGATTGAGCCATTGCACTCCAGCCTGGGTGACAGCGCAAGACCCTGTCTCAAACAACAAAAACAACAAACCATTTTCTGTTGCCTGTCATGGAAGAAACATTGAAGACATGCTAGCACCGTCTACAGTCTTCTCCTTTATGTAATCAAAACAGATGGAAAGGCTGGGCATGGTGGCTTACGCCTGTAATCCCAGCACTTTGGGAGGCCAAGGTGGGTGGATCACCTGAGGTCAGGAGTTTGAGACCAGCCTGGCCAATATGGTGAAACCCTGTCTCTACTCAAAATACAAAAATATGCTAGACGTGGTGGCGCATGCCTGTAATCCCAGCTACTCGGGAGGCCGAGGCTGGAGAATCACTGGAACCCGGGAAGTGGAGGTTGCAGTGAACTGAGATCACACCACTGCACTCCAGCCTGGGCAACAGAGCCAGACTCCGTCTCAGAGAAAAAGAAATAAATAAATAAAGGATGCAGAAAGGAAATAAACTTGTCATTTGTCACATGCAATATAGAATCGTTTTTAGTACCAGCAGCGTCAACAGATGAATGTGCAATGATTCACGGAGGTTAGCGTGACTGTGTGCGTCTGAGTGCCTGCTTTTTAGTGATCATCATTTGAAAGATACTGCTCTGTGCCTCCTGTATTGAAATGATTTTGTTCTTTCTATTTGAAGCTCTTTTAAGAGCCTGTGCTGATGGAGGTGCCAACCGCTTATATGATATCACCGAAGGAGAGAGAGAAAGGTATGCTTTCTTTTAGCCAGTGTGCATAGTACCACTAATTTCTGCTCTCTGTTGTTTTATTTTCTTCTTGTAAGTGGACATTGTTATTTTTCCTTCAGACTCTTTTATGGAAAATCTCCCCAGGGAGGGAAGAGTAACCTGAGCTGCTTAACCATGTTGTATTATTTCTTGCTTTGAATGGTATCTTTTAGTAGAATGAGGTGCATCTATTCTTATTTTCAAAACCTTTATTCTGCTACTTCAAAGCCACATTAAGTAGCATTATCAAATCTTGATACTTGTGAGAACTGTGAAAGTCAGCTAAAATAAAACTTCAAATGGCAATTTGAGATGTTATTCAAACAGTGTAAATGAATAAAAACTGATTTTATATAAAGTAGGTATATATTCCCTCATGGAAAATATGAGATTTTATATTAGTGTTGAGTAAAGCCCAGTATAATTTAACTTAATTATTTCTCAGTTATGCGTACACTTATATTTTAGGAGATGAATAGTTTCCTTAAGATTTACTATCCTTGCTGTCTGATTTTTCTTACTTTGTGTAGTGAGGTATTTTTCAATAAGATAATATGTTTGATGGAAGCAGATTTTAAACCTAGCTCATTGTGAACATGTTTGTAGTTTAAACACCTTGGCAAACACAAGAATTTATAGTGAAGATATAAGTAGACTAACTATGAAACGTAGTTTCATCTCTGTCATATGTGCTGTTAAGTATGTTGAAATGTTTATAGTTTAAGAAATTACCTCCTCGCTGCAAAAAATAAAAACATTATGATGTAACATACTCTAGGTACAAATTAAATGTATGTATTTTGAAATAATATATTTTTCTTTATGGGATCAAAATTTCTGACACTGGAGCTGCTTTTTGAAAGCAGCCGTTTCTTATAGGAGGAAGGCATGTTTCCTTCGAGACGGGACATGCTAATGCTAACGTCTGGGGACTAGATGCATTATCAAAAAATATAGCAAGAGTGACAGCCTAAAAGACAGTTTAAATTCTTAACGTTTTTTGCTCCTTTATTTTGTAACTTTACAAATTCCTCTGACAGTATCCTCCAAGACCTGACATGGACAATGTGTGAAAAAGTACTCAAGTATGTGTTGTAAAAAAAAGTGTCTAGGCCAATTGCTTCAGATAAGAGCGTAATGCCCATGAGGCCGAGCTTATGTATTGGACCTGTAGCCTGCTTGCTGGCAAACAATCTGGTGCCAGGTATTCTCTACTGGCAGGTGTAGCTTGTGAACATAATTATAACCACAAATGAAAGGATCTCAGCACTGTGCCTCCCAAGTGATCTTTGATCATAAGATCTATCGATAATGCTTGTGAAGAAATATAGATTCTCATATTGATTATTTTTACTGAATTGGGGTGGACACTAATAAGAAAGATAACAGAGCACTTTAAAAATGATTTCAACTCTTATTTTAGATTCACGTTACACGTGAAGTTTCGTTACACGTGTATATCGTGTGATGCTGAGGTTTGGGATGTGAATGATCCTGTTACCCAGGTAGTGAGCGTAATGTCCAGTAGTTACTTTTTCAACCCCTAACCCTCTGCCTCCCCATTCTCGTAGTTACCAGTGTCTGTTGTTGCCATCATTATGTCCATGAGTACTCAATGTTTAGCTCCCACTTACAAGTGAGAACATGCAGTATTTGGATTTCTGTTACTGCATTAATTCACTAACGATAATGGCTTCCAGCAGCATCCATGTTGCTACAAAGCAGATGATTTCAAACAAAATGCTTTTATTCATATTTGAAAGCAAAACAGATTACCAGATTTAGGGGGCGAATACCATTATTTTTTGCCCAAATTTCAATATAACCACGTGTGATATTTCTCAACACATTGATAAGTAATCTTCTAGAAATCTTCCAAGAAGATTTATATAATTTAACAACTGTTTGTTCATATATGAAGATGTTCAATAAAACATTGTACTTTTCATTGATTTTCTAGTTGTAATTGTGTGTTTGCAATGATTCCTACTCTGATGCCCAGGGACATTGCTGGCCTGGGTGAGGACAGAATCTCTAATAGGAAGATGAGTGAAACTAACTGTCTCATGTGGGAATTAAGTCCTTGAATCAATCTCTAAATACAAACCCTAACCAGTCAAACTAATTGGATTCAGGTAACTAAACATAATTCCTCTTAATCGTATTTCTAATAGAAAGGCATTAAAATAAAAAAGGAAAAAATATGCATGAGTTTTAAAAAGTCAGTATGTACTTTGTGGACCACTGCTTGTCTTATTCTTATTTATTTACTTAACATCCATATGTACAATGTAATGCCTCATAATTATGTGATAAAACATGAATTTTTAAAGAATCCATCTTCAGTTGAAGACAAAATATTTATACATTTGGAACAGAAGGAAGGAAGACATATAGACAGCAGCAGAGGAACAAAGTTTACAGAGGAGTAAAGCTCAGGGAAAAATCAGTGGTGGGACCTTCTCCCCTCTGCTCAGGCTGAGGAGGGGCAGGGCGTGAGGCCCCAGGCCCCGTGTCACTCTGCTTCTGGATGCCCCTGGACATTCAGGTCCTCATCTGTCCCTCATGGAGCCAGGGCCCTAGGAGAGCCTGAAGAGGACCCAGGTGTGCTCCAGGCCCCTGCCTGGGCCTGCTGGCTCCTTTACTCTTTCATGGACCCAGAGGGAAAGGGAAGGTTGACGTGTGGCAGGTGAGGCGGTTGGGACTCGTGGGGAGATGTGTGTAGTAAAAAGAAGACTCAGAAAAGGGTATGGAATTTGACTGTAATCAGCAAGTGGAAACATAGTGCCCATTTATCCTGCAGCCCAGAAAGTCCAAGATTACTCAGTGGAAACATAGTTTATGAAATAGAGGTGATTAATATTCTTCTGTTACCTGCTTTCAGAATACTGAATTAGTGCCCCAAAACTCTTGGCTTATACATATCAGATAGGTTTCATTTTATTACAGATGTGCAGATACCACCGTTTTCAGTGTTCAGATTGTCTCGTCTTTGGCCAATAGAAACTTCTTTAAGTTAGATCCTATGTTCTTTTTAAAAAATTACCTTTCTATATGTATATAAAGGTTATATATACACACACACATATATAAATCATGTGTATTATACGAATCACATATATAAATTATATAATTTTTAGGCATAGTTAATGTATAGTGAAATGCATATCATAGATGTTTAATTACATGGGTTTTGTCAGACATTTATTTATAGCCTCTTATCCACCATCCAGAACAAGATAGAGAACATTTCTCTAGCCCCAGAAAATTCCCTCATGATTGATATCCAGTTTTTTACCTCTAGTCAACTGCTTTCTGATTTCCATTACTATAGACTTTAAAAAAATCTATTACTGAATTTCGAGCAAAAGAAATCATATAGTACGTGTTCTTTTGTGTCTTTTTTCTTTTGCTCACATGTTTTTGCAATTCATTCATGTATTGGTAGTTGTTTTTTATTGCTCAGTGGTATTTTATTGTATGAATATACCACAATTACATTTGTTTATTCACCAAATGTACATTTGGTTGTTTCCAGTTTTTGGCTATTATGTGTAAATGCCACTTCTTATACAAGGGTTTCCATGAACATGTTTTAATTTGGGGAAGTGGGTAGAAAGAATGAAGTTTCTGGGTGACAGGGTAAATATATATTTAACTTTCTAGAAATTGACATTTCACTTTTCCAAAGTGGTTGTACCACTTTATGTTTCCACGAATAATGTCTGTATTGTTCCATATCCTCACAAGTATTTGTTCTTTTTTATCTTGTTGATTTTAGCCATTTAGTGTTTGTGAATGGAATTTGTGATTTTAATTTACATTTCTCTGATAACTAAGGATGTTGGGCATCTTTTCACGTATTTATTGACCATTGCTAGTTCATGATTTGATTTATAAATACCTTGAAAAACAATTCTTATTTATCACTTTTATTAATTAAAAAAACAGCCATGAGCTTAGGTCCAATTCTATACTAGATGTGTGAAATGCTTGCACACAATCTTTATTAAAATTGTTTTAAAACTGTGGTAACAAAACTTAACATGAGATCTACCACTTAGCAAATTTTTGTGTATAATACATATTGTTGACTACAGATACAGCGTTATCCATTAGATCTCCAGAACTTACTCATCTTGCTTAACTGAAACTTGATGCCCATTGATTAGTAACTCCTCATTTCTCACTTTCCTCCACCCCTGGTGACCCCATTCTACAGTTCGATTCTATGATTTTGACTATTTTAGATACCTCAGATGAGATAGTCTTGCAGCATTTGTCTTTCTGTGACTGGCTTATTTTATGTGGCATAATGTCCTCAAGGCCATTCCATCTTTCACAAATGTCTGTCTCTGTTTCAACCATGAAAGCAGCCTCTCTTCATTTATCAGGTTTTGTTTTGATAAAGAAGCCCTAAATATTTTTTCTTACCATGAATTGCAGTATATCTATTAATATCTGTTGATTCTGACCTGTGGGACAGTAGGACATATGATTAATTTTTCTGTAGTTACTTGTTAAGTGGATGCAAGCTCGTAAACATAAGCTCCCTGGTGCCATTCAGTATGATGGATTATATGACATACACAGAAAATTCTAGTACAATGTGATAGATTCTGTAACAAAGGAAGGCATAGAGCAAGGAGAGTTAGACCAGAATGGAGGAATTAGAAAATATTCTGAGGATCCTAATGGGCTGTGAAAGATGAGGACCACAGAGCATGGGAGGTATGCATATGTGTATGCATTTGTAGTGACTAGGGAGAGGCGGGGAGATTCTCCTTTGTCTCCTGGATGAAAGCTAAATTAACCACCTTGAGATGCAGGGTTATCTTTTTTGGCATGCCCAATTTCTTCCCTTATATTCTGGTCAAGCAGAACTGCTCACTGTCCTAAATTTGCCGTTCCCTTTCTCCTCTCTGCCTTTGCTCTGGCCCTTTCTCATGGCTGATCTCATATACATTAGCATCACCCATTACAATTGTATGGCCATTCCAAATAATCCTAATGGTAGATCCTGTGCTGTCCTCATTCTTAGATGGTTTTAGCAGCGTGTGCTAGCGCATTTTGTAGCAATCCTATCCATGCATCAGTGTTCCAATAACACACCATGTACTCCAGGAGGGCTCCTCTTCCCTTCCAGCCTGAAGTGACTTGGCATTTCCTACACTGTAATAATACTCTTAAATCACAATGTTACATTCACATTTGGCCTTGATTTAAAGCTGTAAAGACTTCCATTCTTTACTAGGTTGTAAATTTCTAGTGATCTATTACCCTTTAACTTTGCATAATACTTCGTAATTATTTACTTTCTCATTTTATCTTGTGATTTAGCTATGCCTAGATGTATCTTATCTTCTTCACTAGGTGGTAAACTCCTGGAAGGCAGCAATCATAATTAATCATCTTTATATGCTTCATATCTGGTACACTAATGAGCATTTGAGAATTTATTTGAATTAGTGATTTTTCCTTGATATGTTAGCAGAGATGTAAGACTAAGCTTTTGTTAAGTCAAGGATTTCTAAGATATAATACCAGCTATTGGAAGTATCTTGTTGTTAAAGAAACTTTCAATAATTATATATCTTATTAGTATTATAAGCCAGAAATGGCTCATGTCTAAAAAGATTGTGCATTTTTGTCTGAAGTCATGTATAGTATATATCTCACTTATTTCCAGAGTATCTTATGTTACGTTGCATTCTTATTCCTGTCTAAATGAATCTTTTATCCTGGAGCTAAGGTCCTTGCCTTTGAATTCATTGGCATTTTGAGAGCAATATGTGTACCATGAATATCAGTGCTAAATGTGAGGGTTTTTTATTTATTTGTGATTTTGTGGTACTTAGAGATTCTCAGACTCATCAGCATAACAGTCTAAGAAGTTGCTATATCTTTAGTATTGTGTGTAGGATATCTGAAATGTGGGGAAGGTGGTTTTTAGGTTAGTTTTCTCAGAGTAATTAATGAATTATAGAATCCTGAATGGAAAATTCTACAGGAGAGTATCTTTATATAAACATTGTTCTAGGTTAGTTCAGATGTTTAGGAGTTTCCTTTCTGTTTAAATATGAGCACCTAACAAAAATCCCTTGCATTCATGGAAATGACCACGTAATTAAACACTCATTAACAATGGCAGGATGATGAGGACCTATTTAAACAGAAAAGCAAAATATGTTCCTGATCTCTTTTTCCTCTCACTTCATTAATTTTCTCACAGTTACAATTTAAGCCTTTGAGCTTTATATAATCATGCAACTTACTCATCAGATCAGTCTACTTTTTAGATTAATCAAGTATGAAGAGGATGACTGTTGTAACTCTAAGACTATTTGTGGCCCAGCTAAACGAAGTTCAAAATATAATTAAAATAACTGAATAATGTGGGAGGATAGCTCTTAAGAATTAGCTTCTAAAGCCTTTATCAATACAATTAACCCAGGCATCTGGTAGCAAGTATCTGATTACTCTTGAAGGAATCAATGACAGTCTAAGTCTGGCTGTCTGTGAGTAACTTTGAACACTTTCATTCTATTTCATTGCAGGTAGCAGCAGCCTCCAGAGTGGACATTATGTAGTCAGAGAGTTCGATTACAGTTCAAAATCGGATTCTGCCACTTCATTACTTTTAGCAAGTAATTTAACTTCTCGTGCTGTAGTTTCTTCATCTATGACATTTCAGGAAGAGATGACTTTCTTTTGGAGTATTTGGAGAAATCTTGATGAGGTAACGTTACTGTGGCTAATTACAGAAGATCTGGATAAATCAAGAGGATAGAGCATGGCTCTTAAAAGCTATAGTGATAAATTATTGAATAGTTCAGTGTGTACTTGATGTAGTTTTCGGCCATAGCTGTAAATATTTTTGTCATACTTAACTATTCTGAATGTAGTCATTGTTTTACTTTTCAGACAGGTTATACGCATTTTTCAGATAGTGGTTGGCATATAGGAATGTAGTATTTGGCATCTGATTTCTTTTGTTTTAAATCCGCTTTGTTCAGCTATAATTTCATACATCCACTTTAAACATACAGTTCAATTATTTTTGAAGCATTATATACTTGCGTACCCACCACCACAGTCAAGATTAAAACACGTCCATCATCCCAAAAAGTTCCTACCTCTTGCTTTGCAGTCATTCTCCTCCTCCCACACTGTGTCTCTTGTAGACTTCTAGAATGTCATACAAATGAAAACACACAATTTGTTGTCTTTTCTGTCATTTTTCACTTATCAAATGCTTTTGAGATTCATTCATGTTATTTTATGTATTTTAATTCATCCACGTATTTTATGTATTTATTATGTTATTTTATGTAGTTTGTTCCTTTTTACTGTTGAGTAGTGTTCTAGTATATGGATACCCCACAATTTTCTTTCTTTATTTTATGCAGTTAATGAACCTAATTTCTAAAACTTGTCTTTTTGTTGGAATTTGTTGTCAATTTTTATGTGCTTCTTTGGAATATGTGTTCTTTTAGTTGGAACCAAGCAAAATTCTCAATGTTTTCAATTCAATCCTAGATAGACATTATATAAAATAGTAGTAAAGACTTATATGTAAGGTCTATATTTACTATATCTTAGTAAAATGTATATAAAAGCTTCTTCAATACTGTTTTTAAAGGAATAAGACAATAAACATGAAATCAGTGTGAAATAAGTTGGTGTCAAGTATCTGAGCATAAGTTGTGGTCTTGATAACCTCCAACATATGTGACAGTTGATTTCAGTCTCTCTATGAGTAGTTTTCTCACTGATTGTGATTTTTTTTTTTTTTTTTACTACTTTTCAAGCCTCTCATGGAATAGTCAAAACATGTAATTTCTGTATGCTTTAACATATGCAGAAAGGAAACAAATATGAACCAAAGGTCTTTGGTTCAGTCGATTCTTATAAGCCTAGCCTTAGCAATGATTAGTCATTTGCGTCAGCAAATTTCCATTAAAAAGTATTTATGCAATCAAATTACCAAGCTCTGTAAGCATGTCAACATTATTAGGTCTTTGAATCAAAATGATGAAAGGTGAAAATGATTAGTGCATTTTAAAGAGAATTTACAACAGAAGTCTTAGTATTAAAGAACCTTACACAACAAACTGTGAAGGCATATTTATCTTCAATTATTGATTAGATTAGTTTAGTAATATATTTTAGTCTGTTCGTTATCAAATGCTATAAATCACAGGTCTCAAAGTTATCCATGCACAGCTATGAATCATTTTGGAATACTGGAGGAGGGAGGAATGTGTATGCAAAAGTGCTATGTTTCTCCGATCATGCATGAACTCAAAATAAATTTTCAGAGTGAGACCATTTTAAGCAGCTGCAGGAAGTCAGTTTACAACTAAATTTAATCAGAGGCATTGTTTTTTATGGCTATTCTATTTCATAAAGTATGTTCCTGACAGAACCCTTTTCCCTTCCTGCACTGTGGAGAGAGTCTTCAGAAATAAATTATCTTCCAGTAATTTTTTTAGAGAATGCGAGATCATTTGTCAAAAGTTTTGAGTAGCATGTGGCTTTTTAAATTTTACTTTTTTTAAAAAAAGAAAGTTGAATTGTTTTAGTGATTGTTACTATAAGAGCTCATGTTTTCTTGTCACGTTTTAAACTTATTTTTAATAGATTTTTAGATCAATGAGTTAAGAAGTGACGGTTGAAAGTAATCGCATAATACCACACATACAAAATTGTATCTTAAAAAGTTGTGGAACGGTCCCTGTCTGGTTTTTCGTACACACTTACGTTATCGCACATACACGTCTTCTTGCAAACACACACTTGGGTTCTTCCTGCATGATTTTCTTGTTATTAAAAGTTGGGATTTGTATTATTGGGTCAAGAGCAAACAGAAAAACTCCAACACTAGACAGGATGGCTTATATTATTTGTTGACACATCATTATAGAGGGCAGGACATTTTAGTTGATGATAGGATTGCAACTGAGCTATCCATCGTCTTCCAATTGTTAGGGAACAGAAGTGACAGCTGGAATTCAAGTTAAGCAAGGGCTAGTGAATAAATTTTATGGGAAAATATCCAAATGGCAATTACACAAAGATGAGCACTGAACTGTCACTTGCAGTGTGGGGTTAGAAATCTGAGAGTTATTTGAGGTGTGTTCCTTAAAGCCTTCAGTTTTGCTTCTGTAGCCAGCAAGGTCAAGAATATGCTGAAGAAGCTCAGGGCATTTAAAATATAACAGAAGATATTATACCACACTAAGAAAAAAGTCATTGTGTGTGTGTACATGATATGCAATATACTTAACTACAGTATAGTTAACTCTGGCTGTTATTAGCTTTTTGAAGTAGAAGAGAGCTAGAGAAAGTCAGAGGAAGGGAACTTAAATGATGAATAAGAGGGCATTTAGTCTCTGAATGATTAGACTGAAAGGAACTAAAATAAAAAATCATAAGTATTAAAAATGCTGACTTCTCTAAATCCTATGATTTCTAATTACAAGGAGCAGTTTGGTTGAATGAGACTAACCGTGCTTCTGCTTAGACTACAGGGAGGATGGTGTTGTCCCTCTCTACGGGGCTTAGACCAGGGAGCACTTTCTTTTGACCTTGGATATCAGGTTCCATCCATTGCTGCTGGGCATCATGTAGGGGTGCCGACACCTGGGCGTGTTACCCAGGGCTACAGGAGCCATGAGAGGAGAAGATGTGTATGCATTAACAGTGTTTAAAAGATTTTTTAAAATCTTTGTGCCATCTAAATGTTGAAAAAAGCCTATTATTTTCAAACCATTGGCGTGCCCTTGGAAATATCAAGGAGCAGGTTTTAGATACAAATGGAGGTTTTGTTTTTTTTCTTTTTTACAGAACACTATGTAATTCAGTTCTAAAAGCCTCCTGCTTTCTTCCATGTGTTATGCATCATTATCTTTCAAAACTCACCCATGTGTTGTGTCTCCCCAGAAATCTTCGTTTCCAGAGACCCAAGTTAGGAATGAATTTTCTAAGCAGTCCTTCACCGTAATGCCACATGATGTTGAAATTATCCATGGGAGCTTCTATTTAATTGGGAAAAATTCCCTGTTCTTGTTTTATTCATCAGTTTTGATAACTAATAGATGATAAGTAAATATTTTTAACTAAACATCGTTACTCCTTTTAGACAGTTCACCCTGAAAATAATTTCCCCACATATTCAGTTAAGCAAGTAGATGACAAATCCTAAATAATTTAAGGGTGTTTCGTGGCTAGATTTCTTACCTTACCAGATTTGTTACATTATTATTCTGTGTCTCTCTTACATAATTTGTCCTTGAAGTTCTCTTATCCAGCACGTCCATTATCAAACATTTACCACATCATATTAGAGTCACCTCTTTACATATTCCCACCAGCCTGTAACCTCAGTGAAAGCATACATTTCTCTAGCATTTTTACTGTCTCATCCCCAGCAATTAGTTCTTAACTATGTGCTTAAGAGTTATTAAAGAATGATTAGAAATACTCGTCAAGACTTCATGTAACATACTGTCATAGATTGCAGTGTGAATGTTTCTGACCCAAAAAGTAATTCTTAAGATTATTTTTATTCAGGAGGAGAATCAGAGACCAATACCAAAATCTCTTCTGGTAACAGTATTAGGACTTATTTAACTTTTTTGTATTTGTGTGGGTTTTTAGTTGTAAAGAACAAGAACTCTGGCCAATGTAAACAAGAATCAAAAGTGGTATAATTAATAGAGAAAGTGGGAAGGCTGGGGGAGTATGCAGGAATTGGGAGGCTTGGGAAACAGTTAGGAAGCAAGGGAAGCTGGAAGCCAGATCCACAGCTATGCTTACACTCCAAGAACAAGTGAGGACTTGCACTTAGCCACCTGTGAGCCGGCCACTGGGTGGACTACAGGTGAATTCCGAACTGTGTCTCTTTTCTAGTGTAATATCGTGTTCAACTGAGTTGAGGTGGTTCTGAGGGACTGTCTGCCTATGTCCTTGTTTCTAGTGGTTGTGTTTATTTCTGGAGTGGGATTTGCCTCCCGTCAAGACTGAGACCATACTAGTTTCTGCACACCTAAGTGGGACCAGCCAACTACAAATACAAACAAAAGAATCCTTATGAGTACACATCTGCAGCGTCTTTTCTCTGCTGCCTGTGCTGTCTTCATACCCTAGGGCAGTCTAATGGTCTTTATTAATCTCCTCCTTACTTCTCCCTCCCCACACACCTCCCTAACTTACTGGGGTATAAAATGCCCCTGGTTGGGAACTGTTTTTCTTCCTCATTATCTAATGACAGTGAAAGGGAAATAAATGGTCATCTGTCATGCAAATGAGTGACAAAAATGCCTCTCATGTATTCTGAGAAATTTAATAACATTCTTTTCAAATTTTAAAAAAAGTATATAGGAAGTATAATTCCTCTTTAGTTTTATAAATTTTTTTTTAATCAAAAGATTCTTATTTTCTGAATTCATGTTACATTTGTTTCCAAGTAAACTTTAAAATTTTACTCTTACGATTCATAACTTTCCAGGGAGAGGGTTGTGCATTTTTTTAAGATATCTTTTGCATTTAAAAATATCTCCCCCCCTTAATGAAATATTACCAAGACAAGCTTATATTTTACAACATAGAGCTTTCTTTAGTTGGTTTGGGTCTTCGTGACAACTAAGTGAGAGAATAACATTATTTTTCTAATTCGTAATATATAAAAAGCTTTACCTTCATTACTTAAAGGTAAAGCTTTAATTTAAATATACAATACTAGTAAATTTTTACAAAATTTCCCAAGATGACAACTTCCCAGATTTAGTTCTTTTAATTAAAAAATATTTAAAGTGAGAAATAATTAAGAAAAAAATTGCTTTGACTTCCAGCACAGTAGTTAAAAGGGCAGCTGAAGCTTAGAAGCTTAGGATGCAGTTTTCTTTGTAGAGCCAGCATCATCTTTTTCCCCACTTCATGTAAAATTCACTTATTTATCACTAGCGGCCTCTAGTGTATATTCAGTTTTTTTCCTGCTCGACTGTACATTAGTTGGTTATTAGTAACTGGAGAGCTGTTCCATGTGTTAGGAACAAGAAAAACAACTACAGTTTGTATCATCTTGGCATTTTATCAGTCAGTAAAAAGAACATTTTTGCATAATAGTGTGGTCTTATGATTCCTATTAGCAGTAATAGGGCTTTCCCAGCGACTTTCCTCCATGTGGCAGTTGCTCGCCAAAGCTTAATTCTGATGTGGGAGGAAGAGAGTTAGTGATCATGCATTACACTGATGCCCTCTAATGCTTTTAATGGGATGTAATCAAATTAGGATACAGGAGGCAAGGATTATCAAAGTGAGATTTTAGCCAAATTGTGTGACAAAAATCTGAACTGAACTTATTTATTTTAATTGAGCCTATTTGTTCAATTTTAAATAAAACCATATTCAAGTAATTTTCGATGCAGTCATAATTACAAAATATATAAAGATAAACACCTCAAATTTGTATCATTTAGTATTTACCTTTCTTTTGAACTTTATATGTTTTAAAAGACAAATTCTCTGCTATCACCTCTAACTTTTCCCCTACTTATCGATATAGGATTATTATAATGAATTTGGGGAATAGAGGAAGACATAAAGAAAAAATTAAAATAACCTAAAATCCCACTCCTATGGATAACTTCTGTTAATATTTTTACATATATAATTTTTTTCAAATTTACATTTTTGTATGTTTATTGCTCAGTGTATGTATGTGTGCACATGTAATGAAATACAGATTTTTATCTATAAGTTGCTTTACATCATGCCTATTTTTAACATTATATTATGAATATGTTACCAGGTCATTATGTATAAATTTTGTTACATTTTTATCTCTCAGCCATTCTCCATATATCAGAAAGGTACGTAGCTCATACCTTGTCTTTTTTGTTTTGTTTTGTTTTTCTTTTTTTTTTTTGAGACAGAGTCTCACTTTGTTGCCCAGACTGGAGTGCAGTGGCGCAATGTCGGCTCACTACAACCTCTGCCTCCTGGGTTCAAATGATTCTCCTGCCTCAGCCTCCCAAGTAGCTGGGACTACAGATGTGCGCCACCATGCCCAGCTAATTTTTGTATTTTTAGTAGAGACAGGGTTTTGCCAGGCTGGTTTCGAACTCCTGACCTTAGGTGATCCACCCACCTTGGCCTCCCAAAGTGCTGGGATTACAGGCGTAAGCCATTGTGCCTAGCCAACTTATAAGTTTTTTATAAGTAAAACTTTGGTAAATAAAACTTTGTTAAGTATTATAGAAACATTAAGTATTATTATAAGTGTATGAGTTTCTGACAGAGTAGTTTCACAGATGTTAAGATATGGGCCAGAAGTTATAAATTTTAAAAAATGTATTTAAGTCTAAGTTGACAACTTGCTTTCCAGAATATTTGTGCTTAAGTTAACCTTCATCAACAGTATAAGACAATTTACATTTCTCTCTGCTCTTGCCAGCTTTATTAACTTAAGTTGTATTGATATATTATGTAGGAAATCACATTCCATTATTATTTTAGCATATTTTAATTATGGAGTCATTCCGTATAACAGGCATTATTGTAGTCACCTGTGATGCAGCAGAGAACAAAATACTTGACTTCATTGACCTTCCATAGAGGAAATCAGCAAGATAAATAATTAAAATATAAAGTATGTTACTAGTGAGAAGGAGAATAGTAATGCAGGAGAAGGGATAGCATGCTTTGCAGTAGGTTGTTAGCAATTAAAGTGAGGGAGAGCCTCACCGAGCAAGTGACTTCTGAGTTAAGACCTGCAGGAGGTAGAGAAGCAAGCCATTTGCTCAGCCAAAGGAAGAACCTTCCAGGAAGCGAGGATGCTTGTGCAGAAGCCCTGAGACATGAGAATGATACCAGTTAGCTTTTGCTGTATCAAAAGCCACCCCCAAAATCAGTGGCTTTATTTTTTTTTATTTTTTATTTTTTTGTTGAGACAGAGTCTCGCTTTGTCGCCCAGACTGGAGTGCAGTGGCCGGATCTCAGCTCACTGCAAGCTCCGCCTCCCGGGTTCACGCCATTCTCCTGCCTCAGCCTCCCGAGTAGCTGGGACTACAGACGCCCGCCACCTCGCCCGGCTAGGTTTTTTTGTATTTTTTAGTAGAGACGGGGTTTCACCGTGTTAGCCAGGATGGTCTCGATCTCCTGACCTTGTGATCCGCCCGTCTCGGCCTCCCAAAGTGCTGGGATTACAGGCTTGAGCCACCGCGCCCGGCCAAATCAGTGGCTTTAAACAATGATTGATGGATTTACTCACAAGTCTAAGGTTCAGCTAGGCAGATCTTGTGGGCTCATTCATGTGCCAGTTACGTGGGTTGGTAAAGGAAAACTATTTCTGTACTCACAACACTTCTGCCACTAAATGTCTGGGTTTTATACATCAATTTGCCAGTGGTCATCAACTGGGTATACAACAGTTTAATTCAGTCTGACATTATTCAGAATAAGCACAGACCACCACCCTCCGACACACACAGGTAAAGGACTTAGTCTCACTAGATGGCCCCGCACTTTAAATGCCAGTTGCAACTCGTGGGTCCTCAGAACTCCCTCCTCGTGTTTGGTAATTTGCTGTAATGGCTCACAGAACTCAGGGAAATGCTTATGTTTACAATTTATTTAGAAAAGGATGTTATAAAGGATGAATGTGAACAGCCAGATGATGTGGTACACAGGGTGGGATCTGGAGAAGGCCTAGTGCAGGAGCTTCTGTCCCCCTTGGATTTGGGATACACTACCCTCCCGGCATGTGGATATGTTCCCCAACCTGAAAGCTCTCTGAACCACGTTGTTTAGGGTTTTTACATGGGGGTTCTGTTACATGGGCATGATTGATTACTTCATTGGCCATCGGTGATTAGCATAATCTGTAGCTCCACTGGGAGTGGTGGGTGTGAACATTCCACACTCTGATCATGCCGTTGTCTTTCTTGGAAATCAGCCTCCAACTTGAAACTCTCCTAGAGGCCCCCAGTCACCAGTCATCTCCTAGGATACCAAAAGACACCCATTACTGTGGAGATTCCAAGAGTCTTGGCAACTGTTTTATCAGAAACCAGAAGAGAAGACCAAATGTATATTTCCTCTTATATCATGATATCACAGTTGGGTAGGCAGTTTTGTTGATGATGTCAGCATGTAGAAAAGACTCAGGTGTTTAGAGGTGGGATGTCTGTAAGCTGTACCTGACTCCAGTCTCATCCTCCATCCATCAGGCATGCTCAGAATTACTCTCATGGCAACAGGGGAGGGTTCCAAGAGAGCAAAGGGACGGCTGCAGCTCCACTTGAGGCCTCCATTGCTAACTGCCGTGCTGTCACTTCCACTGCATTTTTTTAAGTGAAAGCAGGTTTCAAGGCTAATATGAATTCTCGAGGTGGGGAAACAGTGTGGAAAGTCACATTATAAAGGGGTATAGATTGGGAGGAGGAAATAATTATGGATAATTGTGCAAACGATCTACAAGTGGAGATAATGAGGGGAACTTACGAGGAAGGAGAGTGATCAGAAAGATAACAGGGTAGATCTTAAAGCGCCTTTGTAGATAATATTGATGATTTACTGTGAATGAGATGGGAAGTCATTGGAAGGTTTTGAGCAGAGGAATGCCATCAGCTGTTTTTTCAGGATCGTACCATGGAGGATGCAAAGAAAGAGCTAGACTGAGATTGTATTTTTGCCTATAAAACTGGCTGACAAATCAGTTACTAGGTGCAAGAAAGAAAAGTCAAGGATGACTCCAAGAAAAGTCAAGGATTTTGAACTAACAACTAGAAAAGAATGATTTTTCCTTAGATGAGATTGAGGAGGTTGTAAGAGTAGTGGTTTCAGTAGGGGAAAGGGCAGAGATTCAGTGATTTGAGTTTGAGTTATTTATCCATCTCATGTTGAGTATGTTGTTGGATACAGAGTCATCAGTATGTAGAGAGCCATATAAGGCCATGAGACATGAGACAGTGAGATAACCTAATGACTGCACACAGAAGAGAAAATAAGTACAGATACTGAGCTGTGGAACACTCCAGTGTTAAAAATTCTGAGGGACAAAGCAGGAGTAACCCGTGAGTTGGGGGAAAACCAGGAAACTATAGTCACGGTCCTTAAATGATGAAAGAAAATCAAGGAATACAGTGATCATTTGTGTTATGTACTTCTGATGGGTAAAGTAACAGGTTAATTGACCATTAGATTTAGCAATATGGAAGTCTTTGACATTGGAAAATATGTATATATGTGTGTGTGTGTGCATTTGTGTGTGATTAGAGATTAATAAGGTATTTAAATTCCTTCCTTTTTGTGTCATGTCTTTTTTCTATTTTATTTTTCCTATATGATTTTATTTTCATTTAATAAGCCATTGGGATCAACTCTGTTTGAACAAGGATACTCACCCTTTGTCTTTTGTATTTCTTTTAAATGTTTTTCCTGATACTCTTTTTAATTTTAATAATAGTCATCTCATGATTTTATGATTTCTGGGTGGCCTATACAAAAGCCACTGTCATCTGGCTGCATTCTTTTGGATTCCTACAATGCAGAGATCAACATTAAATACCGTAGAGAACCACCCATGCTCTCGTCTCTGTCTTTTAAGACAGTGACTCATACATCTATATAATGGATAACTGCAGCAAGATAAAAACAGAAACTATCCAAGGTAGAAAATACAGTACTTACTTCACCAAGAAAGTGTATGCCTTAAGACATTCTTTTTTTGTGTGTTCGTGTCATTTTCTTAAGAAAGGTTTTGGTTCCTGCTGTGAGGGAAGCTGTATTGGAAAGGCAGAATCAAGATGAAAAACACTCCCCTAGCAGAAACTGTAGCTAGGCAGCTTATTACTCTTTGCTTTGGAAAACTTGGGAGGAGCAGACAACCTATTAGTGACCCTAATGGCATTTATCACTAGTTGTATTTACTGAATTCTGTGGATTATGTCTCAGCTGAATCACAGAGAAAAGCATAAAGCAAACAAATTACACAAAGTAATTCACTACCCGTGAGCTAGCTTTTTATATTTGTTAAGGTGAAGAGTTGGCATTAACCTATAAATATACTTTAGGACTCTTTCATGTTTGTAAATCAGAAAAGATGAAACCTTCCACTGTGGACTACATGGGGGTTACCATGATTCTTCTAAATATATATATATCGCATTTTCTGGCACTACCTTACCCCACTGCCGCTACCACGTCCTTCTAGGAAAATAACTCCGTAGGTTACTTTCTGTTCAAATAACCTTTCATTCTTCTCACCCCTTCTGGCCTCTTTTGGAAAACAAATAATTACAACAAATGACTGAAGGGGAAGTGACCTGATGTTCAGAGCCAGAGGAAATATTTACTTGTACAACTTTTACTGAATACATTAATATTATACAAAGCCCTGTTTTGGGGCTAAGAGATCCTGCAGAGTCACTCACTCTTTAAAAACTGTAGCATGGCTAGCCACACGTAAGTACAAGTGATTGAGAAGTCAGCTATATCTTAGTCTGATTGGGCTGTTATTATTTTTTTCTTCAACTTTTATTTTAAGTTCAGGGATACATGTGCAGGATGTGCAGGTTTGTTATATAGGTAAACGTGTGCCATGGCGGTTTGCTGCACAGATCATCCCATCACCTAGGTATTAAGCCCAGCATCCATTAGCTATTCTTCCTGATGCTCTCCCTCCCCTACCCGCAACAACAGGCTCCAGTGTGTGTTGTTCCCCACCATGTGTCCATGTGTTCTCATCACTCAGCCCCCACTTAGAAGTGAGAGCATGCGGTGTTTGATTTTCTGTTCCTGCGTTAGTTTGCTGAGGATAATGGTTTCCAACCCCATCCATGTCCCTGCAAAGGACATGAGGACATGATCTTGTTCCTTTTTATGGCTGCACAGTTTTCCATGGTGTACATGTACCACATTTTCTTTATCCAGTCTATCATTGATGGTCATTTCAGTTGATTCCATGTCTTTGCTATTGTGAATAGTGCTGCAGTGAACATACGTGTGCATGTATCTTTATAATAGAACCATTTGTATTTCTTTGGATATATACCTAATAATGAGATTGCTAAATCAAATGGTATTTCTGCCTCTAGGTCTTTGAGGTATCGCCACACTGTCTTCCACAATGGTTGAACTAATTTACGCACCCACCAACAGTGCATTCCTTTTTCTCCTCGACCTCATGAGCATCTGTCGTTTTTTGACTTTTTAATAATATCCATTCTGACTGGCATGAGATGGTATCTCATTGTGGTTTTGATTTGCATTTCTCTAATGACCGGTGATGTTAAGCTCTTTTTCATGTGTTTGTTGGCCATATGTATGTCTTGTTTTGAGAAGTGTCTGTTGATGTACTTTGCCCACTTCTTAATGGGGTGGTTGTTTTTTTTCTTGTAAATTTGTTTAAGTTCTTTGTAGACTCTGGATATAAGACCTTTGTCAGATGAATCGACTGCAGAAATTCTGTCCTATTCTGTAGGTTGTCTGTTCACTCTTATGAGCAATTGTGAATGGGAGCTTATTGATGATTTGCTTGTCTGCTTGCCTGTTATTGATTTATAGGAATGCTAGCAATTTTTGCCTGAGACTTTGCTAAAGTTGCTTATCAGCTTAAGAAGCTTTTGGGCTGAGACAGTGGGGTTTTTTAGCTATTACAACCCCTGCTGTTTTCTGTTTTTCACTTACGTGGTGAATTTTCCTTCATCCCTTTATTTTGAGCCTATGTGCGTCTTTGCCTATGAGATGGGTCTCTTGAAGATAGCATACCAGTGTTTCTTGGCTCTTTATCCAGCTTCCCATTCTGTATCTTTTAATTGGGGCATTCAGCCCACTTACATTGCTGAAAACTCAGAAAGCCAGAGTGCCTCGTTTCTTCCAAATGACTGCAACACCCCTCTAGTGAGGGCACAGACCTGAGCTGAGGCTGAGATGGCTGAGGTGACAGAAGTAGGCTTCAGAAGGTGGGCAATAGTGAACTTCGCTGAGCTAAAGGAGCATGTTGTAACCCAGTATAAAGAAGCTAAGAGTTATGATAAAAACAATGCAGTAGCTGATAGCCGGAATAACCAGTTTAGAGAGAAACATAACCAACCCGATGGGGCTGAAAAACGCAACATGAGAAATTCACAATGTAATCACAAGTATCAATAGTGGAATACACCAAGCAGAGGAAAGAATTTCAGAACTTGAAGACTGTCTTACTGAAATAAGATAGGCAGACAAGAATAGAGATAAAAGAATGAAAGGAATGAATGAAACCTCTGAGAAATTTGGGATTAAGTAAAGAGACTGAACCTATGACTGAGGTACCCGAAAGAGATGGGGAGAATGGAGCCAAGTTGGAAAACACACTTCCGGATATCATCCAGGAGAGCTTCCCAAACTAGCAACATAGGCCAACATTCAAATTCTTGAAATGCAGAGAACCCCAGTAAGGTACTCCATGGGAGGATCAACCACAAGACGCATAATCAGCAGATTCTCCACCATGGAAATGAAAGAGAAGGCCGGGCGTGGTGGCTCAAGCCTGTAATCCCAGCACTTTGGGAGGCCGAGACGGGCGGATCACGAGTTCAGGAGATTGAAATCATCCTGGCTAACACGGTGAAACCCCGTCTCTACTAAAAAATAGGAAAAACTAGCCGGGCGAGGTGGCGGGTGCTTGTAGTCCCAGCTACTCGGGAGGCTGAGGCAGGAGAATGGCGGGAACCCGGGAGGCGGAGCTTGCAGTGAGCCGAGATCGCGCCACTGCACTCCAGGCTGGGTGATAGAGCGAGACTCCGTCTCAAAAAAAAAAAAAAAAAAAAAAAAAAAGAGAAAATGTTTAGGGCAGCCAGAAAGAAAGGCCATACCACCTACAAAGGGAAGCCCATCAGGCTAACAGCAGACCTTTCAGCAGAAACTCTACAAGCCAGAAGAGATTGGGGACCAATATTCAATATTCTTAAAGAAAATAATTTCCAACCCAGAATTTCATATCTGGCCAAACTAAGCTTCATAAGCGACAGAGAAATAAAATCCTTTTCAGATAGGCAAATGCTGAGGGAATTTGTCATCACCAGGCCTTGCAAGACCTCTTGAAGAAAGCACTAAACACGGTCCTTTTCAGGACCCTGAAATATTTGTAGTGGTATTACCAGCCACTACAAAAACACACTGAAGTACAGATCAGTGACACTATGAAGCAACCACATAAATGTGTCTGCAGAACAACCAGCTAGCATCACGATGACAGGATCAAATTCACACATGACAATACTGCCCTTAAGTGATTGGGCTGTTAAAACAAAATATTATAAACAGTGTGGTTCATAAGCAACAGAAGCTTATTTCTCACAGTTCTGGAGCCTGTAGTGTCCAAGATCATGGCACTAGCAGCTTCTGTGTCTGGTGAGGGACTGTTTTCTGGTTCATAAATGGTGTCTTCTCACTTTGTCCTCACATAGTGGAAGAGGCAGACAGCGTCAGGCCTCTTTTGTAAAGACACTAATCTCACCTAATCCTCTCCAAAGGCCTCACCTCTTGATACCATCACATTGAGAATTAGGTTTCCACATATGAATTTTGGCGGAGGGAGGCATCAATATTCAGACCATGGCAAGCTGTGAGCTAAGAAATGAAGTGGCCTTCACGGTCTTCCTTGCTCCTCCTTCATTTCATACCATTTCTTTTACAAACGCTTTTGTCTTCCTGCTTTTCTTTCCATTCCCTGAATGTGGGTATTATTTTTCTCTCTCACCCTCTTTCCATGGCTTCATTTATTTATTTGGACTTTTCTTGTCGTATCAATTACTAGGAAGCCTTTCCTTCCTTTTCTCCTACTAGCTTGCTCCCCCAAGCCTTGCACTGTTGTGTGCCACTGTAGCACTGTAGCATTACTTATAGTGTCAGTTCCATGATGGTCTGGCTTGTCTATCCCTACTCTTAGACTTCAAACCTATTGGGACTGTGACAACTATTGTATCGGTAGTCTAGTGTATATAAAACACATATTTAATAAATATTTGATGAATTTGATTAAGTATCCTATATATGGAGGATTCACCAGTGTGTAGTTTTGGCTCTGGCCTCTCCTGAGCCCTCCTTCTGCATTTGCAACTTTCAGCTGAACTTGGACCCTGAAATATTCTATAATCTCAAACTCTGTCTAAAATATTGTTCTTATTCTTGTTATTTATAAGACTCACATACAGTTTTTTTATTTTAAAATTAAGATAGTATACTGTTTACACAAGAGAATGTTGAGAAATATGATTAGAAAGGTTGAGTGAATCAGCTTATAGAATGCCTTAGTGACTTGCCTATCTTTATAGGAATAGATGGTGGTGACTTGTTAGAAGAGTTTTATATTAAATCATTCTGCTTGCTGTGTGTTTAGATGGGCAGCAGTAAGCCTTAATTAAGTAAATAGCAACCCACTTTTCTTTTTCTCAGGATCTTTCAGGAATGATGAAAGAGAATAAAATGACTATAGTCTGTGTGCTTAAGTGTAATTATAAATTTTGCTTTTTGGAATCACATCATATAACACATGTGATTTAGTACAGAAACTATCTTCACAGAAACTCCTGTTTAGTTCTTGCCGTATTAATCACCTCAGAGAAAATTTGCTAGGTTATATGTAGTACATAAAAATTAATGTATTGTTTATTGTATCTCATATGTAGTACCTAATTCAATTGTATACAATTGTGTGTGCACAGTTTTTGCTCTCTGTGCATGTATTGTTTATATGCTATAATTTTTATTTCCTTTGTCCTATTTTCTTAGTAATTTCATCTTTCTTTTTCTAGAGAAAAGGAGACAATACATTTTGGGCAAAGAATTGATAGTAAATTTTAAAACTGCTTTTCATCGAAAACCTTTTTACCTTAGGTTTGCTATTGACTTTATCTTTTTCTTCCTTAGATCTCATCCTTCCTTTTCTCCAACTAGACAAGTCATTAATTAAAAATGTAAGCTGGTTCTCTAGACTGGAAATAATCTCATTTGCAGAAGCTGCTGGTCACTTTATATAGAGTTTTCTGAACCTTGAAATCCTAGCAAAACCATGAAAGCAGACCCAATATTTTCTTTCCTATAGGGAAAACCTGTCATCATGAGTCATGAAAGTTACTGACAACACATTCTGCCACCTAAATGTATAATACTAAACTGCTAGCGTTGGAGATACAATGAAATAATGTTGGATAAAGCATACTAAGCCTAGTATAATAGTGTCTTAGCAAATGTTACACTGAATATTAAATTTTTAAATTAAATATGTGATTATGAAATTACTGTTATATATTAAGAATAATCTTTATGTAACATTTTAGGTGCTGATTAAAATTTGAAATTATAATGTAAGGCAATGATGAAGTGACTTTTTAAAATGTATCTTTTTCAAAATTTATGTGTGCCTGAACTATAAAATATTTCAAAATTAGCTGTATATTCGTTAAATATAATATGAATAAATACTAAATATAAGATCTAACTAAATATATAATCTAGTGGGACAACTTAAACTAGTGTAAATAAGTAAGATACAATATGAGTAGGAAAATTAAAATTTTTAACTTGCTTTAATATAATTGGTTTCAATTAATATCAGTATTATTGTGTAGAGTAGATCTTTAGCATTGTTGATAGTTTTTTAGAAACTGATTTTAAGCAAAATGACATAAGAGAAAACCCATTTTACCCTAGGCTAATTTATATCAGCAAGAGTTAAGTTCTTACGGCATATTTCTGGTCACAAAAGCATCACCAAACTTCTGAATAAAGACCAAACAGTTCTAATATTTAACACTGAAATAAATATGAGCTATATGTACATTTAAGAAAAATCAATAAAAATCACTTCTCAGCCTTTTAGCTAAGATCAAGTGAAGAAAGATCAATAAAAACAAGTAAGATAATTATTTACCAGCTCATTTCAGTTCAGGGTAATGGGCAGTTGGAGCTTCTCTGGGCAGCTCAGGGGACAAAGAACTGACCCAGGACAGGACACATTCTGCTCTGAGGCACACTTACACACACACACACTCTCTCTCTCTCTCTTTCTCTCTCTCTCACTCACATAGTGGGACTGTGTAGACAGCCAGTTCACCGAAAGTGCACATCTTGGGATGTAGGTAGAAACCAGAGTACTTAAGAGAAAACCCACATAGACGTGGTGAGATCATGCAGACCCTATACATACGATGGCCCTAGCCAGGTTTTTCCCTCATCAACCTTATAAGGAAATGACCTTGAATGAAAGGACGTTATTCAAGGATCTTGATACAGTTTGGCTCCGTGTCATCACCCGAATCTCACCTCGAATTGTAATCTCCATAATCCCCATGTGTCAAGGGTGGGACCAGGTGGAGGTAATTGGACCATGGGGACAGTTCCCCCTTGCTGTTCTCGTGTTAGTGGGTGAGACTCACGGGATCTGATGGTTTTATAAGCATCTGGTATTTCCCCTGCTTGTTCTCACTCCGTCCTGCCACCCTGTGAAGAAGGTGCCTGTTTCTCCTTTGCCTTCTGCCATGATTGTAAGTTTCCTGAGGACTCTCCAGCAATATGGAACTGTGAATCAATTACACCTCTTTCCTTTATAAATTACCCAGTCTCGGATGTTTCTTCATAGCAGTGTGAGAATGGACTAACACATTTATATAAATGGAGCTTTTAAAGCCTCAGCTAATTCTGATAGAAGTCATAGTCCATTCTAGAGAGTACTAATTACAGTTGATTAAAGAAGGGAGAAAAGACAGAAAGGTATGTGTTAGAGAACATACTTTTTATGATTTCATCCCTCTTAAATCGATTGAATCTTGTTTTATGGCCTAAAACAGGGGTTGGAAAACTACTCTAAACAGAGGTTTCCTGGAGCACAGCCATTCCCATTGTCTTCTTATTTTCTACAGCTGCTATCATGCTGCCATGGCAGAGATAAGCAGTTGTGACAGAGACCTTATAGCCTGTAATGCCCAAAATATTGACTGTCTCGCTCTTTAAGAAAAAAAATTGTAAGGCCAGGCGCCGTGGCTCATGCCTGTAATTCCAGCACTTTGGGAGGCTGAGGCGGGCGGATCACCTGAGGTCGGGAGTTGGACACCAACTTGACCAACATGGAGAAACCTCATCTCTACTAAAAATACAAAATTAGCCGGGCATGGTGGCACATGCCTGTAATTCCATCTACTCGGAAGGCTGAGGCAGGAGAATTGCTTGAACCTGGGAGGCAGAGGTTGCGGTGAGCCGAGAATGCGCCATTGCACTCCAGCCTGGGCAACAAGAGTGAAATTCCGTTTCAAAGAAAGTTAAAAAAATGTTGCTCCTTGGCCTAGAATGGTGTCTAATTTGAAGAATGTTTCCTCTGCAACTTAAAAAGAATGTGTATATCTGTTGGTGGTGGCTAGAGTATTCTAGAAATACCAGTTAGGTGAAGCTGTCTGATAACGTTTTTCTTACTACTTTTTAACAGCTGTATTCGGATATAGCCATATTCTAAATAATTTACCCATTTAAAGTCCACAGTCCAGAGGTTTTTGATGTTCATAGATAACTGCAACCATCTCCATTTTCGGTGGTGGCAAGAATACGGAGCAACAGGAACTCTGTTTCATTGCTGTCAAGTTTGAACGTTTTTACCATCTCAGAAAGAAACCTGTACCCTTCAACTATCATTCTCCTCCTTTCCCCCAGCCCTAACAACCACTGAGCTACTTTTTGTCCCTTTAGGTTTTCCTCTTTGGTATTTGCAAATGAAAGGAATCATATGTTATGTGGACTTCTGTGTCTGGCTTCTTTAACTTGGCTTGTTTTCAAGGTTCATCCAAATTGTAGTGTAGAAGGTTTTGTATGCACATGTGTTTTCATTTCTCTCTGTATCTAGTATATACCTAGGAATAAAATTGCTGTATGTTTTTATTATAACTCTGTGTTTAATCATTTATTGCCAGATTGTTTTCTCCTCTATTCAGATCCATTGCCCATTCTGTTAAGGCTATTTTTTTTTATGGAGATGGAGTCTTGCTCTGTCGCCCAGGCTGGAGTGCAGTGGCACCATCTCGGCTCACTGCAAGCTCCACCTCCCAGGTTCACGCCATTCTCCTGCCTCAGCCTCCCGAGTAACTGGGACTACAGGCGCCTGCCACATCGCCTGGCTAGTGTTTTGTATTTTTTAGTAGAGACGGGGAAGGCTATTTTTTAAGAGCAGTTTTTAGGTTCACAGGAAAATTGAGAGAAGGATACAAAGACAGCCAAGATAGCACATGTCCCCACACATTCCTAGTTTCCCCATTATCAACAACCCCCCACCAGAGTGATATAATTTTTTTTTTTACAATTGAGGAACCAACATTGACACATTATTGTCACCCAAAGTCTGTAGTTTACGTTAGGGTTCACAGTTGGTGTTTTACATTGCATAGATTTGGACAAATATATGACATGTATCCACCATTATAGAATCATACGGTAATCACTTCCCAGAGCTGTCATTTTCCACTGTCTGAATTTCTACTTCTTTTGTGTGGTTTTCTAAGTGGCTGCAGTGAGAGGTTAATTCCCATTGCAGGGGTGGAAGTAGCAGTCTGTATGTTTTAATTTCCTACTAACCCATAAAATTTACCTTGCTTATGTTGATTGCTCAGTTATGGAATTGAATATTCGATTTGTTTGTTTACTAACTAGAATGAAATACGCTGTCTAGAAGCCTCATGTGATTTTGTGATGGTGCCTCCCTTCTCTACTTCTCCATTCATTAAAACAAACCATGAACCTAGCTTCACGTGCGAGTGTGCCTGGGGGCCTGTCACTTGTGCTGTGGGGCAACTTTGAATTGCCCTCCTGCTGCGGCTTGATGACTGTGCCCCTCTGTTGGGCACGCAAGCAAAGCAGATTACAGACAAGGGCCAGGATTTTGGAAGAAGCGAAATTGCATCCTGTGCAGGAGGTGGAGCAGGATTACTTCTCTATGCTAGTCAAGGGCGTATGTTGTTCAATGAAGAAAGCAGGAGGAAGAGAAGGAGGAGAGAAGACCTTGTGAATCTGTGTAACACCAGTGCAGGTGGCTTCATATCACTCTGCCCTGGCTTTCCACCATAAAATTCGGATGATAAAAATCAGCCTGATAGGAGTGTTATGGAAATTAGCTAAAATTATATGAATTAATAAACATAAAATGTATGAATAAAATACAGAGACTGGCATAGAACAAATATTCAAAACAATATGTTTCCTAGAAGGTTTTCTCTAGGGTAAGAGCCCTCAAGTCTTCCTCTTTTTGGCAGCTTCTTCTGTGTTTCCCTCTTTGTCTCAATCAAGAGATCTTCTGCAAAATTATATGATCCATCCTCATTCTGTTCCCCAATCATTATTGTAACTGTGTGATACGGAGATTCTATCTATATTTCATTTGTTAACGTTTTTGTTACTGTTTTTTCCCTCTGGATGTCGTTAGCATATAAAGACATCCTTAAATAATTATTTTGGGAAACAGTGTTATTTTCTGCCTGGTGATGAATCTTGGGCTAGACAGTTTGAGACGATGCAATCAATTATTCTAAGAGATAAAACACTGTCTTCTTTGGGTAACTTAACTAAAGTCATTTATAACAACCTCAGTGGCTGCTAAGTATATTTAATGTGCTTAGAGTCTAAGTGTTTTCAGTTAATTTTTCATTTTCCTTCGCATTTTTATTTGCTTTCACAAGTGGCATTATTAATTTTCTTTTAGGTTATTAAATTAAGGTATGCTTTATAAAATTTTTCAAAGAAAAACTAATCCCATCCCCTGAGATAATCAGTGGGAATAGCTTGAATCATTCACTTCCATGACTTCCTTTGTGTTTATTCAAAAATGCACAAATATATTTAGGCTTTTTTAACTTAGTAACATGTGATGGGCATTCCCTCTAGAGCAGTAGACAGTGGTTAGCTCGTCTAAAAGCTGCCTGCTTTCCCTAACAGGTTACATAATGTTTTATTCAACCTTCCCTATATTGTTGGACATTCAGTTTTTTTCTCTCCTTGTTATATCGCTTGCTTTATTGTGCAGATATCCTAGGTACTGTGAAAACAAAACAAAAACAAACAAACAAAAAAGCCAGGATGGATTCCTCAAGTGGGATTGCCTGTTTGTAGGCAGTATCCTAGTCACGACTTCACTAGTCTGTGTTTGTGCCTATTTTCACTATTTCAGCCTTGTCAATACCCACTTCACTTCTCTTAATTTTTGAGTTTTGGTGTAAAAGAAAGTACTCTATTTTTGCTTTAAAATTTATTTCCTTGATAATTATTTTAGATTTACCATGTTTTCATATACTTACTGCTGGTGTGAATAGGCTTTGGCCCTTTTTCTATTTGTGTCTTTTTCCTTTACCACTTTTGGGTGCTCTCGGTGTATTGGGGACAGCAGTTCTTACGGGTTATATATTTTGCATATGTAAAAGTTATAATTTGACCTTATCTTTTTATTAACATAGTGTTACATTTTTACATAATCTGTCAGCTTATTTATTGTTGTGTTTTCTGTCTTTCCTAAGAATGTTTTTTTACCCAAAGTTACACAAATATTTACATATCTTTTGGCACTATTATTATATTTAGAGACTTATTTATTGAAAACAGTTACGCTGATTGTATTTATAAACACAGTCAAAATGTGGTAACATTTTTATACATTATATTTTGTGTCACTCTTGTTCCCCCACCACCAAGTTTATATGATTTTACAGAGAGTATTAGCACAAATATTTAAATGATTCATTCCTTCTTTTTTCAGACCACCTACTACTATCTTTCTAGGTCTGTAGTCGTGCTCTTCGTCAACAATATTCCCAAACTTTCTTCTCCTAACATAGTCCGTCCTCAAAATCCTGTCCTCCTTTTTGGTACCACTAGCACAAATCCTTTTTCTCTTGTGCCTCAGGGAAACCTTTATAAACTTATAGGTTGACCAAATTACTAGTGATTAATAAAATCAGCAGGAAAGAGTGTATTTATGCAGAGAACGTTCTCTACCAAAAGCGTCATTGTGCTGTTTCGTAAATGCGTGTATGTGGGAGGCTGTATACTTAGCCATTAAATAACAGATTGAACTGCCTGGGTTTGAGTTCTGGCTCTACCTCTTATTATAATCTAGGGCAAACTACTTAACTTCACTTGCAGTAATTTTTATTTGAACTGAATAGCTCAAACTATGCTTACTGTGTGCCAGGCATTTTCCAAGTGCTTCACATATATTAACTCCTAATCCTCACAAGCACTCTAAATTATCCTCATTTTATACATGGAGACATGAGGTTCAGAAAGCTTAAATAATCTGCACAAGCTAGGGAGTGGGGGGAAGGGCAGTTGTAATCATAAGTGCCTAACAAATGTTTCTTTCTTCATTCTTCTTTTCTATTCCCCTCTAGCCCTTCCTTTCCTCTCCTGGCTTTCCTCTTTGTACCATTTTCCACCTCCTCCTATCTCTCCTTCCCCCATTTCACCCTTTCCCCTCTCTTCACCCTTCTTTCCTTTTCTCCTTGTTCCTCCTACTCCTTTTCTCTCCCTTTCAGCCCCCGCCTCATTTCCTCCTTCTTCCCTTCTTTCTCTTTCTCTACCTCGTCATCTTATTATATCATTTGCAGTGTCAGTGTCTTTCATCCTTTGGGGCGTACCAAGATCCATCAGAGACAGATCCTGCTGCAGAGGCCTTACCATCTGTTAGAAGCTAGAAGACATAGAACTTGCTTTAAATGAAATGGAAAATAAGAGATTTTAGTGCTATTCAAGTTTTAAGGGAGCAATAGTGTCTTTCCTGGAGGCAAAACAAAACAAAACAAAACAAAAACAAACAGCTTTATGGAGGGACAGTCTCCTTCAATGGTATCAGAAAAGGCCCTGTAAAGGCAGTAGTTATATTCTATCTACTCCACTGTATTTAGAATATTTCCTAAATTTATCAGCCTCCCTCTTGATTATTACGTGTGATGGATCTTAAGTTCACTAATTGATCTCAGTACTTTTTAGACTCTTATTTTGTAATGAATGAGTGACCAGTATGGTAAGAGTAAAAATGAAAATGTTAAAGGAGTCTGATTGGGCCATTTGTGAAGAGTTTGGAACACCTTTCAGTACTAACAAGTCAGTCCTCATAGATTGAGGATAGCAAAGAAAAGAGAGATCAGTGTGCCTAAGTCGACAGTAGGTAGAAACATGGTCAGTGGCTACACAAATCCATGTACCCCTAGTCAGTTGCTATGTGTAATCAGTCCCCAAAGAGTTCTGAAAATAATCTGCTTGTGTAAACTGTCATTTATATCATAACATAGCTCTTCTACATCTGTGAAGTGTCATCCTCAGTAAGTACCTCTTCAGAATGCCCAGGCACCATGGCAACAGGCACCTCAGGAAAAGTGAGATGGGCTTTTAATTGCAGCGTCAAAAAGTACATTTCAGCAAGTTTCAAAAACGAGTGCATTATATGACGAAAAGTTATAATTATTTTAGTTATCTCAGCATGAATGCCAGGTGTATTTTTGGCATGGGTCTTCTTAGAAATAAGCATCCTGATTCAATGTGAAAGCATACATGTTACATTGGAGAAAACTATATTAAAAGTTACCAGAAGTTAGGTATCTACTACCTGTATAAGTTTGTGTTCCTATTAATATTTTCCACTAAAATATAAGTGAATTTGCATGAATGCTTCCTTTCATTATTCACAGTGTAAGATATAGGGAGACCTCATTGTCTTTAGGATGGTTTGTCCCTAAGGGGATAGATGCTCAGTTGCCTGTGTGTATCAGCTTTTATTTTTTGTTTATATTTATTGACAAAATCAATATACTATTTGGAAACTGCCAAATTGGTTCTAGAGATCTGAGAGACTAAAATTTGGAGAGCAACATAAAGTCGGTCTTCCCAGGATATTGCTTGAACCAGACCCAGAGTCCTAATTTTAAATGGTTGCTTTACTTGGTGAAATAGATTGGACATTGGCTTTACAGATAAAATGCCCTTGACGTCTTGGATCTCAGTTCTTCAGAAAGGATAAAGAGGATATTAGAAGGGGAATTTCTTTTATTCCTTCCAGCCCTAATGTTCTGCGATTCATCTGAGTATTAATTTGCACGCAGTTATATGGTGATGGGTGGAAACATTTAAAGAAACTTTGAAAATGAATGAATTCATACGACAAGAAAAAATAAAGAGAAAAAACTTAATAGCCTATTTTTGGTCCTATCAGGGGTAAGGTATAAATTATTTACCTTAATAGGTATAAAATGAAATTGAAAGTAATAGATACGGTGTACAGGGAAGTTTCCAGGAAGAAAACTTACGGGAAGATGTTGAAACCAGATGTGATTTAAACACCTAAGTACTCACATTTACTTTCCAGTTCTACTTTTTTCTGAAATTAGCTGTAGTCTTTTGCATATAGTGTTCAGAGAATATTTGTGGAATGAATCGACTAATAAAAAAATTGTTGGGCCTAACTCGTCCGAGCTAAGGAGTTTATATGGTACAGATCTTTGTGGTAACACAAAGAAGAGGTGGCCCAACACAGATATCAGTTAGATTAGGTTTGACCTCAGAAATAATATTTTCAATTGAGTCAAGAACCTTACAAAAAGAAATGTGCTAAAGGACAAGGTTAGTATTTTTTTCCCCAAATTTTATCTGTATTAATTTTCTTCTGAACTCACACATCAGATTTTCTGAGAGAGATGTGTCATAACATTAGTCCCCTTTGCCTTAGTTTGTTACGCCTTGGCCCAAGCAGTGAAGGCCAGGTCCATTGTCCTCTGCTGGTAGTTGTACACCCATAGGTGATGGATAAGGCAATATATTTTTATTTTTTATTTTTCTTATTACTAAGTAGAATATACAGCTGTGTTTCTCCCCTCCTGAAAGGGTCTCCTTAGAAATTTTCTGGACCTGAATCCTAACCCCTTTGGTATATTAATAAAATGTCTCCAGGAGCCAGATAACACCCCCCATGTTTTATATATTATGACATAGAGTTTTCTCCAAGTTCTGTGGCTTCCCCTTTTTTGACATGTCATACCCAGAAATATAACACCCCAGTCTTCTTGAGCTAGGGACCTAGTTCATCAGATAACAGTTTGGCCCTCTTGAGAAGACCTAAGAAGTTTTCGTATTTTGAATCAAAGCAATTAACTAGATAAATGGTTACAGTTTTAATTCTCATGGCATGTGAAGGGTGGAATATTTTTACAGGAAGTGAAAGCAACCGTTCCCTTCTTTGTATCACATACATTTCTGAGGCTCAGCAGGCTAAGGGTTTCTGCACAGTACTGAGAAATCCAGGGATGTTTTATTTCTCTACAATTAGGTGTTTTAAGTGGGAAGAAACTCTACCAGGTCATGTAAATATTTTATGTAAAAATAGCAAATGATGGCTTATGTATAATAGATGGAGTGAGGTATGCTTTCTAAAATGACTTAAAAATATAGCAGGGAGAAAAGTAAAGGCAGTAGTAATATTATTAGAAACAACCACATCTGGGAATCTCTCTCTATATTTAATAACCTTGACTCTTGTAGTATTTCAGACTTAACTAAAAGATTCCTGTTTCTAGACATATGTCGATAGAATATTTGGAAAATGTCTTTGAACTGACTCTTGCTTGGCACAGAATTTCAAAGAATCCTCATGATCATTTGTTCTATTCCTATGTGTTGAAATTTCTGAACTTGGGTGAGGTGCAATAATGTAAAACCTTATATATATGTACAAGGTAATATGCAAAGATGAGTATTTCTGTCAGGATTTTTTAAACCAATTACCTTTAATTGTTATCTATTTGTTGAAAAAGATAAGTATTCTCTGACATTGTGACTCAGGTGATGAATTGGTTGGATACCTGTTGTTTGCCTCAGTCATTGAAACCAGGAGTATATGGTATAACATCCTATTCTCTCTAAAAATAGTTTCTGTGTTTTTGGTTTTGTTCTGAGTATATTACTTTTCTCTTTGGTCCTTATAATCACAGTTTGTTTTTTATTTTTTAAATTAGAAATGGAGTCTTGCTCTGTCACCCAGCCTGGAGTTATGCTGTGATGGATTACTATATCCTCGAACTCCTGGGCTCAGGTGATCCTCCCCGTGTAGCCTCCCAAGTAGCTGAGACTACAGGTGTGCACCATCATGCCCAACTCATTTGTTAATTGTTTTGTAGAGATAGGGTCTTGCCATGTTGCCCAGGCTGGTCTTGAACTCCTGGCCTCAAGCAGTCCTCCTGCTTCAACCTCTCAGTGTTGGGATCACAGTTGCAAGCCACGACACTTGGCCACAGTTTTAAAGTTTCAAAAATAAATAGAAATAACTAGTTGACTTACTTGACTTACTGTTTCTTTCAGCTTTTTGCCTGAATTCATCAATGGAGACTTTGATTCTATTAGGCCTGAGGTCAGAGAATACTACGCTACTAAGGTAAATTGTAAACACTTTTTTGTTCAAGATCTTTCTCATATGGTTGCTTTTTCTGTGTCGTTTCCAATTTTCATGGTGTATAGGAAGACATTGATAAACTCATCGGTTGGTTACCTTTTACAGTTTTTTTATTTTAGCAATTGTAATATACATTCAAAATGGAAACTTACACTTTTTCGCCACGGATTTGCCGCCAGAACACAGGTGTCATGAAGACTACCTCTAAAAGCCAAAATGAGAAAGGAAAAGACTTATGTCAGCATTATCATCATTGGACACGTAGATTCGGGCAAGTCCACCACTACTGGCCATCTGATCTACACATGCAGTGGCATCGACAGAAGAACCATTGAAAAATTTGAGAAGGAGGCTGCTGAGATGGGAAAGGGCTCCTTCAAGTATGCCTGGGTCTTGGATAAACTGAAAGCTGAGCGTGAACGTCGTATCACCATTGATATCTCCTTGTGGAAATTTGAGACCAGCAATACTACGTGACTATCATTGATGCCCCAGGATGCAGAGACTTCATCAAAAATACAATTACAGGGACATCTCAGACTGACCGTGCTGTCCTGATTGTTGCTGCTGGTGTTGGTGAATTTGAAGTTGGTATCTCCCAGAATGGGCAGACCCGAGAGCATGCCCTTCTGGCTTACACACTGGGGGTGACACAACTCATTGTTGGTATTGACAAAATGGATTGCACTGAGCCACCCCACAGCCAGAAGAGATACGAGGAAATCGTTAAGGAAGTCAGCACTTACATTAAGAAAACTGGCTACAACCTTGACACAGTAGGATTTGTGCCCAATTCTGGTTGGAATGGTGACAACATGCTGGAGCCAAGTGCTAACACGACTTGGTTCAGGGGATGGAAAGTCACCGGTAAGGATGGCAATGCCAGTGGAACCACACTGCTTGAGGCTGTGGATCACATCCTGCCACCACCTTGTCCAACTGACAAGCCCCTTCGCCTGCCCCTCCAGGATGTCTACAAAATTGATGGTATTAGTACTGTTCCTGTTGGCTGAGTTGGAGCCAACAGGTTGGAGACTGGCGTTCTCAAACCTGGTATGGTGGTCACCTTTGCTCCAGTCAACGTTAAAACTGAAGTAAAATCTGTCAAAATGCACCATGAAGCTTTGAGTGAAGCTCTTCTGGGGACAGCGTGGGCTTCAATGTCAAGAATATGTGTGTCAAGGATGTTCGTTGTGGAAACGTTGCTGGTGACAGCAAAAACGACCCACCAATGGAAGCAGCTAGCTTCATTACTCTGGTGATTATCCAGAACCATCCAGGCCAAATCAGTGCTGGCTATGCCCCTGTACTGGATTGCCACACGGCTCACATTGCATGCAAGTTTGCTGAGCTGAAGGAAAAGATTGGTCGCCATTCTGGTAAAAAGCTGGGAGATGGCCCTAAATTCTTGAAGTCTGGTGATGCTGCCATCGTTGATATGGTTCTTGGCAAGCCCATGTGTGTTGAGAGCTTCTCAGACTATCCACCTCTGGGTTGCTTTGCCGTTCGTGCTATGAGACAGACAGTTGCCGTGAGTGTCATCAAAGCAGTGGACAAGAAGGCTGCAGGAGCTGGCAAGGTCACCAAGTCTCCCCAGAAAGCTCAGAAGGCTAAATGAATATTATCCCTAATACCTCCCACCCAGCTTTTAATCAGTGGTGGAAGAACGGTCTCAGAACTGTTTGTTTCAACTGGCCATTTAAGTTTAGTAGTAAAAGACTGGTTAATGATAACAATGCATCATAAAACCTTCAGAAGGAAAGGAGAATGTTTTGTGGACCACGTTGGTTTTCTTTTTTGTGTGTGGCAGTTTTAAGTTACTAGTTTTTAATATCAGTACTTTTTAATGGAAACAACTTGACCAAAAATTTGTCACAGAATTTTGAGACCCATTAAAAAAATTTAATGAGGAAAAAAAATTGGAAACTTACAAAATGACAAGTTGGAACACACTCTTGGGGAAATTTTACTACCATTATGTAAAAATTAATTCTTTAAACATATATATTTAAAAAGAGCTTATAATTTATATATGCTCATTTAATAATACACAATTGTTGCCTATATTCTCATTATTATATGTTTCTCATGGATCATTTTAACTTCATTTAATGAATGTGTCTTATTTCATTTAACCAATTCCCAATTAATGTACATTTCAGGTGTGCATTTTTTGGTTTTGTAAACTCTGCTAAAATCATCTTTGTAAATGAATTTTTGTAAAAATGCATAATTGTGTACTCACTGGAATTTAGGACTAACATTTTTTCTTTAACATTTAGTTTTCTTGAAATTATTATTACTCTGTTTTGAATAAAACTATTCGCTACAACTTGAGATTGGTAATAACCTACATCTTTTGAAAAGGGGTTAATTTTCTCATTATGCAAATCTTTCAAAGATCCTTGCCACTTAAGAACATATAAATGATCTAATTGGGAATGATATAAGTCACATGGTAGTGTATTAAAGTAACCAGTAATTCAAGGTCTCAGTGGTTTTGGAAGACAGTGAAGAGTTTTTCAAATAAAAATTATAGCATTAGTAATTCTAGCCACAGCACCGTCATCTGTGTTTAATTCTAAACTGGCATTAGTAAAGTATGTATTTTTTAGGAAAGAAACATCAGGTATTGAAATCACAAAACTTTAAATTCTTCGTGAGGCTTGCGGGGAGATTAGATAATTCATAAAGAAGAGAAGGAGCCTGTCTCAGAAAGGAAGGAGGGAAGAGAAAAAGGTAGGAAAATGAAGAGAGGAAAAAGGAAACATGATTCTAGGTGGAAACACAAAGGTGCTTTGCTTATAAGGTATAGCGTGTGATGATATGGAAATTCTGGGGCTGGTGGTGAATGCAGGTCTCTGCACATCCCATCTGCCCACCAGCTGATCCGACTTTCCCTCAGCAAATGAAGACCGTTCCCAAGTCAGTGTTTGATATTCATGCTCAATTACTTTAACATTGGCATGTTCCTGTTCATTCCCCACAGTCTCCCTTCTCATTAACTCCATACCTCAACCTCGTTGGGATGGAAAAGTCACAGCCTTGCTTACAATGCAGAGTTTTACAAATGCATAGATATTAATCATATTTTCAGCAGCAGAAGAAAAGTGAGAGAGGCAGAGACAAGCATACTCAAAAAACAAGTTGAAGATCTGGTCAGGTGTGACTCCTCTCCCCCTTCTTTAATGCTGCTGGCTTGCTAAAATCAGAAGTGCCAGCCTGATCACACCTATCCAAGATAAGAAAATAGAGGAAGCCAGCCTTTTTATATCTTAGGCAGTAAAATGAGGGTCAAGGATAGAGGAAATTTTTGAGTTAATGCCCCTTGATGAATTTCTCTTATATTTCCTGCTTCACTTTATTTTAACCTTAAAAACTAAATTATATTTGTTGAGGTTTCGTTTTTAAAGTAAGATTTAGCTGAATCTTCTAATTGTTGAACTGCCTAGTTCTAGGTCGATACAGTATAATCCACTTTCTTCATGTATCAGTGTTGAACTCACTGCTTTGAACCTTTAGGCTAAGTTCCTAGAGGGCACCGATGATGTCTTTTATATAGTCAATGTGCCCTGTAGAGCACATGGTGAGTATTTGGCTGTAGTTTTAATAATGATGATAATTACAACAAGTTAATGCAACATTACACACAATTCATATAAGCCATTATCTCCAACTTAAACAGCCTTTACACCACTCTTTCACAATTGAAAGGCGGTTATCTTCATTTTCAAATACACCCCCTCCCCACCTGGTCTGGGTTTGCAATGAAGGTGAAACTGGGAATCTAGTAAAGTGAAGAAATTTAAAATACCAAAACTTTGTTAAAATCAGAAAGTGGATTGTGTAGCCAACATTTCTTCATACAAAGCGTTAAGCCTGGCAACTGGTGTACAGTCCTGAATTTATAAAGTCCTGGTTTTGAGGTAGCTTTAACATCTTGGTGCTTTCCCTTTTGCCTGTTTGTCTTAGCTCCTCTCTGCCTGGTTCACTACTATTAACTCAGAACGAGGAATATCTCTTACTGATTTTCCTCTTGATATTTTACTTTTCATTTTTCTGGGTCAGTCAGTGCTTCTTTGATTCAAAGCTAAAATCACCTACTTCAGTCTATCTATTATGCATATCCCCATGTTAATTTTCTGAGAACGTTAGAAGAAACTATGCTATCTTATCAGACTCCTGATATTCTTTCATTATTGTATTCTGTTGGGTCTTCAATGGATTTAGGAAAGGGAGTTTTAAACATGTTTCCTTAATATTTAGGGGGTTAAGGAACTACTTGCAGGATTTAGCTGATGCCTTAAAAAATTACAGAATAACAAGGGTTTGCCATTAATGTAGGTTTATAGGATAGGAGTTAAAATATGTAAATGTAATAAAAATATGAAATACCGTCAACCCTTGGTATCCAGTGATTCATCCAACAGTGTATGGGGAACCTTGGGATATGCAGGGCCTATTAAGGGACTTAAGCATCCTCAGACTTTGATGTTCTCTAGGGTCCTGGAGCCAATCCCCTGTGGATATGAAGGGCCTACTGTAATTTAAAATAGAAGAAATTAAACAACATTCTTTATCCCAATTTTTTGATGAGGGAACTGAGGCCCAGAAAGCTAAGCAACTTCAGCAAAATGGTAGAGCTAGTGAGAGACAGCTTTAGGATTAATGCCCATGTTTTCTATAAAGAGAATGTTATTAGAACTGGGACTGGGTCACTGCTACTGCTTCTCAACAGGTAACGCCTTTGGCCTATTGGGTAAGACAGCTGTTCCTTGCACTGGATATGTAGCACCCCTGGGAATGAAGGCCACTATCACTGTCAATGTGATAACAGTCAACGACATAATCAAATACTTTACATTATGTTTCCAGTATGTCCCTCTAAACCTTTGATTTTGAGGCAGCAAGGGTAAAGGTGTGATAGTTGGACCAGACCGTGAAAGATCAAAACCTTATAAACTGATAAATTATTAAATTACCTATTAATAAAAACCTATAAGATATTAGATTGAGCCAAGATAGAACACTGAAGAATCAGAGTGATTTGGTAATATGAAATTAGCAAGGGTATAGGCAGATTTTTGGTATGTTTTTCTTTGTGTTATCAATGAGCATTTTGCCATTCCAGAAAGTGTCATTATCAACACAAGGCCATGTTCTAGACGGTGTGATGAAAACAACCCTAGTCATAAGTCACGAATAGGACTCTAGGTCCAAGTTCTGATTTTATCTTCTTGTTAATCCTTCCAAGTCTTAGAAGAACATAGCATCAAGAATATTGCAAGAAGGTGCCCAAAGATTCATTGTAACTGTATTTATGAAGGCAAGCTTGATTAAGGAGAACATTGAACCCATGTATATATGGTGAATGAGGGTAGCAGAAAGGGTGAGTCGATGCTGAACCACAGATTTTCTGTTACAGAGATAATAAGATAATTCCAGGTCCCCTGGTAATTCTAGCACTATAAACTGGAGGAATGGAGAAAGAAATGTAGGCAGATTTTTGTCTCCTGTCTTTCATTGTATCTTTTTCCCTCTTGGGAAAGATAAGGGTTTTTAAAAGCAAATTGCATGAATTATTGAAGAATATATCTTATTAAAGCATTATTTTGTATAGTATTTTCGCATCGTCATTGAATACTTGCATGGCCATACCCAAATTTTTGAAGAGTGCTCTCGATGGGCAGGGGTAGTGTATCTAATCTTTAAAAACCAGTGCTCCCTTTTATAAATAGAAAATGCTATGAATGTTAGATGCAGTAGCAGAAAATGTCTCATCATTTTACATTTCATCATAATGGCTATTACCTGTATAAATGTGCTTCAGTTACATTGTAAGGAATTGGGGATTTGGGTTTAAATATAACTTTCTCAGTCAAAATAATTGGAAATTGTCACCTGGTTGGCATTTGAATAGAATGTCTGATTTTTCATAAATGGGCTACTGACGATAAGCAGAAAGTGCTTATATTTTAATTCCAGTTTAAACCCATTGACTCTCAAATAGTGGGGAGGACGGGTTATTGGGTGGAGGGTACATTCAAGTGTGGATGTCAAATGATTATTACTTAATCTTGGCTGTTAGCAGTGTGCATTTTAGTGTTTAGGCTTTTATAAGTAGAAAAGTGATTGTTTTCTTGAACTAAGTGCAAATTACATTTGTGTTGTTAATTTACATATATGAAAATCTTACCACCACACATGAAACTAAATCACAGTGTTATATCCCCAACTTTCTCATGTGCTTCTAGTAATGATCTAATAATGGCATACAGGTAGAGTTCTCTGGAAATTCTAAAGCACTATTTTAATATAAGCTGGTAGTATTTTATTTTACTTCCTAAAATTGTTTGCTTAAGACCTTTTTAATATTTTATTATTTCTCAGTAACATTGCTTTTTAAAAATATTTTCAAACATTTCATCTTTGTAAGTGCATAATTTATGAATGTAGATGTGATTCATAATCAGAATTGCTTGGGATATCCTTTTGAATTTGATCAAGCCTCAGGTTTGATTCTATTTACATTTCACAGAATCTCCAGTTAAAAACATCTGCATTGATCCACCTAATCTCATGAATCTTATTATTTTCTACTCTTAACTACGTCTCTTTTTCAGTTCTTCTCAGCCACATGCCAACAACTTTTAGATGAAAAATTAATTAGAGAAAATGACAAACTGGACTGTTAGAAATTGTGAAGTTAGTAAGTTTGACTATTATGCCAAACAGAGGAAACTATACAAAATACATAAAGCTCAACTCCATTTCTTGATATATTTCCTTAAAAAATATAAACAAAATGAAACAAAGCCTGGAGTGTAATAAATTTTTAGGCTTAAGCATGAAGTCTAATTAACATATGCTAAGACATAAAGGCTTTGCTAAGGGAATTATAGACAGGCAGTTTCCCTTGACAACTGACAGGTTCTTCACTTTATATTCCTTAGACTGGCTGTCTAACCCTTATTAGCATCTCACCAAGGGAATGATGAGACTGCCAGGGGAATATTATGTGAAACTATCTCTTGAATATACCTTAATTCTTATGCTTACCTCAATCATAGTCCTTTCAAATTGACTTTATTGCCATTGATGTTTTTTGAAGCTTGTTTTGTTTGAATTTGTTTAACATACTGAAGGCTTTTAGAAAGGGCGAGACTTTGCCCTTTACATTGAAGAGCTCCCAGTGAGACACACAGGAGGACCTCCAGGGGCACCTGCCTGCCTCTCCTCATTCATCTGATGTTACACTCTATGTTCTCCAGGGCCTCTGTGACTCTCTCTTCCCTCCTTTGTCTGACTCGTGGGATTCTTCCTTCACCTAAACCAACCAACTATGACAGTCTAAAAAGTAATAACAGTCAGATATTTTTAGTGCTTAAAATATGCCAGATATTTTTATATGCCCTTTCATTTATGAATTCATCCCTTCACAATTCTCCACCTGGAGGTGGTGGTTAGTCCCTTGTTTATACTGTTTTGCAGAGTTTGAGATAAACAATTCTATCATTTTACTCCTTTTCCCTGTTAACATATGAAGTTCTGGAAGCCGAAGTCTGTGGTCATTTATCCTGGTATCCCCAGTCAATAGTAGGTTCAGATTGAAGTTTATATGAAGCAGATATCTGATCCTTCTTTTAGAACTAAAACAGAAAAGCACTGGTCCTGCTTTGCTTCATAGAAAGAAGATTTCTGTGATCTAATGATTTTGTGAAATTTGCCACATTCTGTATGCCCCTTTTGGAAACCCACTGTGCATGTATCATTTTAAGTAAGTCTGCCAAAAATCTAATTTTACCTTAATGTTTCTCAAATGTATTTCACCCCGGAACATTTACTCTTTACCCTACTAAAAATACAAAAAATTGGCCAGGCGTGGTGTCACACACCTGCGATCCCAGCTAATCAGGAGACTGAGGCACCAGAATTGCTTGGACCCTGGAGACAGAGGTTGCAGTGGGCCGAGATTATGTCACTGTACTTCAGCCTAGGAGACAGAGTGAGACTCTTTCTCAAAGAAAGAAAGTTTTCTGTCAGTGTAGAAACTATTTACCATTCAAGTTTCCTGATGTCAGCCAAAGGCCAATCTTGCAAGCAGGCCATTTTAAAGACAGCAGTCTCAGCCTGCTATGCTAAGTTTTCCCCGTACCCTCTTTCAGCCAGAAGTCTGGCTTTGGTTTTAGGAAGAAAGCCATCATTTGAAACCCTGTGCTGTTCTAAAAAGACGTTCGACTTACATTAACAGAAGGGATGGCTTTCTTATTTGAAACACTATAGCTTTTGTTTCTTGTTGAAAGAAAAGGTTATTTTACAACACATAGGACAATGAAGATTATGCTAGATTAGAATGTCTCTTTAAGTTTGGGAAAGAATGGAGAATTGCTACAAGGTTAAATTGCATTTCTTCTTTTCCTTTATACACCATCTAGATACCAGAAAAAGGATACTAGATTATATTAGGCAGTATACTTAGAGTTTTTATACTGTTACTTAGGTTTTTAAGAGTTGAATCCTGTGACATTCTTGCTGAAGAAATCATTCCTTGAAGGCTGTTACTTGATGATTTAAAAAACAACCTTTTTAGCTTGAAAAGTATAAATGTTTCTAGAAGCCTGGTAAATAAAAGGGACAATCTGCCACAGGACACTTTATACAATGAAGAAGAAAGTGGGAATTGGTTATTTCATGATTATATCTCTGCAGGGAAAAAGACGATGTTCATACCTGTATCCACAAACAGAGATCTTTTAGATTTCAGTTTACTTTATGGAACTATTCCCCTTCTTAGCAGATCTGAGAACAAGTTAGAGCTCATTTTAGATCTGTATCTTTGGTTATTTGGAGTATCTGTCATTTTGCTCTATGCCTGCTGTGCCCTTAATCTGGCAGGCAGTTTTTAATTACAGAGTTCCAGTCAATTCCATTTAATGAATGATTATGGACTCTTATTATTAAAACTTGAATATATTCAATTCTTCCAAGACTCTGGAAAATATCCCCCCCAAATATTTTTAAGTGTATATCTTGCATACTGATGAGAAGAAAGGCAATGTCAGCAATGAATAGGGGAAAATAAAGAAGCTAACATGTTAAAACCCAGTAAAACTTTTATCATTGCTTATTTGCTAAAGAAAATCCATATCAGTATGCCAATATGAAGGTATAGGAAATTATACTTCATGTTTTCAGAGGCAACTTTAAAGATGGTCTTTGATTTCTTCTTACCTCGTTTACCTTACTAAGATAATATAATGAGTTGAAGAAGAAGAAGGAAAAAGGGAGGGAGGGATAGATAAGCATTCATTGCCCATGTTCAGGAGGCCGCGAAAATCATGAAGATTTCTTAAGTCTGGATGTAGCATGGTTATGCGGGTCATCACATCTGCCTAACAGCTAACGGATGTTCAGGTATTTAAAACTAGAGAAAAACAACTAAATAAATGTTCCTGTAAATTATAAAGGCATTTTTCTGCTTAGTCGTGCCCAAATAACAAAAGTTTAATTAAGCAGGGTACTAAGCAAAGTACAAAGCATGATAGGTTCAGATCCCACACGGTGTTCCCATCAATTGCGTGACCTTGGGCAAGTTATTTAATATCTGGGAACTATAGTCTGCATATTTTAAAATGTGATAATACATTTGCCTTGTAAGGTTATTATGGGGATTCAGAAATGTAATTCATGTAAAGTGATTCATATCTCATATAATACTAAATGTACTCAAATGTTCTTATTAATGTTACTCATTTAGTGAGGGAGACAGTTGTCAATAGATCACATTCTTTAAGATTGGATACTTTAAAGGTTATCTTATTTATCAGAGAGTTAGGCTATGTTTTGTTGGAGAATTTTAGTTTATTGAAAATCTTAGAGTTTATTATCTATATATACATTGGATTTAATTATACTAGGTAAGGGTCTATATGCGAGTCACTGGAAATACATTTTCAAAAGTGATATGCATGATACCTAGGAGGAAATAGCACTTATAAGAATAAGTTCCTAACCTTATAAACTCAGTCCATAAAGTTACAGTAGATGTCTCAGAGCCCCATAAAATCTTGCCAGGATAATTTGCACAAGTGTTTTCTGTCCTGGGTAAATGGATGAGTACTAAATGATGACTTGACCTAAAATGAAAAAGCTAATAGCAAACTTAGGAATGTATTCACCAGACTTAACTCCTTGTCTCTTGTTTTACGAAGCCAAGTCTCTTTGGATATAATCCATGAAATAACAATTAATATGTTATTACAAATTTTTTCAAAAGATCTGTTTTCTTTCCCATTAAGGAATTTTAGAGGAGTCAGCATAGTATAACCTGATAGGTTTTATGTGTGTAAAATGTATAAACTCATTAACCTATATTAGTTAAATTATTGGCAGACAGTAAACTAAGTAATTGAGAATGACAGTCTAATGGCTTTTGCATTGGAATTTTGAAGTTAGGTGCATTATTGACACTCATTGCCTTGTAATAATTTCAGTTGTCAGTAAATTAAAAAATAGTTTTGCAAATATTGACACAAAGTTCTTTGGAGAATATTAATATTTTGCTCACTGTAGTAAACTTTGATGTGAGATGGTCTGCCTATAACATCTGCTGTTCCTAAAGATTCTTCCCAGGTTCTAAGGTGAGCATTTGATACGTATTCATCACTGTGCATCATCTCGCTTAATCTTAACAGCAATTCTGGTTTTTTTTGTTTTTTTTTTATTATTATACTTTAAGTTCTAGGGTACAGTTGTACAACGTGCAGTTTTGTTACATATGTATACTTGTGCCATGTTGGTGCGCTGCACCCATCAACTCATCAGCAGCCATCAACTTGTCATTTACATCAGGTATAACTCCCAGTGCCATCCCTCCCCCCTCCCCTCTCCTCATAATAGGCCCCCGTGTGTGATGTTCCCCTTCCCGAGTCCAGGTGATCTCATTGTTCAATTCCCACCTATGAGTGAGAACATGCGATGTTTGGTTTTCTGTTCTTGCGAGTGTTTGCTGAGAATGATGGTTTCCAGCTGCATCCATGTCCCTACAAAGGACACAAACTCATCCTTTTTGATGGCTGCATAGTATTCCATGGTGTATATGTGCCACATTTTCTTAATCCAGTCTGTCACTGATGGACATTGGGGTTGATTCCAAGTCTTTGCTATTGTGAATAGTGCCGCAATAAACATACATGTGCCTGTGTCTTTATAGCAGCATGATTTATAATCCTTTGGGTATATACCCAGTAATGGGATGGCTGGGTCATATGGTACTTCAAGTTCTAGATCCTTGAGGAATCGCCACACTATTTTCCATAATGGTTGAACTAGTTTACAATCCCACCAACAGTGTAAAAGTGTTCCTATTTCTCCACATCCTCTCCAGCACCTGTTGTTTCCTGACTTTTTAATGATCGCCATTCTAACTGGTGTGAGATGGTATCTCATTGTGGTTTTGATTTGCATTTCTCTGATGGCCAGTGATGATGAGCATTTTTTCATGTATCTGTTGGCTGTATGCATGTCTTCTTTTGAGAAATGTCTGTTCATATCCTTTGCCCACTTTTTGATGGGGTTGTTTGTTTTTTTCTTGTAAATTTGTTTGAGTTCTTTGTAGGTTCTGGATATCAGCCCATTGTCAGATGAGTAGATTGCAAAAATTTTCTCCCATTCTGTAGGTTGCCTGTTCACTCTGATGGTAGTTTCTTTTGCTGTGCAGAAGCTTTTTAGTTTAATTAGATCCCATTTATCAATTTTGGCTTTTGTTGCCATTGCTTTTGGTGTTTTAGTCATGAAGTTCTTGCCCATGCCTATGTCCTGAATGGTATTACCTAGGTTTTCTTCTAGGGTTTTTATGGTATTGGGTGTAACATTTAAGTCTCTAATCCATCTTGAATTAATTTTCGTATAAGGAATAAGGAAAGGATCCAGTTTCAGCTTTCTACTTATGGCTAGCCAATTTTCCCAGCACCATTTATTAAATAGGGAATCCTTTCCCCATTTCTTGTTTTTCTCAGGTTTGTCAAAGATCAGGTGGCTGTAGATGTTAACAGCAGATCTCTCAGCAGAAACTCTACCAGCCAGAGGAGAGTGGGGGCCAATATTCAACATTCTTAACGAAAAAAATTTTCAACCCAGAATTTCATATCCAGCCAAACTGAGTTTCATCAGTGAAGGAGAAATATAATCCTTTACAGGCAAGCAAATGCTTAGAGATTTTGTCACCACCAGGCTGGCCTACAAGAGATCCTGAAGGAAGCACTAAATATGGAAAGGAACAACAGGTACCAGCCATTGCAAAAACATGCCAAAATGTAAAGACCATCGAAGCTAGGAAGAAACTGCATCAACTAACGAGCAAAATAACCAGATAATATCACAATGACAGGATCAAGTTCACACATAACAATATTAACCTTAAATGTAAATGGACTAAATGCTCCAATTAAAAGACACAGACTGGCAATTTGGATAAAGAGTCAATACCCATCAGTTTGCTGTATTCAGGAGACCCATCTCACATGCAGAGACACACATAGGCTCAAAATAAAGGGATGGAGGAAGATCTACCAAGCAAATGGAGAACAAAAAAAAGCAGGGGTTGCAATCCTAGTCTCTGATAAAACAGACTTTAAACCATCAAAGATCAAAAGAGACAAAGAAGGCCATTACATAATGGTAAAGGGATCAATTCAACAGGAAGAGCTAACTATCCTAAATATATATGCACCCAATACAGGAGCACCCAGATTCATAAAGCAAGTCCTTAGAGACTTACAAAGAGACTTAGACTCCCATACAATAATAATGGGAGACTTCAACACCCCACTGTCAACATTAGACAGATCAACAAGACAGAAAGTTAACAAGGATGTCCAGGAATTGAACTCATCCCTGCACCAAGCGGACCTAATAGACATCTACAGAACTCTCCACCCCAAATCAACAGAATATACATTCTTCTCAGCACCACATCACACTTATTCCAAAACTGACCACATAATTGGAAGTAAAGCACTCCTCAGCAAATGTACAAGAACAGAAATTATAACAAACTGTCTCTCAGACCACAGTGCAATCAAACTAGAACTCAGGACTAAGAAACTCAGTCAAAACCGCTCAACTACATGGAAACTGAACAGCCTGCTCCTGAATGACTACTGGGTACATAACGAAATGAAGGCAGAAATAAAGATGTTCTTTGAAACCAATGAGAACAAAGATACAACATACCAGAATCTCTGGGACACATTTAAAGCAGTGTGTAGAGGGAAATTTATAGCACTAAATGCCCACAAGAGAAAGCTGGAAAGATCAAAAATTGACACTCTAACATCACAATTAAAAGAAATTAGAGAAGCAAGAGCAAATACATTCAAAAACTGGCAGAAGGCAAGAAATAACTAAGATCAGAGCAGAACTGAAGGAGATAGAGACACAAAAAACCCTCCAAAAAATCAATGAATCCAGGAGTTGGTTTTTTGACAAGATCAACAAAATTGATAGACCACTAGCAAGACTAATAAAGAAGAAAAGAGTGAAGAATCAAATAGATGCAATAAAAAATGATAAAAGGGATATCACCACCGACCCCACAGAAATACAAACTACCATCAGAGAATACTATAAACACCTCTATGCAAATAAACTAGAAAATCTAGAAGAAATGGATAATTTCCTGGACACTTACACTCTCCCAACACTAAACCAGGAAGAAGTTGAATCCCTGAATAGACCAATAGCAGGCTCTGAAGTTGAGGCAATAATTAATAGCCTACCAACCAAAAAAAGTCCAGGACCAGATGGATTCACAGCTGAATTCTACCAGAGGTACAAGGAGGAGCTGGTACCATTCCTTCTGAAACTATTCCAATTAGTAGAAAAAGAGGGAATCCTCCCTAACTCATTTTATGAGTCCAACATCATCCTGATACCAAAACCTGGCAGAGACACAACAAAAAAAGAGAATTTTAGACCAATATCCCTGATGAACATCGATGCAAAAATCCTCAATAAAATACTGGCAAACCGAATCCAGCAGCACATCAAAAAGCTTATCCACCATGATCAAGTGGGCTTCATCCCTGGGATGCAAGGCTGGTTCCACATATGCAAATCAATAAATGTAATCCAGCATATAAACAGAACCAAAGACAAAAACCACATGATTATCTCCATAGATATAGAAAAGGCCTTTGACAAAATTCAGCAGCCCTTTATGCTAAAAGCTCTCAATAAATTTGGTATTGATGGAATGTATCTCAAAATAATAAGGGCTATTTATGACAAACCCACAGCCAATATCATACTGAATGGGCAAAAACTGGAAGCATTCCCTTTGAAAACTGGCACAAGACAGGGATGCCCTCTCTCACCACTCCTATTCAACATAGTGTTGGAAGTTCTGGCTAGGGCAATCAGGCAAGAGAAGGAAATAAAGGGTATTCAGTTAGGAAAAGAAGAAGTCAAATTGTCCCTGTTTGTAGATGACATGATTGCATATTTAGAAAACCCCATCGTCTCAGCCCAAAATCTCCTTAAGCTGATAAGCAACTTCAGCAAAGTCTCAGGATACAAAATTAATGTGCAAAAATCACAAGCATTCTTATACACCAGTAACAAACAGAGAGCCAAATCAGGAATGAACTTCCATTCACAATTGCTTCAAAGAGAATAAAATACCTAGGAATCCAACTTACAAGGGATGTAAAGGACCTCTTCAAGGAGAACTACAAACCACTGCTCAGTGAAATAAAAGAGGATACAAACAAATGGAAGAACATACCATGCTCATGGATAGGAAGAATCAATATCGTGAAAATGGCCATACTGCCCAAGGTAATTTATGGATTCAATGCCATCCCCATCAAGCTACCAATGAGTTTCTTCACAGAATTGGAAAAAACTGCTTTAAAGTTCATATGGAACCAAAAAAGACCCCACATTGCCAAGACAATCCTAAGTCAAAAGAACAAAGCTGGAGGCATCGTGCTACCTGACTTCAAAGTATACTACAAGGCTACAGTAACCAAAACAGCATGGTACTGGTACCAAAACAGAGATATAGACCAATGGAACAGAACCGAGTCCTCAGAAATAATACCACACATCTATAGCCATCTGATCTTTGACAATTCTGATTTTTATATTACTTCTATTACAGATGGAGCTATGAAGTTCAGAGGGATTTTTTTTTCAATCTAAGCCTTTTTCTTCATATTAAATTTCTTACGATATACAGCATTTAGTGGTATATGGACAATATCTAATTGTAGGCCTAGAAGAAGGGTTGATTGGTAAACTATTAATACAACTCGCAGGCCAAATATGGCTTGATAGCTGTTTTTGTAGTTTTGGCAGGCTAAGAATGGTTTTTACATTTTTAAATAGTTGAAAAAAATCAAATGAAAATTTTACAACACATGAAAATTGTAAGCAAGTTAAATTTAGTTTTATTAGAACACAGCCATTTCCATTCATTCATTTATTAGAGTCTTTCATGCTACACAGGTAGAGTTGAGTAGTTTGGACAGAGACCCTATGGCCTGCAGAGTTGAAAAAATTACTATCTGGCCCTTTATAGGAAAAGTTTGCTGATCCCTTGCCTAAAGGGATAATTTATCTCATCTGCTATGCCTTTATAAATTACTTTATTCGTTATTGAGTGCTTACCACTTGCTACACACTATGTTGGGCTCTTGTCCTGGGAATAGTAAACAAAGGAGTACAGCGGGTAGCTGCAAGGAGCTTACAGCTTAAAGCTTATGTTTCAATTAATACTTTAATAGTCATAGGGTAGATTGATAATTCTGTATGATAAAATTATTTGGTTATTCTAATAAGATATGTTAATACTCATAAGGTAGACTTTAATATTCATATAGACCTAAGTAATTAATGTGCTAATAAAATATTAGGTTAATTCAATAGTAAAATTACTTAGTTAAAATAAATATTCACCATAAATCATACTGTTTTAACCCTCTTTCTTTTTAAAAAATGCATACATATACCACACTGAACATAAACCTATCCCTTAGATGATTTGTGATTTTATTATGATGAGGACCATATATTACAAGCATATATTTTATGTTTTCTATAGCTCTAGATGTTGGCAGTATGGGAAATTGAGCTGAACCCTGATCATTCCAGGGCATGTTCCAAAAACTGTTTATTTTTAATTTTTTGCTAAGTTCCTAATACTAGTTTTTTCCTTGTCATTTTTTTTTTAAATAAGTTAAAACTTATTCAAACATATTCTGAATTTTTTCTGTAGTACTTTATACTACTGCATTTGTTAACCTTGATGTGCATGTCTATTTCAATTTTCCTTACTGGATGTTAGTTTTGTTAACATTAATGTATTTTAAACTTTACTTAATTGCATATGAAATGCTAATTTTTGTTATTTTAAGAATCTTCATTAATTGTGTCCAAATAGAAAAGAGTTACTTAATTTCCTCAAAGCAGCATTAGTATATAGTGAGTAAAAAATAAGTATTTCTTCTCTGTGTGAGATTCATTTTCTGGTTTCTATATGTTTATATTTATGAGAAAAATACCATTATTTTTATGAGGAGAGAAATGGTTTTAATTGAACCACCATTTGTCTAGCCACTAAACGTGTATTGACTTATTGATATGTCCCCATACTATGCTAGTGACTGAGAGTGCAGACGTCCATTTCCCTGTATTCACGGAGTGTTGCGTTTACTCTTTGTGCCTGAAGATCCTGTTTTCCCCAAATAATAGACAAGATTTGCCAGACAAGAATTTTTGCTTGTGTGTGTGTGAGATTGAGTTGTACCACTTTAATTTGTTCCATGAGTATCCCTTTGTAAAATACTGCTTCTCTTTTAGTAAGTTTTTTGCCTCTTTCTGTTCTTCAGTCCCCTCAAACCTGATGGATGATCATGTGGACAATTAGGATTAAATTACCTTATTTGTAACTTTCTGCACCTTTAATATTTGCTTTCAAATTTTGTGTTTGGAGACCTTAGGGCATTCATCATTTTAATGTGAACTTGTGATATTTCCTTTATCACTGTGAATTATTTCAGTTTGTTCTTATTGAACTTGGTATTCAGCTTGTTATTATATCTTTTCAATTCAATTTTTAATATTTTTGTTATTACAGCCAAGTATAATGGAAGATATCTTTATAATGTATTGTTTATTAAAACTTTTTGGCAGGTCTCTAGTTTCATATTTAAGTCAAATGAAAGTTTAAGGAAAATTTACATGTGGAAGAAAATTTCTTTTTGTATAACCAGTTTGTTCCTAAATTCTGTCTTTTCCACTATGTATATATGTGTGTGCACATACACGTGTGTATTTATATAAAATTTGCAATTTTGGTCCCTATTTTACCTAATGTACAGTTATTTCTGGCTAATTTTCAATTATGTCTTAGGACCTTTTAGGTAATACCAAGGATAAAATACTTGCTAAGGTATTAATTCTCTGTGTTTTATGGTAAAATTATATATGTCATTATAAACTCTTATCTTGTGCTGAAATGGCCGAAGAAGGTAGAACACTATTTTAATGACAATACTTGATTAGCACAAATTCATTACCCAACCTGATAATGAGTCTGCTAATACCAGGCCAACATATCATGTCTTTAGGGACCACGGCTTTCCCAATCTGGAGATCTATACGCTTTTCAATGTTTACCTTCCTTTGGCCTTCCAATGTACATAGTCTTTAAATTTTTGCATGTTAAAAATTCCTAGATACTGACCTGGGCATGATAGGCAAGAACTTAAATATTTAATCCACCTAGTATTCATTTTCATGTCTAAATGCAGATAAAACCTTGAAATGGGCCGGGTGCGGTGGTTCACACCTATTAATTCCAGCACTTTGGGAGGCCAAGGTGGGCGGATCATGAGGTCAAGAGATCGAAACCATCCTGGCCAAAATGGTGAAACCCCGTCTCTACTAAAAATACAAAAATTAGCTGGGCATGGTGGCACACGCCTGTAGTCCCAGCTACTCAGCAAGCGAGGCAGGAGAATTGCTTGAACCCAGGAGGTGGAGGTTGCAGTGAGCCAAGATCATGCCATTGCACTCTAGCCTGGGTGAGAGAGCCAGACTCCGTCTCAAACTCAATCAATCAATCAATCATTGAAATGAAAAAAGAAGTCATTTGTTAGGTGTCTTCTATTTCAGCCATACCACATAAATGAATATTTTCTTCATCTGTGGGAAGGCTGGTGGTAAGAACTGCTTATATTGCAAGCAATGAAAACAAATAGCTTTAACCACACAAAATAAAACAAATATTTATTCATATAACCAAAAAGGATACAGGAGGATTCAGCTTCAGTGAGGCTTCATGGGCTACCAGAACAGCCCCCAGGTACTGGTTTCTTGTTTAACTCTTTGACCCGCACTACCAGCTTCATTCTCAGGTGCCGCATTGTGGATCTCTGGCTCTAGGCTGTCCTCTTGTGTTGTAGACTGGCTGCCATCTCAACTTGTCTTTCTACTGAAGAGGAGAAGTCTCTTGCAGGGTTGATGCACACACCCCAGCAATTCTTGCTCTCTCTTTGGCCCAAATTGTGGCGTGTACTCATCTCCAAACAATTTGCAGTGGATAAGGGGATAAATTATGTTGATCATCTTTACCAGTCCTGATACCTCCACAACTGAGTATCTAATTGTATACCTGAGAGAGGGTAAATAAATATTCAAAGAAAAGTCAGGTGCTAGTATCTAGTAAAGAGAAGGAATGCATGCTGGGGATGTAGTATCTTTTTTTTTTTACTATATAGGAGTCCCCTTTTTCCACAGGGGATATGTTCCAAGATCCCTAGTGGGTACCTGGAACCACAGATAGTACTGAACTCTGTATACACTGTTTTCCTATGCATACATACCTTTGATAAAGTTTAATTTGTAAATGAGTAAGAGATCAGCAGTAATAACTAGTAATACAATATAACATTGATAAGAATAGACTGAAAGAAAAGTTATGTAAATGTGATCATTCTCTCTCAGAATATCTGATTGTATTATCCTCACCTATTTTTGGACAGCTGTTGATTGTGGGTAACAGAAACCCCGGAACTCAAAACCATGGAAAAGGGGGGACTACTGTACTTGTTCTGGTGAAGTGTTCATCCTAAGAACTTAAAGAAAATGGAAGAAATACAAAGGACACTATCTTCGTATTACCATGACAATCTGTTGCAAGCTTCCATTTTAGCTGGGACTACATGTTTTGTCTGTATGTTTTTCGCATTGATGTCAGAAAGGCTTGCAGTTAGGTGTATGTGTGAGGTGAGGGAGGGAACTGATCAATTCCAGTCGTCCCACTTTAATGCACAGAGGAATGAAAAATGCCAATCAAATAATACGACAGGTATTCACAAGTCACCTATTTGAGTTTAGCCTCAAAATATTTTATTAGCATTTATCTATTACAAGAATGTTAAACTGAACAGCTTGTTTAATTATTTTTAATTGGGAAATGTCCTCTATTGATTAATTTAGGCTACCAAGAGATTGAGGTGCCAGTCCGGCTGTAAAGCATAGACTATATCTGATACGGTTTGACTGTGTTCCCACCCAAAATCTCATCTTGAATTGTAATCCCCGTAATCCTTATAATCTGCATGTGTCAATGGAGAAACCAGGTAGAGGTAACTGAATCCTGGGGGTGGTTTCCTTCATGATGTTCTCGTAATAGTGAGTTCTCATGAGATCTGATGGTTTAGTAAGTGTGCGCCAGTTCCTCCTGCATTTGTTTTCCTTCCTGCCACCCTGTGAAGAAGGTGCCTTGCTTCCCCTTTGCCTTCTGCCATGATTGTAAGTTTCCTGAGGCCTCCCCAGCCATGCTGAACTGTGAGTCAATTATGCCTCTTTCCTTTATAGATTATCCAGGCTCAGGCAGTTCTTTATAGCAGTGTGAAAGTGGACTAATATATTTGCAGCTTTATAATTTTAGGAAATAACAAAATGTTCATTTTGTCATTATCAATAGTATTTTCTCACCACGGTACAATATGTAGAACGTGTACTGTTATTCAAACATATGGCATGAGACATCTGCATTATAGCAAATATTCATTCATTCATTTATTGAGTAAATATTTACTGAGTGCTTACTGTGTGCTGTTTGAGGTACTCAGGATAAAACAGAAAACAAAACTGAGGATTAGCCCTGCCTCCTGGTATAAAGAGACAATAAATAATATGTGCTGTGTTAGAAAGTGTTATTTCTTTTGGAGAAAACAGAAAATTCTTAGTAGGGTAAGGGCAGTCGGGACAGCGCAGATCAGGCTTGCTAGGGTCGAGCAGAGAGAAGTGCATGAAGTCACAGTTTTAAGTAGGGTAGTCAGGGTGTGCTTCATTAAGAAGGTGAAATTTTAACAAAGATTAGATGAAGGAAAGAAGTTATGAAAACCTTTTATACCCATGTCTTATTTAAGTTCAACAGCTACTTTTTGATATGAATTGTATCCTCTCTATATTTCACATAAGAATCATAAGAGGCTGGGGCAATATAAAATTATGGAGAGTTAGAAAGTTTCTGGTTTGTGCCTTTTGTAAACAATCAAATTGTAGAAAATGACGATTCTTTGTGTGTGGTTGATAAATACATATAAGTGAAATCTTCAGTTTATGTCAAGGATATATGGCATATTTAAGTGTGCTCCTGGCAGTTTGAGGGTTCCGAATTTCTGTTTTGACTTTGTATTTGCACAGCAAGCACATACAGCATGTACATAGCAACATACACTTAATGTACTTTTTCTTGTGCTCTGGTGGTGGTGGTCAGAGAGAGTAGGAGTGGAGAAGCCCCAGCCACCTCTTGCCATTGTTCTTTCTTTGAGAGATGATTCTATTTAGTCAGCAACTAATGTGTTCTTCCTGTACCTTTCTTTCCTCATTATTTTTGCCTTTGTTTTCATTTATATATTTTTTCATTTACTTATTAGCTCATTGATTTAACAGATGTTAGATAACTAATATTTGTCTTGAGTGATTGTCATCATTGAAGTCATATTTTACATTTATTTAATATCTTTATGTCTCATAGCATATAGATTTGCATATATGCTCTGTTGTATGTGTATATATAAAATTTTATGTGAATGATCTAGTGTAGAACCTTCAGGAAATATTTATAATTATTATTGCCGTTTTTCTAAGTAAGTTATTACTTCTCATGAGTTCCAGTCTCATACCATAGGTTTCACAGCATGATTTATCTATTTTCTGAATCTTCATTACTTGCAGGATGCCATGTAAGAAAACAGTGTTTCTTTCCCTGCTTCTGTATATGATTATTTCTCATATACATGTAGCAGCTTTGAGAATAATGTCTTTGTTGGTGAAACTAGAACCAATGGTATTTGAATTGTTTAAAAACTGCAGGAAAATCATTGTAAGTTCTTTGTCATTTTGACGTAAATCATCTTAAAGAATTATTTTCTTATTGCAAAAATCACACTCTAATATTTGAAAACATTTATAATACTTAATGCTTCATGGCATGTTCTTAATAAAATATCTTGCTTTTGCAGACTGTTATTTTTTGATATATGTTCATTTAGTTTGGTTTTGGTTGAGAATATGCCTTGTCTTGTACTGATATTCAGACGCCCGGCACTGGAGAGACTGCTAATGTTTTGGTAAAGGGCTCTGTTCCCACCTGTCCTAGTCAGTGTTGGGCTGAGATGTGGACGCAGCTGGGGAACACATGCTTGTCTTCTCTGTGAGTGTCTACTGAAGCTGAGAGGGCTAGTTTATACGTTACTGGGTGTAAATCTGGATCCTAAATATCTCAGGATCAATGGAATGGAGATAAGAAAATGAAACAGAGTTTTCTAACTTAAAAGAAATGTATGACCTTTTCTGTATGATCTTAAGAAGGTACAACTAAGATCAGTTACAAGACAATAAAGGGAGATATACTTGATACAATAATATTATGAAATTTTAATAGAATTATTGAGATATGCAGTGGGCTAGTTAGAAATTTCCTGTCACTGTAAATGTGTACCAATTTAGTGTGAGGGATAAAGAAGGGACTCAGTTTGATCATAAACCAAATGTTTAATGTATGCTTACTGTGTATTATTCATTGTTCTAGATACTGGGGATAGCAAAGTGAATCAACACTGGCCCCACTCCTTAGTAATAAGCACTAAATGACTTTAAAAATAGTATGAAATTTTATTAGTCCATTCTCATGCTGATATGAAGAAATACCTGAGACTGGGATAAAGGAAAGAGGTTTAATTGACTCACAGTTCCACATTGCTGGGGAGGACTCAGAAAACTTACAGTCATGGCAGAAGGCCAAGGAGAAGCAAACACCTTCTAAACAGGGTGGTATGATAGAGTGAGTGCAAGCAGGGGAAATGTGCGACACTTATAAAACCATCAGATCTTATGAGACTCACTCACTGTCACAAGAACAGCATGGGGGAGACTGCCACCATGATTCAATTACTTCCCACCAGGACCTTCCCACGACTTGTGGGGATTATGGGGATTACAATTCAAGATGTGGTTTGGGTGGTGACACAACCAAACCATAACATGCTGGCCCCGGCCCCTCCCATATCTCATGTCCTCACATTTCAAAACACAATCACTCCTTCCCAAGAGTCCCCCCAAAGTCTTAACTCATTCCAGCATGAGCTCAAAAGTCCAAGTCCAAATCTGAGATAAGGCAAATCCCTTCTGCTTATGAACCTGTAAAATCAAAAGCAAGTTAGTTACTTCCTAGGTACAATGGAGGTACAGGCATTGAGTAAATACACACATTCCAAATAGGAGAAATTGGCCAAAAAAAGGGGGGCTACAGGTCCGATGCAAGTCCAAAATCCAATAAGGCAGTCATTAAACTTTAAAGTTCCAAAATCATCTCCTTTGACTCCATGTCTCATGTCCAGGTCATGCTGATGCAAGAGGTGGGCTCTCACGGCCTTGGGCAGCTCCACCCCTGTGGCTTTGCAGGGTACAGACTAGCCTCACTCTTTCCTGCTTTCATGAGCTGGCATTGAGTGCCTGCAGCTTTTCCAGGTGGAAGTACAAGATGTTGCTGGATCTACCATTCTGGGATCTAGAGAATGGTGGCCCTCCTCTCATGGCTCCACTAGGCAGTGCCTCAGTCAGGACTCTGTGTGTGGGCTCTAACTCCACATTTCCCCTCTGCATTGCCCCAGCAGAGGTTCTCCATGAGGGCTCTGCCCCTGTAGCAAACTTCTGCCTGGACATTCAGGCATTTGTGTACATCTTCTGAAATCTTGGTTAGAGGTTCCCAAACCTCAATTCTTGACTTCTGTGCATTTTCAGGCCTAACACCATGTGTAAGCTGCCAAGACTTGGGGCTTGGACCCTCTGAGGCAATGGCCCAAGCTTAATCATTTCCCCTTTTAGCCACAGCTGGGACTGAAGCAGCTAGGATACAGGGCACCATGTCCCGAGGCTGCACAGAGCAGGGGGACCCTGGGCCCAGCACATGAAACCATTTTTTTCCTCCTAGGCCACTGGGCCTGTGTTGGGAGGGGCTGCTGTGAAGATCTCTGACATTCTCTGGAGATATTTTCCCCATTGTCTTTGGATTAACATTGCATTCTTCATTACTTATGCAAATTTCTGCAGCCGACTTGAATTTGTCCCCCAGATAATGGGTTTCTATTTTCTATCGCATCATCAGGCTGTGACTTTTCCAAATTTTTATGCTCTGCTTACCCTTGAATGCTTTGATGCTTAGAAATTTCTTCTGTCAGATATCCTAAGTCATCTCTCTCAAGTTCAAAGTTCCACATGTTTCTGTGGCAGGGGCAAAATGCCACCAGTCTCTTTGCTAAAGCATAGCAAGAGTCACCTTTGCTCCAGTTCCCAAGAAGTTCCTCATTTCCATCTGAGACCCCCTCAGCCTGGACTACATTGTCCATATCACTATCAGTATTTTGGTCAAAGCCATTCAACAAGTCTCTAGGAAGTTCTAAACTTTCCCACATCTTCCTGTCTTCTTAACCCTCGAAGTCTCTAGGAAGTTCTAAACTTTCACACACTTGCCTATCCTCTCAGTCCCCCAAATGGTTCCAACCTCTGCCTGTTTCCCAGTTCCAAAGTTGCTTCTACATTTTCAGGCATATTTACAGCAGCACCCTTCTCCTGGTACTTACTGCATTAGTCTGTTCTCATGCTGCGATGAAGAAATACCGAAGACTGGGTAATTTATAAAGGAAAGAGCTTTAACTGACTCACAGTTTTGTTTTGCTGGGGAGGCCTTGGGAAACTTACAGTCATAGCAGATGGCAAAGGATAAGCAGGAACCTTCTTCATAGGGAGGCAAAATGGAGTAAGTGCAAGCAGAGGAAATGTCAGATGCTTATAAAATCATCACATCTCATGAGACTCAGTATCATGAGAACAGTATAGAGGAAACTGCTCCCATGATTCAAGAACTTCCCACCTGGTACCTCCCACAATCCATTGGGATTATGGGAAGTACAATTCAAGATTAGGACACAGCCAAACCATATCAGAAATGTTTAAGGTATGTACAAGTATAAAAAATAATAAACCAAATACTTTTGTAACCACAACCTGACTTAATAAACGCTCCCTATACAGTTCAAGACTTGTGTGACCCTTTCTCATGGTTAATTTTATTCTCTTATATTTCTTAATACTTTAACAAAAGCAACACTAAATCCTATGTAAAGGTAATAAGCATGTTTTTACATTGTGTATATATATGCAGTTGTACTGCCTGTGTGATTCTATACCTCATGAATGTATCATTTATTCTTCTGTGATTTTTTGTTCATTCGTTTTTTGTCATAGAATAACCCATTGTTTAAATATGCCACAAGTTTTTTTGTTAATGTAAGGTATGACAAATGTATATCAGTGATTTTTATTTGGGCTTATCTGATTTCTAGTGAAAATCAACATCCTTTCATGTGTATTGGCTTTTTCTGTCTTGCTAGTCTTTAACTTGCCTATTAAAATATTTTGTGTATTTGCTTTCATGGCTCACTGCAGCCTCGAGCTCTTGGGCTCAAGCAATTCTCCCACCTCAGCCACCCAAGGTGTGCACCACCATGATCGGCTAATTTTTTTGTAGCGATGGGCTTTTGCTATGTTACCGAGGCTTGTCTCAATTTTCTGCACTCAAGCAGTCCTACAGGTCTATTGGCTTTTTCATGTGTATTGGTGATATGGTTTGACTGTGTCCCCACCAAAATCTCATTTTGAATTCTCACGTGTTGTGGGAGGGACCTGGTGGGTGGTAATTAAAACATGGGGCCAGGTCTTTCCTGTGCTGTTCTCGTGATAATGAATAAGTCTCATGAAATCTGATGGTTTTAAAAAGGGGAGTTTTTTCCTGAACAAGCTCTCTTTGCCTGCTGCCATCTACTTAGGATATGGCTTGGTCCTCCTTTCCTTCTGCCATGATTATGAGGCCTCCCCAGCCACGTGGAACTGTAAGTCCCATTAAACCTATTTCATTTGTAAATTGCCCAGTCTTTATGTCTTTATAAAGGGTGTGTCTTTATCAGCAGCATGAAAATGGACTAATACAATTGGCTTTTTCAGGTTTGCTATTCTTTAACTTGCCTAGTGAAATATTTTGCCCATTTTTCCATCCAGTTATTCTTTATAGATTTTTATAAATTCTTTATGTATGCTGGATAGTAACCTTTTGTTTTTAGTTATGGTCATGGAAAATACCTTCTTTCATTTTGAAGCTTTCTTTTTTTACTTTATGCATATTGTTTATTGATGACAAAAAGGACTTAATTAAAAGTAGCTGAATTTATCAGTTCATTCTCTTCAGATTTATGTTTATTTTTGTACCTTGTTTAAAATATTACCTACTGCAATCATTTTCTTTTCTGTTTTTTTTTTTGTAAATGTTTTGAGACTTTGCTAGTACATTTCAAATATGCATCTGTGTATACTTCTGTCTTCCCATTTCTGTTCAGCTATCTATTTACCAACCATATATTGAACACTTTTCTTTGTGCCAGTCACTGTTCTAGTTCCTAGAAGACAGCTGTGAATCACACAAGCAAATATCTATGCTTCTGTGGTGCTAATATTCTACAGTTTCATTCTTCCAATACCCTGTTATGTTAATTACTTTGTATGTCAGAATAACTGGAAAGGCAAGTTCAACTACTGTGTGCTTTTGCAAGATTGCCTTTGCTTTTTTTTTTTTTTTTTTTTTGGTCCCTTATTCTTTCATGTAAATCATAATCGTTTGTTTGAGTTCCACGAAAAATATCATCCACTCAATAGATGACTTTTCTTATCTTTCTATTCCTGTGAGTCTTTGATACTCTTTCCATGTATATGTGAAAAATTATATTTTGGCCGGGCGCGGTGGCTCAAGCCTGTAATCCCAGCACTTTGGGAGGCCGAGACAGGTGGATCACGAGGTCAGGAGATCGAGACCATCCTGGCGAACACCGTGAAACCCCGTCTCTACTAAAAAATACAAAAAACTAGCCGGGCGAGGTGGCGGGCGCCTGTAGTCCCAGCTACTCGGGAGGCTGAGGCAGGAGAATGGCGTAAACCTGGGAGGCGGAGCTTGCAGTGAGCTGAGATCCGGCCACTGCACTCCAGCCCGGGCTACAGAGCGAGACTCCGTCTCAAAAAAAAAAAAAAAAAAAAAAAAAAAAATTATATTTTAAGACTAATTAGCCAGGAGTGGTGGCTCACACCTATAATCCCAGCATTTTGGGGGGCCAAGACCATAGGATCGTTTGAGCCCAGGAATTTGAGACCAGCCTGGGTAACATGGCAAAACCCTATCACTACAAAAAAATTAGCTGAGCATGGTGGTGCATGCCTGTAGTCCCAGCTATTTGGGAGGCTGAGGTGGAAGGATTGCTTGAGTCCGGAAGGTCAAGGCTGCAGTGAGCCGTGATTGTGCCACTACACTCCATCCTATAGGACAGAAAGAGACCCTGTCTCAAAAAGAAAAAACCAAAAACGCAAAAGTATAATCTGAAAAGTGGAGCCACTTGTTGGTTCATAACATAATACATCGTATCGTAAAAACAACATATTTTATGTAATTGAGAAAAAAAATCAAAGATAGAAGTAGTTGAAACAAAAATTCCCATTCACTGGCATCATAAGTCTAGGTTTTGTGCATTTCTGTTAGGAAACTAACATTACAAACTACTTATTAGAAAGTCATATACTTTCTTACTTCGCTAAATTTCATGCCTTTAATATCTTCTCAGTCCCTGGATAAGTGAGTATGAGGGTTGTCTTTTTTTTTAAGAAAATATCATATCAGTGGAATTTTTCACAGCACCTCAGTGCTTCTGATGCTAGGAAACTGGGCTTTATTCTGTATAAAATAATCATAAATATTAATGTATAGTAGGTGAGTATTGCTTGATACCTTAGAGTATTTCTACATTATTCCTTGGTTTGCAGGATCTTGGTAGTGTCTCATCTTTATCTTTGTTTCTCCTCTCTTACATCTTAATGTTACCCTAAGAACCAGAAAACAGCAAAAACGTCCTTAGCTGGCCACAGGCCTGTTACTGCACTTTGGTTAAGATTTTGTTCTGCAGGTCTCCTTTCTAACTGTTGGACGCTGCCCTGTTATTAGAGCTATTTCCACTTCTAGTGAGTTCGTTCTCAGTCTGTGATGAGATTAGAACCATTTCAACTTGTGAATGGCTGCTTTTTTAGCAGTTAAAAACCTTCAACAAGCTTATAGAAATTCTTGGGTTAGATTCAGTCTGATTTTTTCAGTGCTAATAATCTCTCTCCATGTCCTGAGCCAAGCATTTCTATGTGTTTATTGTAAGTGATGAGGTAAAGTAAGATATTCCCGCCTTGCTCATATGTTTCAAGTAGCTTTTCTTGTATAGTATCCTTCTTGTGAAACTAACTCTAGAGATGTTATATGACATTTTTCAATCAGCTATCTCAGAACTTGTTTTACTTTGTGAGAGTAAATAAATAGGATTTCTACTCATGACTTTGCTGCTAATTACTACCTAGCTGTCCAGTTGTCAGCAAATCAGTTTTTATCTCTTGTTTTTATTTTCTTAATCTACAAAATGTTACAGTGGTAGACAGATTACTTCTTGGGTTTTGTTTAACTGTCATTTTCCCCATGGCTTTCTATGTGGATTCTGTGAAGGCAGATAATGATCTATTAATCATCCATTATGTTGTTTCTATTTGCCATTTAAATTTTATTTCGTTTTTGGTGAGTATGTCTATTGTCAGCATTTAAAAGAGGAAGACAACTTTCATTGTCATTTATGGTATATTTAGCAATAAGACACTGTACGATTGTACCCCCTAGCCAGTGTACATTTTTATAAATGTATTTGTAAAAATCCATTTTCTTCCTCAAGAATATTATTTAAACGTTTATTGAACATTTACTATGCAACAAACCAGTGCCTGGCACTGGAAACAATAATGAATGAACCTGCCCTTAAGGAACTTTCAGCATAATGATTTTTGGTTTGGTGGCAGCCTGTTCTGTTCAACCATGCTAATATCCTGTGTGCCCTGCCATATGCTTCTATCTTCTTTTTTAGGAGTGTTAACCTGAGAAGGGTCACTTCTTTATGTCCTTGCTTGGTGATTATAGTAAATTTCAATGTTCTTTTAGGGTCAAGAAAGTATATGTCGATGATCTTGTAAAGATGACATATACATCTTTTAGAGCATAATATATTTCTGAATGATGAGAAATTAATTTTTTCATTGGTCACTATATTGTAGGACAGTCATAAATGAATGAAGCACAGGTTGAGCTTGACACATTTAAAGAGACCTTGAAGTAAAAGAAGAACCTTTAAATCTACTGAGAATGGTTCTTAGAATAATTTAAGAGGCAGTATGGGTGTTTTGTATCCTTGAAAACTCTTTGAATGGCAACTTTATATACTAGATTATATTTAACTTTCCCTTACTCAGCTGTTTGTCAGAGTCCAAGAATTGTTTTATTCCTGAATTAAGAAGTCTGAAGTCCCATCGTGCTCACTTTTATGTACCTTTGCCTCTGTATGACATTGGAGGAAAAGGTGTCATTTCAAAAATATGGTTTCTTTAGCCATCCAAGTTCACTAGTGCCAACAAACTGGCACTTTTGTGGCTTCATACTTATAAATATATTTCAGTGTTTTTCACTGGGTAAGTTATCTTGTAGAGAAGGCAAAGAACTTATAAATTGATTTCATAATGTCCAAAAGATAATCCAGGAGACATATTTTCACAGGCATAACTGCTTGTTTTGTGTCTCACAAGGGAGAAAGAGGCTTTTATCAAATAATATTGTAGGACAGCTGTCTTGATTTTACTTAAAATATGAAGTTTTATTATTACTTCAATATTCATATTAGTTTTTTCATTCATGTAAACTTGTCATTTCTGCTTAAAGAACTTCAAAGTTTCATCAAAATAGTTTCATTTTAATTTCAGGTAGCTGAGAATATAATTTATTATACATGTATCAAAGTCCTTATGTTAATCGTGAATGTCATCACATCAGTATTTTTTAAAGACCCGTTAATGTAGTATAATCTCTACTTTCTTAAGTAAAACGATTGTCATAATCAGTCCATTATTGTAACACTCTAATACCATTCCTGAAACGTCCTATGATGTGAAATAAAAAAGATAATGATAATGATTCTAATGATATGAGAATTGTAAAGGCATAATAGGATATGTCTATTGATACCTTATCTTTACTTTTGTAGCTCTTGATCTTGTTCATAAGGGTGAAATTACTACTTATTCTTACCTTTTCTTTTACTTTAATACATAGGGGTGTGAGCTTATTTCAACTCCTGATCAAGACCACACTGACTTTACTAAGTGCCTTAAAGTGCTCCAAAAGAAGATAGAAGAAAAAGACTTAAAGGTAAGATATACATGTATTTGATGGTTATTCCAAAGGATGTGAAAAAAAACTGTTTTTTTTTTTCACTCAGCTGAAATGGATATTTACTTTTGTGCTGTTTTTTTTTTTTTTTTTTTTAATTGCTGTCAGGTTCCCCCCCCTGTATAGCAGATAAATCTGCACTTAGCTGTCAAAACATTAATGTGTGCACTTAAACCAGGGGACACAAATGTAAACATCTTACAGTGGCATGGTAATAAAATGGTTGAACTGGACCGTGTGCCAAGTAATCAAAACTGGGGACTCATTCTTGCCTGAAAGTGACTAGCTACTATTCGTCTCTAGTTGGTTGTTGCCATGAAGAGCTCTATGTATTTTTGCACTATGTCTATTTGCATATTATACAGGCAAAACAAATATGACCTTGATGTGGCCCCTGAGCTATCATTGCAAATTTTTATTTAAATGAATATCAACTTTTTTTAAGCCAGAGAAGAGTCTACTGCTTTGCATTTTCTTGCATTTGTGCTCTTTAAAGTTTTCAGTACTGATTTTCACCTAGCATCCAAATGTTTAATTGCATTAATTAGTACACAAGTTTATACTTCATTTTTTGATACCTGTTGAAATGGTATGCAAAGTATTTTAAGACTGTGTTTAATGAAGAACTTCAAAATTAAACCTGAAGCATCGAATGGCAATTGACCTTTTTTCCCCCGCACTAGCAAGGGCAATAAGTTTTAAGCTGAGATGAATGATCAGTTGTGTAATTTTAAACCAAGAAAAGTAGGAAAACACGCTTGTATATCACAATGATTTTGATAGTACAAGTAACAGAAAATACACGTCAACCTGCGTCAATACCAAGTGATATAGGGCCGTCTTGAGACAGAGCTCAATCAGAATTCATGCTCTTTTTCTTTTATTTATCTCGGCTCCGCTTTGTAGGTTTTGTCTTCACACTGGCTTCCCTGATTGTCTCCAACTGCCACCTGCAGTAACATTTTACCCTTCACATGTAGGGGGATTAAGGCATATATAGCTGGGGGGATACATCACTTCCCACCATCATCGGACTTAACCCTTAAGATCTCTCCTTTAAACCACTATTGCTTTTGGCAAAGGAGAACTAGAGAATCCTGATTGTCTTGGGCTGGAGCCAGGTGTGGGATCAATCCACGTGGCTTATCTATTCAAACTACATGGCTAATACATATTTGGCAGGATGGGATAGATATCAGAGCAGCAGCTCTAACCAAAATTTACTCTCTAGCAAAAGTTTGTTAAAGATACACTCTAACATATATTTACTAAGTTGCAGTAAGTAGTACATTCTTTTCTCCCTTTGAAGTAAAACCTTGTTAACTATCACAATTGGCAAGCAGCTTGATCTGCGAACTCAACAAAAATAATTGAGTGAACATTTCTCATCTCTGTTGTAGCTTTGCTGAACTATATCAAATGTATTGTGCTATTTCCAGCAGTAAACTGATATAATTAAACATTTGTTTAATGAAAGCAGAAAACAACCGATTGAGAGTTATCTATTTCATCCAGATATCACTGATTTGGTGTTTCTTAGGGAAAAAAAATGTAAATATTCACAGCTGTCTTTTGTTTTTCCCAGCACCTCCACTGACATGATTAAAAGCTGTGATGCAATTATGTGAGTCTAATGCGTTGTGTCTAACTGATAGTATCTATAATACAGTATTCTGTCATTGAGCCTTGAAACAAATCATCATATCTTAAATTCAACAAGGCCCAAATCTAGAGAGAGCCCCAAACTAGGAGATGAGGGTGTGATCTGGAAACAAATCTGACAGTCTTGGCCAATCTGGTGGGGAGTCTGGGAGCAAGAGTAGCTGTTAGAGGACCCTTGCATTGGGCAGAAATAGCAACAACCTTGTACTCCAACTGTGCTTAGTCACAGACTAGAGGGTGCTCATGAGGAGTGTGGACTTGGCTCAGAGGTTGCCAGGGAAGAGTACAGACTTGGTGGCATGATGTGCTGCCTCCTGAAGGGGTTGCAGCGGGCTGATAACGGATGACTGGCCTCTACACAGCCCAACAGTGAGTTCTTTTTTGAAGAGCGATGCAGTGGTGCACTGCCTGTGCTGCCTCAGGCCCCGACATGCTTTGGGCCCAATGCATTCTCCAGCCCCATCCTACACCAGTGTTTCTCCTTTTTTCTAAACTATGCCGTATTTTCTCCTCTCTCCTGCTTTAACGTGTTTTTGTGTATGTTGCCCCCTCTGCTTGGAATCTGTTTTTCCTTTTTTTTTTTTTTTAATCTAGCCCATGCATGCTGGAGGGTTTCTTTTTTCTTTTTTTTTTTTGAGGTCTGATACATTTATTTATCTTTATATATTTTTTATTTCAATGGGTTTTGGGGTACATGTGGTTTTTGGTTACATGGATGAATTGCACATTGTTGAAATCTGAGAGTTGAGTGCACTTGTTATTCCAGTGTAGTGTACGTTGTACCCAATAGGTAGTTTTTCATCCCTCAACCCCCTCCCACCTTCTCCTCTTCTGAGTCCTCGGTGTCCGTTGTATCACTATGCCTTTGCACACCCATAGGTGAGCTCCCACTTATAAGTGAGAAAATGCAGTATTTGGTTTTCCATTTCTGAGTTACTTCACTTAGAATAGTGGGCATGGCAGAGTTTGACTGGCTGTCCTCAACTATCACTCGCAGTTAGGTTTAGCTACTCTACATTTCCATACCCTCCTTTATTTTTTCTTTAGGGCATTCTGAACAATTTTGATCATTTTATTAATTATTTCTCATTGTTTACCTAAAGTCATTCTTGCCAGCTTGACTGTACAGCCCATGAGGCTGAGCTCAGGTCTGCTTATTCATAACTCGACAGCAGTATTTGCATATAAGAAGTACTCCTTGAAAGTTTGGTACATTTTATGCACTACAAGAACATACAGGAGAGTGGAACGTAACACAGTTGGGGGACAGGCTTTTTAGAGAAGGCTGAGACATAATAAGCAAATGGGAGCTAGACAGTGCATTAGTCCATTTTATGTTGCTATAAAGGAATACCTGAGGCTGGATAATTTATAGATACGAGCTGTATTTGGCGTATGCTTATGCTGGCTGTACAAGCATGGCATCAGAATCTATTTGGCTTCTCATGACCCCTCAGGAAGCTTTTACTCATGGCAAAAGGTGAAGGGGCAGCAGGCCTGTCACATGCAAGAAGGGAGCAAGAAAGATGCCAGGCTCTTCATAAGAACCAGTTCTCTTGGCTGGGCATGGTGGCTCACACCTGTAATTCCAGCACTTTGGGAGGCCATGGCAGGCGGATTACGAGGTCGGGAGATCGAGACCATCCTGGCTAACATGGTGAAACCCCATCTCTACTAAAAATAAAAAAATTAGCTGGGGCAGTGGCACGCGCCTGTAGTCCCAGCTACTTGGGAGGCTGGGGCAGGAGAATCACTTGAACCCAGGAGGCAGAGTGCCGGGTCCGACCCACAGACCCTGACACAGTGACAGATGAAAGACATACACTGACACAGATATTTTTCCTGTCATTGGGGCTAAGGGATTCTGCTGCGAGTCTGCAGCTTCGGCCTTGATAAGACAGCAAAGTTCACATTTATTTAGTACAGATTAAATGACAAAGTTCTCAAGTAAACACCACTAGAGGGTAATTAACATTGTCGACCTCCTGAGTAGAGAACAGTCATGAGCCCGCAGATGATCAAAGGTTGGTCCTAGGACCACTCAGTAAACAAGCTATTTAGAAAAAGTCCTAGGACCACATAGTAAACCAGCTATTTAGATAAACTCCTCTACATTCCTATGTATCTGTGCCCTAAGCTTTTAAGAGAATTCATTTCTCTTCAGCCAAATCTTTTACTGAAGCTACGCAAACCTGCTGGCCTTCCAAGAAGGTTTGTGTCTATTTGCTATAACTTTATCTTTGTAATTTCTCCCACTACCCTGACCGATCCCCTACAGTGGAGGTTGTGGTGAGCTGAGATGGCACTACTGCACTCCAGCCTGGGTGACAGAGTGAGACTCTGTCTCAAAAATTGGGGATCGCATTTCAACATGAGATTTGGAGGGGACAAACATCCAGACTATATCAGACAGAAAAGGGGAGAAGAGTGTTTCAAGAAGTATTATTGTAGTGCACACAGAGTGCGGGTAGCACTTTGTAGGAGTGGGCACAACTCTATCTCCATCCTCATAGGGTCCTGGCTAGGCCTTGAGAATTAAATTCACCTAAGATAGATTAACAAGAACAAAGCATAAAATTTTATTTCATACAAATTTTACACGACATGGGAGCCCTCATAAAGAAGTGAAGACCCAGAGAAGTACTTAAAGCCCATTACTTTATATACTAGATTGGACAAAGAATAGTGTGTTGTGAAGAAGCATCTAACTTATGTGGGGAGGCTTGAAATGTAAGAGTTATTATATAACAAGACAAGGATGCCCTCTCTCAGCACTCCTATTCAACACAGTATTGGAAGTTCTAGGCAGGGCTGTCAGGAAAGAGAAAGAAATAGAGGCTGTTCAACTAGGAAGAGAGGAAGTTCAACTATCTTTGTTTGCAGATGACATAAACCTATATCTAGAAAAGCCCATTGTCTCAGCCTAAAAGCTTCTTAAGCTGATAAGCAGCTTCAGCAAAGTCTCAGGATACAAAATCAATGTGCAAAAATCACTAGCATTCCCATACACCAACAACAGGCAAGCTAAGAGCAAATCATAAATGAACTCCCCACTCAAAATTGCCACAAAAAGAATAAAATGCCTAGGAATACAGCTGACGAGGAAAGTGAAGGACTTCTTCAAGGAGAACTACGAACCATGGCTCTAAGAAATCAGAAATGACCCAAACAAATGGAAAAACATTCCATGCTCATGGACAGGAAGAATCAATATCATGAAAATGGCTATACTGCCCAAAGTAATTAATAGATTCAATGCTGTTCCCATTGAATAATTGAATAATAAAACTACTAACACGTTCTTGACAGAAGTAGAAAAAAACTATTTTAAAATTCATATGGAACTGAAAAAAGAGCCCAGATAAGCAAGGCAATCCTAAGCAAAAAGAACAAAGCTTGGAGGCATCATGCTACCCGACTTCAAATTATACTACAGGGCTGCAGTACAAGAACAGATACATAGATCAGTGGAGCAGAACAGAGAACCCAGAAATAAGACCACACACCTATAACCATCTGATTTTTGACAAACCTGACCAAAACAAGCAATGGGGGAAAGATTCCCTATTTAATAAATGGTACTGGGAGAACTGGCTAGCCATATGCAGAAAACAGAAACTGGACCACTTCCGTACACCGTATACAAAAATCAACTCAAGATAGATTAAAGACTTCCATGTAACACCCCAAACTCTAAAAACTCTAGAAGAAAACCTAGGCAATACCATTCAGGAAATAGGCACAGGCAAAGATTTCACGATGAAGATGCCAAAAGCAATTGCAACAAAAGCAAAAATTGACAAATAGTGTGTAATTAAGCTAAAGAGCTTCTGCACAGCAATAGAAACTATAAACGGTAAATAGACAACCTACTGAATGGGAGAAAATTTTTGCAATCTGTGCATCTGATAAAGCCCTAATACTCAGCATCTATAAGGAATTTAAACAGATTTACATGAGAAAAACAACCCCATTAAAAAGTGGGCAGAGTGATTAAATCTGAGGAAATGGAGTATCTGTGAGCTTCCACCTGACTTTACATTTAACTTGGAAGGTCAACACTGTATTTTATTTGATGTTATAGCAAGATAAAAGCAACATTAGAAGGGAAAATAATACAGGATTTCCCTCCACCCATACTCCTACCTCCATATGGGATCATGGAGGCTTTTTAAAATTTCTTCTGATAATACACATAAACTGTATCAAATCTTTATATGCCTCTTCTCCATCTAATAAATCATATCAAATTATTATATATTTTGTATTTCTACTTATTAAATTATAAATATGAATTTATAATCAAAGTATATTTTATAGTAGACTCTTACTATAAAATGTTAATTGTAATATAAATAAAATGCAAAATAGTATTTAATATTAAAGAACTATATGTTAGAAATTCATAGAATTTGAATTAGGTCTGTCCTGATCCTAAAAGAGTTTACTGTCTAGAACATGAGATTAAATTTTTTAAATTCCCCTAAATTACCTTATTAGTTCATGTATTCATCTAATTTAACCCTAATCACCCTTAATGTTTATTCTTCTACAAAAGGATTCTCTCATACCTGGGACTTTTTAAGGCTTTGCTTTCATGTTGCCACATTGTTTATCTGTAACTGAGTCATGAATAATACATTATCAGGATGCCATCTGATATGCCTGAGTCTTCAAAGGACACATATTTTCGAATGCTGTGATACACACTTGAGATCTAAACCCTGGGATTTGGTGGAAAACATTAAAAGCTGTCTCTCTAAACATCTAAACATATAAGATGCACATTCTTTACAATAAAGCAGAAATAAATTAAGATTCAAAGGCCCTAAGAATAACAGGATTAGGTCTCTTTAGGATATTTACTAGTATTATATGGCAACAGGATCAGTTACTTCAATTTTAAACATAGACTATATGTTAGACAAAATCTGAGCAGAAAAGTTCCCATTAATTTCAATCTGAATGCTTTAGAGATCTAAACCAATACTAGTTTTATTTGCCAAAACCTCTACATTTTAGCCTGCTTGTATTATGCCATGTTATTTCTTAAGCAGTTTTTTAATCAAATAATGAACGATGGTGAGTAGGTTATATGAATGAGGGCAAATGCTTTTATATATATATATATATACACACACACACACATAAATGACTGTGATTTAAATACTACTAAAGGCCATAGGTTTATTATATATATATTTTTTATTTTCCTAATAGGCTGGGCAAGTACTGAATTGTGATTTACATGTCTTAAGACATTTCTGTATTATTTGATTATGTCCAAATTGAATTTCTTGACTCTTGACCATTAGGACTCTGTTAAGCGTAGTCTTTCTATTTAATTTCTACATGGCATTTCTCAGGTAGATACATTATCTTTATACATCAGCAAATATTATGAACTTAGAATATTTTGTTATATCCTCTAATTATCAGTATTGGATTTAGGTGTACATTTTTTTTTTGTAATGGGCTTGTGGATTTGTTTTATGTTCATACTAAATGTGAACATTCTCCTCAATTGAAAATAAAATTTAAGGCTAACTGTCTGATTGGACTAATTACTCAGCAGCATAAAAAGATGTGACTGATGGGGTTGCAGGAAAAACCATGATAGTACCCCAAGAGATTTCTTTCCAGGTACTCCAGTGTCTCAGTACAGCTTGTTCTCATGAACTGATATCTTTGGCATGGTCTAAAGGAAAATGTGTGTGTGTGTGTGTGTGTGTGTGTGTGTGTGTGTGTGTGTGTATAAAAATGTATTCTGAAAAGGAAAAAATCTTTATAGCGGAGAAGGCTGGCAGATACCACGTCAATCAAGTGAACAACATTAACATCGTTATATCATATTAATAACACCTTCCTACATGGATATAATTTAAGAAGGGCACTTGTGGAGTTCTTCTCTAAAATCCATAATTCCACTTTAACCTTTAAAGTAGTCAAAGAACTCCAAATTGAAGAATATTCCATAAAATGCCTGACCAACATTTTTAAGGCCAAGAAAAAACGACTGAGAAATTGTTATGGCCAGAGTAGATGAAGAAGACATGACAACTAAATGCAGTATGTTAACCTGATTTCTGTTGTGTAATGGAAAAAGAGGACATTAGTGGAAAGCTGTTGAAATGTGAATAAGCTTGAAAGTCTAGTTAATAGTAGTGACCAATGTCAGTCTTAGTTGTATCCTATGTGCCATGTTTAGACAAGATGTTAACACTGCTGAAAACTGGATGAAGAGTATACTCCTTGTACTATTTTTGGAACTTTTTAGTAAATCTAAAATTATTCCAAAACACAACGCTTCATTGAGAAAATGTATTCACTGTTTAAAATATGCTATTATCGTAGAACAGGTGTAATCTTTTGTTGAATGTCTCATGGTAATATAGAATAAAGGCAAGTGTTTCTTAGTACTTAGGCAAAAAAAAAAAAAAAAACCAATGCCTTTGACGGACTCTCCCACCTTTAAAATATTTCTTCAGGAAATTTCAAATTGTGAGTTTCTGCTGCATATTTAGACAACTGTTTTACATGAAAATTATGCCTGGTAGAAAATCTTAGGTAGACATTTGATGGTCTTTAAACTATGGAGACAGCCCAGACGCTCTCAACTTTCCCACTTTCCCAGGGGATAAATTTAAAAATACGGTTAAGACTCTGTCAAAGGTAGAACTGCCACTAGATATGTTTTTATCAGGATTAACTCTAGAAGTAGTAACCTATGTATTCCTGCCTCCCCTTCTTGCCTGTCAGTCTCCATCCTGGTCTCCTTCAGCCTCTCATTTTCTCTGGCACTGCCTATACTGACATTCTGACATACCTGCTTTTCTCCTCTTTATCTTGTTTCCGTGGCCTTCACTTACCACTTCTGTGCCATTCATTAACTCCCTAATTTGTACCTTTAATCCTAAACTCCAAAGCTGGTTTTCTCCTTGCTAACTGGAAGACCAGAGGAGCTTCATTTTATTGTCTAAAACAAAATTCATCTTTGTTCTCACAAGAACCTCATTTTGTCTTTTTGTATTTCCTTTCTCATTCAATGGCGCTACCATCCACCTGCCTGGCAGAAATCTAAGAGTAATTTTATGCTTTACTCTACTATCCCTCAACAGTTGGTCACAGTTCCCTGAAATTCTTCAGATCTCTGTCCTGTGCCCACTTTTATCTTTGCAGTCTTGTTGCCGCTATGTTAGTTCAAACATTTATCATTTCTCACTTGGGTTATTTTATTAGCCTCTGCTTGCCCCCTTCAGTACATTATCTTACCAAAATTCATATCATATATCTTAAATGTACATCTGCTTTAAATTTTTTATTGTCTCTCATTGTTATGTATTTAAGAAATATGTATTTAATGAATAAATGCATCTCTAATAACATCAATGCAAATTCCAAAGGACATTATGCTAAAACTTAGCTGGCATATAGAACTTTCTGCAGGACTCTTCTTGCTAGCATTCTTGATGCCATGTTAGTTCTCCTGTGACATGTATCCAGGTGCTTTAGAATCTTGCTTGTCTCTACCAATTGTGATAATGAATATGCTTATTATTGAAAGTAATAATTACCACCTTAAACTTTAATAAAATGTTAATCTTCAAAGCATTGTGATTAGAAGTCAGGTATTCGGGTGCTCAGGATAGGCCTGGCACTCTTTTTAGCTGCATGACAGTAGAAAGATATTTAAGGTTTTTTTTTTTCATTTTCGGTTTTTTTTTTTTTTTTTTTTTAAAGACAGAGTCTCACTCTGTCACCCAGGCTGGAGTGCAGTGGCATGATCTCGGCTCACTGCAACTTCCACCTCCTGGGTTCAAGTGATCCTCCTGCCTCAGCTTCCCGAGTAGCTGGGATTACAGGCACACACCACCATGCACAGCTAGTTTTTGTAGTTTTAGTGGAGATGAGGTTTCACCTTGTTGGCCAGGCTGGTCTCAAACTCCTGACCTCCAAGGTGATCCACCCACCTTGGCCTCCCAAAGTGCTGGGATTACAGGCGTGAGCCACTGCACCCGGCTAGTATTTAAGTTCTTTAAGCCTCAATTTTCTCATATGTAAAGAAAGAATACTAACTCACCTATAACAGAGCATTACATAGTAAAGTTCATAGTTCATAGTAAAGTTCATAGTTCATAGTTCAGTGCCTGCTCCATAAGAAGTCCTTATTTTAAAAATTGGCGATAGTGGTGATAGTAATAGTAATACACTCTTGTGCAACTAAATGTAATAGATTTTGTGGAATAATATCACTTAAGAATTAGATTATGTCTTAGAAATCTCTTCAATTTGTTACAGTTTATTACCCAGGTTCATGGGACTCTCAACATAGTATTGTGGGGTTTTGTTTTTTTTTTTTTTTTTTGGACATATTCTAGTTTTACAGGAACTCTCAATATCAGAAACTTGAATTAAACTGAGAGCTTCTTACATGTTAATGTATTTCCCAGGTGAGGTCTGGAACTTCCCCTATTCCCAGGGAACCTATATATATTAAATATATCTCTGTATTTAATAGAATCCAACAGAGAGTGAGATGTACAACCCAGGTAACTATTTTTGTACGTTGCCTTTGTGTGGAGTAAAAAGGAAGGATCTGCTCTACCCTTGCTAATCCTAGTATGGACATTATATGCCTTATGCTCATGGAAGGATATATTACCCTAAGATTAGGCAAAAGTTCATGTTAGAGTTCCACAGGCAAAGTTCCTCCTCTTAGACATACCATAGAGAATATTAGGTATCTTCTTCGAGTCAGCTTAACACACTTTTACTTAATATCTGTTCTGTTTAAGTCAGTATGCTGTGATTTCATGACTAAGTCCATGATCTCAAACAGCCTTCAGTCTAATGGAGGAGACAGATTTACAGGTGACCATAAACTGATTTAGACTACTGTAATAAATACTGTAACTTGCCTCTTCAGAATAGATTCGACTTCTTTTGGATAGATTACTCTGCAGTTATTTAGATATATAATTCCTCTTTGAGAAAATGGAATTATATAGTTTTTTTCTAATGAAATTGAAGCTCATGTTGAAGCCTTCTGTGAACACCATATTTAAGGCAGCACCCCTCAACTCTACCTCTTGAATGCCTTGGTTGAACCATCCTTATATCTTCCCCTGCTCAATTTTCTTGTCGCCATCTGACATACTACATATTTAGGATATTTCTATTACATATTCATTCAATGTGTTATAAACTTCACACGGACAGGGAATTCTGCATGTTTGTACTCTGCTGTGTTCTCAGCACTTAAAACTATACCTGGCACCTGTAAACATATTAAAACACATAGTGGGCACTCCATAAATATTTATTAAATGAATCAGTAGTTACAAATATGGAAGAATCTTTTAACAAACTCTTACCAAAAGTTAGCAAACATTAAGTATCTGCTTTGACTTAACAAGGCTCATTCTATTGCCACAGAACTTATCCATTGAGAAATTTTTTATTTTGGCAGTACATGGAAATATCCATTATTATATCTACTATTATATGAATATATATAATTATATTGTAAATGGTTATATATCTACTATTATATGATTATGTATGATTATTTGATTATAAATACCTTCAGTATTTATACCTATAGCAGAGGAACTTCAGTAGGATGTATGTTGTGTGTAAGTAAAAATTGTACAGTTCATATAATATCTTCCTCTCATTTCCTTAATTGGTATTTTATAACTTTTGGGACCTGCTTCTTCTTCCGAGTTCTAAGTTATTTGTAAAAATCGAGAGCTAAAACATGAGAATACATGAAGTTTGTCTCATATGCCATTGCCATCGTGAACTTGATAATAATAAATCTTGCTGTCTTTCTTGAAGAAGAAACAATGAAAGGAATACTGTTCAATTCCAACATCAGCTCTGTAACTGAGGCATTGTAATAACTTTTATGACAAGTTCACTACCTTTTTGCCTGTGCCTATGTACCTCAAAGGGATACGGTAAGCTTAAATTGATAATTTTTATAAGATTCTAGAAAGTAACATGACACATGTATTCATTTTATATATATTCAACCATTCAGTTACACATAAATATGTCTATATACACCACTCCTTGCTTTTTAGTGTATAACAACATTGTTCTGTTTGTTGAGTGCCAAAGTAACTACTTATATGTTCAGATTTTGGAACAAACGCAGTGCAAGCTAAGTATCAGACAAAGAAGCAAAGCTAAGGAAAAGATTTCTGGGCATCATCCTGTGTTAGGCTATTTCCTAGATCATTTTGGAGAAGCCTTCAAAAAAGGAATTCACGTCTCTGTTTCTCCTTCTTAGAGATCAGCAATCTTTTTTATAGTGCTGTGCAACGAGAGAAAATAGATAAACCCAGTGCTTTGAAGTGACTTGGGAGATGTTGCTGCAGATATAAAAAGCTTACTACCTTAGAGGCTGTGGCAACCTGATCCATCCCTGCCAGAGGAGAAGCATGCTTTTTATAGGCCCCAAGACAAGGGTTAAGTTTATCTGCTTACCAGGAATCTCAGCTTGATGACTCACCTGCCAGATAAAATTTCTTATTAATGCAGAGAATTCCAGATTTGGTTGGCGTGAGGCTCCTCTTCAAAACACACTCTGACCTTACATGAAAAGAAGTATTTTATTTTGAATTACAGCATCGTGAGAATGCAGAAACTGCAGATGTAGAAAGAAACTATATATTGAGGAATTTTGTAACAATAGTGCACATATAATAGAACATCCTGAAATTACTTAGTAGATTGTAAAATTTGTCCTCATTCTGTATATTCCTTAGCCAGAGAATATTACATGTGGTAGTCCCTATATCTATAATTATGATTGTCCACAATGATAATAGTGTCTATATTTTTAAGAAATGTTTTGGGGCTGTGCACAGGGGCTAATGCCAGCAACTTCAGCACTTTGGGAGGTCGAGGCAGAGGATTGCTTAAGCCCAGAAGTTTGAGACCATCCCGGGCAGCATAGTGAGACCTCGTCTCTAGAAACAAATAAAAATGAGCAGGGTGTAGTTGTGCATGCCTTTAGTCCCAGTTACTTGGGAGGCCGAGGGGAGAGGATACCTTGAGACTTGGAGGTCAAGGCTGCAGTTCAGCCATTCTCGCACCACTGCACTCCAGCCTGGGCAATAGAGCGAGACCCTGTCTCGAAAACAAACAAACAAAAATAAATGTGTGGCTTATAGTTTAAGCCATGACTGAAAAACTGGAATGATGTTACTGCTCATGACAGGTCTATGTATGTCAGATTGATATATTTTTAGTGCTGATTAAATAGGTAATGAAGAAAAGAGATGCATGTAATTTTTTTTTTTTTTTTTTTTTTTTTTTGCTTTGTGTTAGGTGATGAGCCTAGATATCTCAGAAAGTTCCATTTAAGTTAAGGAAGAAGATGGAATGCTATAGTATTCACTCTCTATCCGTCTCCTCTGTTAGTAGCTGGAAGTAGAAGTTCATGTTGTATCCATGCCGTCTGCTTTCCCATTTGTACTTAGCCCTCCATGGTTAACGTGCTGTTTCATAACAGAAAATGGCATACAAAAATCCAGATTCATGGAGTGGAAATAAGATGATACTAACTTCTTTCCTGAATCTGCTGTGTACCTTCCCCCGTGAACATATATGTCGATGTATATAATTCTCAGTATGAACAACTGGATCAGGATATCTTGAAACATATTAGGAAATAGGAATATCTAAATCAAGTTCTATTGATTGCAGTTTAATTCTGTTTCCTCATGGATTTCTACTAGAGGATTTAGATGCCTGTAAGATTGACCCTAAAGATTCTGATTTTTTTTTTGTAAAGCATCCATATAAATAAAGGGAATTATTTTAGAGAGGAAATTATTATTTGAACAAATATTTTATTCCAGATTACAGATTTACAGTGATGCTCATGGATATGGAATATGTTTAAGGTAAATAGCAAATAGCGTTGCTTATCACTTTCAGGTCAGCCTGGGGGTGGCTTCAACTTATGAAGCAGATTTACTGCATTGCAAGAAATACACTTTAATTTAATTAATGTCACTGCAGTAACATGTTTAACATTCTCATTTGGCATTATGAAATGGTCCAGTGCGTATCTAGAAACCAGAGTGTTAATGACAAAGTGCCAAATTTGCAATCAAAATGCTATTCTCCCAGAAGGTGGAAAGGGGATAATTAACGTAAACTGTGTATGTTACACCAGATTGCTAGATCTAAGGATTGCACTACAGCAAGTCTGATGGCCACCTGTTATAACTGGGCAATAAAAAATAGAGAGAGTTTTAAACCACTCAACTTTGGGGGAAATAATACACCAAAAATAGTACAAATAGCCAAATCTATTTTATGCAGACATGGAAGCTAGATGTTTCATATATCACTTTCAATGAGACTATGCAACTGAGACTTATTTCATGATTGAATTCCACCAAGAAATAGATTAAAACGAATCATGATGATGAGAGGATAGTTGCTATTAAGAAATGATCACAAGTACAGATATACTAATCCCCTGGGACCAGAGCATGTCTTTATCACAGTCAATCGGTTCCAAAGTGGCTTGGAAAATTGTCTTTTGGCAACTTGATCATTGGTGGGTGTGACTGAAGAAAAAGGATACAGATTCTGAGCTATCAACCCATTTTCCGTGGAAAGGGAAGGAGTGACTGTAGTGTGCTTTCAGGTATTCAACTTTAGCGGGGCCTTATGTATGTTAGAGAATTTTTAGTCAGAGTAAACGGTACTTGGTACTTTTTGAGTAGGACTTCAACAGTAGATTTTGGGATGTTTTCAATTGTGTACCAAGCAACATTTATAAAAGAAAATTGTATGGCCAGGCGCGGTGGCTCAAGCCTGTAATCCCAGCACTTTGGGAGGCCGAGACGGGCAGATCACGAGGTCAGGAGATCAAGACCATCCTGGCTAACACGGTGAAACCCCGTCTCTACTAAAAAATACAAAAAACTAGCCGGGCGTGGTGGTGGGCGCCTGTAGTCCCAGCTACTCGGGAGGCTGAGGCAGGAGAATGGCGTGAACCCGGGGGGTGGAGCTGGAAGTGAGCCGAGATCGCGCCACTGCACTCCAGCCTGGGCGACAGAGCGAGATTCTGTCTAAAAAAACAAAAAAGAAAAAGAAAATTGTAATATCCTTTCAAGTCTATCTCCAAATAGCTAATTATAAAAAGAAAATTGTAATATCCTTTCAAGTCTATCTCCAAATAGCTAATTATTTCTGAATATAAGTCACACTTTTATTTTTCATTTTACACTAAACACTTTTATTTTTCATTTTACACTAAACACCTAGTGTGTTAAAGATGGCGTAACACACTTTAATACCACTAGGTATTATGGCCATTCTAAACCATAAACAATGGATCTTTTCATTCCTCATAACCCCTGTAATTCAAAAGGAATACCTTTGAATTTACTAAAATACCTTCATATCCTGAGAATGTGAGAGGTTTGGACACCATAATTACCTCTAGTAGGTTTTATAATATCTATGCTGTTTATACAGACCCTGATTTTATGTATTGTTATTTACTCATAATTCCTACTCTTCTCCTCAAAGAATTTAATTTTCAGCAAAGATAAGTTGAATAAAATTATGTTAAAAAAGAAACTTCCCACAAGGGTGTGTTTTTTTTTATTCCATTCAACTCTCCTTACCACTCACTTCTGATATAGGGAAATGTAAATACATGCGTATTTGCTCCTCCTGTCCCATGGTGTATTTATATGGGGAAGAAAAATAACACATTTCTACATTTTCTAGATATAACACTCTTGTGTTTGTTTATATGCAAAAAATGTCCCATCTATAGGGATCTCATTGATCTGGCTTGAAAACCTCTAGTCCAGTTAATCAAAGAAATATCAATATTCAAGACAGCTTTGTGAGGAAAGCACTATTATTACATGATTATTACAAAATCATAAGGCAGTCAGTCTTGAAATGTTTAATTAAAAGATTCAAAATCATTGCCCAGGGTGAATCAGAAAAGGTTTTCATTGTTCAGGGAGTGAACTCTCTGTCATTGTCCTATACACTGTCACGATCGGAGTACCTGAAATTAACGTGCTTTCAGAGATTCTTTGAAGCAATCTGAGGGTAAACAGAACACACCTATGATAAAAGCACTGCATCCAGTGTACCTAGGGAGTGCTCTAAAGGAGGAGAAATGTCACAGCAGTCATCAGATTTAGGTTGCTTGGGGTCAACATATGAAGAACCTTTAATTTCTAGATAAGAAATTTGAGCCTTGATCTATATAGATAATCATAAGCTATTAAAAATTTTTGAGCAGAAAATCATAAGGCAATTTAGAAAAATAATGTAATGGTTGTATGCAAGCTGCATTGAAGGATGGAAAATCTAATGACAGTAATAAAAGAACCAATTACCGTGTTCTTTGAAGAACAATACTTTAGTCATTTTCTCCATCAAGAATTTGAGAAAGGAATAGAGACCTCAGAAATTAGTTTTAAAGTATGTACTTGGTGCTGATTAATCTTTTTTGACAAAATTGAAACCTCAAAACTATAACTATTCAGCTAACATCTATTATGCATGTGCCAGGCACCCTGCTAAGTATTATGGATTGAGAAATGCAAACTGAATGAGACCTAGTTTCTGACTCTAAGGCTGTCCTGTCTTTTGGGTGGATGCACTGGTAATCAGATTATCTTGATACACTGTCGGTAGTGCTACAGTAGAAGTCTGATAGGATGGATGAGAAGCCCACTGGAAGCAAACATTTTCCAGTCTAGAGTGTTCAAAGACTCCTTCCTAGTGGAGGTGGTCAGTCTGCTGAGTCTTGAAGGTATGGTAAGGGCTTACCAGAATAAGGGCAGTGTTTACTTTGAGTATTCAAAGTTAAAGATAAACCCCTTAATTCTGGCATGTCAAAGAATAGGCAGTCCTGCGAGAATGTAATAATCACACATACACCCTTGGTTCAGGCAATATTTACATTTGCTTCCTTTAACAAGCTAGCAGAGAACTTTACTGGATTGGTCAGTCTCTCCTGGACTCTCCTACTGCTGGTTCCTATCTTAGTGTGTCAAGGATCTCTACCAGCAAGACTTTCTTTTTCCACTTATGCAAGGAAGTTGGAGTCCCTTGGCTGAGCTCTCCAGAGAGGTACGGGGCCATCAGTGCTAGAGGGTTAATGAGGGTATAGACTGCCTGGGATTTTATGCTAAAACTTTTACCAGGGGATTATGGTTTATAGCAGACACGTGTCTTAGCACAGATCCTCATCACAGCGCCCTCAGTTTTTCAGATGCAAAGAAGCTTGTATACGTTGCTGACTCTTCATGTTTGTGTTCCTCCCCCTTTTTAAAAAACACTTTTTTTCCTAAAATAACATGTTGAAAAAAAGGGTTTTTTATAATCATGTGTTATAGACTGAGTGTTTGTGTCTCCGAAAATTTCCCCAGTGTGATTGAGGAGGTTGGGCCTTTGGAAGGTAATTTGTTCATGGAGGTCGAGACTTCATGAATCGGATTAGCCCTGATGAAAAAAGCTCTATCTCTACTCTCTGCCGTGACCATGTGAGGATGCAATGAATAGATGGCCATCTGCAAACCAGGAAGAGGGTCCTCACCAGAACTGCATCTGCTGACACCTTGCTCTTGGGCTTCCCAGCCTCCAGAACTGTGAGAAATAAATGTCGTTCAACTATACAGTCTAATTTGTTAAAGCAGCCCGAGCTAAGACAACACTTTTATGACATTTCTTAATAATACTATGTTAAGAGTTCAGAAAAGTAAAACACTGTATCCAACCAAGTTCACTTTTTTTGGTGGTAGAGGTAGGGCATCTTCGGGAAATACTTACAGTAATTACATGCTTTACAAGGAAAGGAGGGGAAAGGTGATAGTTTTAGCACTAAAGTTTGAAATCTTGTGATGTTTTCTGAGATTTTTTTTTTTAGATGGAGTTTCGCTATTGTAGCCCAGGCTGGGGTGCAATGGCGTGATCTCGGCTTACTGCAACCTGCGCCTCCCGGGTTCAAGCGATTCTCCTGTTTCAGCCTCCCAGGTAGCTGCGATAACAGGTGCATGCCACCATGCCCAGCTAATTTTTGTGTTTTTAGTAAAGACGGGATTTCATCATATTGGTCAGGCTGGTCTCAAACTCCTGACTTCAGGGGATCCTCTTGACTTGGCCTCCCAGAGTGCTGGAATTACAGGTGTGAGCCACCACGCCTGGTTGTTTTCTGAGAATGAAAGTATGGTTGTCCCTTGGTATCTATGGGGGATTCGTTCCAGGACCTACCGTGCACACCAAAATCTGTGGATGCCCATGTCCCTGATATAAAATGGCATGGTATTGGCATGTAACCTATGTATATCATTCTGTATACTTTAAGTCATCTCTAGATTATTTATAATACGGAATGCAATGTCAATACTATGTAAATAATTGTTGTACTGTATTGTTTAAGGAATAATGGCAAGGAAAAAATCTGCCCATGTTCAATACAGACACAACTTTTTTTTCTGTATATTTTTGATCCATAGTTGGTTGAAACCTATGGATGCAGAACCCCTGGATACAGAGGGCTGATTGTATTTCTAGAATGTAAATGTGGGGTGGGAGTTGAAGATGTGATTTATTTATGTCATTTATTATGGAAGCAAATGGACTTCATCTTGTGGAGCCTGGAGAACCAATACTTAATTTTTTTTTTTTTTTGAGACAGAGTCTCGCACTGTCGCCCAGGCTACCATGCTGGAGTGCAGTGGCACGATCTCTGCTCACTGCAACCTCCGCCTCCTGGGTTCACGCCATTCTTCTGCCTCAACCTCCCGAGTAGCTGGGACTACAGGCACCCGCCACCGCGCCTGGCTAATTTTTTGTGTTTTTAGTAGAGACGGGGTTTCACTGTGTTAGCCAGGATGGTCTTGATCTCCTGACCTCATGATCTGCCCGCCTCAGTCTCCCAAAGTGCTGGGATTACAGGCGTGAGCCACTACGCCCAGCACCAATACCTAACTTTAAGCAGAACATTGGCAAGCTCAGATTTAATATTTGGAAAACTTACTGTCATAACCAATTGAAGGACTCCTTGGTTATAGAGGCAGCATTGTAGATAAGAAGGCCAGTGGATTTATCCATGTGAGAATTATGATTTCTGAATTAAGGCTGTGACAGGGATGATGAAATAAGAATTATTCGAGAAAAATCTAGAATTTCCTTGGATTTCTTATCTGTGAATGGAAGCCTCAAAATTTTGCCATGGCAAGAGACATTATTTCTATCTCACCCAAACATGCTTACACTAAACTAGACCTTACGTTATAATGTAGCCTGCTGGAAATGGAAACAGGATCCCTGTAGTAGTGCTTCCCTAGCTTGACAAGATGCAACAAGATGTATCCTGTGTTTGTTCATATAACGTACGTTGGTACTATAAAATACGAGTTCTTTACTTTCTCTCTGGTTTTTCATTGAGCTTCGTATTAATCAGTAGAATTATTTTATCAGCTTACTAAAACATGTTTTAGTATTGCTTTTTTTTTAGTCAAATTATTTGTTCTTGCTCTATCTTGATCCCACTCATTCCTCCAAACCCTGAATTGGCTCTTCCATCTTCAAATTATAGGATCAAACAAACCAAGAATTTCATTATTCTATTGAAGCCTCACTAGAGTGCAGCACACATCTTTGAGAGTTAAAGGAAGCTTATTAAGTGTAATCTAAATTTTTTATACCCTAGTGTTTAATTTTGTTAAGTTGGCTATGCTAACGTTAGTTGCAGCTCTCAGACAGTAGGGTAAACATATGCCTTGGTTTACATGGGATAGTTCCAGTTTGTGCCCGTATTCTTGGTGTAATTTATTTATAATGTCCCCTTTTTACTTTCAAAAGTGTCTCAGTTTGTACATTAAATTGTATGATCACCCTATCTTTCAGGGAGAGCCACAAAGAAATTGTCCATTTATGCATTTCTAGAATTCAATTTATGAAAAGTAAATGTAATTAAAATATGCTGACAGCCACTGTGCCTGCTGTAGACTTCATTCATACTGTCTCTAAGTCTTTTTGAGGACAAATGGAGTAAAACTTGTCATTTGTTTACTGAAAGATTTTTACTGCTATAATAGAAAAATGAAATTACTTCTCTTTTGGTGCTGTATGTCCGTCAACCAGTCTTGTCATGATTCTATTAAGGTAAATAATGCAAAGCTGAGTTTTGCATTTATTTTCTAAACTAAATACATACTATGACTATTTAACTTATTGTGGTAGCAAACAGAGAACCTTGTATGGACTTATAAGTGAAACAAATCTTGAAAAATGTGATAATGAATTTAGTGCATCCCCTACCTTTACAGATGAGTGACCCAGATCACAAGGAGATTATGTTACATATATGTGGTTCATGGCTACTTAAGTAGCATACAGTGCTATAACTAGACCTCCAATGTTTTAATCCAGGGATTCAAGGTTCTTTTCGCTAGATGGGATTGCATATGAAAACCACAGGCTACCTTTATTCCCCTCCCAGTCATCTTGTAAACAAAAAGGTCCGTGGAAAACATCCTGACTTTAGAGTAGGAAATATATGGAAAGCAGTCAGAAATTGATATTTTACATTTCATATATTTAAAATATGGCATAATAGGTATGTGCTGAGTACCTTTGTGTATGTGCGCCAAATATGTTTTAATTTTTTTTTTTTTTTTTTTTTTGAGACAGAGTCTCACTCTGTCGCCCAGGCTGGGGTGCAGTGGTGCGATCTCGGCTCACTGCAAGCTCCACTGCCTCCTGGGTTCACGCCATTCTCCTGCCTCAGCCCCCCTAGAAGCTGGGACTACAGGCGCCCGCCACCACAGCGGCTAATTTTTTTGTATTTTTAGCAGAGACGGGGTTTCACCGTGTTAGCCAGGATGGTCTCGATCTCCTGACCTTGTGATCCGCCCGCCTCGGCCTCCCAATATGTTTTAAATTTTTAATTGACTGCATATGTTTATGGGGTACAACGTGATGTTTTGATACCTGTATATACATTGTGGAGTGATCAAATCAGGATAATGTGAATATCCATCACTTTAAGTGTTTATCATTTCTTTGTGGTGAGAACATTGAAAATCCTCACTTTTAGCTATTTTGAAATATATAATACATTATTAACTGTCATCACTGTGCTGTGCAATAGAACACCCGACCTTATTTCTTCTAACTGTAACTTTGTACTCATTGACCAATGTCTGTTTTTCCTCCATCCACCAGCCTCTGATAATTACCGTTTTACTCTCTACTTCTATGAGTTTGACTTTTATAGATTCCACATATGAGATCAGACAGTTATTTGTTTCTTTGTTTCTGGCTTGTATAGGTTCATTTACATCACAAATGATAGAATTTCCTCGTTTTTTTAAAAAGGCTAAATCATATTCCATTATTTATAGATACCACAGTTTTTAACCCATTCGGTAGGTACTTGGGTTATTTCCACATCTTGACGATTGTGAATAATGCTGCAGTGAATGTGGGAATGCAGATCTCTTCAGCATACTGGTTTCCATTACTTTGGGTAGGTCCCAGCCGTGGGATTGCTGGATCGTATTGTGATTCTATTTTCAGTTTTTAGAGGAAATTCTATACATTTCTTTACATAGCTCTACTAATTTGTAAAACCACCGAAAGTGTATGTATAAGGGTTCCCTTTTCCCCACATCTTCACCAACACTTATCTTTCAACTCTTTGATAATAGCCAGTCTAAAAGTTGTGAGGTAATAATTCATTGTGGTTTTAACTTGCATTCATCTGATGATTAGACCATGATGAGCATTTCTTCACATATCTGTTGGCCATTTCTATGTCTTCTTTTGAGAAATGTCTTTAAATCCTTTGCCTATATTTTAAAAGGGTTAAAATGTGGCACATATACACCATGGAATACTATGCAGCCATATAAAAGGATGAGTTCATGTCCTTTGTAGGGACATGGATGAAACTGGAAACCATCATTCTGAGCAAACTATCGCAGGGACAAAAAACTAAACACCACATGTTCTCACTGATTGGTGGGAATTGAACAATGAGAACACTTGGACACAGGAAGGGGAACATCACACACCGGGGCCTGTTGCGGGGTGAGGGAGGGGGGAGGGATAGCATTGGGAGATATACCTAATGTAAATCATGAGTTAATGGGTGCAGCACACCAACATGGCACATGCATACATATGTAACAAACCTGTACGTTGTGCACATGTACCCTAGAACTTAAAGTATAATAATAAAAAATAATAAGTATTATTTTTTAAAAGGGTTATTTGTTACCTTGTTACAGAGTAGTCTGAGTTTCTTGTATATTTTGAATAGTAGCCCCTTATCTGATGTATGATTTGCAAATATTTTCTCCCAGCTGATGGGTGCCTCCTTTATTAATTGTTTCTATCACTGTGCAGGTGTCTTTTAGTTTGAACCAATCCCATTTGTCTATTTTAGCCCTTGTTACTTGTGATTTTGGGGTCATTATCTAAGAAGTTTCTACCCAGAACGATGTCAGTCTTAGAGCTTTTTCTCCATGTTTTCTTCTTATGTTTTATGGTTTCTGCTCATATATGTAAATCCTTCATACATTTTGAATTGATTATTTTATAAGGGGTGAGGTAAGGACCCAAACAACTCCCAGACTCAAGCGATCCTTCTGCCTCAGCTTCCCAAGTAACTAGGACCACAGATGCATGCCACCATGCAAAGCTAATTTTTTTTTACCTTTTACCTTTTATTTATTTATTTTTAATTTTTTTTTTTTTTTTTTTGGCAGAGATGGGAGTCTTGCTACGTTGCCTAGGCTAGTCTTGAACTCCTGGCCTCAAGCAGTCCTCTTGCTTTGGCCTCAATAAGTTCTGGGATTACAAGCATGAACTACCATGCCTGGCCTCCAATTTCTTTCTTTCGTACGTAGATATCTAGTTTTCCCAACATCATTTATTGAAGAGACTACACTTTCTTCAATGTGTGTTCTTCACAATTTTGTTGAAAATCAATTGACCATAGATGTGTGGGTTTATTTTGGAGCTCCCTATCCTATTCCATTGGTTGATGTATCTTTTTCTGTCAGTATCATGCTGTTTTGATTACTATAGCATTGTAATATATTTTGAAATCTGGTAGTATGATATCTCCAGCTTTCTTCTTTTTATTGAAGATTGCTTTGTCTATTTGGTGTCTTTTATGACTCCATATGAATTTTATGAATGTTTTTTTCTATTTCTGTGAAGAACTACATTGTAATTTTTATAGGGATTGCATTGAATCTGTAGCATTGTGAGTAATATGGACATTTTAACAATATTCTTCCAATTGAAGAACATGGGATATCTTTTCATTTATTTGTGTCATCTTTAATTTTTTAATTAATGTTTTATAGTTTTTAGTATTCAGATCTTTCACTTAAAATTTGGTTAAATTTACTCCTAAATATTTTTTGATCCTATTATTAATGGGATTGTTTTCTTCACTTCTTTTTCAGACAGTTCATTGTTACTATATAGAAACTACTGATTTTTTATTTTGCACCCTACAACTTTACTGAATTTTTCAGTTTAAACCATTTTTTGGTAGCTTCTTTAGGATTTTCTGTATATATTAATAAGATCATGACATCAACAAACAGATATAATTTCACTTCATCCTTTCCTGTTTAGATGCTTATTTCTTTCTCTTGGCTAATTGCTCTGGCTAGGACTTTCAGGACTATGTTGAAGATACTTAATATGATTTTTATCTTCTTAAATTTGTTAGACTTGTTCCATGACCTAACATATGATCTATTCTGGAGAATGTTCCTTGTGCACTTAAGAAGAGTATGTCTTCTGTTGCTGTTGGATAGAATGTTCTGGGTATGTCTTTTGGGTCCATTTGTGGTACTTTACAGTTCAAGTCCAGTGTTTTCTTATTGATTTTCTGTCTGGATGACCTGTCTAATGTTTAAAGCGGGGTATTGAAATCTCCTACTATTATTGTGTTGAAGTCTTTGTCTCCTTTCAGATCTCTTAATGTTTACTTTATATATTTAGGTGCTCCAACGTTGGGTGGACATATATTTACAATTGTCATATCCTCTTGATGAACTGATCCCTTTGTCAGTATATAAGAATCTTCTTTGTCTATTTTTACTGTTTCTACCTAAAGTCTATTTTGTTTGTATTATATATAGCTGCCCCTGCATTCTTTTTGTTTCCATTTTCATGGAATGTCTTTTTTATTCCTTCACCTTCAGCCTATGAGTGTCCTTTAAAGTAAAGCAAGTCTTTAAAGGACACTCATAGACTGAAAATGAAGGAATAAAAAAGCCATTCCATGTTGAGTCTTTACAACAATATATTCAACCACTCTATGCTTTTTGACTGGAAAAGTTAATCCATTTACATTTATATAATTATTGATAGGTGCAGACTTACTAGTGCCATTTTGTTCATTGTTTTCTGTAGAGCAGTTGTTTTTTAGATCTTCTGTTCTTTTTTTCCACTAGTGTTCTTCCTTTGTGGTTTGATGGATGGCTCCCTGTAGTAGTATGCTTTAGATCTTTTCTTCTTATCTTTTGTGTATCTCTTAGAGGATTTTGCTTTGTGGTTACCCTGAGGCTTACATAACACATACTTAAAACTGGCTATTTCAAATTGATAACAGCTTAATTTTGATCCCATACACCCACTACACATTTACTCTTCTACTTCCCACATTTTATGTTTTTAATGTCTTGGTTTATGTTTTTTATAATACATAATCACTTGAAAAATTATTAAAGCTGTAGTTTTGTTTTTAGTAATTTTGCCTTTTATCCTTTATACTGGAGGTATAATTGTTTACCCAGCACTGTTTCAGTGTTAGAGTGTATTGGATTTGACAGTAGACTTGCTTTTATACTTAAAGTTTTATACTTTCATATATTTAATGTTACTAATTAGTGTCCTCTTATTCTGCTTGAAGAACTCCCTTTGGCATTTCTTATAAGACAAGTCTAGTGGTGATAAACTCTCTCAGTTTTTGTTTGTCTGAGTATTTACTACCTCTTCATTTTCAAAAGACAGGATTGCTGGGAGTAGTATTCTTGGTTGACAGAACAACCCCCAACCCCTTCAGGATTTTGAATATATGATTTAACTCCCTTCTGGCCTGCGAGATTTCTGCTGAGAAATACACTGATACTTTTATGGAGATTCGTTTACATGTGACAATTCACTTTTTCCTTGCTGCTTTCAACACCCTAACTTTTGACATTTTGATTATGATGTGTCTTGGTGTGGGTCTTTTTTGGATTTATCTTATTTGATTTATCATAGGCTTCTTGGATTTGCTTTCTATTTCCTTCCCCAGGCTGGGGATGTTTTCTGCCATTATTTCTTCGAATGTATTTTCTGTTCTTTTCTCTTTCTCTTGTTCTTCTAGTACACTAATAATGTGTAAGTTGTTATACTTGATGGTGTCACATAAGTCTCTTAAGCAATCCTTACTTTTTTTCACTTGTCAGATATTGCTTAAGGATTAAGTAATAAAAGGACTGGGAATTGACCACTGAGTTTTGCTGTGTAGATGCCTTGGGTATTATGTTTGATGCAGTAATAAAGGGTAGCAAACTTATCTCTTATCTGTATTACTATAATGATCTCTTTTTATATCCTGACTTCTTGCCTTTTCACAGTTTATTCTCAACACCCTCCGCATGGTGACATTTTAAAATACATAGATCATATCAATCCTCAACCCAGAATGGCCCCCCATTTAATGTTAATAAAAACCAAGGACTTTACAATGACTTAACAAAGCTCTGTACAAATCTAACACTTGCATTTTACTCTGATTTTTCCTACTTCTACTAATTTTTAATTTTGCTCTAGCAACTTAACTCCTAAAGCTCTTTGCCAATGCCTGTAGCCATGTAACATTGTCCCTATATTACTATAGTCTGTTCTCTGAAACATCATCCCGCCCCCTATTGTCCTGCCCCACGTATCCACATATGTGGCTAATTCCCTCAACTTCTTTCAAGTCTTTGTCTACTTTATTAGTTTTCCAATGCAGCCTACTGTAGCTGTCTTATTTAAAGTTGAAACATTCCCCACAACCATTTTTTATCTTCCTTTCTCTACTCTATTATTCTCTTTTAGCATTTACCACCTTTTTCACATTCTAACTTATATACTCCTATAAAAAAACCTTTTTATCAAGTGATATTATCCTTCATTTGAATATTAACTCCATGAAGGCAGGGGCTTATGTGTTCTTTGCTGATATCCTAAGTATTTAGGATATTTCCTAGCACACGGTAAATAATCCACAAACATTGGTTAGTTTTTCTTGTCATTAGCTTGTAAATGAAGCTTATAAAAGCATCAGATGTATATCTGAGCTAATAAATATGACGTGTTTGCTTTTTTCAAAAGCTACTCCCTGTTGGAATCATTTCCAAGTAAGAAAGTACTATTTTGTAGGAGTTAGGTGATGTTAACTCAGCCTAATAATTAGCTTCTTGCCTCTATGATTATTTATTCAGTTTTTCCTGAGTATTTATATGCTCAAGGGAATCTCAGTAAACACCTGTTGTCTACTCTGTTGCAAACACTGTGCTAGTGGCTGTGATTCATAGGCCTCCTCTAGAAGGAGAGATTCACAAGTACGTCGATGTTTATAACAAAGGATGACTGGGTGATGTTAGAAATAAATGCACAGGGGTTTGGGTTCACACAGAAAAGACACACTTGCAGTCTACAAATGGTCTATTTTAGATTGAACACTCTGTCGTCTTTCTGATATCTCTGTGAATATCAGATGTCCTACTTACAGCCAGAACTAGAGAACTGCAAAAATGATCCAAAGCCAATTCCTTTTCTGTCCCACCTGCAGCTTGCATTGATCCTCGTGTTTTTAATCAATCTTGCTAAATACTTCCTGTAGGGAAAATGAGTAGTGATGAGAGGTAATCTTGCTGCTACTTTCTTCTGAAAATTTTAATGATTGATTTACAGATATTGCTTATTCATCATGATATCCCATTGTAGAAGATGGGGATTAAATTTCAGTCTTAAAGGTTATGGGATCCCTCAAGGCTTGGCGTATAGTAATGAAAAATTGAGAACCTAAAAAGGGGATTTCAGATTCTGTATAGTGAATAAACTTTTATCTGGCCTTGCTTCTGATATGAATTTAGGATTATGTGGATAGGAATATGCCATGAGCTTTTTACTGCAGCCTTAGAACTTTCTCTATATTTCGTATACAATTTCTTATTTATGTATTTCTCTTCAGTTTAAAGCTCTAGTTTTCCTGAAGTCATAAATAATCTCTGGGCCTTTCCCAACTGGTCTATAGAGGCCTTCTTAATAAGGCCTCCAAAACATAAATAGAAATGATTTACCTAACTTGATATCACAAACAGAAGCCATCCCTTTGATAAGTCTATGTCTTAATTGCTTACAAGTGAACTCTTTCCTCTGAATATTAACAGATGTCCTGGACATTGCCTGTGTATTTGGAGTAATACGTACTTCCTAGATTACATGGTCTTTCTGAGCCACAAAACCTAATTCTTTGAATTCTAAAAAGATCTCTAAGGAGAATAATAGATCCTTTAGATGTATGGTTTGTCTGGTTTCTGTTTCTTTTTTTCTTTTTCTTTTTCTTTTTTTTTTTTTTTGTGAGACATAGTCTCACTCTGTCGCCCAGGCTGGAGTGCAATGGCGCAACCTTGGCTCACCACAACCTCTGCCTCCTGGGTTCAAATGATTCTCCTGCCTCAGCCTCCCCAGTAGCTGGGACTACAGGTGCGCACCACCACTTGGGCCCAGCTAATTTTTGTATTTTTAGTAGAGACGGGGTTTCATCATGTTGGCCGGGATGATCTCGATCTCTTGACCTCGTGATCCGCCTGCCTCAGTCCCCAAAGTGCTGAGATTACAGACATGAGCCACTGCACCCAGCCTGCCTGGTTTCTTTGATTTTTAACTTTTGATATTCCTGAGTACATATCAGGTGGGTATATTTCTGGGGAACACACAGATATTTTAGTACAGGCACGCAACGTATAATAATCACATCATGGAAACTGGGTTTTCCGTCCCCCGAAGCATTTACCCTTTGTGTTACAAACAATCCAGTTATACTCTTAGTTACTGGTTTGACTGTCTTAAAATATTTTAAGCTTAATGTGAAGCATGTTACCCTTAGTAAAAATTCCCATTCTTCTTACATTCTGATAAGGTCACAAATAGGAAACTCGTTTCAGAACTTGGTTCTTCTCTGTAATTTACTTTTAGTACTGTTATGGAACCCCATTTTGAAGTATACATTCCCACAGTATGGCAATTATCTATTTCTTCCTTAGGCTAATGAGTCTTTTCTTGCAATATCTTCACTTATTCATTTGTCAAACTCTTGAACATCTTGTATGTAAAGCACTTTGCAAAATCCCTGGTATAACCGTTGAACCAGAGAAACACAACATTTGGCTTCATAACCTGATACCACTTATTTCTCTGGGAATTGAATAGGTTCTATTGGTACTTGGTTAACAGGTATTATTCTAAACTCATGCCATCTTTATGGATCACACATTAAGCCTTTTTAATGTATTATTTTAAAACATAAACACCAATATTCTGTATTTTTGCTTATTTTTTATATGTGACTATATGTGACTCCCGGTTTTACCTTCCTTGCTTAGGTTGATGTGATCGTGACACTGGGAGGCCTCGCTGGGCGTTTTGACCAGATTATGGCATCTGTGAATACCTTGTTCCGAGCGACTCACATCACTCCTTTTCCAGTTATAATAATCCAAGAGGAATCACTGATCTACCTGCTCCAACCAGTAAGTCAAAAGAGAATATAATGTGAGCCCTTTCCTTCACAAAGCATCTACCACTTGAGTAGACTAGGAGAAAACATTGGCCCTGCTTGGGTCTTTGAACTGCGAGTGGAACTGATCATGTGTGCTTTCCTGTGGCCACTTTAGTTTTGCCTCAGGTCACTGACCAGCAAAAATGTGGAGAAGAATCCTGAAAGTTTAAATTTTGTTATGTCTAGAAAACAAGATAAAATGTTGCAACTCTAAATCGACTAAGAATTAAGTTGAGCACTGTTGCGTTTTGAACAGCTGAATGTGAATGACATTTGAGAAAAACCTCAATAGGGGAAACACAAGGCTTGGCAAATGCTGCTAATGTAATTCTTATGTATTTTGAGTGTTGTCATTATAATTGGATATAATTGGAAACTGGGTTTGATTTCATTAGGCACTTAGAAGACAATCTTGAGCTTTTACTATTCATAAGTTGCCTGGTGATTAGTTTCTCTGTCTCAGAATAATTTCTAATGATGTCTTTCATTTCCAATGATAAACATTAACGACATTTTCTCTCAGTGTAGTGCATAGAACAGAATTCTCACTAAACAAACACATTTTATGAGGTTTATTGGTGGATTTCAGTTTAAAAATATCATTTGGTAACTTTTTGTTTGTTTGTTTGTTTGTTTCTTTGAAGATAGTGGACAGATCTTTCCATGTTCGCCTCTCATTGGAGTCTACTTTTTACAGTTTTGCTTCTACCCTACCTACCATCTGTAGTGTGGCATTACTAGAAATTGTGGTTTGGTTAATAGGTTAATAGGGTGGGTTTAGTGCATGCGTACTATTCTTTAGCCAGTTTTGCATTTTTTTTTTTTCCTGGCTCTTTGTGTGTCTCAGCCATGTTGCTTTCTGGATAAAAGTAGAGGAGAAGAATTCAGATTTCAAACAATACTATCCATTTATTTAGTCAACAGTTACAGACTGCCTTCTGCGTATTTGTTGCACTGCATGGCAATGAAGGATAAAAATAAAGAGTTGCATATGATCTTTGCTCTCCAGATTAAGTGTAATGGAAGATCCATTCATACAAATGTAATCATAATGCAGTGTTGAAAGATTAGTACCAAAAAATGAAATAATAGAAAACTGGGGCATGTGTGTAGTAAGAAAAGTCTTCACAGAGGCACTCATGTTGTCTTCACTCAATTACTTCAACAAACATTTACTGAGTACCTGCTATTTGCCAGGCTCCTTTCTAGGGATAGAGCAGTTAACAATATAAACAGAAATCCTTTCATGCAACATACCTTCTACTGAGCTTACAATTCAACAGAATATTCAAGGATGACTAGATTCTTGCTGTGGAAGATGATGGGAAAGTTACTTAATTCAAGAGGAGCCAGAAAAGAAACACGGAGATGCAGGATATGTTACAGGATTTGCAGGTAATTCTGTGCAGCTAAACTATGGGGTGTGGATGGAAAAATGCCAGAAGATAAGACGAGAAAACTAATTGTGATACTGATTGTGAAGAACTTTAAATTCCACACAATGGAATGTGAACTTCTTTTTGCCATAGGTTTTGGAAAGTCATTAAAAGATTTTGGTTAGCAGTACAGGTATGCTTTTTAGATTTCTTATCAAATTATATGTTGGTTAAATACCCATAGGTTCCCAACAGTTTCTGAAGTTTGAAACTTACTACTATTGTGAAACATTGAGCTTTGTTATATTGCATTGAAGTGATGGTATGACTGCTAAAGTATGCAGTCATAACTTCTCTCTGTGTAGATGCTCTGGTCAATATATTACTAGTTAAAGATGTAGTACAATACTTTTTTAAATTATAATTGGCAGATTCACTGATAGAAAAAGCTACGTCTAAAATATGACTTCTACGTTAAGGTATTTTTACTATTTTGGGTTTCTGTATTTTCCCTATAATTGGTATAATTATGAACTTTCTGAAATACATTTGGCTTGGGATTCATTGGATTTCCTTCCATCTACAGATTGTTGGCTGTCATCATTTCTGGAAAACCCTCAACCATTATGTTTTCAAATAGTGCCCTATTCTCCTTCTCTTTTCTTCTGTACCTCCTATTACATGTATTTAAGATCCTCTACTTGAATCGTATACATCTCAGCACTTTCATATTTTCTATGTCTTAATGTCTCTGGGCTGCATTCTGAAGTTCTTCACCACCTCTGTTCTGTTCACTGTCCCGCTTCTGCTCTTCCTATCTGCCGCTAGACCCACCCTCTGCGTTTTTAATTCCTGCCACGAGTATTCTTTCTTACATGCGTGCCCTTTACTCACGTTTTCAAGGGGCTCTTTCTGAAAACATAATTATCAAACCGGTTTTATAGTCTAGAATAATTCTAATGCAAGCCAGCTGCCTTTTATGTTCACTTTTGCTTTCATATTTTGTGACCTCAGTTCCTTCTCTGTTTTATGATTTTGGGCCGGGACCTCACATTTCTGAGAACTTTAAGTAAGTGTGGGAATTGTTTGAGGCGTGAGTTAAAAGTAAATCCAGGGAGAATTTACATTTGCTTTTGCCTGGCTGCTGAGTGGACTTGTAGCCCAGTTCTGTGGGAGCACCAACTACTTAGGACATTTTGTCTGAGGCTTTTTTGGACCACATTGTCCGTGTAGATTCTGAATGTAACACTGCTGAGAAATTGATGTCTGGTTACAAATGCTCAGGGGAGACTTTTTTCATCTTCTCAGCTATGGAGTGCCAAGGTGTTTGGTTGTCCACTTTTCCTAGCAGTCCAGTGGGAGTGTTGCTTATATTCATCTTGATATTTCGGATCTCTGCTTTACGTGGTACAGCATCCTTTGAGATGTCCACCTTGGGCAGGCCTTGGGCTTTGTCTTCTGACAACCTTCCATACTTGGGGGCTTTAGAAACTGAAGCTCAGGTTCATCTGATTTGCTAAACACTCTCCAGATGAAAGTTAGCCTTGGCCTTCTTTTTATATCAAAAGGTAGTTTTTGGCTTCTGGGCAAAATTCTTTTTTCTTTTTTCTTTTCTTTTTTTCTTTAGAGACACAGTCTCCCTCCGTTGCCCAGGCTGGAGTGCAGTGGCGTGATCTCAGCTCACGGCAGCCTCTGCCTCCTAGAATTCTTTTTTTAAGAAAGATACATTTGATGCATTTTAGAAGATTCTCTTATTTATATTTATTTATTTATTTTTAGTATTTTTATTGTCTTCAGTTGGCCAGAGCACTAATCTATCATATTGCCTCTATACCTCAGTTACCCCCACCCGTCTATGTTGCAGTTATGATCAACTCCAGATCTGAGAGGCTTATCCAAAATTAGGTTTATTAAGTTTTGTTTTTTTTTTCTTATTAATAGAATATCTGATGTGGCTTGAGAGGGATCCCACATTGTATATCTAAGCTAACTGGAACACATTGCTGAAGCAGGGAAACAGATTGCTAGAATGTGGCACCACATTTCTTAAAGGCCAGGCCTGCCTGTGACCTGTGTCACCTTCTGCGGGAGTGAAGTTCTGCTGCCCCAGCCCAACTGCAAAGGCCGTCTAGGAACTGAGGCTTGTGGGCCCAGGAAAAGGAAACACTGACATACAAAGCAAGTCTCTCTCAAACTGCCAGCCACGGATATCTTGAAAGAAATTCTGGAATCATGACCCTACCTAACTTATAGGAATGTAACATCCAGTGTGTTAGACTTTAGTTATTAAGGCAGAATCCTCAGTTCTATAAAGTGGTAAACATGTTAAGAGTACCTGTGTAGCCAAATCCCCAAATATAATGCAATGTAGATTCTCTGTGTGATAATTTTGATTTTGTGTCATTGGAATAACTATAAAATTACCTTATCCTAATGAAGTAATTATTACATAGTGTGGTGCAAAAAGCTCATGCAAGATGACACTCTGTTCTTTAAAGTAGTGACAATGGCAGGCACAGGCTTCCACCTATGGGGTTAGCAGTTCAGCCTTTGCTCATCTTGGCCACTCTGTTCTAGGGAGTTCTTTCTCGAGACACAGCCTGACTCTCTGCTCTTCTATCATTCTTAGTAAGAAAATAGCAAGAAAATTAGTAACACAAAAGCATATGTTGAAGTGAATATGTTTGGGGATTTAAGGTATGGATGGATCTCATGTGATCCACCATACTGGTAACAAGTTTTAATTGTATACATGTGAATGGGATTAATACTAAAAATCAGTTAAAAACTCCTATAGACCGGGCGTGAGGCTCATGCCTATAATCCCAGCACTTTGGGAGGCCGACGCGGGCCCATCACCTGAAGTCGGGAGTTTAAGACCAGCCTTACCAATGTAGTGAAACCCCGTCTCTAAAAAATACAAAATTAGCCAGGCATGGTGGCGCATGCCTGTAATCCCAGCTACTCAGAAGGCTGAGGCAGGAGAATCGCTTGAACCCAGGAGGTGGAGGTTGCAGTGAGCTGAGATTGCACCACTGCATTCTAACCTGGGCAATAAGAGCAAAACTCCGTCTCAAAAAAAAAAAAAAAAAAGTACTGTAAAATTTCTGCACAGAAGCATTCTACATCCTAGAAATGAGACTTGCACCGTTGGGGCTGAACTGGCTCTGTCAGGTGTTACTTCATATAACGGTGTTATTAATATATGTGACACATGCACTGAATGTGCCTATATGTTACATGGCGTGCATACATTGGGGAACGTATTCAGAATGGACATCTACAGCAGACTGTTCATTGTTTTTAGAACATACAATCACAGGAGAGGCAGGAGAAATGTTATCAATTTAAACTGAAATCATTTAAAAATATTGCGAAAGTAGACTTAAGAAAATGTCTCGTATGCTTTAGCACCAAATAAAGAATGACTTTAAAACTTGAAATTTTTGGCCTGGCGCGGTGGCTCACACCTGTAATCCCAGCACTTCGGGAGGCTGAGGCGGGCAGATAACGAGGTCAGGAAATCGAGACCATGCTGGGTAACACGTTGAAACCTCGTCTCTACTAAAAATACAAAAAATTAGCTGGGCGTGGTGGCGGGCGCCTGTAATCCCAGCTACTCAGGAGGCTGAGGCAGGAGACTGGCGTAAACCCGGGAGGCGGAGGTTGCAGTGAGCCGAGATCGCGCCACTGCACTCCAGCCTGGGTGACAGAGCGAGAATCTGTCTCAAAAAAAAAAAAAAACTTTAAATTTTTTAATGTATTTTTTTAAATTAAAGTTAACATACAATTGTTGAGGAGGAAGATAATACTGATACTTTTACAAGAAGCATCTTATCTGAGCTTTATAACAATACTGGGAGAAAAGCAGGATAATATGGTCACACAGTGAAGTGTTTTGTCTCAGCACTTTTTCCACAACACTACATTTCCTCCTTCATGGGGTTAATGGACTAAGATGCAAATAATAAACTCTTGAAAAAAGTCACAGCCCATAGGCTGGTAATTATCCATAAACAGTGTATAACTGATGGCCGGTTGGTGTGTGTGTATGTGTATATATAAATATATATGTGTGTGTGTATATGTGTACATATATGTACCTACACACACACACACACATATATATATATTTTTTCCCCTATGATATTATTTTCAAGTAAGATAAATCTTGGATGCACTTTAAGGGCATACCTCATCTTGTTGCTGTATCCTTAAAGAAAAATGACTTTCTGAAGTTTCATAATAAAATTTACATCTAACAATAATCTTTCATCATTTAAGCAGACTAAATGATTTACCATTAAGCTTTGCTGAAGTATGTTAAAAGTGGTAAAAATTCAATATAAATGTTAATTATTATGAGTGTTAGATTTGAGCCTAGTGTGTTCTAGAATTTTTTTTCAATTAGATGATCTGAAATTAAAGATAATAATAGGAATAAATCATCTTATAGCAACTGTTTATCTGATAATATTTTTAGTCTAGTAACTTGGTAAGAGAGCTTGTGTTATATCTGCTACACTAATTTTAATTGGCTAGAATAGTCCTAGTCCCTGGAACGCTTTTCTTGATCTTTTTTTAAAAAAATCTATCCTCATATCATCTTAGACTTTCTGTGATGTTCTCTGTTTCCTTTGGAGTGTTTACATGTGAGACTCTCATGAGACTAGGTTGTGCAAATAATCATTAATAATCATTAAGATTCGTCATTTGGGACTGACCTATACGTCATAGTAGCAATTCACTTAAAGTGTATAGTTTGTTTCAGTCTAAAGTTTGTGTTCTCTTTTCAGTCCCCTCTCTGTGATGTATTTTTATTAGTTATAAATTGAGTTTTAAAACAAGGATACAGTGAGGTAGTTCCAGTTCAAAATGAATATGGGAAGACGTTTGGAATTTTTTTAGCTGGTTGTTTTTTTAGCATGTAAGGTTTTTCATATTTTATTTTTGGCATATTTCACTTACTACGGGTCAATGTCCTTCTGAGTGAAAACCTTGGTAGGTAGCATATACTCTGTAGGAATGTTCAATTTGCCATTTGAAAAATAGAAAATTCAAAATCGAATCCAAAATAGTCCCTTCCTTAAAATAAGCATCCCTCTTTTACTTCCAAAAATGTGTTCTTGATAAGACATCATCACCTTTTGTGAGGAGGGGATGCTATGAAATAGATGACAGACATTTCAGACACGAAACATGGCGGATGTCAGTCACGAGTTAGGCCATCTTCTTGCTGAAGAGTCAGGCGCTCAGCGCCATGTTTATCATGCTGCCTGTGCGGAGTGTGGGTGGCTCCTGGTTTCACATACATGCTATGTCATTTTCTGGTCCTGTGCGTCTCAGGAGGACAGAAACATTCGCTTCTGTACACTGAGCATAAATTATCTTCTATCTCCAAGTTTTGTGGCAGTTTGTAATACAAGTTAATAGGATTTATAACCAAGAAATGAGATGTCCAAGAGTTAATAAGGCATGGCTTTTGCATTATCCTAAACCTTGCTCGGTGATTCCCGCTCAGGATTCCAGTATCTGATACAGGAGAAGGTGGCACAGAGCAGACTTCTGTCAGTTTTTGTCTCACTTGAGCAAACTTGCAAATCTGTTGTAAATATTTCTTCCTCATCATTTTAGTCATGCTTTACTGCTGCTTTTTTTTTTCTCTTTCACCAGATCAATTATTTACTATATAATGTCCTTACATTATTTACATTATACATTTGTAATGCTGGTAATGAATATGATAAAATATGCTGAGGGTTTGATAGAAAGAAGCTGAATATTCATGATATAAATTTGCTATGCCTGATGGTTTCTGCTGAGAACTGGGCGTCTGGGTTAGTCTACCCTTGTGTGCACATGTCCAGCATAACCTCATCAGTGATAACATCAGAGAAGTGATTCTCAGCATGATTTCGAGTAGGCGACAGGGAGTTCTCAATTCTAGACAAGGCTGAAATCTTCTCACACTATTTATTACCCGTTTTAATTCCCTTCTTTGGAATAATCATTATTATTTTATTCTTCCTCTGTATCTTTCATGTAATTTTTATTGTTGCTTGGCCTTTTAGAATTCCTAGTATAAACTACATAGTATCACGGAACTATTGAATATATATTATTAAATATCATAAACTATTAAATAATGTAAATAGTGTCAAGCTTTAGAGATCTTTTTCTAGATGAGCAATTGCAGAGACATTCATGTGATCTGCCCAAGGTTATCTGCAGTGTTGCTTTGGTAGGTAATTGATAGTGAAACTGAAAAAGATCTGATGCAATAATGGTCTGAAAAAGGACCACTAGGCATTTCATACCAGAAATGGCCTGTTACATTGACCTTCCCAACCTCCCTCCATCTTCCAAAAGGCACATTGTGAATACCTGTTCCTACCTGGCCTACACCCACCTCAGCTCGTTGCCCTGGGAAAGTTTTGCCACTCAGGGTTCAACGCCTGGCCAAAATACTCTTTACCTTCAAATTGTGTCCTTGCCTAGCTCTCTCTTTTCTTTGGCTCATTTGCTCTGCCATGCCAGCGCAGCAGATTCTTCTACACGTGGAATACACACAGATATGTCTTTGCTAAGCGTCGTCGTCTTTTCCCTCTTCAAGCGTTGCCTGGCTTTCTAGGAAACAATTTTCAATACTCATTCTCTCCTTCTTTTCTTTCCCCTTTCCTTTGTGTTCTTTTTTTCCTCCTCCTCTACATGGCATTTAAAAAAATAACACAAAAACCTATCCTGTTGTAGTATGTGTTAATCTCATACATGTAAACAGGAAAACCTTGTATTTTAGTATGAAATAAGACAATAAAATTCCAGAGCTATACAATTCTCGTTTTTTAAGTGCCCTAGTGTTCCCTTTAAATCTCCATAGAAACATTTCCTCTGTGGTCTTATCCATGTTTAATTACTTCGAACACAAACATTCAATAAATACCTGTGATGCGATAGACACGGTGGTAGGCACTCAGAGTGCAGAAATAAGAGGCACTGCCTTTATTCTGCTGCTCACCGTTTAGTACAAGAGACAGAATAAATATTAAAATTCAGAAATACATGTGAGGAAACACTGGGAGCTAGGGGGATGGCAGGAATAAAGCATCTTACCCAGACAGGACACAGGGCCGGTGGTCCCCAACCCTAATACCTGCCACTCACCCACGCAGCATGCAGGCTCTTTGACCTTAAAGAAGCCTTTCACTGAGAAAGATTTATAGGAAGATGTCCATCAGCAAAAACTTAAGGTGATCCCTCAGTGATTCCAAAGCAGTATAGGAGGAAATACCAAATTCAATCTTCTTGGAAATAGTTAGAAAACGTATGTGAACATTGACCTTTCCTTTCAACCATGAGTGAGGGAGAATCAGTTTTGGAGACTTGAATAGTTTCTAAGAGATGATATCAAGACTCCATATGTGATATGGAGATGATATCTGAACTCAAGACTGCTAAGAAGTCAGGCAAAGAAAGGAATAATGACATTTAATGTGGAAGGAATATAAAGCAACAAGAGAACTTGGCACGTTTGGGGAACAGCAAACTGCTGGATCATGGGGAGCTGTTGGAGGTGCAGCTGGAGGGAAGCAGGCTCTAGAGCATGAGGGTTTGCTTGAATCCCCAGGAAGATGGTCTCTATATTGAGAATAAAGTTCAGGTTTTAAGGGTTTTTTAATCAAACGAATGACTTTGATTGACATTTTAGAAAGTTTAATTTGGTGGGAGTATAGATTGTTTATGGAAGAAGTAGAGGCCAACCAATTCTCTTGGAAATCCAAGGAACAAATGGGGAGTAAACTTAAGTAAACATGAGAGTGAAGGAAAGATGATGGAGTTTGTTGGGATGTGTGCTCAGAAGTCTTCATTGGAGAAATGCAGTGGGAGGAGTCGGTGTAATATCTGCATTCTGCATTAGGGAACTGGGTGCTATCCTTTTTTGAGATAGAGCAAATGGGAAGAGCAGATCAAAATGGGAAGGTCAGCAGTTGACTCTGGGATATAAAGAGAAAGATCTGTCTTTGGAACCAAATGGAATTGCCTAAAAGGATATATGATCTGGCCTGGAGGTATACCTTGAAAATTGTCAATATGTGAAAAAGCAAAAGAGTGGTGAGCTTGGATGTCAAGAATAAATAGGATACAATGGATTTGGCAGCCAGGAAGAAATTTGATAAGGTAGAAAGCCAGGAAGAAATTTTGATAAGTTTTTATGGCACAATATGGGTAGAAACTATATTACTATGAGTTGAGTATTAAATGGGAAGTATTAAATGGGAAGTTGAAATACATTTGTTTTCTTTTGTATTACTGTTTACCCTTTTTTGTTGTTCCCTTATAGAAGTCGATTTTTTGTGCTAAACTGGGAAATAATAATGGCTTATAAAACTGTTTCGGTGAGACCATTTTTCCAAGTTAAAAACAAAACCATAGCACCTGTATTTGGGATTTTGCCTTTATACCTTGTGCAGCATGACTGAGAGTGCAGCTGCCATGCTGCATGTCTGTAGAATGCTGCAGATATTTATGGACACTAATTATACCAGCATACACTGGAGAAGTACTTTTCACCCTACTTTTAACCAATATTTTCTTCCAAAAAAAAAAAATAATAATCTCCTGGCCCAACCCCCAGCTCCACATCTCTTATAAACCCTTTGCCACCTCTTCTACTTGAACATCTGTGGTATGGGGCTAAGGCATGGTGGACCTCTGTGTCAAACCTTTTAGACTCCTTTTCTGGTCTAGGGAAAACTGGTCCACACTTTCCACAACTACTCTTTTGTCTGCTTTTTTGAATTCACTGTACACTTTCAAAAATATTTTTAAGTCATTCTTGTCTTTTAAAACCCTACTCAAAATTTTTGTCTCCTATGCAGCATTTCCAAATAAACCCTCTAAACTTCCTTCGTCTGGATCATTTTTATCATCTTTTGTCTTCATTTATTCAGGCTGCTATAACAAAATACCTTAAACTTGGTTTTATAAACAATAGAAATTCCTCTCTCATAGTTACGGAGATTGGGAAGTCCAAGATCAAGACGCCAGCAGATTCAGCGTCTGGTAAGGGCTCCTTTGCTGGTTGGCTCTTTCTTGCTGTGTTCTCCCATGGTGGAGGGGGCAATGGAGCTCTCTAGGGCCTCTTTTATAAAGGCACTAATCCCATTCATGAGGGCTCTGCCCTCATTACTTAATGGTCTGCCTAAGGCTCTACCTCTTAATACTATCACATTGGTGATTAGGTTTCGACAGATGAATTGGGAGGCAAGTGGGTGAGGAACATTAGGAACAACCAAAACCAACATTTTTTTATATGTTTATATGGAACATTTTATATGTTTATATGGAACATATAAAAACCAACATTTTTAAATGTTTTTTTTTCTCCTGTGGGCCTCAAATACTCTAAACCTAAAACGAAATTCATTGAGTTATAACTTTTCTTTTTTCTGAACTTTAAAAAACATATAATTGAATATTTTGGTAAAAGATGAAATAACAATTATCACAGTTTAACGCTAGCCAAGTCTAAATAGGAGGTTTTAGATCATCTAAATGCGTTATTCCATTACCAGAAGTGTCCAGTATTGCCTCCTCTTATAAAATGTGGGCTGCCTGGACATCCCTGGTTAAGAGTCAGGCTATAACTTGCTCCACTTATTTCCCGTTTGACATTGCTTTTTCCTTGTATTTTGGGTGCTCACTTGGGGTAGTGATTGTTACTTTTGGTGGCTGGTAGCATGTTACTGCTGAGCAAATACATGCAGATGGTGGTGGTGGTGGTGGTGGTGGTGGTGGTGGTGGTGCTGGTGGGCTTTAAAGCAACCTGGATATGATGATGTTTCAAGGGGAAAGGAGTGAAACACTACCCTGATACCTGCCCCTCACCCACACAGCATAGAGGTTACTTGATCTTAAAGAAGTCATTCACCAAGGAAGATTTATAGAAAGATGTTCATCAGCAAAAACCTATTGTGACCCTCAGTGATTTCAGAGCAGTGAGGGAGGAAATATCAAATTGAATCTTCATGGAAATTGTTTAAAAACTTATTTGTACATTGGCCTTTCATTT